>NC_053451.1:76396874-77066874 GCF_015227805.2 Hirundo rustica | reverse complement strand
AAACTGGCTACAAACCCGGGCGTTGAAGAGAGGTGCGGATGCTCGTGGGCCCTGCACGACCTCAGCCGTGCTTCGTGGAATTAACCTGGGTAGACTTCTAAGCCAGCTTTTCAGCCACCACGCCGCTTGCATTTCTTTCCCTCTGGAACACCAACAGCCGTCGCTGGGGGTGAGGTGTGTGAAGAGTGAGGGCGTTTGCTTGGGAAAGCCTCATACTCCACAGGGAAGAAGAGACTTTTCAGGTAACTCCAAGGTTAATTTAAGACTTGGCCACGAAATCTAGACTTTGAATAATACATGAATTACAACAATTCCACCAGGATATGGTGACTGGGAAGTGGATTCTTCCTGCCCTGGTTCTATCATCCTATTTTCATCTCCAGAACAGAAACCCTAGGTTTGCTGCTTCCCTCAACACAGAACTTACAAAGCCACAACGGTGACATCCGCACACATGCACACTGCCACACATTCTGGTCTCTGGTAACAGACCTCAGAGATAAGAAACTGAAACTCACTGCCTACATATCTCAAACTCAGTAATAGAAAAAGCTTGCCCTTTTTATTTATTTATTTTTCTTTGACACTGATCAACCCCTATTGTAAGTACATGGCTGTTCCCCCCTTGGAAATACTTTGGGTTTCTGGCAGCTCTCGGCTCCTCTCCTGTCACTGAGTAAAGGCTTCATGCTTTGTCCACTGTCAGTGCTGGGATGACTCAGGCTATTGACAGTGCCAGCACCAGCTGCTGTCCTGGAGGGACAAAGACCAGGTTTGAGCTCATCGCTTGTCCCCACAAAAGTAGAAAGGAGGGAAACCCCAAATATATTCAATTCTTGAGAAGCAACAAAAATCCTCTTGTGCTGATGCCATCAGTGACAACAGTACAGCAGTGAAGGGTGCTGAAGGCCATGTCTTCACATTTAAACAGAAGAAAAGTGAACACATGAGGGAAATTCAGGGTCTTGAGATGCGCTTTATTTTGACAGCAAGATCCAACTCACAGATTTCTCAGAAACAGGTCTGTTAAATATCAGGTACCTACTACCCAAACCCAGTTACTTGTAAGTGGCAGAGAGATGAAACCAAGATGTAGAGGACAACCAAGTCTCATATGTAACTCTTTAAATACATTGGGGTGGATAGAAGCCGGGTCTCCCTGCTGCAGCAGCAGAACACTTGTCCCTCTGCAACAGTTTTTTGTGGGAGGGACATCTAGGTAGTGACTCCTCTTCAGACTGGGCTGCTTTGCTGAAGGCCCACAGGCTCAGCAGTCCAGTGAAATCCTGCAGCCTATCACCTCCATTCTACACCACTCTTTCAAAAGGAATTTATTAATTTCTAACTTCCCAGCATATTCTGCTCTTCATGTGTCAGGACTTTGGGTCTGTATTGTCATAACTACACCAAGATGAGTGTTCTGAAGGTCTTAATCCTCACTGAATTCAACTGGAAGAATAATAGTTTGTCAGGGCAGTGATGGCACTAAGTAAGGTTTCTGTCATTTGAAGTTGCTCTTATTTTGGTGAAATCCCTCACCAGGGATGCTGGCTTTCTGTGAAGGAACAGGCACATGTTTGCAGTGAGGGGACAGCTGCACACATGTACATGGAGGAGCTCTCAAGAACCCGAGCGGCTCTATGGAGCAGGACAGGCAGGTGATCAGATCATGGCACCAAACAAATATTTGCAAAAGTGCTATATTTATCAGAGACTGGAACAGCCACAAAGAGCCCTAGGGGCTCCACGAGGACACATCAGTGATGGAGTGACAGATGGTCCATCCTCTACCAATTGCTAATGACAAGAGGGTCATGGGAATAGCAGATAATCCTGATGATACCCAGTTTAAGCCACAGTACTACCCCATCCCTCACCATGTGGAAGATCAATGCTTTGTTACTCTGGGGAGTCTGTCACCAATTGCTTGGTCTCCCAGGGGTCAGCAAAGGAGTCCTACCCTTGGCATGAAGGCTACAGACGAGCAGCTACCATAGCTCTAGATGATGAAATGTTTTGAAAGTATCTGTTGATGCTGCTCACCTTTCCTGTCTTGCAAAATATAAATCCTTCTCCAAATTCCTCTTAACTTCCTGGCCTGGCACTAAGCTCCAAGCAATTTTAGTTCCTTTCTATGAAAAAGGAGCAATGCAGCTCTGTCACTGGGAACTTTGCATGTTTTGCACCAAACTCATTACCCTGCTGTGCTTCGATACAGCACTATCTGAGTGCAGACATTAATATCCCTGATCCAACTGAATCCTGTGTAGTCAGTTGCAGGAATACACATCTGAGCTCTGGGTAGCATTGCCATATGCAGCGTAGGGAACCTTCCATATGGTTTATGAAAAGTGGTTACAGCACACGTGCACCAGGCACTTTTCAAAGTAAAACAGATCTGTTCATTTTTATTTTCAAAATACCAAAGCAGTAAAATCATGTAATTGAGTAATCACTTGCCAAATTTCCTTTTTTAATCTAATCTATTTTGAGTTACATCAGAGCCAAAATGCAAATTAAACTGGTAAGGTTCCAAGGTATTTTTTTTTTTCCCCTTCCCTTTTAGAAAACACAGTTTAAGGTAATCATAAGTAAAGAAATTTTAAACCCCCAGTTGTTTTGTATGCTGTAAACTTCGGAAAACATGTTTCAGCCTGAAGTAAATTTTCATAGGTAATAGGTTACACAGAAGTCTTATGTAAATTTTGATCTCTTCTTAACAACTCCAATGTTCATTTTATAAAATTTGATTTGAAAATAATGCCATTGTTTTAAAAGAAGCTGGAAGGGTGAGAAACCGAGAAAAAAAAAAATACACTAACAAGGTGCAGATACACTCTTTCAGCTGTGGCTACTGTATTAAAGAATGAGAGATTCCTGAGATACCTTGTTTTCAGATTCCATTCATTAATTTTTTGGAGGGGGTTGTTGCAGGAGTGTTAGAAGCCAAACTCACTCACCAGGCTGGATAAACTCAGGAGCATCTGACCACAGGGTGAGACAGATCCTCACCATCCCACCAGAGCCTCCCAAAGTCACGCATCTCAGCAGACTAACCCGCCGAGAGATAAAGGCAGCCTTCCAGAGTACCCGCTGCTGGAAACCTCTGCTCTTTGGGTTGCAGATGTTCGGATTAAGTCTCTCCTTACCCACAGGCAGACCTTGTGAAAAGCCATGTGACATCCTTGGTTGCCTTCTACCAAGTGTTACCATCTGTTGAAAAACAGTCGTGTCTGTTTTCATGGTTTTTCTCGTCAAAAATACTTCCTTAAACTGGGGGCTGCTCGTGACGCCTCCCAGCTCCTTTTTAAGACTGCGAAGATGCAACTTTAATTCAACTTAAAATACTTTAAAACAGCTGAATAGTTTTCCCTTTGCTGGAACCCCCTGCCCCTAATGACACACTCCTGTTGTAAGACAGCGGTTGAGGGCAGGGACAGTCCAAACCTCAGCATGCAAAATGCAGCAGAAGACCTAGAGAAGAGAGAGATGGAGGAATTAGAAGGCTGACAGCTTGTAAAAGACTGACCAGCCTCACAGCCAGCCTTCTAAAGACGTTCTGGCTTCTCTTCAAGGTGCCTTTCCTGCCCCATCCCCAGCAGTGCCACCAGCACTGAACGAAGTTTGATAAACCTGGTTCGGTGAGCTAACCCCACTGAGAACTAAATTGGCTGCTACTAAAGGCTGATTTTTTTACCAGTTTAACTCCTTGACTCCTCACTCAAACTGCAAGGTGACAGCCATTGTCAGTGCAAGGGAAGTGAGAACAACGTGTAGCCAGGGGAACAGGGACACTATTTTTGACAGCTAACAGCCCAAATTAGCTGCAGTGACAAACCACACCCTCAGGTCTCTGATGGCTATGGAGACTAGAAAGATGGCACAGAGGGCAAATGAGAGACAGGAAAAGCGCGAAATCAAAACAGGCCGGGGATAAAGAGAATACACACATACTACATGCAAAGCAGGGGCTGGACTGCGAGTGTTGATCGTGGGAACAGATGGAGAGATAGAGAAATGACATCCATTACACTCAAAATCATATGTATGAGAGAGGGGGAGAGGGGAGGGCAGAGAGAGAGCACAGTGGGAGAGAGAATTTGTAAGGCAGGAATAGATTTGCAGAAAAGAATGGTTTAAGGAAAACTAGAATCGGAACTTAGTGTTCACTGGGTAACCACAGCCTGGTTGGATCAGTGCGGTTAGAAAAGGATCCTTTGAAAACCAGCTTAATCATTTCTCTTTTAATGTATGACACTCTCAAGGAGAAGCTGCTGTTTTTTACACTGGGTAGTCACACAAAGAGTTAAAAGGTACAGCCTAACATCAGCGCTGGCCAGCCCCATAAACATTTATTCTTTCAATTAGAGGCAGAACGTTGCACAGAATAAACTAAAGCCAAATCAAAGAAAGTATTCTTCCAGTTCTGTAGAGGATCAAGATGCAAACAAAAAGATTTTGATACTTCCATGGCTTTCCACTGGCACAGGAACCAGAAAGAAATATTCATTTAGATCTGGCTATAAAGGTTTATCTTGTGTGGGAGGTCTTCGTATTGTAATATGTATTAGAAACTTGGTATTTTTCCAATCAAGTCTTTCCACTTCCATTTACATATATTTAATTGTAAATATTCATTTTCCCACCTGAAGCACTTTAAATAAATATACAATAAACACAGTCTACATGGAAGGGGAGTGAATAGCTGAGGAGACTTGCAATGAGCTGCTCCAGCCTTCACATCGCTGGTCAGGAGCAATGCAGGATGTTCCCTCCTGAGAGCTTGCGGGGGGTCCTGTAGATCGAGTTGGTGATCTCACCCTTTTGTCTACCGCACTGAGATCCTCCCTCCCAACCAGCAAATCATAGCTGATGCAAACTGGCAGGTGATGCCCTCTCACACAGAGAAGTGGATTTCTCCAGAGCACAACCAACTGCAGTTTGCAGTCTTGTCAATACACACTCCTGTCGTGCAAGCACTGAAACACACAGGCCATAGAATGAGCAGACATGGTACTCCCAACTTTATCTAAAACAGAACCATATAACACACAGAGGCTCTCAGGTGAGATGTGCCTCTGTCCACTGCAGTCACCTAATGCAGACCCCAAGTAGGGCACAGCACGTGTTCTGCTGATGTACACAAAAGCCCCAGTTCGTGACAGAAAGCTAATTTTTGTGTGTGTGTGGTGTGTGTGTGAGAGACAGAAAGGACAATTTAGGATTATAGTTTTCAAGTTGGGATGCATGGATTGAAGACAACGGGAAGTCATCTGGAAGCTATTTTTTCAAGATGAAGTTATGAAATCAAATTAATAGAATGGGTAACAAGTGTTGATAAGCATGGAAAAAGCAAGGTCTTACCAGCTGTTCTCCCAGGAGATGTAACTTAGAAAGAAGAGAGAGACTTTTACATACTTGAACCACTCCTCAGGCATGATCAGAGGCAGTAAGTTTCAACACAGAGTACAGGTTAAATATGAAGCCTCGTCCATTAGTCATACTTGAAGGCTTCCCCCCTCCCCAAGATATCTTGCACCAAATTAACTGAATATTACTGCAGTCGTAGTGATGCACTGCTACACTGTATATTAATTATTCAGTAACACCAAACTGGTGAGCACTGGTCATCTGCTAAGACCTGGGCACCTGCTAAGAGAGCTTTTGTACCACTTACCATGAGAAAGTGGTAATTCATTGCTACACTTACCTTAATAGCAACATTAAAATTTATTTTCAAGTAACTGGATCCAATGCCAAACTAAGAAACTAATGTTCCCCGTTGACTTAGGGGGCACTGTGGGAAAGATGTAAAACACCTTACGTTTTGTGCTTACACTAACAAACCATGATTTGTTGTGGGATATATTTATGAACTGATAATAAGGTAAATGGTATCAAAATACTGACCAAGTCAAGTCAGAAAACTACAGGAAGTAAGACAGTACTTCTGGAGAATAAAACAATTGGAGTGCCTCTTCTGAAAGTCACATAGAGGTTTTCTTGCATAGATTAAAACTTTTGTCATGACAGATCATAAACTGTAAAGTAGTACTTGTGTCTACCAGAAAATTCTATTTTATGTGTGAATTTGAAGCCTTATACATGAGGACAGATAGAACTCTTTTACTACATTATTGGAGACTTATCAAAAACAGGATGCTTTTTTCTTGAGAAGATGAAAAGTACAGAGATAAGCAGGGAAATAAAGACTGAAGTTTTAACCAATAATATTTTTGTGTGGTTATCAGAGGAATGTAATAATTAATCTTTTAATCATTCCGAAGATTGTGTGAAATCATAATATCTCATCTTTTCCAGCCTCAACCTGCCATTCTTGATCTGAATTACAAACAATAAGAAAGGAGATGATTTAATGAGCAGCTTTGTCATGTTGCCATTTTGCCTTAGTCAAAGGCAAATATCTAGTTTTGCCTCTAAACTAAAATGGAACAGACTTATGTTTCAACTATGCTCACAACTGAGGCAAAGATAAATGGAAAAATTAGGGCTGTTTTAAAGCTAGAAGCAGTGTCTTCACATTTTCACAGAGACATCATCAAATACACAGTGTTATGAAGAAGCAAACACTGATTTACTAGAAAATAAAATCCATTTTGTGAAGAAACACACATGTATGAAGTCTAAACTAAGCCAAATCCAAAAAGAAAAAAATTCACTCACAACAGCAATAGGTATGTTCTTATTATGAAAGAAAAAAGTGTCAGCATGATTTAATCATACTCTATAAATAGGCACTTCAATAAAGTATATATTTACACTGGCTTTCTGAATGCTAGGGCATCACAAAGTAGAATGGCTTTATTACAATGGATGGAAGATGGCAACTACTTAGAACCCAGTGCCAACATGGATTATAACAAATCCAGTGAGTATTTTGTTTTTCAATTATTCATAGAAAATTTAATCCTGATTAAGTATCCTTGGGCAGGAATTCATGGGTAGTTGATGACTGAAACCAACATTTATTTGAAATGCTTCTGTTAATTTAATCTGTGTATATGGCTTAATTATGATTGAATCCTCAATGTAACAGAAATGAATTATATCAGGATTAAAATTCTAGTACCACATCACCCATTCCATTTTCTTTTTCTTTTTTTTCCTCCTTTAAAAGATGCAAGGCTGCTGTTTTAATTACCTTTATGTTGCTATGTATTCTAAGTCTCAAAAACTGTTTAGACCTTGATTACTGGATGAAATTTTTAGTTACATTTACTTTTTTTTTTTTTTTAAGGAAGATATAAACCCCATTTACATTCCCATTAGAATTTTAACCAGTATGAACATTAGATGTAAAAAGGGCTTTTCTTTTACACCCATGATAAAGGAAAGTTTCTTGCAGTCAGTTGTGAACATTTGACATGTTTTCTAGATGATTCTCCCTCCTTTCTTTCCCCATCTTTTACACTGATACATAAAATACAATTTCTCTAAAGCACGAAAATAAAAAAACCTCTTGTACTCATCATTATGCATCACACCAATTTCACAACTGGCCTATTTTAAACCTGTTTGTGCATGTAGATGTTTTAAGAACTGCATTCTATAAGACCTTCAAACCTACTATTGACACAAAGTAAGGGAATTTTTGGTGTCCGTGAACGGGAGAGAAAAGATTCATTGTACTCTTCTGTGATACAGCTCAGCACCACTTGTTAAACAATATCTATAAACCGCTTCAAATTATGGATTTTTACACTCCACAATGCTTTTAACACATGAATCTAGTAATCTTGTCAGACCAAAGATCTGTGAAGTGCTTTGATACTATCACTCAGTTTTCCAGTGAAACCAATGTACCATACACTTGTGACAAAAATACCTGTGTATTCAAGTCATTATTGCACATTTATTACATCATGTATTCTTCCTAAACATCTCAGAAGTGATGTCGATTTTTATGTCCAGAGGATACTGTTAGTGGCAATGTCACTGATGACAGTGAAGATACTTCCCAATATAGACTATGGGATAGAAAAAGTCTGTAGAGGATAACCATGGAGATGCACTGACAGAGGATAACACCTATGGTAATAATCTAGAGAAGAAAAGAGAGAAAAAGAAATAGTAAGTGAAAAAACCCCTCTCACTAAACAAGACACAATAAATTTCTATCAGCATGAGTGCTTGAGGTTTAACTTTAAACCTTTTAATACTGCTGCAGTTACAAAAGATTTGAACATGCATTTTAAGTCCAGGAATCAGACTCTCACACCTGGGTGTTTTTAAATCAGTAGATAGCCCTGGGCAAGTCACATAACCCTTCTGGCAGTCTCTGTTCTGGGGAATTTCAGACTTGCAATTCACCACCCATGCAGTTTCACAAGCAGAGGTGATATTTAGATAGTCTATTCTTACAACAAACAGAGTGGGAGAAAAAAAAAAAAAAAAAAGCAGCTTGGAAACACTTTGCACTAGCACAATCATGGAGCTGAGGATAGTGATTTATCACTCTCACTTAGCCAGATCTCTTTCAGTTCAAGTCTCTTCATCTGTAAAAGCTTTGTAAGGCTGTATTTATTGAATGCCTAAAGGTGTAACTTGTTTCTGAGAAAGCAGAAGACTTCGGTTTATGTACAGGCAGTCCTTTAAAATACATGCTTTTCTTAAATAAATATGGTATTTACTGATCGTACATTTTGTTGTATTGAGGTGCATTTGAAGAAGCAAACACAGCTGAATTATCATAGTGAAGGAACTGTGGCTGCACATAATGGTTAAAGTTGCTCAAATGCAAGAGCAGAGCAATTGTAGTCTTCCTTTAGTAAGCCCAAAATCTCAAAGTATTGCAAAAATACTACTTTACTGATCCTTCCTCTAGAGACTGTCCTCCTGCCCTGAGGATGTTTTCATCAAGCAAAACAAAAAGTCTCTTCATTACTAACTCTAGAGGAATCACTTTTTTCTGCCTAGATTTCCCTTTTTTTTTTTTTTTTGGTTAATCAAACACAGTATTTAATTTATTATTTATATTTAATAAAACCTTTTTCTTTCCCTTACATATCCTCTACACAAATAAAAAGCTCATTTTCTGAATATATTTGCATACAAATGCACAGATGGTTATAAGCATAAAGAAAAGAAACAAACCCTATGCTGGAATGAGGCAGTCAATCACCTGAGAACAGTGGTGCACTTCATCTGAACATGGCAGGCTCCACACACGGAGTTCTCCAGTTCCCAATATGTTTAAGCAACTGAGAAACTCAGTGAGTCCACCTTTGTTTGTAACTGTTTAGAGTTACAAACCAAACAACATATTTGGACAGACTTCTTGATCTAAGGAATACAGTTCAGCTACAGGTTCCCTGACCTATTTAGCCACATAAAGCTCTTAAAGGATGAAGACTAAAAAGCAAACAACAAAAAAAATTTCCACTGATTTATCTTTCTACTCCCTTTGTTAAAAGAATCCCCAAGGTGTTTTTAATTAAAAGCAAACAACCAAACAATAAAACAAAACACCCCCTCCACATTTTCCTTTGACTTAACAATCTCCCCCTCTCCCTCCCTTAACCTAGAAATGATTACCCTTAGATGATTCGAGCCCTGTATGTCTTTGTAAAATATGACTCACATTAGCATCAATGAGAGCTGTGTGACTAAGACTTTTCAAGTTGCTTTGGGGTCATAGGATTAACAGCCTAAGAGCATGAGTTTGCTAACAAACATTAAACATGAAGAACAACTACTATTCAAATTTCATCTCTTTTATCTTGCCTGTACATACCTTTTCTCTTTGATATTCTCTGAATATTACAGCAATGGTTGCAAGACATGGGTGGCACAGAAACCAGAGAATGCAGGCCTAAAAAAGATGAGTATAAGTTGTAAAATGACTACTTGCCAGCTTAGAAGAAAGAGATGACAGTTACATTTACATTTCTGTCTATTTTATGAACCCATTGTTTAATTTTCAATCAACATAATGAAAACCACACAATGAAAGGTGGGATTTCTGTTTTAAAAAGCTCTATACTTCTTGTCAAATTAAAATGCCTACTCAGAATATGATGACAGGCTGCAGTGTAATCAAATCAGACACTTTAACTTTCTTATGGAGGGAAAGAGTTTAGTGCTTCAGTCAACTTCATGCCACAATTATATTTACAGAAGAAGGGATCAGTTTGCTGGATGTAACCCATACTTTGGCAAAGGTGATGTAGAACTCCCTTTTCAGCGTGCTTCTCTCCACTGTGATAATCTGGTACAGCCCAGCAGCCAGGGACAGAGCTAGGCAGACTCTGAGGCCAACGAGCAGCCCGCTCGCCAAGCCATGGTGCGAATGGAAGCTGTGGTGATTTGTGTCTTCAAACTGCTCCCAAATTAACAAAAAGCTCTGAAAAAGAACAACAGCAAAGTGCACTTGGAGTAAACCAGGTTACATGAACTCTCAACTAACCTTCCCAACACAGATTAAGTTATCTGGTAATCTACTTGCCATGCTAAGCAAAAAAAAACCAATAAACCCTAGTCTGAAATGCTTTTTGCCTTGACAAATTACTCCAATTGCAGCTGTTAGGAGTCTCACTTCTTGGATTCTGTAACTTTTAGAAAGCTTGATAAGCTAAAGTTTCCTCTGATTTGGATAGAGGGAATGTAGCATCTTAGAAAAAAAATCTGAAATAATCACCTGCACACTCGTCCTACTCTGTAGTAAGACCACTGAAATGATTTCACGGAGTTATAGGGAGGTGCCTCCTTTCACTTGTGATCCACAACCTGTAAAGCTTGTTTCAAAGGCAGGTGACTACGCCTTTTCTTTCAAAATCCTAACAGGATTCACTTTTCTTTTCAAAGATGGGGAAGTAAGAGGGTGGTGCTGCTGCCCCTTTTATACAATAGCCTCAAGGCTCAAGCATTCACCCAGGTTGAACTCGGATCTCCCACAATTCCCTTCTTTGCCTAAAGGATATCCAATTCACATCTCCCACCTCCTTGGAGAGTGCTGCAACTGCCAGGCTATAGGGTGTTCTTGGGTGGGCCACTCTCCACCCCTTCCATTGAAGCTGTGCCATTGTGGAGAAAAGAATTCAACATCAGCTAGGTCAGAAACTGTGAGTGAGCCTGACTCTGCAAGCACCTGGCTCAGAAACCTCCTGGGGTCTAGGGAAGGGAGTATCACAGGTTCCAAATGTCACAGCTTCCAACATCTGGCCGAGCACTCTAGCCAACAGATAACTACATAAAAGATAGAAACCCCTCCTTAACTCCCAGCCTTGTGTCCATCTGCTGTAGAATTCATTTTTCTGGGAGCACTGTGAGAAACAACACTGATATTCTCTAAGGAAAAACAGACTTAACAAGCACCCAGTTTCTGAATCTTGTGAAGAAGGCAGGCGCCAAACAGTTGCATTAAAAAATGTGTCTTGCTGAAGAACACCTTGGGAATGCTAACATTATAAATTAGAATGCACAAAGTTTAGACTCTCAGAGCATCATGTAGCAGCTGAATGGCATTTTAGAACTTGAATACACACTGGAATCCAGTCCACCTACTGCACATATCTAACTTGCACTGAGGCTTCAGGTGCCTAATAAAGCAGGTTTTCTGAAGAAAGGTAGGCAAATTTGATTTATGAGCGTAGTAGCTCTGAAGGCCTTCAGAAGCAGACATTGTGTGGCTCAATTTAGAAATATAAATTAGTCAGATTCCTTTCTGAACACATTCAAAGGCTTTCTCACTACATAAAGACAAAAAGGTTACTAATATTAACTTTTCAAAAAATGTGTCATTCACTTGTGCCTTCCAAAGGTGGGTGGCCTTGATTCTCATCAGTTGAGTATTAGAATAATTTTTGCTTTGAATATCCTCAGAGCAGTCTCCTGCTCTCCCCCTCCCTTACCTATGGGGGACACAGCCCTGTCATTTCACACCTGCTGTCACTTCAGTCACTCCTCAACCACCTGGATGGAATGATGGGGGAGGGAGAGATGTAACATAAGCTCATCTTCAACATCAACTGATTACTAGCACACAATCTGAGCAACAGGCTCAAATGTTCTCACCATAAGGCTCAGAAAAAGAGTAATTTCAAGCAAACATCTTCCAATTATCAAGTTACTTGACTGAGAATTCTATCAGAGTAAGACTGAAGAAAGACTAAACTGCTCCCAAATCCCTGAGATACAGCACAGTGTTTGGTAACGTGGTGTCTACAGCACTAGTTTTGGCATGAAATTGATGAATTCCTATCACAGAAATTATTTCAGTCCAGTTAGAACATGCTCAGACAACAAACAAGGGTTCTACCAGTTACAGAATCACTGCAGTCTTGTGAGCATTTTCCCTTTTGATATTTACATTTGGGAACAGCTAAAATATTTTACTTCCCAGACTGTACATATTCTGCTTGAGAAAGTACAAGACCCCGTGAATCTATGTATAGAATCTTCCTGACTCAAGCAGTCTGGGGGGAAGCTCTATGGGCTGAGGGACACAGCACTGTGATACTGCTCTAAAAAGAAAATATCACTGGGATCTACCTTACCTTAAAAACCAGAGCTCATGAAGGCTTAAATTTTCCTTAGTCTACGCCAAGAGTAGCAGCAAAAAATGAAGCCACTTTCATGGGAAGATGACAAAGAGCTGGAGTAAAGGAATCATGAGAACAAAGCCCAAATCCACAGAGGATAATAGTGTCTGACAGCAGAGTGTGTTCTGGATCAGCCCTTTAAAGAGTGTAAACAACACAACATCAGTTGATCAAAGGCTGTGTATGGTGACAGGAATGTGAGATCACAGAAGTCCAGTTTCCTTCAGCTTCATTAGATTATTCCAAAATAAGCAGAAGGCAGAGGAGTTAGAGGCAGAGATGGAACTGTCAGTGCAACACAGTGTAAACTTGGACAAAGGAAATGTCTCATTTCCTTCACTATGAGCTGGGGCTACTCTCACTCACCTGGGAAAAGCAGGATCCCATAAAAGAGAAATCTGTGCTATTGAGTGTTTCTAGGTAAAAATGGATTAGACAGTCTGTTCTCAATGAAGAAGAACTTTCATGGACAAGAATGACACTGAAGTTAAAATCTATTTAGTTGTGAAATTTAAAAAAAAAAAAAAAAAAAGTTTGAGAAATCAAGGTCAAGGAACCCTAACAAGAGACCTTGACCACAGAAAGGCAGGTATCAGCTCACTTAGCTGCAACATCAGGAACAAACTTTAAAACACCAGACATCAACCTGCTGAAGTAGACATCAGAGACATCTTTTGTTGGCAGTGAGCAAAACTATGTTTGAGCTCTGAGAAGAAATCTGGGGGGACAATTCAAATTGTTATCCAGAACAACTGCACTTAAGCTGTAGACGAACTGGATGAGAGAGGAAGCTAAAGAGCTGACTCACACTATGCCATGTCCAACATTAAAGTCACAACTGCTTCTTCATAAGATGAAACAGAATGACCATCTCCTTGTTTACATAATACACTGTTCAAAATGCCTGACTTTACCTGTACCTATCCTGGCTCACAGTGGATCAGCCACTGTCCAGTACTGGCCTTCCTCTTCAAATACTAGAGGAATGACGGCCACAGATATCTTCCTGATGTTCCAGATATACAAGCTGAACCTCCACATCCATATGAAGAAGAACCAGACACAATTACAGCAAAACTCCTCCTTCCTCTCACGATGCCAACACTGACTTTATGACAAGCCAAGATAACGTATCAATCTCCAGCAAAGAGAGGTTCTCATGGGACAGATCACCCCCGAGAGGCAAGGGGAAGGGGGAAGCAAAAGGGAAATTAGAAGCAGCAGGAAGGCAAACTAGCTGTTTCTAACCATATCTAGTACTCGGTTATCTGATGTCACACAATGCCAGTACAGCAAAAAGCGATTTACATCTAAGGTCAGGGGTAGAGCTCATTCTGAGCACACCTAAGAACCCCTGTGTGCAGTGATGTCTAAGACAGTAAGATTCTATACCATTTGGATCAGGTTCAGAGCAGTCAGCTCGCTTTCCAGATTCACTGCCTCCAGTCTGGCCAGCCCTGAAAGCTGAAATTGCTCAAGTCTATGTGATGGGAATGGCCTGCCATCAATAAAGTCCTGTACAAGGTTTGTGCCTCAGCAGCAGAAAGCAAAATTTTTAATGAATGCACAGCAGTCTGGGAATCTTTTGTTCTGTGGCTGAAATAAAGAACAAGTTAAGGCAAAGGGAGATGCTAAATGGCAGACTTGTCCCTCCTTTGAGATGTTACCTCTGCAGCTGCAAAGACCACAAGACATTTGCTGACTATGAGGCTGTGTCAACCCGACACTGAAGGCAACCCAAAAACATAGCCCAGGAAATTGCTAGTGCTTCTGAAAGAACAAAACCAAAAAATCCATAGCATCAGTACAAAGAGGAGAAGAACCCCAGAAAACTTGCTGTGTAATTTGAACTAGCAGTAGGCAAACACGCTCAGATAGCCTGCCAGTCAAAACTGCATTGATATTGAAGAATAACATGTTTTCCCTGGCTGTCCACTTTCTTGACTTCCCTGAAGATGAGATGAGCACAGGTATGGGATAACGTCAATAAAACTAACACGGCGCAATCTCTATCTGCTGCATTAGGTTAATGCACATAGTTTCCAGCAGCCTCCACAGCAAGTCCTCAGAACATCTCTGATTATCCACATAAAGTCTGACTAAGCTCTGGCATAGGAGGTAGCTGGTTCTCCCATAAGAATCTCTGGGAAAGATCAGAACAGGAAGAAGGTCATTCTACGTTTTCAGCCATTAAAAGGGCCCATTGATTGTTTACAGCACTTCAAACACCCATGTCAACCTTAAGAGACCAGTGAACAACTGACTAATCCAGAGATGAACTCTTGAACTCACCACCTTTGATAGAGGTGATCCTGTTCCCCTGAGCCCAACAGCTGCACTCTGTAATAAGGAGAACAAATCTGGCAGAAGGTGTATTTCGTATGTACTGAACTATGAGATGGAAAATATCGTCTCCAGAAGGATACTCTTGGTGTGAAAGAAATTTTGCTGGAGACAGTAGATGCTGACTCGGGGGTGCAAAACCACTTAGGCAATGACATATTCCAATATCCATATTGTGTTCCTATGAGACTCCTGCTGACCAGATACCAGGAGAAGATGTGGTAGAGCTGTGGCTTACTGGTGAAAAGTAAGATCGGCAACTTTGTGCTAATGCTCCAGCGCTGCTCCAAGAGCCAAAAGATGTGCAATGGCCCCATCTTGGTGGAAGCAGCTCATACGTATGATTCCTGCCCCACTTTTACCATAAGTAATGACCAAAATAAGATCAAGCTGATTATACTGAGTGTCTTTTCTATGTATAGTAAAAGGAAAACAACAATGAAAAACTTTCCAGTCTCAAGCAGCAGAGTACTAACACACTCATACATATGCACAAGTGCAGAGGCATGAATGAAATTAAATACTTTAGAAGTCCTCTCTACTACCAGCATGTAAAATTTCTGGTGCTGGATAGGTTCATTCCACCTTACTTTGACACCCATCTTTAAATTTCAACAGTCCCATTGACCTTAACAGCCTTTGGTTTATATTCTTAATTAGCAAGAAATGCCAGCTCCCAGCTATTCTTAATGTTCCAGAAGTCCACTTATTTAGCTTAGAAGCAGCACTAATTACAGATACTACCCAAATGGCACAAAAATCTTCAGTATAATCTCTTCCTCATTACTGTCTCCAGTTTCTCCCTGATCTTCTCTTTCTCAATGGTTTTCAGATTCTCTTGTCTTTATGATGTGATTTTAAAAAATTTGTTTACAAAAGGCACCACCAGGGTTGAATGATTTCCATTACAATTTACTTTTAAGTTACTGGTTTACTTAACTTTCTAATTTATACTAATGGAAAATATTTGAATGAAATTATGTGTCAGACCATTTGTATATTTGCAAGACCAATCCTGCACATGAACCTTTCAAGAATTCCCTTCCTTATATTGATTGAAAGGACCATTAGACATTCTGTTTGAGTGCTTCCGAAAGGAGGGCACTGATTTCCTTTTTTCCATGACAAAGACTTTGTCACAGCAGCTTTTCTTGTCTTTCCTCCCATGCTGCTGGTTGTCAACCTGCATAATGCAGTTCACAATGCCTCGGTTGTACTGATTACTACTATTTATAGGACCCCATTACAAACCAGATCAATAAAATGACTGTGCAAAAATTTTTTTTTTACTTTTTTTTTTTTGGTCTAGGTTGTTCCACTAATCTGGTTCACAGTATAATGCTACAAACAATTGGCACAATCAGGAGTTTGGAAAACTGTGGGAACTTCTTAAGTGGTTTTACTGCTAGACAAAAACATACTGTGGAGCTACATCTTAAATTGTTAAAGTAAAGAGAAGGTGGTGTTACCTATTAGACATACTGGGTGCACATTATGCTGTGGGCTTTTTTCCAGTCTTGATACTCCCTACCTCATAAAATTAAAATATTGAAATTATTTGGTTCACAGTTCTGTCATACTTAATAGCAGTTGTATACTTCAATGTAAGAATGAATATGAAATACAAACCTGTGTAACAACAACTACTACAGCAATGCTGGTAGATGCTGGACTGGAATCCCACTGAAGAGGTCTGCCATGAGATTTCTTCATTCTGCCTATTGTCCAACCCATACACAGACTCAACAATAAATACAGCATTTGTATTTGTGAGACTATGTCACACCCTATTGAAAACAAAAGAAAAATTAAATACAACTACAACAAAAATAAAGTTTTTTTCCCTATATCAAAGAGATATGTTCTATACACCTACAAACAAAGGATGGATGCTTATGGCTCTGTATCACCTTTTAATTTTGATGAGTTAGATTAGATGAGATTGCTTTGCCACAACATGTGGCTATTTTGTGGAGTTTTCAGTGACCAAACAGATCACTATCAGCTTTCCTATAGTTGTGCTGCAGTTCTGCAAGAACATGGGCACAGTGTCACCTCTTTCCAAATCCCACTCTTGTGTCAGAGTATAGTCTGGGCTCAGGAGTCCCTCTGCATAAATAGACTTAAAAATGCTAAAGAACTAAAATCATATGTATGTTAATCATAGTGCAAATATGCAACATGATGAAATGAATTCCCTTCTTTGCTCTGAAGAACTTTTGTTCAAAAATCAGATAGTTACATTGTACTTAGAATTAATTGCACTTTGTCTTGAGGATGTAGTAGCTTCCAGAAGAAAGCACAAATATTTAGGACAAATTTCACTCTGAGATATTAAAGGGGAAAATATAATGAATAACCCTGACACAAATTTCATTTAGATCAACAACTTGTCTGTATTTCATTTTATTAAATGCAAAGTACCTTTGCCTCATTTTGCTATGTCCATTTTTACCTCTGTTTGGGAACAATTAACACATACTCCATAAAGTTACATTCTTAATCAGTGTCTCAAACTTGTGTTTGAAGATGCATCAGAATAAAGAAAACTTTAAGCTAGCATACATTAAAGCCTTTATTTGTAGCCTTGCTGCAGCACTACTGACAGTAGAAAAACCTGAAGATTTCTCTCTGGGTGATTGTTAGCTTTAGACTAAGTTCTTGACTTAATGAACAATTTTAAAGTTGGCATTGGGATCTGACTCATTGTACTGGCGCAGCAGAGATGTAAAAGAAAAATTGATTCCTACACTATGCAAATTGTAAATTTGGTTTAGAAACTAGAGATTGGGCACTACACACAGTAATACTTTCTTTTTCGCTTCATTATATTTTAGTTCAATTAAATTTGTTCCTTGTTTGTACTTTTCATTTACACTATCAAGTACAAGAAGAATTTTTCTGTCACCAAAAAACAAAGCTCTACTTTTATACAACTGGATTGTATTAAAAAAGATAAACACCACATTTACTAAAAATACTGGCACAGAAAATGTTCCACTGTACATAAATTAATATGAATACAAGGGAAGTGTATGAAAAGAAGATCAGCTATAATATTTCCCTGACACTCAGCAATACTAACAAAACAAGGGTATAAAGCAGACTTCAAAATGCAAATCCTGGGATATGCTTGGTTTTCTCAGAGTTTACATGCTTAAATGCTTCTTAAAGTATTAAGACACCTTTGCTGTTTAAGATCTGTCAAGAGCTTTTAGTAAATACAAACTTGATCATCCTTTAATAAAATCAACCAGTACTGATTTTGGGCAAAAAAAAATATCATGGAATTATTCTCCAATGCTACCTTATCGAGAGACAATACTCACTAGAAGAATTGTTACATGAACCAAAGGCATGTTAAACCAGTGTCAAAATCCGAACTAGAAAAATGACTGAACAATCTGTGTGTTCCAGGGAGCATTTTCTTTTCTGTCATTCCTTAAGATAACCTGCCCTCTAAGGTATAGCCAGACATCACCTCTCAGTCATATCAGGGATACAGGTACTGCTCTGCTTCAGTGTGGTAACAATTCAGGTGGATTCTCACATAAATTCGTGTAAGACAAAACTCCACAACCAGCTTTAATCTTTGACATACCATACACTTTGCTAGAAAGGAGCAAGGGTGAGAAAAACTTTAAAGATTACAATAATCCCACAATATTCAGGGTCAGTGTAAAGTCACGTCACTGAGCTGATACCATAATTGTCTGATTTCATCACAATTCATGTTTTTTGACTATTCAACGGACATAGTAAGTCTTCGACTTTTCCCATTTTATTCTTACCAAAAGTTAAAAGGACACCATTTGCAATGCTTCTGAGTGCCAGCGTTATTTGTGTGATTTACGTGATTAGGCTAGGTGGTTAATTAGACTGAGGATACGCTCTTTATACATGGTAAAGACTAAATCATACTAGGAAAAGAATAATTACTTGAGATAGTATCTGAACAGGTTTTTAGAAAGATATTCTGGCCGCACTGAAATGAATAGAAATTTTAACATTTATTTTTAACTCAGATTTCTTTTGCGATATAGGAAAAATGGTACCATCTTTCCCCTTCAAATTATACTACTTGCCATCAGCCATTCCTCAGAAGTGTAATTGTTTCACTGTAATCCACTGAAGCTTTCCACATTTCCATTAGTTCTGCTCTTTTACTATTTACCAACTTCAAAGACAGTTAGAAAGGAAAAAAGTTTTGTATTCAAAAATAATATTCATTATAATCTTTGCTTATCTTAATAAAAGTGGGCTTTTATTAAGATACACATACCCAAAACCAAATCTAACACGAAGCTATTCTCTCTGAAGTTCTGGCTGGATAGCTAACACTGAGGTGGAGTTATGACTACCGCCATATTGTCCATTTTATTTCATTTCATGAGATGAGAAGGAATGTTTAACAACACTTGCTGGAGTGGCTGCAAGAAGCTGCCAGCACAAATGGTTAAAACAAGAAAGAGGCAATTATTGTTGGTGCCAGGTGCCATCAAGAGGCTGATTATTCCAACTGCAGCCTTCTAAATGAACTCTACAAAGGGAAATATTTCTCTGTATAGGCTGTTACTCCCCGACACTATTGGAATGAACCCCCAGATCTTCTGATGTGAACTGCAGGAAAAAAAACCCCCAAACTACCCAACAACAATGGAGAGTGGAACAAGATTAAGTTAGTGCATTTTGGAAAGGTATGCTACAGGAATTTAGTTCCAGTGAGAACTTGGAATATCTATACAGAGTGCAGAAAAATGCTTTATTAGCATCAAACCTTTACAGAAACATTGTTTGCATCCTGCAAATAATAAAATTTGTGCTGTAAAATACTTTTCTATTTAATAATTGTTAATTTTGTTAGTGAACTGACAAATACTATACAATACGATGAAGTTTCCTAAAAAGCTTGGCTTTCTAGATCTAATTCCACAAAACTCTTTGATGTATTGAAAGACCTGCCCAGGTGATAGTCACGTCTTAAAAGTGTTTGTAGCAAGGAATCTTGACACAAAGAAATCCTTTGAAAAATCATAAACAATATCACACACGTATAACTTCAAATATAATTATTGTAAACGTGTAAACCAATTTTTTTCTGGAGAAGCAATTTTTAGTACTTTATATTAAAAAATTCAGTTAAGTGATCCAAGATCATAGTACTGTCCGGCAACAGCATTTGCTAATGTATTATATAGATTCATGGGTAGGAATATGTAAGAAACAGGAGACAGGCATACTCACATTCTGCCAGACTTCCCATAAAAGGAGCTCCTATCCCATCTCTAGAATAACTGAAACCAGAATACAATTATTGTATTTTTAAGCAGGTGAGTCTTAAATGGGTGTTCTCTCTCACAAGTACATTTAGGCAACGATGCAGTTCAAAAGTCAGCCCTATATTTTGCCACCAATCCCTCCCAGGCAAATCATGTACTGATCTTTACTACATACTGTTCTTCAAGACTGAAAGCAGAAAAGGAGCAAAGGTACCTTGAGAAATGCATGTAGTTGGCAAAAGCTGAACCAGCCTGCAACAGTAATGCAATTGTCAACAACTTTAATACACCATGCATAGGTCCACGCTTCCTGATTGTTTGCCACAGGGATTGTGCATATATGCAAGCAGTTATGAAGTATGCCAGGACAAGCAGGAAAAAGAATTCATGTAATCCTGTGGGGAAAAAAGAAAGAAAGAAAGAAACACAGCTTAGTTTTACAAAGAAACATTGCTACTAGCAGCAAATAACTAAAAAGGGGGGGGAAAAAAAAAAGGCAGTTTTTTTTAAATACAATTGTCAAATCATCAGTAAACACTTAGCAACTGCTATCCAAAAGTGGCACTACACATAAAATGTCTAAATCCTGGTCAATTTTATCCAAGAAAACTGGTGAATTTTATCAGAGAACAGATTATTTGATCTGGCAAAGTGTTTTTAATCAACAATATCTTTTCTGAGCAGAGAGGTTTGCAGCAATTACCAGACTAAAGTGACACACAATTTCTTGATACACACTAAACAGTTGTAGCTCATTTGATCAGTCAGAAATATATTTATTAAAGGACTCATTTTTAGCTCTTTTTGTGTGTTTGTTTCATTCTGTAAAGGCACAATCCGAGGTCAGAGAAACCCCAAACAGACTTCTATTTCGTCTTTTTAACCACTGGATGTCGCCCTTCCTCCGCATAAAGCAGCTCAAGAAGCACAGCTGGTCCAAGTCCAAAAACTTATAGATAAAGAAAAGTAGCACAAAACCCAGTAATTAATTCTTAGCATGCATTGTTTTGCACTTGTCTTTAAAAAAAAAAACCAACCCCCAAAAAACAACAAAAAACCAAAACAACTCCCCAAATTTGTTTTAGATTATTTATAAACAGATGTCCTCTAATTTTCACTCTGGCAGTGGTAAAATGCTCCCCCCTTAAGACCTGGATCCTGGAAATCTCTTCTATTGTCTGGATGCTTTTCAACCAGTCAGGAGCTCCCAAGGGGTTCAAAGCCAGTGAGATATAAGCAAAAATGGGTAAACAAACACTTCTCACAGAAAACTTGTTTTCTTTCTCCATCCTTCCTTGAAATTTAGTGGTGCCCATGGAATCAGATTCTAAAAGAAACCTTTTTCCTCAGCAGCAAAATAACTCTGGTGAAAGCTTCCAGCCAGCTCCACACAGAGACTGGGAAAAACAGGTATACACATTTCAGTATCTGTGCTCAAAAACATTAGAACTGGATGAGTTCTGAATAGTAGCTAGCATTATAGCTTCTGTGACTGAAATTAAGCATTTTGAACATACACACAGGAAAATGGGAGAAAAAGAGCATAAGGTAATAAAGAGTCTTAAAAATTCCATTCTGCTTCTCTTGTACAGCAATACATAAGCATGATTTGTCAATGACAAAAGTATGTGATTTAGACCAAATCTTTCTTTCTGCTTCAAAAAATACTCACTGAAGTTGGCAATGACTCTGTAGGTAGAAGTTATTTCTCACCATGATGAGAATCCTTGGAAAACTCTTTAAGAAAATCAACTAGCTATTAACAAACACTAGGCATTTATGATAGAACGCTCCTTCCAACCACAGACAGAGTGTGGATTATTGGTTTGAGACCAAAAGGGGTCAGGAGAAAGCTGCACTGAAAACCAACTATAAAAAATACAATTTTCAACCTGTCTCCTCTAAGTTTCCTGACTTTCAAGGACAGACAAAGTAAAACATTATTTGAAATATCTTACTTCAAAGCTCTTCAAAATACTACCTTTTCAGCTGCCTTTAGAAATCCTAGATTCCACTGACACCATGTCTTATGTAGAAGACCCCTACCCCTAAAATAAGATTGCCTACCAGAGATCAGAAGTCAGGCCCCCTCATCTCTGAAGGCAAACATCTTAATCACAAGGTGGCAGCCTCAAGTTCTTTTCCATGCTTTCCTTATTATTCACTTAATTTTTGAGGTGTCCTGTGCAAGGCCACAGCCTAAAGCAACTCAGGTGAAGGAAGACCTAACTAAAACTTTCTGCAACTATGTAATTTTTAGCTGGCTGTATGAAATAAGCAAGAAATGAAGCTGGATCTTCTCTCTGATACCCTCTCATTCTAAGTTTCTATGGAAAAATGGCAAATATTATTTCCCAGAAATGCATTAAAAATTAAATTTAAAAATAGGGAGAATGAGAGAGAGATGAAATGCTCCTCAGCTCTTTGAAAGGAGACCATGTGCATGTAGTTACAGGATTCATGGCAACAATGGAGGTTTTAATTCTGAATCAACAGAGGTGTTCCTCTGCGACTCTGAGAGACATGGCATGTACAGTTCACCTTGCTTCCTACTTGTCAGATCTAAATGCATACATCCAGCACATTTACACACCTCCTTATCCAGCACATAAGCTGTTCAGAGTCCTGCTTCCAAGTGCTCTGTCTTCCTACAAAATTAATATGGAGCCGAGATGCCTCTGTAAGGGGTCGGCCTCTACGTAGCTTTAGTGGGCCATATTATGCT
The DNA here is from genome assembly GCF_015227805.2 of Hirundo rustica. Taxonomy (NCBI): domain Eukaryota; kingdom Metazoa; phylum Chordata; class Aves; order Passeriformes; family Hirundinidae; genus Hirundo; species Hirundo rustica. The sequence continues at coordinate 77,043,967 of NC_053451.1, read as the reverse complement.
CCTTGATTAGCAATTACTCCTTTAGCTACTACTCCTCTTTGAGAGTAAGTAAATTAACCTAGAATTCAGTTCTGAAGACCAAGTTCACCAAATAAAAACCGGCAAGTTTGTAGAACTTGAGAGGTTAAGCCTGATTATGAGCCTTGAAATCCAGATTATTAATGTGCTACTTTCTTGCAGATACTGCTGTGTATTCCAGTGAATACTTTCCTCCTTTCAAAAACTGAGCTGTCTTCGTTCCCTCTACGTTCTCTCGAGACCACGAGCGACGGCAGCGCACTTGATTCGGAGCACAGCACTTAGGCTCATCCTTGGTGTGCTCAGGTTCACTCTCTGCAGGAGGGCAGATTAAACCTACAGAGCCCTTCCCTCACTACAGACCCAGGGCAGTGACACGCTGATCAGACCTCCCAGAGCAGTGATGCTACGCACTGCAACCAAGAATACATCGGGCCGGATTGTCCAAAGCACACAATTTTATGTAGGCATTTCTTTATTGCTGTCTTGAGTTTTTCTTCAGATGTTTAAAAATTGAAAAAAAATACATTTATTAATGATAACAAATTCAGGCCTGACAAACCTTATCTACAGCCTTTGACTAAGACACTTACAAAGATCCAGACACTGAACTGAAATTGTACTGGCAAAATGTTTCATCGTGCATGTACTCTTGTTGCACAGAACCAAGGTTCACACAGCTAAGGGATTTCACTAATTAGTTAAAATCAGGTGTTAAGTTCACATTTAAGTGGAAGACTACAATTTCAACACGTTCAAAATACCTATCAGCAACGACAGCAACACTGACTTTCCTTGTGAATCTGCACTTCTAGTTAGGCAAATTTTGCAAAGTCAGTCAAGGGAAACGAAAGGATTTTTCTGTGATGATAGAAAATAAACTCAAGTTTACTCTTCGTACAAAAACAGAACATGAAATATAAGAGGCTCTGCTATCCATTCCCCATTACTCTTCTAAGCACAGTAAGTACTGATTTGAGTAATCAGAGCCTTAACTTACAAATCTAATTTTAAGAAAGAAAATCTTACCAGATTCCCCTGCGCTAAAGTGATCTAATGGATTCCCTTCTGCATCTGGGTTTAGTAAGACCATTTCAAACTGAATATCCTCGGATTCAGAATAATTCTCTTCGCAGGTAAACTTGTCTACATAAAACACATACCATGTTTCTGGATAAGGAATCTGGGACACTGTCAGATTTTGCTCTGTGTGGTTCACAGTCACTTTGGAAGAAAACAAAACAAAAAACAAAAACAAAAACAGGAGTAAATACTTGATTAGTTTGGTTTTAGAAAACACATCTTTGCATGAAGATAAAACTTGAATCCACAGCATCATATACAGGTTATAAACTATACACAGCAGAAAACAGGCTGAGTTTTTAAAGCCATCCATAATACCAGAGACCAGATATCCAACTTCAGCTTTTGCATCAAGTAGGTGCGGGCTAGGGTTGCTGAGGACACTGCATCCCACCTTTCAGCTCTGCTGGGAGGGCTCCCCCCTTCCAGAAGCCAGAAAGTGCAAACTATCTCCTTTGCTTAGCACATTTCCATCCTCTAGTTCGGTATTGACAGGATTAGCTGTTCTGTACTACCCACCAGGTACTTCTGCAGCATGAAAAACACCTTTGTGAAATTTATTTGACTCTGTTTTCAAAAGAGAGTTAGAGCCCCAAACAGGAACAGCTGCATGTGAGCTCAGTAAACAGCACAATGCATACTTTAAAGGTGCAAATCAGTACTATTTCACAGGAACTTCCCCAAACCGTAACATACTGAGTTTCAATTGACACAAAAAGAGTGGAGACCATCTGTAATCAAACTGCGTATTTCAAATCAGATTACATTTAAAAACAACTATGTAAGATACTCATGTTTCATCTGCTTGCTATCTTACCACTATTTTTGCCTAAAAACAACAGTTAACCAAGCAGAGTCTTTTCAAAACAAACGCTTGATGCAAATAACCCGCAGCTCTCTATGTTTGGCTGAAATTGCAAGAAATGCAAGCATTGTCACACCGACTACTGAACTTGAGTGCTAATTGGCTTAATCATTTCTCTGCAGGAGAAATAACAATAACAGAATAATTCACCTTAATAGGTAAAGATGACAATGGCTAAGGATGAAGAAAAAAATCATAAAACCCCCACAAAACACGGGTTTTTTTGTGAAAGGCCTTTCTAAATAAAAGAGCTGCAAACACACAAACCCATTTTCACTAAATATTTTGTAGACAAAATTCAGAGCAAATTTCTAACTTGAAGCCTACCCGTGTGAAAAACTTTTATGCGATTCCAATAAACGTGTTTCAACTACAAGTTATTTTCTGTTCTCTTAAGGTATAAACTGATCAAAATCCAGAAAGAATTGCACTGTATGTGTCCTTGCAGCAACTGCCACGAGGTACAGATTCGGACAACACACAAACCACTTCTTCATACGGCGCTTACTCCGAACGAAAGGCAGACTGCGGCTGACAGGAGCGGCTTTACTCCCCGTGTCCCCTCTCAGCTGAGCTCTGACACCGTGTTCTTTGCACCAAGAGTAAGGATCACACAGAGCGTGTTCAGTCAGTTTCCTCTCAAATCCCTAAGCAGACTCAGAGGTAGAAAAGTAACCAATTTTGCCCAAGATCAGCAAAGAGACCCAACTGGCCCTGTGGTCATTACAACTCCTGACAGAGCAGAAGACTCTGAGTACCCTGCTGGGACAGTCAGGAATGTCAGTGCCTGGTATTCCAGCAGCACTTCTGTGCAGCTCTGATGAAGTGAAAGGAAACCACATCCCTAGAAGTGACGTTTGTGTAAGGTTTCATTATGACAAATGTTACAGGAGATCAATCTGTTACTCTTGGGATTCTGACTGCACAAAGGAAATGCATTTAAAAGAAAAGCTGTAGTCACTTAAAACACATTCGAATGAAGCTTCTAATACTAATTTAATTTTGTAAAGGAATATGTATGTTTTAAGTACCATTATGATCAACAAATGGTGAAAAAATTATTATTTCAGTCTGTGTTCTAGTTACATAACTCAATGCTTCAGTGTTTTACTGTTCTTTCGCATTTAGATGGGTACTCAAGCTTTATCCTGATTAGCCCATCTTTGATACTGTATTATAAATTTTCTAACATGTTTTGTACATCAACACATGGCAGATTTATCCTATCAGGAAAATATAGTTTTATTTTTGTTTTCTCTGCTTTGAAAAATGCCATTTCTGGAGAACTGTAGAACAGGAGCCTCCTGACAAGTGAGAAATCTTCCCTGGTAAACAAGAGACAAAAAGACAATCTATATATTCTATACTGGTATAACTCTTACCTCAAACATTAAAAACAGCTGAATTTGAGATTCAGTGACAAATATCAAGTTATAAAAGAGTAAAATAGCATTAAGTTATAATAGAAGTCAGTTATAAAGTAAGGCAGCATGAGGCAGCTTAATTTTTGCACAGAAGAAAGACTTAGTATGGAGTAGTGCAAGAGAAAGTTTACAGGTACAAAATTACCCTTTTACTTTGTACTTGGGCTACACACTCCCACCTTACAAGGATTTGCTTCAGAAGTTTAGAGGCAACTGCATCCAGTTCCATCATTTTGCCTCTAATTTGTTTTTATTCCACTGCAATGAAAGTCACAAGTCACAACTCAAACAAGTCAAACATTTGACTGTCCCAAACATTCTGATTCTTTAGCTCTTCAGTTTCTTAGTATAATGGTATTCTTTGTGCATTCTCTTACATACCCAGGGTAATCCATTTGACGGAAAAACTGAAATTAAAAAAACACCAAAAAGAAAGACATTTACTCCAAGTGGAGCTAAAAAATATCTCTGCACTGAATGACTAAAAGAAAACTTTAGCCAAGTATGTACCCTTTCTGAGTTGTGAACATGTGAAAGTGTGAACTGGAACTGATCTTTAAGTTTAGCTGTTTCCACTTAAGCCATTGTTTGTCATGGATTTCATTGTCCATCAGCATATTAAATCATAACTTGCAAGCAAAGTCTTATGAAGTGATACAAATACAGAAATTTTATTTTCTTGTAGTATTTTTAATTGGAGAAGGCCAAAGTCTTAGTTGATGCAAAGCCCATGTTCACTGAAATGAATATTCTAAACACATAGATAACAGAGTTTTAAATACACCAGTAACTCCATAAGGAGAAAAAAAGCAGTAACTCACTTGTCAGTTGAGCTTTGGAGAACTTCTCTGCACAGCTGTGATCTTGGACACTGCTCTCCAGCTTCTGCCATTCCTGTGCTTGAAAGAGGTGAAGTCTAGCTGCTTTTGCCACAGCTACTGCTATATTCTTGATTCTGACACACAGAACAGCATGGTCACCTTGATATTTAAAAAAATAAATCAACCCTTCTGTCTTGAGATCAGTTACAAACAAAAAGATAGTGTGGCACAAATTTTTTTTATAAGTAGCTGTAATACATTATCCTTGATTTTTTACCACTACTTCCTAATAGAAGTATTTATGGTCTTTCAAAAACAATTTCTATGTCTCTCATTAAGAAACCAGTGAATGCACAATTCTCTATGATGGTACTTAAACAAACCTTCACCACAGCCCAACTGTTGTTAACTCTCTCTACTACAAACAGCGTTCCTTCCCCCATTTTAAAAATGACTTTCAGATAACGTTTTTTCCCTTCCTCCCTTCCACTCCAGATTTTATTGTTTTCAAGTTAGACAGTGCCTCAATAGTCTCAATAACTAGCTCAAAGTCTAGTATTTTATGATCTCTGTGGCATGACTACAAGCATCATATGGTAGCTCTTAAGTCGCACTCCAGGAGAACTTATGTGAATGGACTTTCACATTATGGATGGAGAGTTAAAACACTTAATTATAGATGACAGGTGTCAAATTGATGCAAAGAAAATCAAACTTCAAAACTGTTCTCTAATGTGTCAGTCTACCTGTAGAACCACAGAATGGCAGAACGACCCGGACTGGAAGGGACTTGAAAGACCACCTAGTTTCCATCCCCCTGCTGTGGACAGGGACACTTTCCAATAGATCAGGTTGCTCAAAGCCCTATCCAGCCTGTCATTAAAAACTTCCACAACACCTCTAGGCAACCTGTTCCAGTGCCTCTACCCACACTGTAAATATTTTTTTCCTAATATCTAATCTAAACCTACTTTCTTTCAGTCTGAAATCATTCCCCCTTGTCCTGACTCTATAGGCTGCATCCTGACACACAGAAATATTTTAGTCACTTTACAAAATTTATCTTGCCTGAGTAATTCCACAATCCTCAAAGTTGTTTTCAAAATTTCTTTCATATATTACCATAGACTTATTTAACCTAGGGTAAATTCTGCCTAGTTAATAGGTAGAATTTAGTGGAGAAGAAAAATCAGTAAAACATTATATGAACTACAGTTTAGCTAAGATTTTGAAATATTAAGAGAAGCCTCTAAAGAAAGCTTCACTGAGACCCAAAATAGTTGTTGGCATCCATGCAGAAAGAGCATTTCTATGCAAATATGCAACATCAATTTATAGAATTACATATGAACACCTACACTCATACTGAATTTTTACAGTCTTTTCTCAGATTTAAACAGTGCACTTTTTTCCTTCAGATCTCTTTAGAGGACTTCTACAATTAACTTCTAGGACAGCGATAATTAACTGCTTTCAAGTCACTTCATAAGCTACCTCCACCCTATCTATCATTTCTCATTCAGTGCTGGAAGGTCACGCTCCAACTCTGTTTTGCTTAGGTCACGTTTTCCTGCATGCCATTAGATTTTGAAGCACTCTGCAGAACTGTTCTGCCACGGAGCTCAATGGGAGACAGCCTAAGCTACTGAAATGCTGAGCACATAGGAAGAGCAGGCTGACCAGCACAGCCTTGCTGGCCATGGCACTGATCGTGGTTACACACATCTTTCTGTAAAACTTCTCTAGCAAGCACAGTGGGCAGCTGCTAGGGCTCTCTTTCAGCAGGATAGCAGTCAGAAATTAGCACTAAGTGATTACTGACTAATAGCCAGAAACTATTACTAACAAGGAGTTGGTAACACGGGAAAGAAAAGCCATTGGAAATAACCAGGTGAGAATTTTACATCCTGATGGTCACCAAGACCACACAGCGACGGGGCAGAGCGACGTTAGGCACCGCTGCCATTTGGTGGAGTTCCAAGCGGGAAGGAGCGATGCGTGTCGCAGCGAGAACGCCTCTGCTCGCCCGGACACCAGGCTGCGGGACACGAAGGGAGGCACAGCGCTGCTCCCCCGTGACCCGCAGCGCGGGGCTGCCGCCAGCTCCTGCGCCCAAGGCCGGCCCCGCCCGGACAGCGGATCGGATCTGCTGCACGTCCCGGCGGAGGAGGAGAGAGAAGCAGGAAAAGAGGGAAGGAGAGTGCGATGGAAGGACGGAGAACTGCGGGGCTGACTCCATTCCCCACCCCGCGTTCCCTCCGTCCATCAATGGTGCCTCACAGCCGGACCCTTCCCAGGACGGCACAGCCGCTCCCCCGCTCCCGGGCACCCACCGTGGAACTGGAAGCGCGCCACGGGCCGCCACGGCTCCCTGCGGGCGGCAGCGCTGGCGAAGCTGCCCTGCAGCGTCTTGCCCGCGGCGGGGCCCCAGCAGCAGCAGCCGGCGGCGGCGCTGAACAGCCACAGCAGCCGCCACCGCATCGCCGGCACCCGCCGGACACCGGGATCCTCCTCCCCTCCTCCCTGCCTCCTCTCCTCCCGCGCTGCCCCGGCCGGGTCACGTGGCGGCCCCCGCCGCGTTAGGAGCGAGCGGGAGGGCGGGAGCGGCGAGAGAGCCAATGGGGGAGCGCGCCGGCCCCCGGGGGCGTGACCGAGCGCACAGGCCCCGTCCCCGCGGCGACGTGTCCCGTTGCTGGGTCCGGCCGTAAGTTGAGAGACCGAGAGTCGTAAAAGAGACGGCCATCAGTCGCCGCTGAATGCGGAGGCGAAACCTTGGCCTTTTTCACGCGCTGCGCTCCCCCACGCTGTCGGTGGCCTCTGAAACGGTGACAGCTTCACTCTTGGAGCCGCGCGGGGAGCGAGGAAGGCGATCTTTGAACGAGCCTCTTGCAGGCGCTGCGACTCTACCCGTGAAACCCACGGGCCCGTGCCGCGCACGCGCAGCCGTGGGGGAGAGGGGCCGGTGCCGTAAAGCGCGGACGATGTCGGGGCGGGCGGGTCCTGTTGTGCCTCCGGTGTTCGAGAAACGGGTCCTGGTGACGGGCGGCGCCGGCTTCATGTGAGTGAGCCCCGCGGGGCCGGAGCGGGCCGCCGGCCTCCTGTCCAGGGGCGCGGGGGAGACGTGGCGGGTGGAGGTCCCGCGGTGCCGCCTCCCTTGTGCCCGTCCCGGGCCGGTTCCTCGGCGCCGCTTGCTCGGGCCGTGCCCGCTCAGGGGCTGCTGGTGACTCGTCCCTCTCGTGGCTTCTGAGGTGATAAGTGCTGGGGAGCGAGCTAGGAGGCTGCCCCGGCGGTCCGTGGCCTGCGGCCGGCGAGAAGGTGAAGGAGGGACCGGGCGGCGCTGGCGGTGGGAGTCGGTGCTCGTCCGCAGCCGGGACGGGGCTGCCGAGCAGCGGGGCTGGTGAAGGGCCTGGAGCCTTATGAGGAGCGGCCTTAGGAGGGAGCTGAGGTTGTTTTGCCGGGACCCTCAGGCAAAACAACTTTATCGCTCTCTTCAACTCCCTGAAAGAGGGGTGTAACCAGGTGGGTTCAGCCTCATCTCCCAGGCAGCAAATGAGAGGACACAGTCTACGCTGCCCCTGCGTAGGTTTAGGGTAGGCATTAGAAAGAATTTATTGATAGAAAAGATGATTAGGTACTGGACCGGGCTGCTCAGGGAGGTCAGGAGTCACTGTCCCTGCTGGTGTTCAGGAAAGGACTGGACATGGTGCTTCGTGCCAAGGTTATGTTTGGTCATAAGTTCGACTCCTTGATCTCAGGTCTTTTCCTGCCTAATGGGTTCTTTGGGTTGAAGGTGGCGGGGCTTTCACCCAGCTCCTATTGCCGTATCAATCCCCAGTGCTGTGGGCTCAGCTTGAGTCAGAGAAAGTTCTGGTCTGTCTTCAGCTTGAGCCCATCAGTGTGCTTGCAGTCGAAAGCCTTGAGAGGGTTAAATTTCTGTGTGTGAATAACCCCTGAACTCTCAGAATGAGCTTCGTGTATGCAAGACCGTGCCAAAGAGGCAGTGTCACATGGTTGTCTGGTTGTCACTTGTTATGCCTAGCAGTAGTGTCAGAGACTTGAGTGATGGGAGTCACTGTGGGTTGGGAGTGTTGACCGGTTCTCCCTGATATGTAATATGTAAGCTTTAGAATGCAAAAGTATTTTACAATGGCAATTGAATATACCATGTAACAGGGTTGTGGTGTTTTATTTATTTATTTTTAAAAAAATGTGACTATGGGCAGTGCTGATTTCTTTCGTTGTAGCATGAACTTTTATTCTGATTTTTAGTTTCCTAACCATATTCACTTATATATAGAAAATATTAGGCTAATGTATAGAATATATATTTGAATAATGTTGAGGTGTTAAAATATCTTGGAATTTGTCTTTCATCTGTCTTGAGTATATCCCCTTCTTTCTCCAAAGACTTTTGAAAATGCTGAATTTATTTGGAATTTGTCATTTCTTTACTACCTTAAAGCCAAGTGTATAATTGTAAAATATGTTTTTCTTCTGTCTTGCAGTGCTTCACATGTAGTCGTCTCTCTTGTGAAAAACTATCCAAACTATCTGATTATAAATCTGGATAAGGTAATAGCTTGTTTTCTTTCTTGATATGGACAACTGTTTTAAGTGATTTGTAATGTAATCTATAATATGTTGAAATTTATATGGTTTATTGTTAGTTACTAATTTTTATTTGATTTTCCATTTGTTCCTGTGCAAAGGAAAAAAACTCAACTCGTGTTCAGTAAAAGAATGAAGCATTTCAAGCTCTAAGCATCTGTTCAAGAATTTTTGCAGTTAGGGTATCTATTGGAGATTTGTGCTTTTAAAGCTTCACATCTGTGTGTGAAGTAGGTTTTTTTTTTTTTTAAATAAGTCTTTCCTCTGGTTAAGGTTGGGTTTAGTTAGGCTTTTTGCTTTCACGAAGCCCACTTATTGGTGTTGTGTTGTGTCTTTAGCTCGACTACTGTGCAAGCTTGAAGAATCTTGAAACTGTCTCTGGGAAGGAAAACTACAAGTTTATCCAGGTGATAAAGCCTTCTCTTCCACAAAATGTGACTTTTTACAGATTTTTGGTGTACTACTTCCACAGTTTTGTCTTCAGACAGGAGATGGATTTTGATTTATTGTTAAGGTTAATATTCTGACTTGCTGGGTTTGTATGCTGAGATTTCTCCTATCTATTAAAGGCAGTGCTGATGCTCATCTCTCCGTCTTGGCCTCTGCCCAAGGTCACAGGACATCTGAGAAATGCACCTCAAACAGCACCTTTGTCAGAGGCAGTAGATGTAGACTTGCATTTTTTCTTAGATTCAGGTGAGGCTGGAATATGATCTTGCCCTCACCTGTTAGTGACCCCCATGGCTGTTCATGTGTGTGTTTGTGAACCACCTCTTTATTTCAGTAAGAGATTCTCTCTGAGCTGTTGGGATAAAAGTTGCATGAGAGGAAGGGGGCAGCCTGTGTGCAGACATGCACATGTGTGTGCAGTTTCAGCATGACCAAAGTGGCTTTTTGTTTACTTTCCGAAGGTCTTTGATTGTTTTCAGTGTGCCATATGAAATGTACAAATGCCATATAAAAGCTTTGTTACCTGGGTAGATATTAACATTTAATTGCTGAGGAGAGCTTGGAGTTCTGCAAGATACCCATTAAACAGTCAGATCCCTATGTGAAGCAGGGGAACAGTAACTAGGAATGATGTGGCTATACTGCTTTTGAACAAGGGTAGAAGTATCTTGTCACAAAACTTACATCAGTGGAAATATGTAAATAATTCCAACTTTTCACTGTGGGGGTTTGGTTGTTTTTTTTTTTTTTTTTTTTTTTTTTTTTGTTTTTTGGGGTGGTTTTTTTTTTTTTTTTTGGAGGTTTAGGGTGTGTGTTTGGATTATTTGTTTCTGGTTTTGTTTTTTAGGGACAGCTGATCACAGCTTAATGGCCAGTTGGTATGCAACCAAGCAGTTCACACTGACAGGAAAAAATGTGCTGGAAAAGATAATCTCTGATGTGCAACCTTTATGTTTAGAACAGTAACACTGGTACTGACCTTAGGAGACAGCAAGAAGGACATGCTCTCTAGTGGTAGTATAGAAAGGAAGTCTGTTTTGGAAAATAGAACAGTAAGTTTAGAAAACTTGTCTCATGGGCTGTATGAAAAATACATTTTAATCACAATTTCTGTTGCTGTGCAGCATAGTTGTATTAAGCTTGAATTTCAGTTTAAAAAAAAAATCAGTAACTAGCTATTTAGTTCAAACTAATGTCTCTTTTTAAAAAAGTACGTCAAGTGAAAAATAAATCACCGTAATAGACAGCAAGCAGCAAAACCCTTGCAAGACGTAATCTAATCCCCTTTAGTGGGAATCTGCTTCTCCTTTTGCAGTGCCACTAGATGTCCCTGCGTGCTCGACAGACTGGGAACTCTTTCTTGGTCTGGGAACTTGGCATTTCAGCCTCAGTGCTGGAGCTCCATGCTGTACTTTTTTTTTGTATTTTTGGACACATTGCTCTTTCTAATGTTAATAGTAATACAAATTCTGAAATAAGTTTCTTTGAGGATTTTTTAAAAAAATGAGTGAAATGTTATGTATGGTGTTATTTTAGACGTGACATTGATAGATGGCCCAGAACTCAGCTGACAGTGCTGTTTGTATCCTGAGTTCCCTTTGTAATGGTTTCATATGTGATACTTGGTATAAAGGGAAGCTGACTATTTTCTATCAAAAATAATTTGCCTTTTTTTTTTTTTTTTTTTTTTTTTTTCCTGTTTAGGGAGATATTTGTGAGCCTGATTTTATAAAGCAGCTCTTTGAAACTGAGAAAATAGATATAGTCCTTCATTTTGCAGCCCAAACACATGTAGGTGAGCACTGCTGAATGTTTTGGTATTGTTTTCCATGGCTATACCTGCTTGAAATATATGCCAGTATACTTTTTGTCTTTTCCCTTCCTATAAACCAAGGATCCAATTTGTCTCTACAAATCACATGGCTGAGTGTCTGGTGGCCTTTTTAACTCAGGGGGATTCACAGCCTTGATTTAAAAAGTGCTTCATCTAACTGTTGTCTTGTTTTCATTGCACATAAATGGTAATGTACCTTTTTGTCTCCATTACATTTTTAAATTCTGTCTAGACTCACATGTAGCTGACAGTGTACTGAGGGAGTCATAAAGACACTGAAGAGGGGCTTTGTACGTAGTCTGAAGTTTTTACTTAATTTGCTCCAATGTCACGTGAAAAAACAGCGTGAAAGCGGAAGGATTATGCATAAGTGCCATTGGAATCTTCTCTGTGCTAAAAAGAGAGAATGAATTATAAAGTGCCCATTTCAGCTGGCTGCTTTTCAGTGTTGCTGTTAGTGAGAACAATCGCCACCATATTCCATCCATCACGAGAAATGATCCTCTAAATCCTCAAAAAAAATCTTCAGGAAAATATTTCTCAAAATTGTCAGATTTGATAGGTACAAAGTCATTAGGTCAGTGGAACAGTTGTAAGAATCAAAACAGCTGCTGATGAGTTATTAGTCATGGGTCCCTATTACTGCATCTTGCAACTGTCTTTGAATAACACTTTTCTTACTGTGCTTAGCCAGTGCTATTTTAGATTAAAAAGTCCATAACCAACAAGCTTTTGCTCATGATACCAGCCTCGTGTTGAGAACAAGGATTTTTGTCTTCAAGTAAGTGTAGAAGGTGCCTTCATTTAATAAGGACCTTGCTATCTGACAGGTCTATATTGCAGCCTCCAGGTGGGACCTATAGCCCTGTCTTGCCTCAATTTAATCAGAATTGCCTGATTTTTTTTAATGTAGATCTTTCATTTTGGCATGCCCTGGAATTCACCTACGTGAATGTTTATGGCACCAATGTGCTGGTTGATGCTGCACATGAAGCCAATGTGGAGAAGTTTGTCTATGTTAGTACAGATGAAGTATATGGAGGTAGCACTGATGAGGTGAGTCTGAAAATGTATGAGGATTTTTCTACTTTACTTGCTTTTAATAGTGAAAACAAAGTTGAGTCTAACTTTCCTTGGCCTCTGTAAATGTTTGACTTTAAGTAAGCACTGGTTGCTTTTAGAAGCCTGAGTATCAAAATTGTCCTGATTTTTTTTTTTCCCCATAGCTTGTTTTATATTGAATGTTTATTGTCTAAAACAGTGAGATTTGGGTCATTAATGGTTTCACTACTCCTCAGAGACAGTATCAAATCAGTGTATTATACAGGTTTTGTCCTGGAGCATTCATGAGACTTCAGTAATGTGCACAGCTTGACAGGCAGGGAACTGCTTTATATTTTAGCTAAAATACTAACAGAACTGTAGGTAGTGACAATTGAAACAGGAAACAATTCCTGTGTTACTGGAATAAATATTCAGGTGTTTCTTGTTATGGTATGCAGATCTTTGAGTTTTGAGGATTTATACCTGACCTTAATTCAGGAAATGTAATTTCGCTCAGTAAAAAGGCAAATTATGCGTATTCATTTTTTTAAAGGCATAAATAAAATCAAGGAGCCTTTTGCCATAGTCCCTGGAAATATTAATGTGTTTCAGAAGAGTTTGATGCACCTTCTTACTATCACAGTGTCTTTATCAGTTCCTTGAATACAACTTCTACCTGTAGGCTTTTATGATACCCAAGGATGGTGTTTTCTTGTATGTAGACCCGTGGCTTGGCTGATACCTTCAAATGAATTTTTTCTGTCTCTGGGCCTTGAAAAGAAGACTTTAATCTGTTTTTTCTTCTCTTTGTGAATCACGCTAGCAGTTCTCGTAGAAGTTTTTTTGAGGGGAAGAAGGCCATTTAATTTTGGAGGCAAAGGCTGGACAAGAGCAGTGAGTGTTTTAATCATGTTAAGGTGATGTTACCAATCACACCTTGTGTAGTATCCCTTCTTCTTTTGGTTTCTTTTTTTATTCCCTTCAAGTGAGAAGCAGATTAAAGTGTCAGGATAGCCTGGAAGATACCCATTCTGGAACTGACCAGAACTGTTGAAGCCTTTCTTTGGAAGCTTCTGGGTTGCAATTCTACGATTTTTACAGAAATAAAGTTACGGAAAAAATTAAGAAAAGACCCCTTTTATTTAGGACTGAAAGGTGAATTTGCTAGTTGGGGGCCCAATTACTCTCTGAGGTAATATGAACCTGAAAAATCTTAAGCCTCCCTCTAACAACAGTAATTATTTAATAAGATAAAAATCTGAGGACCGCTGCTGTGAGGTAACTCTATTGCAAGTATAAAAATATTATTGCTGGTAATCTGGCTGCCTCCTGTGTTCAATAAATAAGCTGTCTTTATTTATGGCCTTCTGTTGTAAGGGGACATTGTCAGACTGATGTGCTTGGATATTTAGGGATTTTTATTTCTTTAATAACTTTAGGGCTTATGTGGGCAAAAGAAATTGAGTAATGCAAATTCTTCTTTCTGTTTTAGGAATTTGATGAATCCTCACCAAAAAGGCCAACAAATCCCTATGCCTCCTCTAAAGCAGCTGCAGAGTGTTTTGTTCAGTCTTATTGGGAAAGGTACCAAGTAAGTCCATGAAAGCTTCAAAAACACTGAAGCCTGTAATTAGCATCTGTATTATGTAGGTAAGAGTATAAAAGAAAAATCAGTACTAGTCCACACAATGCCACCTCTTTCCTTACTGTTGGTCTTGTAGTTTGGATGTGTTAGAGAATCTCCTCCAATAAGTTGTTAAGATACACTGCAAGACAGTGGGGACAAGTCAGGTGGTTTCAATTTTTGTTTTTTAAATCTGAACCTATATATGTATATATACACACTATATATTTAAAAATGTGCTTTGATAACATGGTCAAAGAGAACATTAGGAATTTAAAAACCAGTGCTAAGCTTGCAGAAGGCACAGAGGTATTACACAGAAGTAGAACATGTATAATTCAAATTGTAAGACTAGGCTTAAAGTTAAAGCAAAAAAAAAGAAAAGAAAAAGCCCTGCTAGTCAGATTTGTTCAAGCAAACACATTTAATATTTTGGATTCTTTAATTTTCTGTTCTTGATATATGATGTTTTTGCTATAAAGTGAGCAAGAATGGGATGTTAATGACTGTGAAACATATCTGAGTAAGTAGGAGTAAGCCAGTCTTCAGTCAGCCAGATACACATATACAATGTTCTGTGGCGGCTCCAGAGCAAGAGAGATTTCAAACATTTGTCACTTGTGGTGCTCTTAACAGGCTGAGAGGGCCGGAGGCTCTTGCCTGTTTGACGGACATACAGAGAGCTTAATTCAGTAGCGTTTGTGAGGGCTTGCGGATTTTTGAGCAAGTGCTCAGTTTGTTTATTGATCAGCAGGAAGCTACAGATTTTTGCTGGTATATGCTTTCTTATATAATCACACGTGTCTTTAATGCTCTCCAGTTTCCAGTTGTCATCACACGGAGCAGTAATGTTTACGGACCACATCAGTATCCAGAAAAGGTAAGTTAAACTGCTTTCCTCTGAGCTTCAGCGTACCAGGGTTTGTAGTGACGTTATGCAGGGTTGCAGTTACTTTTTTTCTCACGTGCATGGGATGACTTTTGGAAAAAGTACTCTTGCGATTAATGTGTGATTATATATTTTGAGCTTACACTGGCATATCTTGCCCTGAACACATCTTTTTTGATTGTTGATAAAACTTCAATTAGGGACTTGTAGTTTAAATTATTTTTATGACAGTAATTTTGTTTTGTAATTTTTCTGTTTTTCAAAGAATATTTTGGCAGAGTTCCTCTACAAATTACATTAACATTTTGTAATTGTGAGTGCTTAATAACTAAGGGAAACATTTCAAAAAATAAACTGAGGATACAATGTCTGGTATAGAAAGGGCTGTTCCAACTTGCACAGAAAATAAGTAAGATGGGGCTATAGCATTCATATGTAGGATGAGAAGTAGTGTAAAGTGACTTGTCTTTGCATGTGTTCATACAGACCTTGCAAGGTAACTATTCAAAATTTGTGAGAAGGAGTTACCTTTTTAAGTCAGTACCAGAATCTGCTTGGTTAGGGAATGGAAATACAGTGGAGAGATGAAAGTGATAATCACATGTATGCGTTGGAGTTTGGAACTGGTGGGAAATGTAGCTATATTTTGCAGTTCTGTTGAGGTGTTTTTAACTTAAATTGCTTTTCACCTTTCGTGGTGTGTTTGGTGGGGTTTGTTTGTTTGTTTTCCACTTATATTATTGCAGGTGGATAAGCAATGGCTTTTAGAGTACATTTTACATTGATCTGTGTCTTGCTACAGGTTGTATGATTGTTGGGGGTATATTCAGGGGATGTATTTGCTTGCTTTTGACATATATTCTTCTTCACATACCAAATTTTAGTTACTGCTAAAAACTACAACACTAGGCTACATGAATCTTTAGCTTTATCTAGTATTCTGCTCCTGTGAATTTAATTAATTTGAGTAGTTTTCTAATGACTTCAGTTTAAGGACTTTAATAGTGGGGGCAACTGTTCCTAAGTATCTGGGGCATTATGAATGGATCTTAGCCTGTAGATGAACATAATGTAAATCTTTGTGCAGCAAGCACACCGTCACTTGATCTGTGTTTATCCATGTTACCTCAAAATTTTCTATTGATTCTCTTCAGAATTTAACTATTGTAACAACTCTTTGGTTCTGGATTTACTGCACTTTGCTGGATGTTTAAACCTTGTTCTGAGCTGTTGGCGATAATTATTTCTAGTTAGACTCTGATGCACTGCTGTGTGCAAAAGTGATGGAAGCTTCTTTTATTTTTGTAAAAATGTTACATTTGTAAGAGCCAGAAAGGTAAAGTTTGCAATACAATAGAGGCGTCTGCTCTTACAAGCCAAAATCCTTGCAGTTTCTAGGCTTGATACATTCTTTCATTAGATTTAATAAAACTTAGAAGTGCTTAAAGGATCTTATTAAAATACTTAATGCTGCATAACTGTTGAAGTTCCTCATTCCTTGTAGAATAAGTTTCTAAAATAGTGGAGTAATTTTTTTTTGTTGATGTTTGATTCCTTAGGTCATTCCAAAGTTTATATCTTTGTTGCAACAGAACAGAAAATGGTAGGTAACTCTCACTTTTTTTGTAGTATTTGTGCTATAAAACTGTAATTACAGTTATAAATATGTGCTAGTTGTAAAATGATAATTACATAACTCAGTTCTGAATCACTTATTAGAATAACAGGATTTCCTTAAAGTAAAGGATTGTTTGGATGTCAGCTGCTTAAGGTACCTTCAGGCAACCATCTAACAGCAAAACTGCTTAAAACACAGTCCAGGAAATTGAATGCGTCTCTTTGAGGACTAACAAAATCTTTTTCTTTTTATTACCTTAAGCTGTATTCATGGTTCTGGACTTCAGAGAAGGAATTTCCTTTATGCAACTGATGTGGTAGAAGCATTCCTTACTGTCCTGAAGGAGGGGAAACCAGGGGAAATTTATAACATTGGAACTAACTTTGAGATGTCCATTGCCCAGCTTGCCAAGGAGCTAATCCGATTAGTGAGTAAACAGTTCTGATGCTTTGCTTTACCAGTTTTCATTGCACATATGTGTTGGAGGCCAGGACATTCCTTTGGTTGCCCTGGAGGGTCAGGGACCTGGGCAGGGGGGTCTGGGACCCCAGCCCAGAGCTCAGAGCTCAGAGAGACACTGGATTTGATTTCAGTCCATGGGAGAGGCTTCTTGCACTGCAGGAAGCATTGCAGGCCACAAGAGTGTGAAAAAGAGTAGTTTAGTATATCACAGGGTGAAAAAACAGTGGGTTTGGGATTTTTGGCATTGAAGTGAATGGGGCAAGATGGAGAATCTGGGGCGTTGTCTCCTTCTTCATTCTTGTTCTCTCACTCCATTTCGGCAGTGACGTTGGCACAAAGTAGTTAGTGAGGATTGGGTCAGAGTAAAGATGACCTTTTTAGTAATAGTGATAGACATTGGTAATAAATAGTAAATAAAGAATACGTAGCAATTAGTATAAAAGATAAGGACAGCCCAGAGATGGGAGGAGTCACCAGATGTCCGAGCAGCAGCAAACATCTTTTGGACACTGAGAAAATTGTAAGATAAGAACTAATAAACGAAGCATGTAACCTTGAAGACTCCGTCTTTTCCTGCATTTGGCACAGAGCTTTGCAGAGGGCCAGAACTCTAAAACTACCTGAATGCCGGGGAATTTAAACTCCTGAAAAGGAGCCCCCGACAACTGCCATCCCTGAGTGGGCAGAAACAACTGGCACCCCAGATGGGACAGGAAACACATATGAATAATTCTACAGACCTTCTATAGCTCTGGAAGGGCTTAGGCTTGTGGTGGATGTTGGAAGATCCTTGCAGCAAAATGATGTGCTGCCCTTTCTGTGGCAGAAACTGGACTGTATAAGTTTGCAGTTGGGCTATCCTGCATTAGGCTGCTGCATTAGTTATCCTGACTGGCATCATGATTAATTACCATTTTTTTCCATGTTGACTGCTTTAGTTTTGGTCTGAGAATGTGGCACTATTAAAATCTAGCAGTTTGATTATGGATGTTCTGGCAGTGCTCCAGATGAAGGAGACAGGTTGGAGTTGTTATAGATAATTTTGATGATTTCAGAGGTTTGAAGACTCAGTATACAAAAGATAATTTCTGTTTGTGGTTTATATTTTTATTTGGTGGTTTTTTTTTTTTTTTTAAACAAAATCTTATTTTTTAAACAAAATCATATTTAAACGCCGCTCTTTTTTAAATACATGTTTAGACAGCCCAAGATGTATGGGAATGATACTTGTTTTTCTTCTTGACAGATAAAGAAAACCAGTTCAGAGTCTGAAATGGAGCACTGGATGGATTATGTCAAAGACAGGTGAGGAATGTGGAGGACATGTGGGATATGCTGCACATGCAGGATAGTTTTGTCCTCAAAGTATTGTGAGACTCTTAACCAAATAGTTTTTTTGTGGAAGTATTTCTGCTCTAAAGGAGGGGACACTTCTGGGGGAGTAAGAGCTGTTTTGCTTCCCTAATTTTTTTTTTTTTTTTTTTTTTTTTTTTTTTTTTTTTTGCTTGTGGATTTGGTATCTATGATCAGGGTTCTGTATAGAAAACAGGATTTTCCTTTATTATTTCAGTCTGTAGGTCAGAATGAATGTCTTGAAGGGGAACAGGTAGTGCTAATCTCTGCCTTCAAGCTTTCTTCATACTTCTTATTACTGAAGTCTGCTCTGAGAAGAGGACAGGTTTTACAGAGCAACTAAATCTTTTCTTCATGGTAGTTTGGACAGTTCATTCAGCGTACTTTGTATTCAGCATCACCAAACGAGAAATTCCATTGTCTCTCACTTAGCTTTAGTATTTTGGTGTTAATGTGACTAATTCAGGCTTAGATGTACTTTGTAGTAAGACTCAGTCTCCACAGGCAGAAATATGTGCCTGCAGAGTGCAGTTACCTTTAGGTTTCTATCTTCAGCTGAAACTGATGTCTCAAAAGTAGATGTAAAGCTCTAAGGCACCAAAGTTAGAGCAGTTGTAAAAATGGGTACCTTTTCTACATACGCTTTTGCTGTGTGTTTCCTTAATTTCAGGCTTGGTTTGGCTCTTTTCTTTTATATCCATTTCTTTTCTGCAGCAACAATGAGTCTCTGCTTACTTTAGATATCACTCTCTCCAGAGTGATTAGAAATGACGTGTCTACTGATAGCAGTTAAGTATTATGGCCTTTAGAATTCTCACTTTCTGTTCACATTTGGATTGTTATCATGGCAACTGAAGTGTCTTTAAAAATGTGCTAACTTTTGTTCTTAAAAGGAAATGTTCTTCAGAATACTATCTCAGTGTATTACAGAACTTTGAACAAATTGCCTTTGGCTCACATGATGTGAGTGTTCAGGAGTTCTCAGTGTAATTCAGTTTGAGATGTTTCTTTATGTGTGTTTGGCCCTGTCTGCTAATGTTTAAACATAAATGGGCTTGGGAAAACTAACCACATAGGAGTATGTGTTTCAGGGAGTGTTGAGGTCTTACAAAAGATTGTTAAATATACCTAATTTATGACTATTTACTCCTATAATGAGTGACTTAAAGGGGGTTACTTGCTACAGAAAAGTTAGTTCTGCTTCTGTTCAAGATTAGCATGTTATAGTAACAGTGATAAGTACTTGATTTTTGCCTGCACATGTACCTTGACTGTTCAATATGCCAGCACCAGTAGTGCAGGAATGCTGGGCTGGGCTGCCGACGTGCCAGACTGCAGAAGTGAAAATTTTTGCCATGATAAAATATAAAATGTATCTTTCTGTGTTGAATCTTGCAGCTTGGGATTCTACATATTCAGTATTACTAAGTTTATGTATCTAATGAGCCACTGTAATGATGCTGCTTTGGAAGCCTCTGTGTTTTAAATCTGAAGTATGTGTAAATTTGTGGGTTTTCAGGATGAAAAACATAAATGCTAGTATTAGAAAACACTGGCTCTGCATTGCAAATGCATTGATTTGCTCAAATGCGTTGGCAGTGGTTTGAGTTTTGTGTTCATTTTTGTGCCAGTAAAATCCTAATTAATATTTATTCTAGTCAGTTTCAAGTAGTTGACTGTACAAACTGAATTGTGTGCGCTCAGCTGCCACATATTTTTTGAAGGCAATGCAACCTGTTCATGTTGATGGGAATTTTCAAAGTTGAGGCATATGTAATGTTCCTTGGAAGACAGTGTGAAGTATTGCATCTCTAATTAATGAAGTAGTATAATCAGATTGTTTTCCATTTGCATTTTATACTTCATCAGGCCTACAAATGACCTCAGATATCCAATGAGTTCAGAAAAAATGCACAACTTAGGATGGAGACCTAAAGTGCCTTGGAAAGAAGGGATAACGAAAACAAGTAAGACTGATGACTTTTACACTGATCTAGGAGTGATGGGAGGAGGGAAAGGGGGGAGATGGGTATATAGGTTAGTTAATGGCAAGCTGAAGAGATTGAATGTAACACGTGAATTTTACCTAAAAGTGGCTGCTTTCTAAATAGTGAATTTACAGGACATAAAAGAAAAAAGATAATCACGTTTTAGTGCTGGAATAGGTCTTGCGTGAAGAACTTAAAAAGTTTAAACTAGATTTTTGTAATATTATGGGTTAAAATCTTCCATAAAGAACAATTAGCATGTTAGTCTTTTATCTGTGGAATACTTGGATTTCCCTGTTATTTCTGGTCAGCTTGACTCATCAACATTCTTTCTGTATTAGTTGAATGGTACAGAGAAAATTTCCACAACTGGAAAAACTCGGAGAAAGCTTTGGAGCCCTTTCCTGTGACAGACCCATTTGCCCAGCTCAGTGGTCAGTAGCGTGGCACAGGGCCTGAAGGAGTTTTTTCTACCTCATATGGTCTTTTCTTTGAAGCCTGCAATCAAACCTGCAATCAAACAGCCACACTGGACTCTTAATGTCTTCAAGAGACACGAACCATGATGAGTAAAGAACCACAGTACGGCACAACTCTGGAATGGTTTCAGCACTTTATAAGTTGAACTTTTTAGTTTCAGCTTTTGGTGCAATACTCTGTTCTCACTAGGTATTGATTTTAAAGAACTGTATGGAGTGAAGGATATTTATAATGTTATAAATTAGTGTACTGAAGTAAAATCTGCCTTATTAAAAATAATTAACTGTGATTGCAGCTTTTGGGACTTGGAGTTACATTTGTTTTTGTTCTGGAATTATTCACCTGTATTTGTTTTTACAGTGTAATATATATCATTTTCTGTCACTTCTAAGAGTTGGGTTTTGTTTTTAATCAAGGGGAGAAATTATATATTTTTTGGCGACTATAAATTGATTGACAAAAGCTGGATACAGCACCTGTATGGTTCTGTCCATTTCTCTGCTGGTGCACTTATAGCTTTTGTAGATGACTGATCAAACTTACCTACTCTAGAAGTGTAAATCTCCCTTTTTTAAGGGGAACAAAGAGGGAAAGATGTGAAGAAGTAGCAGGTGCTCTTGCTGAGTTTTCCAAAAGCATTTCCTTAAACTTTGTCTTCTTTTTTCTGTATTACTGTCTATTACATGTTAATTCCCTTTTCTTAGCTGTCATTGTAACAAACTTGAAATACTGGAACACAGTTAACATTCCAATGATCTTATATCCTGTGATATGAAAGCTATTTATGGAGAAAATGTTTTAAAACTTATTTTTCTGTGAATTGTGGGTTGGCAGACCTTAATCAACGCAGTGTTTCACCATTTTTCTGTAATAAACATTTTAAAGATAAACCAATATTTGAGTTTTAATATAAAATTTGGAAAAAACCCTCTTTTATTCTGGAAATATGTCAATGAATCTTGTTCAAAGTTGATTTAGTAAGAAATATTATGGTGTAACTGGTTTCTCTTAATTAAGAATAACATGCTGAAAAAACAGATAGTGTTTTTTTTTTTTTTTAAGAAAATATTTCTTAGCTTTTCCTCTATCCTGAAAAAATTACCTTCACTTTTTTGTCTTTGAGGGTGATGTGGCAAACATAAAAGGGATCACTCTTCTTGGTTTTATCACTTCAGCTTCTGTAGTTGGCACAATCCCTGATCCTCTGTGGCCCCTGGCAGAACTGCAGGTGGCACAGGCCTGGGATGCTGTGGTGTACTCAGGAAAAGCTGTGACTTCCAAAGGCTCTCAGAAACTGGGGGTTAGCTCTTGGGACACAAGAGTTCCCACCTTCATCACACCTCTTGTGGTGCATGGTGCTGTTGATGAAACGCCACTGGTGGTTGGCAAGAGTCATTCTGAAATAAGGCTAACCAGGAAGTTTCTAGGCTTACTGCAGTGCCAAGTATGGTTTTTAAAGTCTTGGAGCCTGTTATTGAAGGTGAGCTTTCTGTGACAAAGTGGAATAATAATACTATATTGGAATTGTGTGGCAGTTGTATTTTTTGGGCTTCTGATACTTGGTTTGGAAGTAAAAGGCTCCATTTGGGACAGATAGAAGTTGCAGGACTTCCTGTGCAATGATTTGTTGCATGCTTGGCTTACCAGATGTGCTTTTGTGGATGAATCACTGAAATACCAGTGTCAAACACACGTTGCTGATTACATTGGAATATTTCCTTAATTTTTATATTTTTCTTGATATATAACTTCTTCACAATGTGCATTTTTCCTTATGATATCCATCTTACTGTTCTTTATTTTGCAAAAGTCAGTACCAGAAATAGCTTAAGTGCTGGAAAAATCTGTCTTAGCTGTATTTGTGATTGCTGTGACAGCTGCTTTGAGTGAGTTACATGAAAATATGTCTTTCACATCTCCTTGTACTGGAATACTGGCTTTGTTGAGATTACAGCTAACTAAAATCTTACTATTTTAAATATGCATATGCCTAAATGAAAAAATATTTTAAACCTTTGAAAATAGGTACAGTGTCTTTGGAACACTAAAAAATAGTGTTATCAGAAATACACTGAAGAAAGCAGTAGGGGGTGGTTAGTTTGTTCAACAGAACTTTTGAAAGTTGTTCTTAATGTATAGATGCTGAAGATGCCAGCTTTGATATTTATGTGACTATCCAAAGAAGTGATATTACCTGGAATGGACTTTAAATAGGCTCTATTAATTTTTAGTGGAAGCTGCTCTAGCTTATTTAAATGTTTTTAAAGATTTAATTCATCCAAGTGTTTGCGATTTTTGTCTTTGTATTACTATGTGTATGTATATAAATAAATATTACATGCACATTTTAAAATATTGAAAAATATATATTTAAAAATGTAGGAGGCTTTTGCTTTGAGCTACTTTGCTGTAGATCAGATTTTCTTAGCAGGTGAGTGATCTGGTAGGAGCATTTCTTTCACAGGGAAAAGTATTTTCTCTTGAAGAAAACAGCTTATTTTGCATTAGCCTTCTGACTTCTGTAGGAAGAAAAGGACAAAGGATCAACTAGTGAATGATGTGATCAATGTGGAGAAGTGTGATGCTTTCAAATTTTATTTCTTACTGATTTTATGGGGAAGCATTCCTGCAGAAGGCACAGGTAGTGATGTAAAATACTGTGGACACTTAATCTTTCAGTCCATTCTCTCAAGGTTTGTGTCACAGAACAAAGTGAGGCCATGCCAGTAAGCAAATAAATGGAGTAAACTTGTATGTCGCTTAACTGCTAAAACTTTCTAAGGGAGAAGGGTTGCGCTTTGGCAAAGGTTTTGATTCAGGTTCTGTCAGGAACTTGGGAAGTTATGTGGGGATTGCCATCATTTTGCATCTCTTTTTTGGAATTACTGTTCTGAATTGGATCAGATCTTTAGGAAGCAGCTCCTGAAATCCCTTGTGCATTCTGGAAAACCAACATAACCACCTCACTGTCTTGGTGTACCACAGCTGCTATTCAGTGCATCCCTTGCCAGCAGCAAGTGGAAGGCTTTGGAAGATGTTGAAGGGGGCAGCTGAGGCAGGGCTGGCTGCAGTCAGAGTGGTGTGGCTGGGAAAGGACCTTAAAGATGACCTTGTTCAAACCCCCTGCCGTGTGCAGGGACACTGAGCCCCATCCAGCCTGGCTTTGGGCGCTGCTCGGGATGGCTTACCCTGTGAGCTGTGGCCTGTGGGGTGTTTGTGCTGTGTGTGTATCAGCTCCAGTATGTGCAACAGAGAGAACCCTTACTTTCTGCAAGGCTTTCTCCGGTCTGACCCAGCACTTACTTAAATTCGTGTGCTTCTTGCACTAAGGGGTGTCAGCTGTGGTTGAGGCTGGTTTACAATGTCATAAGATGATGGACTAGAAAATACCTTTTTCTTCTTCACCGCCCTGTACTTTCTTTGCTGTAGGAGAAAGATTGTGGGTGACACGGGTATTTCTGTTGATTTGTGGGTTTTTTGACTCAGAATGCTCCAATTCGCTGAAACTGTGTTCTTATGCTCATTAGTCAGGCATGAAATGGAAATATCTTTCTACAGAAGGAGGAACTTTTAATACAAATACCTTCACCAAATTCTGTTGGGGGAAAAGCTGACTCTTTTATTAAACATGCTAAGTCTGAGACTGAATTGTCTTTCCCTTTTATTTAATTTTGTTTTGCATTACCTTTAGTTTTTGTTTTTTATTTCCATTGTCATGTCCATTTCACCTGGCAAAACAAAGATTTCTAAATAAGGATCTGAATAACCCATTGCTCCATAGTACCTCTGATTGTGGTAATATATGAAAACTCTTAAGTCAATAGTGTTTTGACTTCTGTGCATGCTGTGACACATTGGGAGTTTATCTGCACCAAAGATCACAGATCGTGTTAGCTGCATCAGTAGGAGACACGCTTGTTAAGGGATTACACTCATAATTTCTCACCAAAACAATCATTGCCAGTGGCAATGGAAAATCATGAGAAGATGAGATTTTGTATCAGTATGTTATTCACACACCTCTAAAGCACAAATGTGGGTGGGATTTTTTAACCTCTCCCTAGCTGATTTTTTTTTTTTTTTGTGAAGAGTTTTTATTTTCAATCACTAGACTGCTGGCTCAGTCCTCTGCCTTTCTACTCCTGAAAACAGGTATAAGCTCCTGAAGAACCCACAAATATAGGACAACAGAGGAAAAATACACTCTGAGAATAAAAGGAAACAGGGTGATTTATGTTACCAAATATTCACATGGCTGGCTTGGACTGATGCTGCTTCTTCCCCACTCAGAAAACGAGGGATTTGTTAAATTTCTCTAGTACTATGGAAGAGAATGCTGGTTTTTTGTTACTAACAGGAGGGAGCAGCAGTGGACAATTTTGCAAAGCAGCCTCTCTCGCCTCACAGTGTGCAGAAAGTGTGAGTCGGAGATGCCCCCACAGGTGGCTTTTCCTAAACCATGGGCTGTGCAAATCAGCACAAATTTGAGATGTCAGTGCCCACCACAGGTACTAACGTGGGCAACTCTGGTGCATCCTCCACCTTTTCCCTGTAGCTGCAGGAGTGTGCGACCTGTTGCCTGTTGAAATCAATGCCTAATCGACTATGTGAATAGACACTGTTTTTCTTATTACACTGCTTACTCAGGGTTTGTGATTTATGTGGACACAGGGAGCTTCTCCAGTGGAAGACCGTGGACAGAAGAAGGTGAAGGTGCCTTTCCTATTCATGTCTTTTTGTGACACCATCAACTCTGCACACCGTTTTTGTCAGGTTTTAAAATAAAATCCATGAAACCTGAATCTAAAATACTGCCAATTTAATGCTCTTGAGTCCCACATAATGTTCTCGTTCCTGTTACCTCCCCAATAATCCCGGGAGCCGCTGCCAAACCACCTTCATCCTGACGTGTGTGTTGTACATAAATGTTTCTATATGCACAGTGCTGATTTGTCTTTGGCTTACAGCATTTTTTTTTTTTTTTTTTTTTTTTGCGAAGGCTCATCGTCGATTCGTTTGTGGCATCCAGCGCCGCAGGACTAATAACATTTATTTTATTTAATTTATTTATTTTATTGGGTACGAACAATTGGCTGACAGGTATGGAAGAACGGATTAGTGCTATCTCACCGAGCGCAGCCTCTCACGGCGGCCGAAATAGCTCAGTTGGGAGAGCGTTAGACTGAAGATCTAAAGGTCCCTGGTTCGATCCCGGGTTTCGGCAGTACCGTTTTCCCCTTTTTCCTCCGCCCGCCCGGGAGGCGGCGAGCGGCTGCTGCGGCCGGCCCGGCCCGCGGGCTCGGAGCGCGCTGCGGGAGCCGGCCCGGCCGCCCCGGGGCTTCTGCGGCGCCTGGGAATTGCCCTGCCGGCATAGCACCCACCGTATCGCCCGCCCCTCCCGCAGCGTGCCCTGCCTTCCCGTTTCCCTTTTCAGCTCCTCTAAATTTAGCTTTTTATTTAGGATGGAAGAAATGAAAGCAGCGCTCTTCATTCGCGGTCCCTCCTCTGCCCTTCGCTATCTCACGGTGGCAGGGACGAGAGAAGAGAAAGTGAAACCGCGTGGGGAGCAGGATGACTGGGAGGGAAGGGACAGAGAGGGAAAGAGTGGCTCCAGGGGACTGCAATGGGGACGGGGACAGATGATTAGAGGTTGTTTCTTGTCAAAATCTGAAGCGCAGCTCAAAATTTCCCGGACCTCCCTATTCCTCTGCTGTCAATAAATGGCTGAAACTATTTTACTTCACAGAAAGGCAAAGGAATAGCTTCGCCGTTCAGGAAATCTGGTAATTAATGTCACCTAGTCTTTACCGTTCATCTATTTCTTCCTGTTCCTTTCTTTAGTTGTAAATTGAGAAAAAATAATTTGGATTTTCTGAAACATATTTTTAAGGAAGGTGTTGAGACGTTGTCTAGTTTTGATTTGAAGACATGAAAATGCGGGCAGTTCATGGTTTGCCCTTGATAATTTGTTGCAGTTTTTTCAAATATGTACCTTTAATCTGGACCTGCCCTCTGTTAAACCTTTTCTGTGTTAGATCAAAGATCTTTTTTGGTACCTGGCATTTGGTCATCACTAAACTGTCAAGTCAGCACCCACTTTTGTTTTCAGCCTTTAACACATTTTCTCCTGCTTTTGGGTGATTTCTTTGGTAACCTTTTTAATACACTTGACACCAGAACAGTACACAGAAACAAGAATTTCAGTATTGATGTCACCAGTGTAAAACATAGCAATAAAGCATCTCCTTTACTTCTCTGTTCAGCATCTTTCATCTATTCATGAAAAGGTGTCTCTGGTCCTTTTCTAATCACAGCATCACGAAGAGCATTGATATGGAATTACTTGTCCAACACAAGGAGCACTTGCTACAGACGAATATCTTAGGAGTACAAAGCAAGGGTAGTGTTACTTAGATCCTTACTGATAAGACATAAGGAGTAGTATAACAGGTTATATTACTATTTTTCCTAAAGATTTTTTAAAGGTTTTGAAATAACATTAAGACTGCACACTTGAGTACTCAGGGACAGAAGAAAATGTTCAAATCACTTACAGCTTCTCTGAGTGTGATATGAAAAATACTTTTTTCCTTGCCAAAAGTAATCAATTAGTCATCAAGGACTTTTATATTGCTTTGGGGAAGAATTAGGGAGGTATTAATTTCCTGCAGATGCGTGATCAAAGAAGCAAAACCAGAGAAAGGCTGTTTACTTTTTGGCCTTTTCCACACTGCTGAATTAGAGTCACGATGTAAACTTGGGTGCTGGACTTCTGAGTCTCTGCTTGGCTTGTGCTCTGGCACCCTGAAAACAGCTCTGCCTGAGGCCATTTGCTGTGGAGAGAAGAGCAGGACATGGTGGAGACAGCAGCCAGCTGGTGCTGTTCAGCTGGGGAGCCTGGATATGGCCCCAAGACTGCTTTTATGCAGTGGTCTGGCTATACCCCCCCAGTGCTGCCCTGGAGGTTTGGTCCCCTCTGCTTCTGAATTCCTCGAGGGCCAGGACGGGTGTGGGTCACCCTCAGCCCTTCAAAGTGTCTGAATTTTAGCAGGAGCACCCAGATCTATGAGAAATATGTGCCGTGGTAGTGTCTGAAATTTCTATTTTATAGATAAGGATGATATCACCCCTAACGGCAATTCCGTTCTCAGAGCTTTTGTGAAAGTAAACAGAAATTTCGTGGAGCACCAAAATACTAACAACGATAGCCATAGGGCAGTGAGAAGAAAATCTCGTTAAAATTAAGAGGTAACCTCAATTCTGGAATTTTTTCACTCCTGTCTGTTTGATTTTGCAGGCTTGATGCAGATTTCTAATTGATTTGGCAGGTTCTGTGAAAATAACCTCAAGTGTTGCTGCTTTATTGCTTGCCACAAAATATTCAGGCATTTCTTCATTCACCTACTTTACACTTTTTTTGCACTCTAGGCCTCTTCTTGGCAGCAAACATTGCCATTTATTCTCCTATCAGCTTCTTCCGTCAAGATGAACCCCTGCTAAGACACAAATAAAGGTTGTCTAACTAGGCCTTTATGATTTAGTCCCAAATGTCCTTCTCTGCAACTGAGAAGCCTCTCTGCTACTACAGATATACTTACATATGCTTTTTAAAATGTCCATCAAATACTGAAGTTGATACCTCACAGGGATTCAGAGGGAAAAAAAAAAACAAACTTATATGTGTTTTCAGCCTTAGGCAAATATTCAAAATCTGGTGGATTTGGCTCACATGCTTTTTATATGGCCATTCTTGGCTCCTGTTTTAAGTAAATGAAAACTGGGGCAGAAGGAGAGGATCAGAGAAAGGCATACCCCACATCCTAGCTCTGCTGCAGGCTGCAACAACTTGCAGTCACAGAACATGACAAATAAGGAAGGGGCTTAAAGCTTTACTGTGAAATACCTCTATCTGGAATTCCTGACAGTGGTGGGACAAAGTTGCTGTGCTTGATGTTTTCTGTAGGCTCAAGTTCAGGTGTTCTTCATGCAAAATGCCCCTTCTTTTCCTCCATGTCTCCCGAGCTGCACATCTACCTAATTTAAAAAGTCTCCTCCTGGTCTCCAAAGGAATTTCTGCACCTGGTATTTGTTACTGTCTTGTCTACCTCTCAGCAGTAAAATTTCCTTCTCTTTGGATTAAAAATTGGGTTTGTTTGATAGAAAAGATTTGTTTCTCTATCCTGACCGAAAGATTTCTGACTTTGTCTCCTTCACTGTTTACAGGCTTCTGGTAAATCTCATTTGGTTATGTAGTGTGACAGATACAAGGGGTTTAGAAAATACCAGTCAGGAGTCACATTTAGGGTTTTTTTGGTTTGTTTGTTTTTCATAAGAAATCTTAGTTATAGTCTATTTGGTTTCTGATCCTGTAGAAGAACTAGAATGGTGTTTTTCAATTTTCTGGGAAATAAATGCAGTTAAAAAGACAACAAAAATTTTTAGCTGATGATGCATTTCTAGAATCCAATAGTTTACATTCAAGCCTTTTTTTTTCCCTGCCTCCCTGTGAGTGAGCAATTTAGGAGAGCTTTATTGTGTTTGAGTTCTGCTCAGGAACCTCATTTAAAGGAGCCTTTTTCTGATCCCGTTCCTTGGGAGTTTTGGGTTGTGGTTGGTTTTTTTTCTCCCTCCTCTTTTTTTTTTTTTTTTTTTTTTTTTTTTTTTGCCAGTGTCTTATTCCAGAGTTCCTACTTTATGCTTTTCTAGTAATATAGGACTCATATTCCATTGTAATGTGGAACTAGAGAATTTATGGCACAGTTACCAAGGCAGTTGGGGCAGTTAAGTAAAACCTTAGCCTTCAGTCTTGCTATGGTCATCAATGCTATTTTTATTCCTCAGTGAACCCCGGAAGAAACATTAAATTTTTTGTTCAAATGTATGTACATACGCCTGCTTAAAGCAAGGGAGCATTCATTACTTGGTCCAACAATGTTCTTGGAATTTAGACCACATGACATGAGAGATGAATACATTTTGTTCCATTTTCTATTGGGATAAGTAGTAACATTAGTATTTTGAATAAAAATTGTCAGAGAAGGATGTCTTCTGGAACAGGCTCTGGAAAGTGGAATGTAAGGTTCCAATCCAAACCACATGGTGACTCTCTACTTTCAGATACTATTTCAAACACTTTCCTATCTTTCAGATTCTTTTTTTTTTTTTGTGTGTGTGTGCGTGTGTGTGTGTGTGTGTGTGTGGTACACAGCCAGATCAGGATTTCCTTCTTCATATTTCTTCCCCTGTGACAGGGGCAATTTGTTGCATAGCTGAATCGTCGAGATGAGAGACTCTGTCCTACGTATTGCACTTCACATTTTGTAAACTGGCATAAATCTACTCTATACAGATCAGGCCTTCCCCACCATAGCTATTTAGTGACATTTATTTAATATCAGTGATATTTAGAATTTCAGTGTTTGTCTGAAGTCAAACTAGTCACCCTCACCTCCTTTTAAGTCAAGGTAGAGAAATTAGGACAGAAGACCTTGCCAAGATGCCAGTCTGAGAATGGGGTGTGTTGTTCCCTGGGGGTGCTCCTGTCTCTTCATAGAGCACTGATGAACATCGGGGTAACTGAGATTTAGTTCTCTTACCTTCCAGATTCTGGCTTCCTTAAGTGAATCATACTTTATGACTGCCTTTACAGTAAGCCCAGGCTAGAAGCTGATGAAATAATTCTGAAGATAAAACTGTCTTGGGTAGGTGGTCACCACAGCAGCAGTTTAATGTTCCAGTCAGCACTGTGTTTATCTAAATTATAAATGGTTTAAGCTTATATCCATGTTCCTATGTAATACGGACACTAGAAAAAGTGTGCTTGTTTAGTTGGAAAGTGATGGAGTACTGAATCTCATAAATCAAATGATGATACTCAGTCATGATCACTGATGAAGTTTCTCAGGCATCTTGAATGAGGGAGTAGGATGCAAGAAAGACCTTACAAAAGACATGGACGTGCTCAATCATCTCAGACAGAAATGAATAAAACCACAGTAAGGCAACACTTGACTTAAAAGTGTAAAAATGTGTCTGCAAATAATGTTTATTTAAGGCTGTGGAAAGCTCTGGCAGAGTTGACACAGGCGTGTGCTGTACCAAAGCAGTGTATGAGTGTAGGACCTTCCTAGTAGATGCTTCAGCTAGCATGTGTCCTTGTGCCAGCAAATTTAGAGCTTTGGACATGTGTGTTTCTTTAAGTAATGAGGAATTTCCGCTGCAGTCAGCTTCAGACTTCTGGGAGGCGAGTTCAGCTGGACCACAAGGCCTGGTGAAGAATCTATGAAGAATCTGAGGGGAATTCAACTATCTAAATGTTGACCTGTCATGCATATTGGGTACCTATCACTGAGACCAAGGCTCCCTTTACAATAAATAATAAATAAATTAAGACTAGGCCTTGTGTGGTGCAATTCATCCCCTCTTAATGTGAGCACAGAAAACAGGCCAAGTGAATTGCACCCTAAACCCAGCTATTTCTCTCTGTTAAGAGAGTATCCTACAAAGGAAACCCTGAGTGACTGGTTAAGTGTAGATATCAGTAATCAAGAGATGTCTAACATCAGGCGAGATAAATTTCATTCTCTGTCGCAATGAGGCCTCCAGGTAAATAGACAAAATGATAACATGAAATTGGTGTGTCTTGGTTTGGAAAGACGTGTTTGCCAGGGAAAGCTGGAGCTTTCCTTGGAATGGAGAATGTAAACCCCCTCCCTCCAAATTATTATAATTTTGCAATTAAGGGGGCTTTCGGGCAAAGATATGGGAATAGGAATAACAGTTCTTTACTAGGAATATTAAAAAATACAGATGTAGTAGTACAAAAAAACTCAAATAAGCAAACAATAACAACAACAAAAAATCCTAGAAACACTGACAGAGTCAGAATATGACCTAACACCTTGTTGGTCAGGGGGTTGGGGGCAGTCCAAAATAAGTCCTCCTGGAGTGACAGCTGTGGTTGTGTTGGAGTAGAGATGATCCTGTAGAAGGGTCCAGTGGTGGCAAGATGAGTCTGGTCGTCCTCTGGGAATTCAGTGGAAACAGGCTGTTCTGGTATTCTGACTCTCAGTTTTTAACCAGGTAGGAATGTTTGGCTCCTCCCACTGAGTGGAACATTTTACAAGGGAATGATGTACTTTTATCCGTCATGCGGTGAGCCCTAAGGCCCATTAACAGAAGGTATCCCCTGGAGGGAGGATGGGTCATGGAAGAGATAAGAGCACTGCTCCACCTGGTTTTAACAGCTGGCCCATTAACAGAAGGCACCCACCTCCTCCCCCCTGGAGTTATGAGGAATGGTTTATACAAGAGATGAAGAAAATCTCCCCAACCACTTTCAACAGATGGCAAATAGAATACACATTTTTGGTTACCTATTACAACCCGAGACATGGTGACACAAGGAAACCTTGGGTAATCCCCCATCCAGACTGACAGGGTAGGATTACAGCAGCCTTCTGGTTGTTGAGGAAAGAAAGCTCATGGAAGACGATGAAACTGTCTTTAACTTAGGTTTAATTCCTGGCTGCATTCATCTGGTGTATTTTCCATGAGACCTGAGCAGATTGCTCTTTTCTGAGTTGCACTTCTCTTCTGAAAATGTGTGAACATGTTGAAGCATATGAATCGGTTTTCAGGAAAATAATTCCACACATTAGAAAAGCACTGGATAAATAACTTAAATATGAGAAGCCAGGAGATGATGAGGCTGTTCATATGAAGAGGGTTTCTGTGCAACGGCAGGATCATGAGATCTTCAGAGCCACTCTGACATTCCCAGACTTTAGCCTCATTCTCCCACATACTGGACAGGGAGACAAAGGGTAAGGTGGTGACAGGGCAGTGGCTTCTCTTGAGAGGTCCTAAAGACATAAATTTGCTAGGAGATTCAGGAAACCTAGAACATGTACAGGTATCTGAAAACCCCTCATGCAGGTTTTCTTGTGATCTTTTTTGTTCTCTCTAGAGCCATTATGAATTATCATGTAATTTATTTATTCTTCTGTTGATATATTGGTTTCCATGCCAGTTTATATGTAGAATGTTTTATTTTGACCAAAATTCTTTCCAAAATTCCAAAGGCTAAATACTTTTCTGGCTTGATACTAATCTGTGCTTGAGTACAGTAGAAGGTGCCTGAGAAACAATAGGGTCATTGAGAAAAAAAATGTGAACTTGCTGCCTACTTACTACTCAGGAATTCTGTATTATTTGTGTGAATTGTGTTTAGTGATTTCTTTGCCAGTAACTTTGAATATTCTTTTTCTTTATTTCCTCACTTGCACAAAAATATGTGAATGTAGTTATCCCAAAAAATGTGTTGGCATATAGATATGCTTCTTTGCCAGTCTTTGATTATAGGTTGAGAAGTTTTCCATAGGGGGACATCCTATGCATGAATCCACACTACAAGGTAATTGAAATACTGTTTTCCTGTACTTTCAGTGTAAATCCTAAGTATTGTAATTAAAAATTGAACACAGTTTCAGGTGTGGTAGCCTGATCCAGTAGCTCAGATGTGTGGTGTGTTGGGTTGACCATCTTTGGAGGTCAGATACCATCCAAAGCCACTCTGTCACTGCCCTCAGCTGGATAGGGGAGAGAAAATATCAAGAAAGGCTTGTGGGTTGAGATAAGGGCAGGAAGAGATTATTCGCCAATTACTCTCGTGGACACAACAGACTCAGGGAAATCAGTATAATTTATTACCAGTCAAATCAGATTGAGGCAATGAGAAATAAAAGAAAATCTTGAAAACACCTTCCTGGGCTTAACTTTACTCTCAACTTCTCCACCTTCTTCCCACCAGTGGTGCAGGGAAATAACGAACAGGAACTGTGGTTAGTTGATCACATCTCTTCTGTTCCTTCCTCCTCGAGGGGAGGACTCCTCACAGTCTGTCCCTACTTCTGTCAGGGGTGCCTCCCACAGGAGACAGTCGTCCATGAGTTTCTCTGGTAAAAGCCCTTCTCACAGATGCAGCCATGCAAGAACAGACTGCTCCAGTGTGGGTCCCTGTAGGGTCATGGATCCTGCCAGCAGCCCTGCTACAGCACAGGCTCCTCTCCCCACAGGTCCTGCCAGGAGCCTACTTCCCAAAGGGTCGCAGCCTCCTTCAGACATCCATCTCCTCTGGTGTGGAGTTCTCCCCATGCTGATGGTGGGTCTCTGGTCCCCTGTAGACTTCCATGGACTGCAGGGTCCCAGCTGCCTCACCACAGGCTGCACCAAGAGCTGCAGGGGAATCTCTGTTCTTGTACCTGAAGCACCTCCTGCCCCTCCTTCTTCTCTGACCTTGGTGTCCACAGGGCTGTGCGTCTCACATATTTTCTCTCCTCTCTCTGTCTGCAGTTACCATTATGCAGTCATTTCTTTTCCCCTTTCAAATCTGCTATCCCCAAAGTGCTGCCACCTTCGCTGATGGGCTCAGCCTTGGCCAGTGGTGGGTCCATTATGGAGCCAGCTGGCTTTGGCTGTCTTGGACATGGGGGAAATTTCCAGAAGCTTCTCACAGAAGCCACCCCTGTAGTTCCCCATCAGCCAAACTGTGGCATGCAAGCCCAGTGCATGTGGGTAAGGCAGTGCAATCACACTTTGGATCATTTGCATGGCTCGTGCTCAGATTTGCTGCCTGAAAAGTCTGTTGATGGTTCAGGGCAGTAGTACCAACATACAGCACTACCCATTTTTCAAGACATAGTAAAACTCTGTAGTAAATAGAAAGTCATTCAGGAAGCTCATTTGTAAATTGGTATAGTGCTGATTCTGTGCAGCCTCAACAACAACTCCTTTATTTAAGTGTGGTTGCGTGAGAAAAATGCAGAAACTTCTCAATAGTGACACACTAAGGAATGGACAGTGCCTGCTGTTTTCCCAATGGCTTGTTGAAATACAACTGTCTTTTTGTAATTTTGTTCAGTGTATTCCTCATGGCGTGTCATGCAGCAGCAGACAACCACCATTGCTGGCGACATGGTGACGCCAGGATGTGGGATCTGTGCATCCTTTTTCCATTTGTCTGGGTGTTCCCCCTCAGCCAAGGAAGGCACTCCTAAAATGCTATTGCATTGCTGCAAGAGACTAGAGGTACATCTGTGCCAGGACTGCATGCTGTAGTGTGCTCCCAGTGTTGTAGAATGACATAGATGTGATGGAGGGAAGTAATCATAATAAAAGCTACACACGTGCCACTCTTCTAGTCTCAGTTTTATTTTGCCTGCACACAAAGTAATTTCCATGCCATCCTCTACCTGCTATTCCTTTTCTCCACACTCCAGCTTGTCTGAAAACAGCAGGTTTCTCCTTCTTCATGTACTGCATTAGCAGCCTATTTTCTTGTCTTACCTTATCTTGCCTGCCTCAGTACCTCACCTTTCTCTGTGCTTACTCTTTCTGTCTCATATAGGGTTTCAAATTGCTGTAGGAATCTTCCTATGAGTGTCAGAATTGAGCCAGCTTTGATAAAAATGGCCTCTTGGACACACAATGTTTTGCATATAGACCCATCTGTTCAAGGGTTTGACTGGTTAGCTGAATCCTATCTGCATATTTTGATTTAATTTTGATGACGCTGATAAGTGAGCGTTCACTTTCACTGCTTTCAGATATTGTGTGGATGACTTTGGTACAAGACATTGTCTAACATAGATTCAAAGACAGATCCTTCACACACCAGAGAGATGATTTTGGGTGCTGAGTAGGATGAGGAGGAGTTTTTCAGTAGGTTTTGGGGCCAGTGTTTCCATTTATAACTCCGGAGCTCCTTCAACGTATTTTTTTCAGCAACTATTCATACTTTCTGTCTTTTTCACACATCAAGAGCAGCAGACAAAAACCAATTCCAGGTAAGTTGAATCCAAAGTGAGGTGAGTTGAAGCCCATTTCAGAATACATAGTACTGCTAATATGCTTTATGCCTCCATAAATGAGTTAGAATCATATTTCAGTTTGTCCATCAAACAATACGTTTTTGATATAAAGGTCTGAGAACCTAAAAGTGCTGATAACAGTGTCCACAGTGTGGATGAACTCCTGAACATGATGGCAATAATTTGCTGCATAGATCAAAAACTTAATGTGGCAGAATGGTCAGGCTGAACGTCCATGGAAGTATTGAATAGCACGGACAGAACCATGGCTTTTTTCATTATACATGCTTATAAAAATGGCTAAACAACAGAGCTGGGGAAGGTGGAGTGGGAAGGTAGAGAAAGCTTTCAGTGAAGTAGGGGGAGCTGCCAGTTTTTTTCGCATGGTGGACCTGAACTAATAGCTATTGCTTCAGACTCACAGAATCACTTATCACTACTTTATTTTTGTTTATTAATTTTATTGCTCTAGGAGTTGCATTGAGGGCAAGAACTACTGTGTACTCGGAGCTTTTAAAAGATATTTTTGTCAGTGTACTGAACACAACCACTTAAGTGCATGTCTGGTGTGTATATTGATCTCATAGACTGTCTCCTGCCAGGTGGGTAATAAATGCTCAGCTGTGACAGTTCTGAAAATCTAACAGCAAGACCACCTCTGGTGTAATGATGGGGAAAGGCTTACAAAGCAAATAAGGACCATTCACTCTTTAAAAATAATTAAATAAATTATTTTACATGCAAAAAGGCAATTAGGAAGGAAACCCTTCCCCACTTGCCACTCAGCTGTTTTCAGTGCAAGCACTGAAGTTCAGCAGTTGGCAGGTGGAACCTCCATCCCAAATTTATACTACCTCATTTATTAATTTTTGTTAATGTTGCACCTCTATCCTCTGTGTTTCCAGTTAGTTTTCCACTGCTACTGCTTTAATGGAAAGTATTATCTTGCAGTGAATGAACGAAAAGAAAAGAGGTTTTCTCTTCTATTTATCATCTGTTTACAGGGTTTTGATTAAAAGAATAAATGTGTTTCTCCAGCCACCTCAGCTAAAACAAGACCATCAATTTCTCAAAGCTCATAAAAGACTTGGAGAAATAAATCTCAAGCATTCATTCTCCTGACAAGCTGCCAGACCCTGCAGAACTTGCTTTCACACTGGCATCTTTTCTGCCCTTGATGTCATGTGCAAAACACGAGGATTTGTGCCGTGCTAATCCCTCTAATGAGACCTTCTCCCAACCTCTATATAAACCCTGCTGAAAGCTGTGGCTGCTGGGCAGGCACGACACAGTCAAAGCACCCGTCTTTTGAGCTGCATTCAAGGCAATTAGAGGTTGGGATTAAACAAACACCCAACAGCAGCATCCTCAGCAGCAAGGATTACTATCCTGGTTGGCTGGGGCAAGGAGCTGTGGGGAGGCCAGGTTGTCTCACAGTATACACCTCCCTGCTCTTCGCAGTCAGGTCCAGCAGGGAGGCACAGCCTGCACCCAGCTATAATGGGGGCCCTGAGGTGGCTCTTCTGGGCTGGGCTGGGCTACCTGAGCTGCTGCTGTCCCCCACAGGCACAGGCACAATTTCCCCGTGTCTGCATGACGGTGGAAGCCCTTCGCCTGAAACGCTGCTGCCCGACCTTGGGGACAGAGCCAGGCAATATCTGCGGGTCCCTGCAGGGTAGGGGACAGTGTGAGGTGGTGCAGGCAGACACTCAGCCCTGGAGTGGCCCCTACACTCTCCAAAACGTGGATGACCGGGAACGATGGCCTCTCAAGTTCTTCAACCACAGCTGTCGGTGTACAGGTGAGGTGGGTGCTGGGGGGCAGGGATGGGCATGGAGGGGTCTGCTAACCTTGCTCCAAAGGCCAGCGACATTCCTGGTGGCATAAGGCATCCAGAAAGCTTCAAATTACCATTATCCTAAAAGTTCTTCCATATTCATGATACTGTTAGTACTTTTCAGAACAGCAGGGTCAAAGGAGTGTTTTCTCTCAAGTGAACTTTTGTGTTTTCCTCTCTGCCCATGGAGTTGTCCCCATAGCCAGTGATCCCCTTTCACCACAGGGTTTTGGATCTTTCAGTGCTGCTTTCAAATCTCTATCACTGCTGCTCATGGTGCACTGAACCTGGATCAATGTGCATTGTTTGAAGATTTGTTCCTCATGGACTAGTACTTTGCAGCATGACGTAGCTCTGTGCACTGAAAGTCTCCCAATGTCAGGCCAGGGTGTTTCCCAACAAATTTAGTTTTCAAACTAAATTTACAACTTACGCAGGTCCAAAATATGTCTGTACAAACCAAAGAGGCCGTCCCATCCTTTTCCTCCTCATCTCCAACTGCTACTTCTCACTGTGACTTTACATGGGCTCCTGAGTTTGCATGCTGGAGGTAAAAAGGATCTGGGAGAGATGTGCTTGGGGGCTAACCTGGCCAAAGGGATAAGATTCTGAGACCACTGCCCTAATGCTGGCAGGAGGCAGTGAGCAGGAAGGTGAGCTCAGGGCAGAAGAAGGTGACAGGACCCTTTCTCAGCAACAGCCCTGGCTGAAGGCGGGTTAAAATGAGCAGGAACTGCAGCCTCAGTCCAGACTTCTGTGCAGGGCTGGCAGGAGATGGCACTACTAGTAGGGCAAAAGGCACAACGCAGGCACTGAAGTGTCTTTCTAGGCACATTTCAAATGAAGCCTGGGATTTCTTGTTGAAAACATCAAGTTGTTTGAATTTTTTAACACGAGAAGAATAAACTGCTTTACTTCAACCTGATTCTTAGAACAAGCTGAACTGTTTTGTCTAATATGTGTACCTTGGCTTGCACTACCATGAAAGCCCAGATCAATCTGGGAAGGCAGCACGGCAGAGAATTTCATCCAAAGAAGTGAAAATTTCCAGTGCAGTTATCAGCTTGGCAACAGGGAGGTAGCAGCAGATGACTTAAAAGGTACAGGGTGTTACTGAAACTCCTCAAAATAATAACAATAGACTTTATAGTATACATCAATTTTTATCTTTTCCTCTGACTGGATTTCAAATGCTTGTGTGAAAGGACTTTTCCAGGTAGTTTGCAAAAAAAAGAAATTGGATGCATATTTTTTTTCTTAAAGGTTCTTATATACCTCCAGACTTAAGTCAGGTATCACCTACAGACACAGATCCTGGGTCAGAAGAACACATGGGGCATACACCAATATTTACATATTTAAAGTAATTAGAGCATCAAAACCTGTGAGTAAATTGAAGAGCAGTGGCGATAGACATGCTCTGCATAGCCCGAGTTAATTTGCTTGTCCAAGTAGAGCAAAGTGCTGGTATTTGATATTTGCAGGACTGAATCCCAAGTTACGTGAGCAGAATATAGTGTCCTTTCCTTCAGCTTTACTTCTGAGCTGGCTGCTCCCCTCGTCTCTTTAAATCCCTTGGATTCTTCTCTCTTCTTGCAGTTTTTAAAATCTAAATATACCAGTGATAAAACAGTAAGCAAATCATTTCCTTAAGCA
This sequence comes from Hirundo rustica, assembly GCF_015227805.2. Lineage (NCBI taxonomy): Eukaryota > Metazoa > Chordata > Aves > Passeriformes > Hirundinidae > Hirundo > Hirundo rustica. Next base: position 77,005,043 of record NC_053451.1, on the reverse strand, counting down.
TGATTTTCAGAAAGTTTTTCTGGGCCATACTCTGCTTGATGCTGTATGATAAGCCATTTCTGGGAGAATGCTAAGAAGTTCACAGCTGTGTGGGATTTGAATTAGATCTGATGCTTTTACAATGTTGGTGATCATGGCTCCGTGTCTATAAGGGGGTTTTTGTGTTGTTTTTCCCACTTGGTTTAATACCCTTCGTTGGTTGTCTGCACACCAGCTGTAAGTGGCATGATGTGTGGTATTTATTAGGCATCTAGAGCTATGCTACCTGTGTAACATAGTGGTAGGTAACATATGGTAAGAGAAATTAAATATGCTCATTCAAAGGGATGTGGAACAGTGCACATCTCTGCTATTAGGGTGTCTCATTTTCCAAATGCATGTTATGTGCAAACTGCCTGTTTGGAATGGTTCTTCAATTGTGCAAACTCCAACCCACCAAGGGTCTTTCTAGCACTTTAACAATACAAACAGTCATGTTCCATCTTGGCACTGTTTGATTTTTGTTTAGAAATGGTGTGCATGATAAGCTATGGGAACTTCAACAACCATGTAGCTGATTATTTGGTTAGGCAGTGCCAACTGAACGTGTCACATAGGTGATGGGTATACGGTAGGAAACATGAGCAACTGTGAGTAACAGGGGTCAAGATTTTTCCAAAGGTGGGATTCTGAAGTTTTCAAAATAAATTTAGCTTTTTGCTAAAAACTTAGTATCTAAGGAGAAAAGAAACTCTGAAGATTTTTCCATTTGTTGAAGCTGTTCACTGAGGAAAAATACCTTAAAATCATATCTATCCAGGTCTGGGTCATGAATATTTATGGCACCCGACACCACCGCCCCCCCCCCCCCCCAAAAAAAAAAAAAAAAAAAAAAAAAAAAAAAAAAAAAAAAAAAAAAAAAAAAAAACACCCAACAAAAAACAACAAACAAAACCCCAAACAAACAAACAAAAAAACCCCAAAACACCCACCCCAAAAAACCTAACAAACCAAAAAGAAAATCCCAAACATAAATATGGATGAATGGCTATAGTGGGATCAGATTAATTTTTTCCATTTCTAGGCTTTAGGAGATAATATGCATTAGTTTTTCTTTAATTGAGAACAAATAGAACAAGATTAAAAAAAAAAGAAAGATCCAGCTTTGCTTCCCACTTTTTGTGCTAAGGGCCATGGTCAATAAGCAATTGCAGGTTTGTTGCCAGGATGCTGCATGTTTCCCTCAATGTGCTGGTTGCAGCAAAAATATAATCTCTGTAAAAAAGTACGGGGTTATGGCATGAATGGAGTTGGAAGGCAGCAAAGAGTTTTTAGTTCTTGACTAATTTCAGTTTTGAATCCATTGAATGTGTTCTACAATTGTTCTGGGTGCCCCTTATATTATTGAGTTTATATAAATTCTTAAACTGAAACTACCTGATGACAGATCCTGACAGTGTGCAGAACATGTGAAGGGGAATGTGTTAATTTGTTATTCAAGAAGATATACGTATTGTATTAGACCAAGTGATGGATACATGAGTCCAGCCTTGAATATAGAGACTTGTAGCTGTTTACACAATAAAGCAGTATTTCTGTGAGATAGTTAAATTTAGTTTAGAAGAAAACTGTTTTAGAAGAATTGTGAACTAAATGCTATTTTGAGTTCTAAATGATAACATTGTACTGCAGTGATACAGATCTGGTACAGCATTTTAAAAACTCAGTACAGAAGACTATTGTGAAAAACCACTGCAGTCAGTCATGTGGTTGCTAGTACAGATTGTGACAGTGATTAAACAATAATGTAGTTTGATTTCACTAAGAAGTTAAACATAATTATCATTCTATTTTTCTACTTCTGCTTTCTAAGGTTTACGTATAGGCATGTGCTGAACATTATTTTTTAATAGAAGTTCTTTGATAAAAAACAAATCCTTTTGCATTCCTGTGCAATATATTCAAACTGGGGATAGATAATTTAGCATCTATTTTTCAGCAGTAATCAAACTGTCAGTTAAGCCATGTATCTGATATGACGGCTACCCCATGAGAAAAAAATTGGGCTTTGGAAGTGGTTATAAACCATGCTTCATTTACTTGTTGTAGGGTAGTGTGTCTGTAGGATAATACTAAATTATAGCCATACCTTGATGACCCTATTAAATCCAGCGTAGGTACAGATCTTCCACATCCTACAGCCTGTGAGTGTGTCCAAATGAAGTGCTAGAAAAGAGAGAAGAGCTAACCATTTGTCCCACATGGTAGCAGTCCTGATCCCAGCCTTGAGAAATTGCAGTATGCAGGTGTTTCAAATCTAATGTAACGCCTGTTTTAATGCAATAGAAGTCTGAAAAGGAGTCCTTTCTTCCCATCCAATAAATGATGGGCATTAAACTGGTCTCTATAGAAGGAAGAGGCATGGCAGCTGCTTGGTACACTAAAACAAGGCAGAAGATGGTAAGTGTTGAGTATGTCCTTTTCTACTGAAGAAAAGACACTAAGCTGATGGAGTTATTAATTTGTGTTAGGTTTGGTGACTGAAGGCCAACCACGTTATGACCAGTAGAAAATCCATGAGTTCAGGCAAGGCTCAGCCTTGAGAAGCAGCTGCAGTGGTGTGAGGTGACTGATGTTAGCACACACCAGTGATGTGTATGAGCACATACCCAGCGTCAGATCATAAGTGTATTTTTCTCAGTGCCATGCCCATGGATTGACTCACTCTGAGAAGTAGCATGGCCATAGTGCCTACAGATACAGTCTGATTCACTCGACTTGACTGAGAAAGAGCATCTTAAGTGTTGTTGATGTTCGTGAAGAAGAAGATATCTCCCAAGGCATGTGATCCCATCTCCAGACAGAAGGGTTAATGGAGAACATGCAGATGACCTTTTTGACCAGCAGCAGTACAACGGACATTCTTGGAAACAGTGGAACAAGCTGGGAGCATCAAACAATGAAATGATCTCCTTCCTGTACCAGAATGACCTCCCACACTATATTCTCCGGAAACCGCAAGAGATGATAATAATCTCTGTTGTCCCTGTGTCATGGGTTAGTACAGTTTGGTTTTTTAGTTATAGAGGAATGTAGAATGATTCTCCGGGTCAGGACCTGGGAATTGCTTTAGAAAGGACAGGGACATATCAGAGGGTTAGTTGGAATATTGGCATCTGTTTTGACCACTGAAAATTGTTGGCTACAACTTAGGGAAGTACCATATAAAACCCCTTGATTTCCTGTAGGTGGGCCTTTTCCTTCACTCCTTTGACCAGAGAGAGACAGGTAACATTGAGTTGGACCTGCTGCTCCCCCCTTTTTGTGGGGGGAGCTGACCTGAGACCTGGCCGGATTCCATCAGCTCCCGGGTGGGAGGGGGAAGGAGAGGTTGCTGCTTTACAACCACTATTTTCTCCAGACTTCCTGGAGCAGGGAGAGACCTCTGCTGGGCCCCTGATAAGCGCTATGGGCCCCATTTAGGCTGAGGCCACCCCGATTTACACCAAGGGGTGGGCTGAGAAGGCATTTATGATCCTGCCTCTTTTTTTGTGATTCCGGACTGCCAAGTGCTCCGATCTCTGATGTTTCTGTGTGAGTTCTTCCTCCCTCACTGGCGCAGTCTTGATCATCTAACACCAGGAGGGAGAGACAAAGACTCTGAGCAGATTTAACCCTTTCCTGGCAACATGAAGTTTCCAGAGCTTGGCCCTTCTCTGAGAGAGAAAAGAAAGGGACAGAGTGAACATAAAGAAGAAACAGCATGAAGTCAGTAGAGCAAGCATGAAAAGACTATTAGGACAGAGGGTTGAAGAGTTGGTTGTTCCATTCTTATTTGAGCCATGGAAATGAACTCTATATTTAGATAATTCCTTTAAATCATGGGAAAGATAAGCATTTGGGGAGATGATTGTTTAGATTTGTGTGTGGATTTGAGCAAAGGTGTTTGTGATGGACTAAGTAATATCAATCCTATAAGGTGCTTGAACGGAGACAGAGATGAGAAGCCCTCTGTGCCAGTGAAGAAGTAAGAAGGTATCTCTGTTCCTTGAGATGGAGTATCCTTTGCTTTTGGAGTTAGTCATCTTTAAAAGCTGACACCCCAGTATGCAAAAGTCTAAAACCCATGACCCATAAGCAGCTTGGGAACCTGCTACTGGGAGGGGTCACAAAAGCAGGTTTCCCTGGGTGACTGTTTTTGTGACAGTTAAAAAACCCACAAGGGAACTGTTCTAGGTTGTCAGTGGGATCCATGACTCTGAGACTCTTCCCCTAAAGAACTTATAAAAGACTATTGTCAGAGGGTGAAACGGACTGAAAATTACAAGTTTTGTCTCTTTATGTTGTTTTGTAGGAAAGTTAACAGTTCATAAGGGGAGGGAAGAGTGTTTTTTGGAGTTTCATTCTGTTTTGTTTTACTTTTTTTCCCCCCAATTTTCTTTTTTTATTCTTTTAGTGTGCGTTCATAAAACGATTTGTTCATTTTTAAGGTTGAGCCTGCTTTGTTTTTCTCCTAGTCTCTCTCCCACAGAAAAGCAGTGAGTACTAAGACCAGAATTTAGTGAACGTAAAACCACTACACCCTGGTAGAGCCTCAGGAAGGTTGTACACTGAGTTCCGATGTGTTAATCACTGAAGGTGAAAAAATGCTAAGGCTCGAATTCTTGCATGTTCCTTGGGTTCCAGTGTGCAAAAGGATCTTGAAAGGGTCTCACTGCCTTATAGAAAATATCTACTGTGCACTATATCCTGCTATCGCGAGATTATTTTTCCTGCTCTTGTAGAGCTGTACCATTGAAGACCACCATCACTAGCATAGCAAGGATGCTATGGGAGGGAAGTTAATTTGTAAGAGACCAGCATTTCACAATGCTTTCATGTGGGAAGTGCACACAGCAGTAAATGAGCTTTCTGGAAACAGTAATGCACAATTTCCAGATCAATGGCCTGGTAAAGTGCTCCAGAAACAAATGCTGAAAGAGTGGTTTGGGTGGGTCATGAAAAAGGTGGGTCTGATTACTACAGTAATTTCTCTTTGAATTATGGGAAATCCCACAGACCTCCATAATTATCTTGCCATTTCAGCTGCTGCATAATGGCAGTCCTGTGATGCATGGAGTCTGTTGAAAGAAAATAAGAAAATGACAAAAAGCAAGTTTTGATATTATGAAGTTATAGTGGTTTTAGTTCGAAACCGGGCAGAAACACCAATTAATGTAGTGGTTTCACGTTTGCCAAATTCTGTTTGCTAAATTTAGTGTCGTTGTCTTAATGTTTACTTTCTTTTTGTGGGAGAAGATTAGGAGAAGCAAAGCAGGCTTAAGCTTAAAAAACAAACAAATAATTTTATTAACACACACTAAAAGTACAGAAAAGAAAAGTTGAAAAAAAACCCAAAATGAAACTTCGAAACACTCTTCCCTTCCTTTAACAAACTGTTAACTTTCTTACAAAAACATAGAGAGACACAACCTGTGATTTTCAGTCAATTTCACCATTTAAGCATAATCTTTCATCACTTTGGGAGAGGAGTCTCTCTAGAGTCTTATGGAGACATTTGCCATAAGACAAAACAGTCTTGTGGCTCTCAATGTCACAAATCTGCAACTGCTTGGAGTTTTTGCAGATTGTGCTGTTTCACCTATTAGCAGCCTTTTCCCTGGCTAGTCATGGGCCTCTCAGTGTATTTGTGGTACTGTTTAAGAATGCTTCTTCTTGTACAAGACAAGGATTATCTTCTATCTCTAAAACTGTCTCTATCTCAAAAGAAAATAGAGACCTCCTTTTACCCCAGGAGCCGAGCGCTTCAAATCACTCGGGCTTCAAATCACTTTCTCTCTAAAATCATCTTTGTCTCTAAAATCCTCTTTGTCTCAAAGGCTGAGACCTCCTTTTACCCCAGGAGCGAGAGGCTTTAGGATTCCCACTTAAATATCAATCCTCAACTTTGACTAGAACCAGCATTCCCCCAAACAACATTAAGACATTACAAGAAACAGTCCATTTCTCCATCGTTTACCCCAGAGAAAACCAGTTAAAAATGTCCACATCCTTCTTTCCAATAATCTTCATCAGTTCTTTCACTCTTGCTCCACTGACTTCATGTCATGTCTTTTCTACATCCACTCTGTCTTTCTTCTCTTTCTCAGGGAAGGGTTAGGCCTTGGAAGCTTCATGTTGCCAGGAAAAGGTTAAATCTGCCCAGGCCTGCAGTGACCATGTGATTTCTGCTGGCAGCAGTTTCTCTGATGCTGCACCTCAGATTGGCCCGGGTTTCCTTGCTCCACTCTTTTCTTCGCTGTCTAGAAATCACCGGAGGAGGAGAGGGTGGGAGAGCTCTGCCCACCCCTCAGTGACAATCGGGGTGGCCTCGGCCCATGGCGGTTATCAGGGGCCCGGCAGAGATCCCTCACTGCTCCGGGGGGCTCTGGGGCTCCGGGGAGGTTTTTTAAAGTAGTTGATGTTAAGCTGCAACCTCTCCTCCCCTCCGGGAGCTGATGGAGTCCGGTCAGGCCTCGGGCCAGCTTCCCCCCCAAAGGGTGTGGGGAAGCAGCAGGCCCCACCTGATGTTACCTGTTCAGCTGACCAGGAGGAAAAGGGCCTGACTTGGCCAAAATCAGAATTTATATGGGTACTACCCAAAGTCACATCCAACATTCTCAGTGGTCAAAGCAGATGCCAATATCCCAACCTGGCTTCTGATAGGTCCCTGTCCTTTCTAAAACAGTTCCAAGGTCCTGAGGGGATAGCACTTCACATTCCTCTCTAAATGAAAACTAAACTGTGCTAACCAATGACAAAAGTCCTGTTGTTCCGTGTGTATCTGACAGTGGAACACTGTCAAATAAACCTGAGGATGTGACAAAAATATTCAACACAATCAGCAGAAATATTGCAGTGTGAAATGTCACTTTTCCTGGAAATGTTTGCAAGTCTCCACCATAGTCCTCCTCACTTAGTAAAGCTTATGCCCCATTGAAAAGTGACTGGGGAAGTGATGAAAAGAATATAGCCTTTGGATTTCCTCACAGATAGGGTAGTTAAAGGAAAAAATCCTGCAGACCATCAGTTGGATATAATTAGCACCTGCCCAAGGGCAACAGCTGACAAGTAATTGGTCCGCCTGGCTCCAACATACAGTTGGAGAAAAGCTTTCTTCCCATGATGATAATGCATCATTTCAGGCTTTTGCAAATTTCTTTTCAGAGCCTGAGGAGGTGCATAGAGTATACCTAAAATACAGATATTGTATGATAAAATTGTATGATAAAATTATTTCAGGCATCAAGACCTGCAGATTCGAAGGGCCCTTCCTGAGAGAGGAATAGGCACCATCAGAACCAACAAGTGACCAAGAATGTCTTGTTCTTGTACCAACCCAACCAGCACATACCTGATCTTGCACTGACTTTGGTTCTGTTAGTGCTGTATTTCAGTGTGATGCTTATCCAGCACTGTGAATAGAGGGGTCCCTTAAATGACTGGAGGAATAACTGCCAGTCTCAAAAGAATTCGTTGACAGATCTTTTCATGGTTAATTCCTACCTTTTCCTCCTTTTCTTAAGGATTGAATTGTACCTGAGTGTGAGAGGTCAACAGATGCGTTCATGGTCCATGACTGAAACTTGAGTAGTATACATGGCCTAATTAGGCAATGTTGCAAGATATTCTTGATATTTGTCATCTGGTCAGTATGTGATGGGCCCTAAGAGCCAGGCTGAGTCATGAAGAATGAACAAGACATAGATACTGGAGTACACTGAACTGATACCAGAAATCGTGCTGTTCTGATGGGATCCTGAGGAAACTGTGATCGAATAAACTTTACATGTTGGTTACCCCCTCCATATCCATACAATCCACACAATCTGCTTGGTTTCATATAGCTATAAACTACTTGCCTTTTCTGGTGTATTCCTTCATCCCCTTTAGCCAGTGCAGACCCCTGGCTTTGGGTGCCTTCCCTCATAGCTGGAACATGTCACAGACGTTTACAGTTCAGCAGCCCTTATCCTAAAAGCTCAACATAAGCTTCAGAGCCTTGTTGGTAACAGCCCTTGTAACCTTGGGGGTCTTTGAATTTGGTAATAAGCCCTGTGGCCCCTGACAATCTGAAATCTTGCTTTAATGCAAATTGTTGTTCTGGTCATAGGCTCAAGCCTACAGCTTGGTGACATCTGCCCATCTGGGAACATTTCATAAGACACTTCCTTGTCCCCATGTTAGTCCTGGATCTAGCAGCACTAATATATGTGGTGAGCAGTGAGATTTTGTGGCATTTTGGAAAACAATTGGCATGGTTGTGGAATGAGTGTGTGGGGAGTGGGAGGGGAGGTTGAGGATGGGTTAAGGAGTCAGTGCAGATTTTTGATAGCAGCGTGGAGATCCAAGAGGAACCCCAGTTGCCATTCTGCTCTCCCTGCCCCTGGCAGCATTGCCCCATGTCCTACACTCCTGCAGCCTGCCAGCACGCAGGCAGGGGGCAAGTACGTACTGTGGGAATGGCTGGTTGTTCCCTGGCTCCTTCAGAAATGGGGAACAAGATGCAGTAGGGGTCATTCTGCTGCTGCAAGCTGTCTGCCACAGCATGCAAGAGACCACACTTAGAGCAAGCTCTGCTTTCCTGGGCTCTTCCATCTCATCAGAGAGTCTGAGCTAATATCCTAGAGTGGGCCTGATTACTTGCCTTAGGATTGATGCCAGCAGGGAACGACAGTACTGCAGTGTTTCTCAGGCTGGTATTGCAGCACTATTTAATAATGCTTAAAGCGTGACCAGCAGCAACCCTGATGCTTGTCCTGGTTTGTGTTGGGCCCCAGATGCACTGTTAGGAGGCACTAGTTTCACGTAAGTTTTGTCCTTAAGAGAACTGTTTTGTGTAGGGATTTTTTCTGTGCTTAAGGATCCATGTGGACTGACCCTGTTTTGGGTTTGATCCTGGAAGTAAAGGAGTACTTGAGAGCCAGCTGAGCAAAGCACTTCATCACTGGCTTAACCTCAATTGCTCAGCTCTCTGTTCAGTGAGAGTCCTCACATGCCTGAGGGCTTTGCAGAGCCCTGAGTACCCCAGGGCATCAAGCCCATTACCCAGCACTTCCCCAATTGGCTGAGTGTGATTCTTGGCCCTGCTGTGTCTCTGGGAATCGAGCCAGACATTCTTCTGGTTAGTCAATTGGCAAGGCTGCCAGTCTGTTCAGCTGCTGTCCTTTCCAGGAACTGGCATCTCTGGGGAAGAAGAGCACTACTTCTTCATTCTTCTGCATTTCACTGTTAGTTTTCCCTGACTCGTAATTCCATGACTGATTGTTCCCTTTTGATCCAGGAAACTTTGATGGCTACAACTGTGGTGAATGCAGATTTGGCTGGACCGGCCCCGAATGCAACAGGAGGAAGCCAGCAGTTGTCAGGAAGGATGTCCATTCCCTGACAGCAGAAGAGAGAGAGCAGTTCTTTGATGCTCTAGACCGTGCCAAGACAACCATTCACCCAGACTATGTCATTGCAACTCAGCACTGGAGAAGTCTGCTTGGCTCAAGTGGAGAGGAACCGCAGATTGCCAACTGTAGTATTTATAACTACTTTGTTTGGCTTCATTACTACTCAGTCAGAGACACACTCTTGGGTTAGTGCTTTCCTTTTCCAATGGGCTTTGCAGGTAAAGAAAAGGGTGAAAGTACCACTGCTGAACAAAAGTCCCAGTATTAGGCACAGAACTGTGGAGCAAAAGAGTTGGTGGTGAGAAGATGGTGGCCATCAGTACTCAAGGGAGATGTCATTTGGACCTGCTATGCTCTGGTCCCCATACCCCATGGCAGCTGGAGCACATCTGTTGCACCCCTGGTGCATCTTTGGTCTGACAAGGAGCAATGCACAGTTTTCACTAAAGTGAACTGAAGTGTGGTCAGGCAGTGACTGACATCAAAAAGATGTTCCCCATCCGTAGAACAAGGTAGATGCAATGGTGGTGGGAAAGGGGCTCTGCAGTTGTGAAGCCACAGGCCTAGCAGAGATATTTGGGACCAGAGTGCTGCTGCTTTCTGTGGCTTTCCACAGGTCACCAAGGATAGAATTTGCCCGACTAACCACTGTCACCTTTTAAAACTAACCTAGCTTAGAGGTTTGGATATTTAACCCCATGCTTTCTCCTAAATTCAGATTCCTAGGCCTCATTGCTTTTCTAGACAGAAGTACCTATACCAGCCCCATTTCACAAAGCCTACTTCTTGTAGGAGGTGCACCAACCAGTATGGCTTTTTTACCTGGCAGTCCCATGTGCAAGCTGAACAGCCCATACCTATCTCCCTGCTAGAGGGTGACTGCTGCTCTGCCATGAGTATCATTCAGTTTGAACCTCTGACACAGCTCCATTTTGCAGGGCTGAAGGAAGCAGTCTCTGGCCTAGCGAGAGCAAAGGTTCTTCAGGAGACAGGACAGTCATGTGGAAAGGGAAAGGGGAAACTTCTAGTGCTGCTGCAATGGTAAATAAATGCATATGTGGGTTTAAGGTTTCTGCAGTGATAAACAAATCCATATGTGATTAGAAGCCTCTTACCTCTCACCCAGCAAAAGCACAATACAAGAAAAAACAAGCACAATTCAAAGAAAGTTGGCAAAGGATCCTGGATTACTATTGGCATGGAAAACGTTGAGGTTCTCTTGATAGGTTCATGGTGAAAATCTTGCAGCTGAGAAACAGAATGAGGTAATGCACATATTAGCAAGGAGATTGGGTTTTAGAAAGTAAAATGGCTTTTTAAATTCAAAATCCACTAAAGTGAGAAGAAATCTTCACAATATCCACCTTTTTAGGGAATGTGAAGTTTTGATAAGCATTGAAGCAAATATCCACAGAGGAGTTTGTTTTGCCTGTCCCAAGTAAGTGATGGAGCTTCTGATGGGTGCCTTCTTTTCAAAGATACAGAGCTGAAGGTTCTTGTTTGACTTCACTCTAGGCAATAAAAGGAGGTGCAGTCTTTCTGTCCAGCCTCATTTGATGCCTAAATGCTTGTTCTATCTTCCCTTTGTAGGTCCAGGCCGCCCCTTCAAAGGTATTGATTTCTCCCACCAAGGTCCTGCCTTCGTTACTTGGCATAGGTACCACTTGCTGTGGCTGGAAAGGGAACTGCAGGTTAGCTGAACAGCCTTTCCTTTTCCTTGCACAGCTTCTTCCTTTTGCTCTGTCACTTTGTTGAGCCAGCCAAGGGTAAGCTACCTCCTAGGACAATTTCTCACTCAAACTCCCAGGAGTATTTGCTCACTGATATTTATTTTGTTTTGTTTTAAGTGAAATGAGTGCTTTCTGAGTGCTGAGGACTGAATGGTTTCTCACCTTCAGCAGTGATGTTAAGATTATCATGAGGATTTTTTCCCTTCATCTCCACAACAGAGGATAGAAGATGTGAAGTAACAGGATTTATTAATAAAATTGAAGCAATTCCTTCATGTAAAATTTGGTAACAGATATTGTTGGCTGATGTGGAAAATACTGTTCCTATGAAACCAGGTGTAAATATTACTCCCTTTAAATATGACATATTATGTATTTAATGCATACATATATTTAGCAATATGCCTTTTAGAGAAATATATGTTAACATGCCCGAAATTCAGCTGCAGAAGCATAGACTCATTTCCATTTGCATGACTTCTGTACTGGCAATGTTGCTGTATTTCAGCCTTACAGATATCTAATGAAAATGGTTGCTTACCAAAATAGCCGCAGGATCTTGCTTGTGTGAAATCGTATCTGGCAAGCAAGCACAATCAAATGCACTGTACTCTCCTATTAACACAAGTTCTGATTCCTCCCCAGGGCCAGTTTTCTGGAACGAAAGCCAACCACATGCACAATTTTACCCATTACCCATTACCCACTTACATCACTCAAAGCCTCTTACTTGCTTAAGGCTCGATTAATCTCTGCTCCTGCTCTCCTGCCTGATCTCTGAGTTGGCAGAAAGCCTAACATGGCTAAAAGAAGTGTAGTCCCAAAGTAGGAAAACTAGTGACAGTGTCTTTGCTTAGACGGATTTAATGACACAATCTTTTGGAAGGAGTTGGAGCGGCACTGTGAACTGCAGAGAGCTGAAATGCAGAATGAAAAGCCGAATATTCAGTGAAATATACAGTCAAACAGCTTGAAGGAGTCCCTTCCTTTCTCTTTCCTTTGGAGCTGATTCCCATCTAATGCATTTCTGTCCATTGCAGCGTCTGATAGGCAACGACTCCTTTGCCCTGCCGTACTGGAACTTCGCCACGGGCAGGAACGAGTGTGATGTCTGCACGGACCAGCTCTTCGGAGCACCACGGCCAGATGACCCAGGCTTGATCAGCCTCAGCTCCAGGTTCTCCCGGTGGCAAGTAGTTTGTAACAGGTAGGAGAGCAGCCAGGGCGAGCTCACATGTGGATGAAATCTTGCTGTTATTCAGCATTGACAGCATGGGCTGCTCTCTCAGTGTGAGTGAGTGGCAGGAAAGGAGCCAAGACATTTTCTTTAAAACTGGAAATTGCCATCAGTTTATGTGTAGATGGTTCTGTGTAAGCTTTCTCATATTGTGGAAGTGTGGTTTTTTAAAGATCATTCTTCTAGTACAGGGTTTTAGTTGATATAGCAAATTTATGGCTGCCAAAATCTGAAGAGTTTCCCTGTTAGCAAGTATCTTTCTAAAAAAGCAATGTCTATGTGTTGGTTCTTTATAACATACACCCAGCTGATGTCAGTAGCAGAAAAAAAATTGTTTTGGCATATAAGAAGCTAGAGATAGGCTGGAAAGTCTGCTACTTTGTTTTGGATGAGACTTTAACCCTGATATATTTAATGCAGTTTGGGGACTGACTTTGAAATGTCTAAGATTTCACATGAAAAACAGCACAGAGCCAGCCAGGAGCTTGCTGCCAGCTCCCTGTGGGAGTGTGCTGACTCATGTGAGAGCAGGGCTTTGACAGGGGATTCAGATGCGGGATCAGGGTGCTGTGACATAAAATGCTGTTGGCTACAATACCCATAGATCATTCTTCTCTCAGCTCAGGGGCAGTGTGCAGTTAGTCAGACAGAGGTACCGAAAGCTCAGGGTTATTCAAAAGAGTCTCTTTTTCTGGATACCCAAAGAGATATTTGAAATTCCAGCTTTAGGCACAAGTTGGCTCTAAGTCTTGCCCCTCCTTTTTCCTCAAAGATAAAAAGGGCTTTGCTTTTTTTCTTGAAAATGGAAGTGATTAAACTTTTGCCTCACCAAGGTAAAACTGAGCAGAGCTTTTGTATGCTTCAAAAGTTTCTGAAAATGCTGTTTCATTTCACACTGAATAGAACAGATTTTTTTGTTTCACAGGTGTTAGACTGTTTTTCTCCTTCTCCTTCCCTCTTTCTCTCCCTGATATAAAGGATTTGCTCCCCATTAGTTACTGGGTAACCCCTGCAACAGCAGGTTGTTCTTGAAGGCCCTGGAAAAAGAAGATGCAATGCATTGCTCTTGCTTTTCTTCTAAAGGAGATGAGGGATGGCAAGTGAAAACCTGTTTTCTGTAATTTCTTGCATTTTCTGAGCTCACATTTCCCTTCAGTTTTTTTCCCTTTTTGTTAAGAGTTTAAGAATTAATCCTTACTCAGGATCGAAAGTTTGTCAATTCAACATTGAAAACTCTATTTTACATTGCCTGACAAAAACTTCTTCTAAAGCTCTTGGGAGGGGAGAAGGCATGATGGAAATTGTGCTTGCCTTTTCTAAAGGGTCCTCTCCGTGTGGACAATGAACCTGATAACTCTTGGTCTAAATGACTGATGGTCCACAGAGGATGCAGGGCCACAGAAAGCCACGTCATGGCGACAATCCTGCAATAAACTCATCTCTGAGGCTGTAGGAGATGAACTGAGCTGGCCCAGCAATTGTCCAACCCAAACCTCTTCTCTCTCACATGTATAGCCGAGGCCTCTTTATACTGCATGGGAAAAAGCCAACAAACAAGTGCTCACCTTCTTCTGACTTGTGCTTCTCTCTGTTCCATGCTCAGTCTGGATGACTACAACCGCCTGGTCACGCTGTGCAATGGGACTGCTGAAGGGCCGCTGCGGCGGAGGCCGCCCCGGGGCTCCGGCGAGCAGCTGCCCACCGTGGAAGATGTCAGGAGGTGCCTTTCCCTGCAGGAGTTCGATAGACCCCCCTTTTTCCGCAATTCCAGTTTCAGTTTCAGGTTTGTCCTTGGGCTCCTCTAGAGCTGGCTGGGTCACTGGTTTTCTTTATGAGTGCATTTATCAGCAAAATGTGGTTACTTGATGGCGCTTTTACCCATCCGCAGGAATGCGCTGGAGGGCTTTGATAAACCAGATGGAGCCCTTGACTCACCGATGCTGAGCCTTCATAATTTGGTTCACTCTTTCCTGAATGGGACCAGTGCTCTTCCTCATGCAGCTGCCAACGATCCCATCTTTGTGGTACGTCTTTTACTCTCAGCCTGATTGACAACGGATGAGGCTCAAAGGCACCTTTCTCACAGATTTGCAGAACAATGTGAACAAAGTGAATTCCCTAAAAAAACAAAACAAATTAAATAGAAATGGAGTAATCCTTTACCTTTTCTTGAACACTGCCACACCCACATAAATTTTGAATAAAAAGGAAAAAGATCTCAGGGTAATTTGTAAAATACAAAATAAGATTCTAGGGAGAAGAGCCGCTATTCCAAGTCATGCTGCCTTGAATCATTTCATTAGGTGGTATCTAAATCTAATGGCTTATATCACACAATTTTACAGCACTGAGGTAAGGTAAAAGTGGGGATAGTTATTTTAAAGCAGTAGATTGGGTGGTTTGTTTCTTTGTTTCAAAATCTACAAGCTAAAAGGAAGTCCATCTAATGTCAAGGTGTCTTGGGAAATAGAAAGAATGTGATTTCACTGGTTCATCAGAATAGTGCTGCACTGCCATGAGCAGCACAAACAGTATTGTGCAAATAAAAAGCCAGTAGCTGACTCTGCTGATACATCCTTCTCCCCTAGTAAATTCATGCAAATTTATTCTCCTCTTTATATAGATTAAACCACAGTGTTTACATTACATATATAATATATGTAATGTTAATATATTATAATGTAGATACATTTCTTTCTTACCTTTATTTTAAGTTTTCAGCTTTTTTTTTTTTTTTGAGAAATTAGTCTAAATACCTATGTAGTGGTCCTTCAGATTGTTTCCTTAATAATTCTTTAATTCCTGCATTAGTTTTTCTCTTACACAGTGAAATTAATTTTGTTATGCTATAATTTTGTACAAAAGATTATTTTCTATAGGATATTTTCCAAGTTTTTTCCAGGGTTGTAATTAAAAAACATGAGTACATCATAAATTAGTTTCAGATATTTGTAATAGCTGTCTGAAACATCTTTCCTGCACTAGTTAATTTTAAATCTATAAACTCACTTGATCAAAGTCATGGGAACCTGGAGCTATTCATGGGCACCTGGAGCTATGGAGCTGGTGGCATGTGCTCTAAAATGAGCACGATGGAGTCAAATTTCCATACTTGTTCGGAGACGAGAAAGAGTAAAATAATTTTAAAAGGCACATTCACCTGAATGAGCTCAGTGGCTCCTCACCTGTGATGATTGACCTGCCCATTTGATGTCAGCTGATGTTAAAGAGTCTGGAGAAAGATCTTATTGTGAACAAGCAGCAACAAGGGTGGACAAAGCAAAATGTTCCACGTGGAAGATCAGTTTAGTCTTCCCATGACTAATTTCCCATTCTGTAAATCCCATCTAAATTAGATTACCCTCTTCTCTCTCTCAAAAGCTTCAGCCTCCTCATGTGTTTGTTGAGTTTCAAAGCGGGTTGATTTCTGAAAGAGCTTAGTAAATGTGCGTGCCCATGCCTGGATTTGCAGGTTCTTCACTCCTTCACTGATGCCATCTTTGATGAGTGGATGAGGCGTTTCAAGCCCCCTGACAACGCTTGGCCTGAGGAGCTGGCCCCCATCGGGCACAACCGGAGGTACAACATGGTCCCTTTCTTCCCCCCGGTGACCAACGAGGAGCTCTTCCAAACTGCGGAGCAGCTTGGCTACACCTATGCCATCAACCTGCCAGGTGTGTCCCAGGATGCTGATCCTGGCCAAGTGATGAGACCACTCACATTTTCCACAGCACAGGCACATGTAAAATAAGGAACCTTTCACAAAACACACAGATCTATTCACCTGCTCACTTCCCAACATTAATATTTGGGTACCTGGAGAGATGTACCTGGGTGTTTTTTATTGTAAACCCCCCGTTTTAAAGATTTTCCGTGTCTATAGCTGGGATGTGCCTTAGTGTTTGTCTATTCATTTGAAATTACCTTTGACACAAATCAGAAAAAGACAAAATAGCAAAATAGCAAAGTTTTTATGCACAAAATCCAAGTTTTGCAACAAGACATTAAAGTATTTGTTAAAGGCAGAAGGGTGAGAACTGCATGAGAACCATGCTTCAGCTGCTTTTCAAAGATTAAATCTGAGTAGTTTCTTTCTCCATTTCTGTATTACTTTGAGAGGTATAAGGTGCTTATCTAACCTGTGTGGGCAGGAATTTTTTTCAAATTGCTTACCATATATCTCTGGTTTTAATCTGTGGAGACTGTTTAAAGGTCTATGTACTGCAAAATGTTGAAACCCTTGTCCTCAGGTTGCATTCATGCAGGGGAGCCCTGATTTGTGGAGGCATACTAGCTGCTTCTGCAGTGCTTTTCTCAGGGACATCCCCAGAATTTTCCCTGAAAATTTGAACTTCCTTCTTATGGAGTTAAAATCTTCCTCCCTTTGGATTACTGTCCTCCTCTCCTACTTTGCAAATGTGGGTGCCCCTTTGGCATGAAGCACCCAGAGAAGAACATGGATAGCTTGTGATTTTGTTGCTCCTGACTCACACCTCAATAAATTGTTAGCTCTCTGTGAAGTGTATCTATCCCTGCCTGCATGGTCTGTGTTCAGACATTACAGCTTTTACATCCAAACCCTTCTCTTTCAGCTAAAAGAATAACTTGCTCATTGTACTTCAGGTAATCACATTAGAAATAAACATATATTAATACATCACTCGTTCTTACTTGAAAGGTGGCAAAGCAGCAAGCAATTAATTTTGGGACTTTACTAATTTTTGGAATGATTGCACTCAACCTTTTTGAAGAATGCAGACTGGGGCACAAGACTTTTATTTGCTTTTACAGTCAGTGTGACATCTCCCTTAGCCATCTGTCTCCTCTAACCCATATGTCTAGATAACTTGTAAATACATGCAGTTCTCTTGAAATTTTTTTTGGTGATTGTTTAGTCAAAAGTGATTATTGCCATCTCAGTATATGTAGCATTTTTCAGAAAAGGAGAGTGGGAAATTTTTGCTTCTGAAAGCACAGATGAAAACACAAAAATTCAGTTAAGTGGAGCAACGTTATTACAGGAATAAACAATATTATCTTCGAAGACAGTGGTTCTTCAGAAGTGGTTCAAAATCAGCAGATGCAATCTGGAGCTGGTCAGCAGAACCACACTAGAGTAGTGTTTTCAGTTAAAAGTTTGACAGTAGGCTGCTTTGTGGTCTTTAGGAAAATTGAGGGTTTTCTGTTGACCAAAATTGCTTGGAAGCAGCTGCTTTGAAATGTCTGTGTGGAAAGAATTGCTTAGATCATTCATAATTCGAGCCCAATTAGATGAAAGAATGTTCTTTTTGTCTTGTCAGTGCTAATCTTTCCCATTCCCAACACTTTAATTCGTACAAATTGTTGAAGTTTAAATTCAGCTGTAGACTTCTCTGGCAGGAAGTATCTCCAGCTCTAGTATATGTCTCAGTTACATGGTGTGCTATGAATTTTGCCTGTGGCCAGTAGGTCACTAAGCTTCACAAGTAATTGTAACTATCAGCATGTAGGATATATTATGTCTTCTGTGTAATTTGCCAAACTGAATTATGGGCTGTCTTCACTTCAGTCTTTTCACATTTCCAGGTTCCCTCGAAGAAACCCAAGCATGGGCTGTCATGGTTGGATCCACAATTGGAGGAGCACTTATAGCGCTGGCCGTGCTTGTTCTGCTGCTTGTACTTTTCCAGCACCGAAGGCACAGAAGAGGTTTTGAACCACTGATGAACGTGAGCTTCAGCCCCAAAAAGTACATGGGAGAAGCCTAGTGTCCTCACTTCCTTTCTTTTCTTGCTCCTGTAGGAAGTGACCTTGATTGCCTTACAGGTATCTTAGTTGAGACTTTATCACACACTCCTTTGGCAGCTGACTAAATTGCTCTCATTCAGGTTTTTCCCATTATCTTGTGAATTGTAATGTGTGAAGTCTCTGGGTACATACGAGCAAGGCCCAAGTCAGGCTAGATTTTTCCATTATTACTAAATGTTATCTGGAGTGTGTGACACATGTAAATCATTTTCTATAGATTTAGATCAAGACAGCTGAGAATCCAAATAGGAGAAAACCAACTTGAAAAACCAAGATAACTTTTCACCTCAATCTGTTCTTGATTTCATTTAGTAGCATTAAGACGTGCTGAAAGTTATTAGTTCTATGTGTATATTTGAATAATCTATTATTTTACAGTTATCAATAAATATTCTGAATAACACAGTCTTATTTTAAGGTTCAAAATGTTTCATGCTCTTTGACAAAATACTACAGAAATGTTCTTGTTGCAGCTTATTTCAGAAACTGATCAATTCTGAATGTTATTTCAAATAGAGTTGATGATAGCAATAAGTAAACTCCCAAATCCAGCTCCTAAAATTTAAGATCAGGAGTTCCCTGACACCTAGATATACAGTTGTGTTTTACCTCTGTGTTGGGGACCTTGGACAGAAGTTGAAAGTGAGATTTAACTTTTTTGTCTCTGATGCAGTGTTCTATGAATCTAGACTTAAACTTCCAAATTTCCAAAGTCTAGGATGCAGGATTCAAGGTAACAAGACTAAGGTGTGCAGATGGGAAATCAGGTTTGGATGTAGCAGTTTCTAGACCCCATTCCAAACATTCCTTTATACATTCCCTATATATTTCTTCATTTAGACAGAGATTTGAAGCCCGTTTTTTGGTTCTTCTGTGTTATGTTGGAACAGGTTTTTCTACATAGCAAATGACACCTTGAACAGATCCTGTCAGCTTTGGTGCTTTATATATTACGTTAATAGAGTATTCAGACTTTGTGTATTGTGGAGTCTCGACTCTTATAAAATTTTTGCTTTTGTAGCCTTGAATAAAAAAAATATAATTAGTAACAGTTTCTGGCATTTCTTTTAGGCCTGCTCAATACCACCTCTGTGAGCTAGAAAGAAGATGGTTTTCACAAATATTTAGCTTTGAATATGTGTAACTTGCAAAACTTACCTCTAAAATGCAGACTTTTTTGGTCAAACAAAGTCATGATTTGCCCACCACACACTCAGATAGCCTTTGCTCCACCAGGTGGACAGCAGTCTGCTGCAGTTTCTGCTATTTTGTGGTGCCTTTAGGGGATCCCAGTACACTTGGATTGTGCCCAAGATGTCAAAGATTGAAGCACTCTTTGTATAGCAGCTCAGTTCAGTACTTTAGTTGCCAGCTCAGGCTGCCCTTTGGGGGTTTTGTTATTTAGGGACCAGTATTATCTGGTACTGAAAACAACAGATGAGGTCTCCTGAGATCTAGCTTACATGTGTCACATTAGCTGACCCTGATCTGTGTCAGAAGGTAGCTAGGTCTGAGATCTCCATGTCCCTTTCCCAAGGAGTTTTCAGCTGTTTTCCAGCACTACAAGACTATAGGTCTTTGTACAGAATCTCATAAGACTTTGGGTCCAGATGATCTAGTCCAGCTCCTCTGCAATGAGCAGGAGCATCTTTAGATCTGGTTGCTCAGCGCCATGTTTAACCTGACCTTGAATGTTTGTAGGGATGGAGCATCCACCACCTCTCTGGGCAACCGGTGACAGTGTTTCACCATCCTCGTTGTAGTAAATTTATTCTTTATGTCCAGTCTAAATCTACCCTCTTTTAGTTTGAAACCATTACCCCTCGTCCTATTACAACAGGTCCCATGAAAAATTTTGTCCCCATCTTTCTTATAAGCCCCTTTTGAGTATTGAAAGACTGCAACAAGGTCTCCCTGGAGCCTTCACTTCTCCAGGCTGAACAACCTGGAACAGGCACCAGTTCATGCTAAACACTAATTTAGAGAGCTGCTGTTGGATGGAGATTGACACATTCTTGTCCTTCATGTGATCTGGATACCAAAATTTAGGAGGCACTCTAGACTGCTGTTTCCAAGAGTGGATGAGAATTTTCCTTGGGGTCACAGGGTGCCCAGCTAGCTTCATCAGCTTGGAGGTTTGGAGGCTGCTGTCCCAAGGGTTTGCTTTGCAAGCTGCCCTGGTTATGGGCAAGTAATAGTGGCAGTGGGGTAGAGGAAAGAAAGAAGGGAGAAATATAAAAAATGTTGCACAGCAGCTAACTTGCTAGAACAGATTTTGCCTAAGAGCCTGTGGGTAAAGCAAAGTAGAGTTGTTCCTGTCTCACTTGTAAACTGAATGGAAAGGTATTTTCCTTTCCACGAGAAAAGCAATGAGGACATTAGATTGATGCTATGCACATAACAAGTACTAGGGTCAAAGACCCATGCATTCCTCTTTTCACTGGCTGGAGCTTAGTTTGGTAATTAGGGATTTAAAACTGTGAGTGGATTTAACAGCTGCTTATAAAAATCTGCAGCTGTATTGAGAGCACAACCTGCCCTCTCGTGGCTTATTAGAATATTACTGGTGACACCAGAAAGCTCCCTCTTAAAAAAGTACAGAATTTTTCTAGCAACCAAGAAAAGTTGTGTCTTTGATAAAGGGAAGAAGCACAGGTCAACTTTGTGTGAAATGCTTAAAAAGAAAGGAAACCGGGCACAGGCACTTTAAAGAACGGATGGAGGTAATCCTGCAACAAGTCTGATTTTAAAGGTTGGTTTTACATATTTTGATATTCCATTCATCCCAAACAACATGATGCATTTCTTGTTGTTATTTTATGCAGGTGTGAATAAATATCTACCGTCTCTTGTTTAATAAGTTGTCTTGAGGATGCTGGGGTGGGATGAAGAGAGATATTCAAAGGCTCCCACAGACACCTAACCTGAGCAAAAGAATGTTGAGAACACGGCATCCCAAATCTCCACATAGCCCAGCACACCCTGGGATTTTCATCCTACAAATCAGTGCAGAGCATAACCTCAGCTGGTGCCCATGGACCACCTCTGCCCTTCACTTTTCCCCTTCACACTGATTAAACAGCCACCCAGCCCCGCCCAGGGAGGAAAGATGAAGGATTAGCTCATCTGTCTCTGTGTGCTCTTTGCTCAAGGCACTTTGCTAACAGATTGGAGGTGCTCTACTGAATGGCTTCAAGCTGAGATGGGTGTAATCCTCACCACCCCTGCTCCCCTTTAAAATAATTCCTACTGAATTGCTGCTTTCTTCTGAGAAAATGCAGACAGAACCTACAAATTACATATTTGAGCTCTAGAGAAGAAGTACTCAAAAACATCCCTTCCTCAGCCATGTAGCTTTCAGCTTTGCATGGAGGGCATTTGAGTGGATCATCTTTCTGAGGAGTTAAATGCTCCCTGGTCACTAGTCAATTGCTCTCTCACCTGGCTATACTGGATCTGTGGGAAGATAATGCCTCCTTCTGAGTCACTCAGTAGATTAGGTGCCTAAATTTTGACACTGCAGTAAGCTGATGAAAGCCACATCATCTCTGTCAGTCATGGCCTGTGCTTTTGTGAAAATGATTATCATGAAAATATTCTTAAGGAATTAGTCAGAACTTGTTTTCTGAATTAAATTAAATCTCATTGCTGTCTGTTTAGCTAAGTGCTTGAAACGGAATTTGTTCCAATTTTGCCCTGATTTAGGAAAGAAGTGATGTAAAGCTACCAAGTCTTATGGCTATTACTGTAAAATTTCAAGTTGCTATACCATTACTGATTTTCTTTTGGGGCAGACACATGCCTATGCTTGTGATGGCAGGAGAGAGAAAGAAAAGAAGCAGATTGAAAGACTGTCAGCTAAATTTCGTGAAGAATGTTTACACTTTCAGAACTAGGCATGTAGGCTGATAGCTACCAGGAAGGAAACTTTTTTCCTGAAATTCTGGCTGTGCCCCGTTGTGCAGTGCCTGCAGCCAGTGATGTGCCCTGCACACAGGTGCCTGCACTAAGTCAGGTTATGAACAAAGCTGTGCCTATGATTCCACTCTGCTTCAGTGCTCCTGCAGTTGAGAGTCAGCAGATATTCATTATCCAGGGCTTTTTACTGAAACTAGGCTTTCCAAGACCTGGGTGGCCAGACAAAATGGTACCAATGCTGCCCATCTTTTTTACACAGCAGCTTCCTCTTGTGAAGGAGCATTCACCTTCTCTTCTATAGGCTGAAAGACCATGGACAGCAAAAGTACGCTGGGCTTCAAATTAAGACAATATTTAAACCATTACACTGTACAGATCCAAACCCATGCTCCAAGACCAGCAGGGTATGGATGAAATGTGAAAAGAAAGCTCCAGGTATTCCCCTAACTGCAGAATCTGCAGGTTGTTTTGCTGGTCCTGATCTTCATGAATCCTGTCTGCACTTATGATGATGCTACCATTGCCATGTGTTCCCACTTCAGAGGTCTCATTTGTCCTTGGGCCAGGACAGACGGGTTTTGCAGGATAGTAACAAAGCTAGTAAATCTTACTGTGGGAGTGAGAAACCTCAACACACCAGCCTTTTCAGCAGAGACCAAATAAGCAGTCAGGTGTCTTCCGCATCACATAATGCATCCCCATTTGTCTCTCCTCCCTTCACTGTTCTCTCTGCCCTGTTGACAAACTGATGAACCCTGGAGCAACTTCAACAGGCAGAAGGGAAAGAAAGTATGGGTGGACTGCAGCCACAGCATTTCCAAGTGCCTGAATATAGGAGGCCTTCATGGGGTCTCCAGCCCTTATCTCTGTCCTCAGGCTTTCTCATGGACTAGATTAAAAAGATCCTTTCCAGTTCCATTGTCTTGACTGTCATGGATCTCCTCCTGTGGCTTCTGATTTTTTGCAGCTGTGTAGCAGAGAGCTCAGCTGTCTGTTCTGGAAATGGTGAGTTGTGTTATGTGGATTTATGACTGGGAGACAAATACTAAAATGGTCAGTGGTAAGGCCACAAAATCTCTCTTGCATCGTCCTTCACTGGGTGATTTCATTGCTGCATGTCAGCTGCTTCCAGGCCTGTTTCCCTGCCATCCATCTCTGTTTGGTCTATTCTGTCGCTTACCAGATTTTTTTATTTCTGACTTAGAAGAAGGTCTCCTGAGGTTTCTTTGATTTTTTTTCCCTGCCACATGCCTTCTGCTTGAAAACATCTTTCAGTGGCTTCATATTTATTTGAAGGCATTATTGCTCAAGTATATGTAAGAGTTTGACAGTTGCCTCCTCTTCTTGAGTTAACTGAAAAGCTGCTAAAGACATTAAATGCTCAGAAGCTCTTCTTGTCAGCAGTAATGCTGGTGACTGGCTTTGCTGAGGCAAGTTGCCACCAATTCCAGATAGGGCCTGAAGGGATTTTTAAACCTTCTTCATTGGGTTTCTTTTTCATTTTTACCCGACACTTCCAAACTCCGGCCCAGCTTGTACAAGGAAATTTTTTCACTCTCTTTCATGCTGCTGTCCCGTGGTCAGTAGCTGCTCAGGATGGAGAGACCTTGCCAGAGAGCTGCTTCTTCCCATGGTGCTGCTGTGCAGGGCCAGGGCATTGCCAGCAGAACTGGTGTGCTCAGCCCTTGCAGATGCACATCAAATCTGCTCACGGTCCTCAGGACTGACATCAACAACCGGGTTCGTGGTCAGCAGGTGCGCTCCTGCTCGGCACGCTGCTCTCGCTGGTCCCCTTGGCATGGCTGTCCGGCAGAGCTGAGAACAAACAGCTTCATTGAGAGCAGCTCCAAGGCTGTTGGGATGCGTGTCACATCCCAAGGTGGCCCTATGTCCCCCCCCCAGGCCCGGAGACGGGAGTCTTGATGAGCTGCAGAAAGCCTGCCTCTCGTGCAGATGTGTACACCCGCGCTGTGTGCCAAACGCCATGGATTTAGAATTCAGCTCAGAGCTTTGAAAAACACCACTTGCGGAGGCAAAGCACAGTCCTTCCTGAGGAAAGAAAAAGCTGGAATTTTTTAACAGAAGGAAAAGCCCTTCTTGTTCTCCTCCAACATTTCCCACATGTAATCTTAGGATAAGTTGATTTTGCAAAAGCAACGAGAGTGTTTGTTTTAATATAGAATTTGTTGTTTTGAAATCAACCCCCCAAATAAAAATATTTGATTGGGAACATGGCACATATAGAGAGAGATTACAGAGCTCAGTGCTCATTTACACTATGTCTATCTGCTGGTAAGAAAGGATACCCTGGTGGATGTGCTAGGACAGACAAACACAAATATAAAAAGTATATTTCTACTTAAAATTGAAAAGGGCGGAAAAAAGTGGTGCTTTTTGTTTCAGTCTTGCCTGTATCTAAGTGTTTTAGCTTGGTCTGGGGATTGCTAGTTGTGTTTTTGTGATGTATACTTAATTGTGTTATTCAGACATGAATTTGTGTCAGCTCATCACAACAGCCTGTCTCATGCTTATTTTTGCTTTAGTTGCCGTCAGTCTCTCAATATTGCTATGGTTTTTATCTGGAAAACACATCTCTAGTAGCACTTCACAAAATTGCTCTCTCTTCTTTTCTCTAATATTCCATGATTTATTTCATTTGGAATCAAGGTAGGGGCAGGTTTTACAGAGCAAAATGAACGGGAATGGGAATTTATTGAGCAACAAAATGACTACTTGGAATATTGCCTTTGCCTGAAAAGTGTCAGTAAATTCAATTTGCAGCCAGGGAATGTCAGAGTTTTTTCCTTCCACATTTCATGGAATGTGTAGTGGAGCTACTTGCCCTAGAATAGAATCCCTTAATTTTCAGTTGTGCCTGTGGCATTGTAAAGGATCTTTGAAACTGTTTCAGAGAGGAATCCCTCAAATATTCCAGTATTTCAGAGAACAACAGTTGGGGAAAGAAATAGATCCAGTCTGAATCTCTAGCATGTTTGCATTGCAATGCAGGATTGTCCCAGTTTTGTTTTCTGCTGGGAGAAACAGAACAGTTCTTCTGTTTGTTCCTCCAGAGACTTCTCCAGTCTCCCTCCTCTCTTCCACATTGCTTGCCTCGTCCTTTTGTCTCTTTCTGCTTTGCTTGTCAAATATATCTATTTCACCCTCCTCTATCTTATCTATTAATATACATTCCAGTTGGGGAAAATAGAATGATGCTCAAAGCTAGGCTGTGTTTTAAATAAGCCTCGTAAATTGAGTAGCACAAATAGTTGTCCCATGTACTAACCATTTGTACCATGTATACTCTGCTGTTTTAAGTATAGCATGGGTTACAATTGAAAAATGGACGTTTTTAACATCTAATAAAGAGTGTGTGAAGAGTTTTTGTGTTTATAATTTTATTGATTGTTTTTAATTGATTAATATCTCTATGAAAATAAATGCATTATTGAAGAAAAATATTAACCAGAAAAAAGAGAAACTTCATCACAAAAATTAAAATCAGGAACCAGACTAGGCATCTTTATCTATTTCACTTTAAGGATATTTTTACTGA
The DNA here is from genome assembly GCF_015227805.2 of Hirundo rustica. Taxonomy (NCBI): domain Eukaryota; kingdom Metazoa; phylum Chordata; class Aves; order Passeriformes; family Hirundinidae; genus Hirundo; species Hirundo rustica. Next base: position 76,979,399 of record NC_053451.1, on the reverse strand, counting down.
TACTCAGCTCAAATCTTTCCTCTTAATTCCATTATTCTATAGCTCTTGGACTTCTTTCATTTTACTCTCCTCTTTCTCCCATGCTCCTTATCTCATAAAATAATTTCTTTGCAGTAACTATAAGTATCAAAGATGTCTCATTGCAGTAGGCTGGTCTCTTCTCTGAGCCCCTCCTACCCCTCACACTCCCTCACTGCCCTGTCCCCAGAGTTTCTGGCTGCATGTGTTGCACCCAGCCCTGAGCTCCCTCCCATGGGCTGGGCTAGGACAGGTGGAGCTGCTGGCAGAAGTGAGCATCACCCATCGCATGAGCTGCTCCAAAACGAGCCATCGTCTCTCTTTACAGGACGACATCATTCCTCGTGCAGATCCAAATCCCAGGGGAGGCATTTTGCATTTACATCATATTGCAAGTACTCAACACCTACATATTCTTTATATGAGCTGGGAATCTGCATCTGATGGCTCTCTAGTGTGCCTGAGTTTCACAATGAAAAAAACATTTTCTTAGGCCACAGTTTTCCCTGGATTAGCGCCAACCGTCGTTTGGATTTATTAATGTTTGCCACAGACACTACCCAAACATTCAGGTAAATGGATATGCATTTCATAGATGCAAATGTAATATTAGGTTCAATAGTGTATTAAACCAAGAGACTGCTAATAAATTCAGCAAAGCCTCAGAATTTAGTATATCAATATCATTTTAGTGCTAAGGCTGTGTTCAAATATCATCTCTAAATTGTAGAAGAACCGACCAGAACCTTTACTTGGCATTCAAATAAAAGCATCCGTTGTTTTCGAATGGTTAGATAGTTGTATTTTCACTTTTTAAGATACTTTCTCACATTCCATTCTCCTTGAATTTTATTTTCATTCTGATGAGACAAAAGAATTAAAATAGCCTTGCAATGTTTCATGCAGTCATGAAACAAATATCAGAAGTTAGGCAAAGAAAATTGTTGTGATAGTATTCCTAGACTAAAGGATTCAGTGGTGTTTGAATAGGCAGGTAAATTTTTGACACTTAACAGAATCAAATCCCTAGACATTCACATTTTCATTCTGTTCCAGCAGGATTTAAAGCAAGGCACTATTAATTAACAGAATCTTCTCAAAGGAATAATAATTAAAAGAAGTTACTAGTTGTCAGATTTTACATGATTCACAAAAGACTCTATGCACTTCTTCAGGTAATGTCTCTTCAAGGAAATACCAGAATTTTAAATTGTTCATTTCACTAAACTCTTCTATGACAAGTGATTGTTTTTGCCTCATCAGGAAACATGCACAGCAAAGTTTGTCTTGTGTTAACAAGATAAAGAATACTACAAAATTATTAGAAGCTGGGAAGCATTCTTTGACCTTCTTCAGAGGCTGAGCACCATAAAATATTTTTTTTCCTCCTTGAAAACTCAGTGTTTTGGTCTAGGATGGGGAACACAGCAGTCCGCTCTAAAGAAAGGAGTACGTTTCCCTACCCCTACCCAAACAATTTCTTCATGGAATCATTAAAAAAATGAGCTGTTTTCTCTCAGTTCCGTGACAGACAGGCCCAGAAGGTGTCAGGCTTCCTCTGCCTTGGCGAGCTGGTGTGGGCAGCCAGAGGCGGGCAACGTCGTGCTGCTGGAGATGCCCAGTGTGCCGCGCACTGGCTCCAGCCGCTGTCCCGGGAAGCCATGGATTCCCTGCTGCTCTGCGTATTTGCCACCTACACAAAGATATCTCGAATGTAATGCAATCTGTGAGTCAATGAGCCTCACAAAAGTGTCCGGTGCTCTTCGATATATCCTAGGAAAACCAAGGCAGTGGGACTAGAAGATGTAAACACAGGCAGCTGAACCAAACCCTGCCGTACCCAGAATGGCAGCGCTGCCTCTATTTAGGCAAATAAGCCCCTTCTCTGGGTGAGATTTGGTTTGCCCAAATCTAGGTTTGTACCAGGTTAGAGTGGGATTCAGCTCACCTGAATTAAGGAAATAGTCTCTCTTACTAAACTTAGGCCTTACCCTAGGACAGTTTCATTCAAGGTTCTTGTGACTGCCCCATCTGGACAACAAATTTCCAGTCTGGAAGGATGCAGGGCTCCGCAGGTCCTGTGTCGTGTCTGCTGGCTCTGGGCAGATGCCTTGGCTAACTTAAATTGTTTCAAGTGATGCCAGACAGCAATATGTATGCATCCAAGCAAACCCCTTAAACTTGAAACCTAATCAACAGAAAAATTTTAAAGAGGCTGCACTGACAGTTTGAAAACCTAGTATGAAATCTTCGACTCCACTGAAGGGATTAGAATAAGCCAAACTAAAAAGGAGAAGGAGAGCCCTCTAATTTTCCAGATACCACATTTCTTAAAGACCAAGATTGATTTACATTTTAAGACTCCTGGATCACGGGCAGTCTTATGCAAAAAAAAAAAAAAAAAAAAAAAAAAAAAAAAAAAAAAAAAAAAAAGATGTTCAACAATTTCAATAAAATACTATCATTAAATCAACTCCTAATATGATTAACTTAGAACTAATAAGTAAGTAAAAATAGCAGCAAAGTATAATGTTTAGAAGCATTTTATGTATAGACATAGAAAGATCTCACCTTTTGCAAAAGAATAAAGGAAGCCTGCCTGAAATTTATCCTTAAATGTCATGACTTTGGACACTTCCATGACAGATTTAGGGGAATATGGCTGGCACATAAATGTAGGTGAAAATAGAATGCTGTAGAATGAAGTCCTCATAAGTTATTTTAAAGGTTAATTTTACCTCATGATTCTCCGGTAGCTGACAATGATAGGATTAACACTGCTGGTCTGCAGAGGGCAATTTTTGTTCTGCAGACGAGAAACCACAAGACATGAGGCAGGTACTTACTTCAGATATTTATTGTAGTCCATCAGAGAATAACAAATACCTGTTTTTAAACCACCAATATACATTGCCTTCCTAGTGTGAGTGAAGGGTGATGGGAATGAGAAGAATGGATGAACATGATTTAGATTTAATAAAACTTGGATAAAAATGATTTGGACAATTTTAAGTCAGAACAGTTATAACTTTATTCTTTATATGGGAAAGCAATCTAACAAAACCAATACCATAAAAATAACTAGAATGAATAAGGCATGTCAAAGTCTTCACTGAGGTGTCAATTAGATATATACATACAGTACTGAATATTAAGTAACAGTGTAAAAGATAGTCCCACACTTTATTTCTGTTGTAATGATGAACTAGTAAGTGTCACCAGTGCTGTTTGAGAGATAGACATTGAGGATATAATATACAGATTTAAATGGTGAGCATCAAACTTGTTAGATGCGCTTTTCCTGGTACTGGAGCCAAAGGAAAACTCTCACTAGCTTCGCTGGGAGGAGGACCAGAGAGGCTGGGGAAGGTGTTTCTGATCCTCCATTGCATAGTCCTCACACAGCATAAATTACATTGTCCAGGTTGCTTGAACACTTCTAAACTTTGAATTGAAATCAGTTACGTTGGGAAGCCTTTGGTTACCTCACCAAAAAGAACTACTTCTGATCGCCTAATACTTGGATTAATGGGCTGAATGCAAACCACCTACTATGGCATTGTGCATAATAAAGATTTCTAAGCTGAAGATGGCAATGAATCATTTACAGGACTTGTCATGCCATGATGCCAGACCAAGAATACTCTTTACTGTCAACAGAGAGAAGTCAGAGCAGCACAGAGTATATGTAGAATGAATGTATTTCTCTGTTTCTGTCTGTTGATTGTATAGACAGTTGAAATCTCATGGCACTGGGAAGCAGAGAGTTTGACTCTTTGCTTTCTTGCTGTCACATCTCACAGTAGTTGCTGCAGCTGGATACCTATAGTAGATGGTCTGCAAATGACATTGTGTGTTGCATCGATAAGACTTCCTTGATGAGCAATCTGGTATTTTTTTAGCTGAGCTATTGCTCTCTCTGCACAGAGAGTTAGTGAATTGTGGGTTCTATATTCTAATGTTTTGCCAATTATGGCAAGATTCATATAAAGGTCAATATATCTTGTTTAATTCAGAAAATCTGTTTATTTCTTATTATGAAAACAACTGGAAAATTGTGTTTTCTGACATTTTTAACGCAATGTTTTCGTGGAGGTTCATTGATAAGGAGTTCTGTTATTTTGAAAAGAATATAATTTAGATCTAACAATCAGAAGTGAAATCTCATGTAATGATCAGAATTTTATGTAATTGTGTCTTAACAAAAGAAGATTCTGGCTAGTAGTCAGTGGCAATCAATTAGACTTTCCAACAAGCCATTGCAAATTTAAAATATGCACATGAATAAACAGTCAAATTACACTATGAGAGAAATAACTTGCCTTACACTGTTGCCAATGGAAATACATATTCATTAATATATGTATACTATGAAGCAAGGAAACTAACAAGATACAATCTGTCTGAAAAGCATTATGTGGATAACATTTTCAGGCAAAAGGCAGGGCATATAAAATTAATCTTTAAGAATGCTAGTTATTGTTTCAGTCTGTTACTGAACATTACAATCCTATTCTAGCTCTCAGATATGTTGTAAGCACTAAAAAAAAGGATTTTTCAGTAGGCAGCAAAAGAAGTATTGATTTGGAAACTAAAATGTATGGCTTTTTCAAATGCCTTTGTCTACTAACATAATATTGCACCAGGCAAAATTGCCTTGGCTGAGCAGCAAGGTCTTCTAATGTCTATATTTCAGGAAGATACAATACAAAAAAACGAGTTTAATAGGAGGACATTTATTATCTGCTAGTAATTTAAAGGTATACGAAAGAAGCAGGTGCAGCTCTACATATATATATATACATATATATGCATGTAAATGACTGTTAATACAGCCCTGCCAACAAAATACCCCTGCAGTCAAACTTTTCTTACTAATGAACAGAAACACAATGTCCTACATTTTAACTGTTCTGTGATTTCCAAATATCACCTTTAACATGAAAAACTCTGAGAGAAACAAGCTTAAGAAACATAGAATTCATTATGAATCTTGAGGAAAGAAATGGTATTTACATTACTGATCATTGTTTTGTGAAAACCGCACTGGACTTAGTAAAGACTCAGGGGGAAATAGAAAAGCAGTGGGCTGAGCAGTACCATCTGAGACTGCCTGGAAAATGTCAAATACTTCCCTTCTTTTTATCTACAGGGAAATCTGAATGCATTTCTACTAATCAAAACTTTCTGGAGGAAAGTATGTGGAGAGGAAAGAAATGAAAAAGGCCCAATTGCTGCAGGGGTAATCCATTGGGTATCGTGTCATGTCATTCTTGGGTGATGGACAGTGGCAGCATGATTATAAATCTGTAATTCAGTTAAGGGGGGCCAGATGATATCATTAGAAGTAAGGGCCATTTTCCATGCATTATGAATTCACTTTTTAAAAAACTCCACCAACTAGGATGATGGTTTTGATCACCAGTATTTTACTCAACTCATTTTTAAAGAACATATTTCCATAAATGCAGAAAAGTCATCATTTAACAATTACTGTAGCGTGAAAGGAAGGACGTAGGGATTCCAAAAAACTTGGTGAGCTTCTACAGGGGTTTTTTGTGTGCAAATGGAAACCAAGGAATAATGAATTTTGTATAAGTAAAGCCCCAAAATACCATCTAGGTTGCTGTTTATATCTGGAAATTTGTGGGTTTTATGTGTTCCTTACTAGTAGCAGCAGATGTTGCCAAATTAACTTCTGCAGGTTCTTTTCCAGTTATTTCAGAGAATGTCAACAATACTTACAGAATCACAAGTTATAAACATATTTAAAGCACAAGTACCCTGTCTGGGACTCTTCTCATTAGGTCTGTGTCAAGTATTGTGGTAAATGGAGCCTTTCCAATACTCTCTTACAGCATACGTGCTTGAAATTTACTGTATTTGTAGAGATGCATATATGTGTGTATATGCATACATAAATGTGCATACAGGGAGAGAGATCCTCACATGCACTGTGTGCATATGCCATTCTCAGAAATGCAAAAGGAAAACAAGGTGAAAGAGCGGGAGGCCTAGAATATTGGGCTGAAATGAGTGCTTCACAGCTAGGGCTTTTTGTTTCTGCCACATTTCATGTACCAACCCCCCCAGAAGTATTCTGGAGAACAAAAAGGAATTTCCTCATTATGTGGTCTCAAGGGATGGAGGGGGATACAGATGAAGCTGTGCTTAATTATTGTTCAGCTTTTAATGAGTTATTTCTGTCATACCACTCAGCTATTTTTTGAGAGCTGTGTTAGTGGTTTGTCAGCATTGACCTGTAGGTATTAACCTTGCTTTCTCTACCAACCTCTTTTCACTGATGTAGTAAAGGCTGAGGCTGACAAATAACTAAGTGCATTAATGATTAAACCCAAAGGGTATCTTTATCACTGTTCCTCACTCTTTGAGGTACTGCATTAATTTGCTTTCTGTCCTTTGGTCATGTGCATCATAATCCTTGCTAACTCTCTGAGCTGCCTTTAGCTCTGTGCACTGCTTTTACCAGCCTTGCAAAGACATCTGGGATTTCAGAAAAGACCTGTTTGAGCTCTATCCCTTGTGCATATGTGCATTAAAGGCAGACTCCTTTCCTGGTTGAAACTAGGATATTTGACTTATTCCAATGTTTTATAAGTAAGAATACAAACACTGCAGCATCAGGCAGCATTCAGAAAAATGAATGCATGTTGGTTGTGTGTCTGATTACACCAGGGTTGGTTTGGCCCAGAAACAAAATCATTGTACTGTGACTTCTCCAGGTGGAATTCCTCTCCAGCCTCCTTACTCCAGCCCTGGTGTGGAGAAGATGCATCATTGGGCCTAGAAAAATAAGCACAGGAGAGAGTCTGGGTGAAGTCTGGACCTCTCATCTCACTGGTGGCATCTACCTCCAGGCACTTAAGTGAGATTTCTACAAGTCAAACCTTGTCATCTGAGGCAGCCTATGCTGGGAAGGGAGGTAAGCCCCTTCCTGGGTATGGAGGCGCCCATCTCTGCTGACTGACTGTAGAGATCTGCAAAGAGAGTGTGCTCCCTGAAGTGTTTGGTGGGATGATCAGGGACCCTAAGTCACAGCTGATTTTCATGAAGACAGGTGACATGAGGGGAAAACGAGTCAGTTGCAAAGGACTGAGGGAATGTAGGCATTGTTCTTCAGGAAGGTCTTGGTGCTCTTGGCACTGTCACCACTTCTTGCTTCCAAACTCTCAGTCTACAAGTGGACTGAAAGTGCATTCACAGATAATAAAGCAGACGTTTCATTGTCTCTCTGTTATAGTTAGTAATCATAAGGCTGTGTATGATTGCAGTGGAAAGAAAAATCTAGTGTTGCATCCGAAGTATTTACTATAAAAGGCTATATACAGAAATAAATTCAATTGCATTAGCCCTACATAAAGTGATTTAAGGCATTTTGCACAAAAAATATCAGGTTCTGTGAAACCTATTTCACAATGTATCAAAACAATTGTATATACTTTTCTATTTTTGTCTGTTTCTGTGGTACAATACTTCTGTGAAATTACAAAGCCATAAAGAATCTTTCCCTTAAAAGTTCAAACTCTGCCTTGATATACTGCTATATATATACATACACACTGCCATATACTGCTAAATATTTTATCTTTGTAACTAGTGCTTGGAGATGGGAGAACTTGGGATTTTTCTCTAGCTTTCATTTTGATTGGAGGCCCCCAAATTTGAACCTACCATTTAGTTTCAGGTATGACCTATAAACTGGTTTTGGGTTTTTATTGTGCCAGATTAATCTGAAATGTTAGAACCAGTTTAGAAGAAAAGGAAGTTTAAAGTTTAATAATATTTTTTCAACCCAACCCCATTTCTGTCTAAAACTAATTTTATTCTAAACTTGATTTACATTCAAATATCATCCCTATAAATTCACGTTTAGCTATGTTAAATACTAATCTAGAAATATAGCATGAAAACCAGAACTAACAATTTGCATGCTTTCAAGCAATGTTCATATGTCTGGAGTCATAAAGGTTTAACAAACATGTATAAATGCCAATTGATACCCAAATCAAGAAATCTGACCTACTTAAACAACACCCTTTCTTTGAATCTGATAAATGTAACAAAATTGTTGGTGGAAATTAAATGATGTTGCTCATCAGCAAAAAAAAAGTAACCTGGGGGGAGTCTGTCTATAAATGTCCATCAATCGATTTAGTTTGACTTCCCTGAACATCTGAATGTGAATTTCTCATTTGTAGATTTCTGTTCAGATTAGGCAGAAGTTGAAAAGAAGCATCAGAATATTTCAGAGATGCAAATACTCCTTTCTTCCCCCTGTAGTAGACATACATATTCACAATTATTCGCAAAATATTCTTGGAGCCTCAAACTCAACGAATAGCATGAAGATGAAATTTGAAGTCATCTGACTACTCTTTGGGCAAATTTTTGAGACTGATCATCCCTCTGTAACTCTTAAAAAACCCCGTAAGATCAACCAACTGCTTAAAAACCTTCAGTGTGATCTAAAGACTGAAACTATTTATTTGTAATTACATTACACACGTACAAAGTAGTATATACATGTAGAAGATGTGTGAAGTAAATTAAATGAAGCCCACGTTAAAATAAAATGAAATAAAAAATACCCAACACTAGACCTCAAAATAATCAATTACAGAAGCAACATGAATTGTTTCCAGAAGTTGTTGCCCATTCAGTTAATCTTGCTATAGAAAATCCACAAGTGCTTTGGCATTGGCCTTGCTGGCTCATCAGCATACCACACAATGACAAAGCAGAATTTCAGGCTATAGTTATAAGAAAGACATACAATTTTGCCATAAGTGAATGAATAACCCAAAACAGTCTATGAGCTCTAGTTATAGATGGATAAAAGAGTCAGCAGGATTTATGTCAGATAATCAAGAACATACACCATACAAGGATGTTTAGAATAGAGAATAAAAGCTAAAGGTGGGGTTTGATAAAGCCCAACAGAAACCTCCCAAATAAGCAAAACAAATCTCCCTGTTGCTACTTCCTCCATCTGAAAATAGAAGCTTTATTTTTTTTCCAAAGGCATAGAAATCTGTTGAAGGGAGATATAAAATCCAGTGGGCTAAAAATGGCAGAAAAGACAGTTCAGCCTGGAGAAGAAAATTGTCATAGCCACACTGGTGACTCAAAGACAGATAGGACATGTGGCACACAGGAAGCATTATTTATCAGCAGGAAACACAGATATGGCAATTTCTTTATTTTTTTTTGATGGACTAGCTGAAATGATGAAATACATATTTTGAAAGACTTTCAAGGCCAGGATGATACTTTGAGGTGAGGAGTGAGGAAAGGAAGGATGAGAAGGAGCACTGTCCACCTGTAACCTGGTATTTGGGGTATTTAGTGGAACATGGGAGACCTCTAAAAATCTTAAGAGAGTTAATGGAGTTTGAGCTTTTTCCAAAACTTCCTCTGAGTGTCATTTTCAGGCTGAAGAAGAAAACTCACAGTGAAGTTTACATAGTGAAATTGAGTAATTTTAATGAGACGTGAACAACTTTTGTACTTAAATAACACTTTTTTAAAATGAAGGATGGACTATTGACACGCAGGAATCTGTTTTAGGTAGTAAGCTCTTCCTTAGACACTGAAAGACAGAATTAGACAGTCTACCAGGAAAATGAGAAGAGAAAGAGAAACTTTGCAGCAGACTGCTAAACTACTGCTGACTTGTGAAGCAATATTTGTATCTTTGCTATGTCCATGAGTAGATGGTTATAATCAGACCACAGTGAACATTCACAGGCAGTAGGTTGAAAAGAAGAGCTGGACAGACATGAGGAGCTCCAGCTGCCCCTCATCTGATTTTATTGCTAATCCCCCACAGTCATATCTGCTGGGTCTCACTGTTGAAGTCATTCTGCCCTGACTCATTCCTCATCTGTCTTTCCATTTATCTTGGGAAAACAAACTCCATTGTCCACAGGGACAACTTTCTTACCCAGGAGCCTCCTTGCTTCCCTTCTGTGTAGGGGCTCAGGAAAGCCCCGGAGATATATGGAAAACCTGCAGGAGGTGAGAGAAGGAGAATTGTCTAAATGGCTAGCCTCACATTTTGAAGAAGTCAAATTTGTTTCTAACTTCCTTAATGCTTGGAATTGAAAGCCACATATTCTGTATTATTTTCATGGAAGAAAATCATACTCATTTATGTTTTAGTGGGAGTAAATTTGTCTTTCCTGGAAATTTGACTTTAAAACATCTTCAGGAATGCTGACAGATAGACCTCTGCTATATCTAAGATAGTCAACAGTCTTTTTTGCTAATGATAAATGGACACACTCTTTCCCTGTTCCCTCTCAAGAAAAAGACAACTCCCCTTAGTAATGCAGCTGTTCTGAGTTTAATAAACAAACCACACGCCAGATGCTGCCAAATGCTTTAAGTATTAAGCCGCACAGGTTTCTTGGTACCAGCATAAAGGAGGAAAAGGAAGGAGGTTTTTTTTCATCAGTGTGAAACAAAAGCCTTTCCTGTGTGTTATATTGTTAATTATCAATGTTACATAATTAAATATAAAAGTGAAATAGGAGCTGACTGAAATACTGGCCCATTTTCATGAAATTACTTGATTTAACTGTGTAGACTTCAACTATAGACAAACACATAGGACTTTCTTGAGCTCCTGGACAGTCCAGAGACCTCAGCTGTGGGGAAACCAGGCAGAAAGACTGCAACTGCTTTGGAATAAAGGTTGAAAACTTGCAGGTGACAATGCTTCTTTTATGGACAGTGTTGTTGTTTTATTAAGAGTCAGAAATAAACCACATATTAACAACTTAAGGAAAAAAAGGGACTTTTTTTTTTTCTCCTTGGTTATAGTCAAAATCTTTGCCAACGACAAAGCTCTCATTTGCTTTGTCATGGCACCAGAATTTCACACAGGTGCAATGCATTTATGACCTCATATGATGTACAATCAGAATCAGAAACTATATACTCAGCTTAGTAGGAAAAGTAAGTAGATACTGGAAGTGAAAACTTGATGTTATGTTGGCAAATTACTCTCAAGTGACTGGTTGATTGTATTGGTCAGCAGATTTGAATAGGACAGACTGTTGCAAAATGGTCTGACTAAATTAATTTGAGACCATCACTCTTGCCTGATGTTAGAACTTCATTTTAAAAATGCAAGTTTTCATTCTCCATTATGTCTCATATACTGTTTAACAGATGAGCAAATTGTTACCACCATAACATTTATCCTTCACATACCCTGTTACCATGGTACTCTGGGCTTTATCATTATTTTATCCAAAAGGGGTCATAATTACACATATTAATATGATCCTCACAGTCCATCTGAGTAGATGTGGTGAAAACATTGCCATGCTCAGAGCATCACCTGCCCTATTTTTCTTGAAAGTAGGGATTGCTGAGTCTATTATGTTTTGACGACATAACCTCAGTACTGACACTAAGACTTAGCCCTTGACTGCTGAATTTCCCTTTAAAATTACTTTTTTTTTTCAATTTTTATGTCATATTCCACTGTTGTTAACTCTATTCATTCTCCTCTAGCAGGTTTGAACATTTGTGGGTTAATATATTAAACATAATTTTGTGATCTTTGAAATGTAGATTTCTTCTTAATATCCATAATGAAATCTTTAGAAACCTGCATAATCCTTATAGGGTTATCTTTGGAAGCAAATTAAAAACAAAAACCACAACTTGCATCAGTGCTGTAATTTATTTTTTAGATCGAAGTAATAAAAGTTGCAGTGAATAAGTATAGTTACATTTGATAATGATTCAGAATCTGTTAGTAAACTGAAGGCAACTGCTGCCTGCTGAGACACTGCACACAGAGTCCACCTCCCAAGAACAGCTCCAGCTCATAGAGTCACAGAATCACAGAATCACAGAATCACAGAATGGGTCAGGCTGAAGGGGAGCACAGTGGGTCATCTGGTCCAACCTCCCTTCTCAAGCAGGGTCCTCCCAGAGCACATGGCACAAGATTGTGCCCAGATGGTTCTTGAATATCTCAGGTGAGGGAGACTCCACAGCCTCTGAGCAATCTGTGCCAGTGCTCAGTCACATGCACAGTAAAGCCATTTTGCATGGAAGCAGCTCAAACTAGCTCACACATCTGTGGGAGTCATTCTTCCCAAAGATTCCCACAGAACTGGGGTAATTTGTGCATCTGAGACTCAGATTTTCAGAGCTTTCTATGAACAGAGGTCTATGATGCCTCTTAGGGAACTGAGACAGATCAAAGTTCACCAGAACACCCAGGCAGTTTCCTTTCCTTTTCCTCTTTTGCAGGAAATATCTATCCTCTTTTTTCATTTTTTTCTGATTATCTTTTTTTGAAATACCTAAGTTTGTCCAGAGTCCAGGTAGTCTGCACTGGATTTACAGTACTATGTACTGAGTCATCAGTAGAAAAATATGCAGTACAATGAACATATAAAATTTGCGAATGATGCAAAAGCAATACTGAAATCAGTTAATATTGAAAAGAAAAAACCTCACAGGGGTCTACAGAAATGGTTATGTAATTAATTGCAGCTAATTTTTCATTAGCCTCCACTTTAAAAGAACATTATGTGTGAAGAACTTCTAGATTGCACAGCACAGAGGGTTTACAAAATCAAAGAACTTTTCCTTAGGATTTAGCTCCTTTTTCTTGAGCATGTAATTGTCTTCTCTATAATTTCTTAATTTATCTGCTGCTAAAAGAAGAGAAATATTTAAATTGTGGCACAACAAAAAATTACCTTAGAAGAAGAGCTATTGGATGCAAAGGATGTGCAAATAGAATCATTGGAAATTATGTAGATTTTCACATTTATGAACATGAATGCTTTTTCTTTTCTCTCCTTCATTCCCAATTTCATTTTCTTTGTAGATATAATAGCCCTCTTAATCTCAGAAAAATGCAATGTATGAAGAGTGCATTCAACCTTTAGGGACTATTAAAGAAATGTATACACAGTACTTCATGCAAAGGCATCTCTGTCTCCTCACAAAATATCACCATGCATAGTAGTAAAATAAGAGGAGAAATAATAATGTGGAAGACATAAATTTCTGGCAGAACTCCCTCAAGAATCACATTTTAGCAAAGATTAAGCTGGTGTGCTTAATGTGTTTGAGTGGCAGTTTATAAGATCCAGTTCAAGAAGAACAGGGCAAGCTCCTCCAGTGACAAGCGCCTTCAGTGAACCCCTAGTTCTTAGGGATCCCTCTTATTCCTTATCTGAAAGTCCATGGAGGTCTGCAAAGAGATGAGAGCAGCCTGGACACACACCTTGGCTGCACCAGCTGAAAACAATCATCAGATCAGCTACATGTGGGCCGAGGCTAACGCGAAAACCCGATGTGTCTGTCAGCTCCTTCACTAGCAGTGTGGAGCAAGTAAAACAGAGGACTTGCATCAGGGGACTGGGACACTTTTGCCTGTCAATAAGCTTTCAGATCCAGAATAATCAGATGGAAATAGAATCAGTTACCGTCAAATAAACACACAACCAGAGAAATCAAAATCACACCTCTCCTGAAACAAATTTGCTGAGGATGTAGAGAGGATGTGGATATGGGTAGAAAGAGATGGATCCAGGGGAGATTTTTAAAGGCTTCTCCTTATAGAAAGCTGCATATGCAAGTTCAAAAAAAATTTAAAAGCAAAGACCTTCTGCTTGATACCTCCTGTACCAGGGCAAAAGAAAAAGCCTATGAGAATTGGCTTAAACTCCCTGGGTACAGTAAATGCTCAATCAGAAGACCTGCTCCAGGGGGAGCTTTTGGAGAAGGAGGAAGCATGGTTATGGCTGTGTAAGACCTGTGTGATCTCTACACTTAGACAGTGACATACTAATCTGGGCGTAGAAGAACAGACCACCTGTCAGGGCCAGGCTGGATGGAGCCCTGAGCAACTTTATCTAGCAAATGGCATCCTTGCCCATGGCAATGGGGATGGAACTAGATGATTTTAAGGTCCCTTCCAACCCAGACCATTCCGTGATTCTATGATTCCATGATGCTATCTATCATTATATTTCAAAGTAAGCAAATGGGGAAGAAAAGGAATTGAATACAAGTGGCTCAAAACTTATGCTTTTTGCTATTAGACATACTATATAAATAGATTGTAAATACTTTTTGGTAAAAGTGCATTAGTATACTTTATTCTAACGTGCTGTGTGTTTTCTATTTTAATTCCATGCCTAAATCGATAGCTAATTATAATTTGACAAGGAAAAGCAATTGCAATGGATATGATCTACCTGCTCTGCTGTTAAATTGGAATGTGGTGGGCTGGCTTTACAGTGTTACCACAATTTGCGTATACCATTTCCAGAGTCAGTATAAGAATCAGGAAATAAATTTCTGGCAAATCATTTCAACACCACACAGAATTGCCCCAAAAATCCTTTATCTGTGGTTGATAGAAGAAGGAAGATTTTGATGTCTAATTGCTGACACATATTTGTTCAGGGTTTAAAGAGCTTCCATCTTGGGTTTTATGACCAGATGCAAATTAAGGAAACTCTATCCCAGACCATAACCATTTAGATAATGATTATTAAAGCAAAGTATCCTTGAAGAATCTGAAGTACAATTACCATCACAATTAACATACATATCCTCTAGGCCTATCACACAAACTCACATGCCCCTCTCTCCACCACACACATATGAGAGAGGTTTTCTCCACCAACCTGCAAACTTGTTAGGAAATGGACAACTGGATATGTAAAAAATTCTCTTCTTTGATTTTCATGCTCATCAGTCATCAAAGGGTTACTTTTCAGAGCAGCAAAAAAAAGAGAAGAGTTGGTTGACCAAACATTTTTTTTTCTCATAAAGAAGTGTCAACCCTGAGCTTGTAATTAAGAAGTTAAAATCTGTGATTTATATATATTTATATATATAAAAATAGATGATCATACTAAGACTAAAAAAGTGAAAGAAATCTCCATGTCAATACTATATATCTGTTTGATCTGAAATTTTGTAGAAGAAATCCTTGCGACACTGAAATTAACTGATATGAAAGATGTAGTTAGGTGTGAAACGCACTATTGATCCGGTTGCTGTTAGTCTATTAGAGAACTGCTGTCTTGGTAGGGTAATGGACATAGAACAAAAAGTTCCAATCAATGTCAGAACAGCAACAAAAGAAAAAAGATTACATCACAAGAGATTATTTTCTGTCTGAACCCTGGAGGGGTCAAGAGCGTTTAACATTACTATCATGGCTGGTGAGCTCACAGTGGTGAGCTAAGTGGAAAACTGTGGCAATTCTATAACATGGATAAATCCTAAAAGAAACTAGGTGAAATCATGCTACTACTCATATTTTTACTGGGCATTAAGATTCAAATCCTAAGTGACTGTAACATGACGTTCTGAAGCTAGTGGAGTTACTACCATACTAAAAGATAAATTTATTTTTCAGCTTCTCTACCTTCATACCAATCTGATGTGGTTGGCAGATGGAGTGCAAGACATTCATTTCTGAGACATACTTTTTTAGTGTTGAGGAAAAAATTCAGCCTTCCTCCCTTTAACAGTGATCATTCTGATGACCTGAATCATCCAATAAAATTTCCTAAAGGAAACCTGGCTGTCAGTGAAGAATGGTTGCATTTTTTTGTTCCTTTCTTGTTGTGTTGTTCTGTTTTGTTTTGTTTTGTTTTGTTGATATTCTGTTGAAATGCAGTGGCCTTGAGTCAGGCTTGATTCAGAAAGAAAACTTTCTTGGTTTCTTCCCCCGTCTTTTTTCTCACTGGGGAAAAACACATACTGTAAGATCCTTTTTCCCTTTTGCAGCATAAAAGGAAATGAAGCTCAGGAAGTTTCCTGTAATAAAGGATTGAGAAAGAGTTCTCTCAAGAGTGGATATTGTCTTCAGAGATATCTGAAAAAAGCAGGAAGCAGTTCAGTCTGGCACCTGGTACTCTTTGGAAAAACTAAAATGGGAAGCAGGTTGCAATACTGCTGTCTTGTAGAAAACGGCAAGTGTTTGTGGCGTGGTCCATTGTCCAAGAGTATAAGAAAAGAAGAAAATTGGCTGTTTCTGTAGCTAAAACATAGTTTCTCTGATGAGATCCAGGATTATCTCCACTGTCTCTGCAGTACGAGACTGAGGAAGATGATGAGCAATGTCTGCAGTGACCAGCCAGGGTGTGTGGCTGAAGCCTCCACCTCCCTCCTGTCCGAGTCGACAGGCGGTGCTTCGGTGGTGATGAAATCAAACTCGGTGGGACAGATGTCATCTGTGCAGCCACTTCCACTGCCTGAGCCGCTGGTTTCATCACCTGGCACAAAGGAGTGAGGGAAAGAGCGTGAGTGCTATAGGTTACAGCTTTCACCACTTTTCTCCCTTCCACTTGACACGCCACTGGGGATGAACACATTGGGAATGAGGAAGTGTTGGTGGTGCTAAATTTCATTCAGTAAAGCTTCCAAATGAAACCCACTGTGACTTAATTAGGTGATTAAATGCTCTTCTGAAAAAGGATCAGACTGCTGGCATTATGGAAAGCCTTCAGTGTCTGGATGCATTAAACATGAAGATAAGGAAAAGAAGCAAAAGAAACAATTCTATAACTGGAATTTCATGGAATAGAAAAAGACTTTTTATGTTGTCAGCAGCTCAGAGCACAAAGACCACAGAAAGTCATTGCAACAGAGCCAATTAATAAATGTGTTCCAAAATTACGGTTATGTAATGACAGTTAATGGTTTCTTACTTGTATCCTGGAAGTTGACATCATTCCCATTGTACGCGTTCTTCAGTTTGTTAGTCATGACACGTAAGGCCATGATTTGCTGTCGAATGAAGGTGTCTGGCCTTGTGATGTCCACGTCTACTTCTGGATTGTTGATCTGGTTGGTCAAGCCATCGTTCATAATCTCAGGCAAGTATCTATACAGCAGAATGAAAGACTAGTTTGAGATACAGTAATTCCAGAAATAAAACGCTGTGCAGTAAATGATGTGCTAAGAAATTCAATGTGCAGTTCTTAAACAGATCCATTAAAACTGTTTTAAAAATATAGTTTTAAATTTGCTGATCCCAAAAGATGTCTTTAGTAGCACAGCTGCATGGGGAACAGAAAGGATTTAAGTTTTTATACCTTCTAACTCTCCATATACTCCTGAGCAAGAGCAATGACTGTGTGAACTGTGGAAAAGGTTCACAAGCCAGCAGTAAGTCACCACATATTCATATCCTCTGCTGACATGAATGGCTGCACACTAAATTAGGCATCTAACAGTGCACTCTGCTGTTTTTATTTCTTTCTGCTTAAAAAATATGAAGTCCTTTGTTGTATATAGCATATTTGTTGTTCTGAGACAGTTTAGAAGCCTATCTTGAGGGGTTATGGCGTTCCAAGTTTAAAAGAGCACTTAATTTCCTTCTCCAATTTTTCCTTTCATCTCTTTTTTAGACCACTATGAACAACATCTTCAGCCTACATGACATCCAGGCCCATAAAGAGCATTATAATTTTACCAAACTCCAGAATTCTCTTTGATTCGGTCATTATTCCTTTAAACCAGGCTATGCTTTCATGTCTTGTGTATTTTGTGCCTAACATTTAAGGGATAGCATTTCCTATCCATCCACAAATCTGTATCTTTTATTCAGGCTCTTACCTTATAATTCCTTGATTACTGCAGCATTCCTCTCTCTGACCTTGAATAATGCAGTCTTAGGCTGCTCACAGGCAGCAAGTGTGCTTTTGCACATCTTTCCCCTACAAAAAGCAGCCCATGCCTCCAATCATCCTACAGTAAAAATCTCCATTACCCTTTGTTAAAGATGAGCTCTTTGTCCCCTGCTGCTCTTTGTCCTTAGGAAGATCTCCTTGTAGGCATTTGCAAAGCTACATTTGTTCCTGCTTCAAATTTCTGTTAAAAATTATCTGTGCATTTTACAGCTGCCAGGCTGAAAAAGGGTTTATATTATTTCTCTGTGCTGGCGTGTTACTATGAGAAAATAGTGTACCACAGCTTCCCTCTTCTCTCTAGTCTGTCATTACTTACTATCTTTGTCTCATATTTAGGCTGCAAGGGATTTGGGGCACATCTACCCTTTGTTTGCATTCTTTATAAGGATATGATCTATTTTGTAATTAGTTTGTGTACCAGGCTGTCCTGCTGTGTTTGTGGGACTCCTTGTGTGGGTATGTGCTCAGACAATAAGTAATGATAGCACAGTCTAGCCTACTAATGACAAAATTTCACAATGCCTGGTACCAAATATAGCTTGGGAGTATTTCACGTCACTCCCACTTGTGCAGGCCCAATTCTCTACCAGCACTGAAGTTTGGCATTGGATATTTATTCTTCCAGACCAATATGAACAATGTCAATATTGTTCATATTGGTCTGGAAAAATAAACACCTCTGAAAAATAAATGTGAAAATAAGAGAGATAAAAGGACTTTCTCTGTTGAAGTCATGGTGAAGGGAAAATAGGCTCTGCATCGCTTCTGGAGGTTTACAAGACAACAGATGCTTTGCTGCACCAAGGAAGGGCTTAAGTCTTAGCATAATGGGACCTGGCCTTGCAAGATGAGACTCATTTGCCAGCAGTGGCCTTTGAAGGCTTACATGAGAATAATTCTGGGGGTTTGTGAACATCTAAGAACCAAACATGATTGCCAAAATACCCACCCTCAAGCTGATGTCCTGTTGTTTCACTAGTACCATGATGAGAAATAACATTGCTGTGGGGATCCCATCCAGACTCCTGTGGTCAGATTTACTATGGTGAGAACACAGGGCTACCTCCCCCAGTATGGAAGACTGCAGACCATGGTGTTATGAATCACTAAAGACAGAATAGGAAATAATTCTGCAGAGCTGCCTAGAGGCAGTAGGATGGAGACCTTGGCAGGCAGGGATGCTCTGGACTGCAAAGGAACAGCATCTCCATCTGTCACACGTCTCTACAAATGAAAGGGCTGCTGTAGATAAATTACTCAGCCTAGTAGTAAATCAGTGGTTTCAAGGTGCAGTTGATTAAAAAAGCAAGAATGTAAGAATTTAACTACTGGCTCAGAGAGGATGACTGTCTTGCTCCATATCCTGTCCATGACAATGGCCATAGCTGTTAGTAGCTACAAGTGATCTGAAATTGCTAAATATTTATGTGGCTTGCTTTCCTTGTTTATGAAGGGTTAGCAGCTCTTTATTGCAAGCTATCCATATGAAGCTAAGGACAGCTCTGAAAGGCAGCTCACAGACTTTCTTTGACTGATTTCTGTTTGATTTCATTTTGTCTTACCATCAATAATAAAAGAAGAATATATGACTTAAAGCAATTATAGAGTGTTACTCTAGTTTTTCTGAGTTTTTTATAGCCTTTTGAATTTTCATAAAATGGAGTCAGATCTTTTAATTACTGTACAATATTATGAGCAGTTTCTACCTTTTCCCCACATATGTAACAAACAAATCCTTTGTTTTTCATTCTCTGTCCTTTTTTTGCATATTTCTAACCTGAAAACAATTGTAACTGACAGTTGGTCTAGCCACTGAGGCTGAGGGGTGTTTAACCCCAGAAGCCAATCTTTAGCCAGACCCACAAATGTATAAGAAGTAAGAAATAAACAAGGAGGTCTCTCTCCGCCCTGACTCAGCCTTGAGCTGACACGGAGGAACCTCTCTGCCCTGCGAAATTTCTCGTCTACGTGTGATTGCTTTGCGTGTCTCAGTGACAGTAGAGTGCTCTGGTGTGTGCATTTCATGAAGGTTCTTATTTTTCTCTGTGACTAGTGTGCATCTGATGTCCTTCTCAGGACCATCTAACTTGAAGTGGGGCAGCCTGTTCAGTGATTTTCCCAGACTGTCACACACCCTGCTTTATCTGCCAGGATCTGGTGATCCCAAAGCGTTCCTGGGAAGTGTACCTCACTTAGGTGTTTAAGGGACACCTACTTGATGTAGGTCACAAGAAATCCATGGCCTTAACACTGCCTGACAGTTAGTTGGATACTTAAATTACCTTGGCATTTAGGACATAATAGTAAAATAATTAGAAAGGCTGAAAATTAATCTTTATGTTTACACACATACCAAATCTTGTATGTTCAAATGCAAGTGTCTGCACATAAGCTGAGTCCCACTCTCACCAGACCTAGCCACCACCAAATCCAGTCACAGCTAGTCAGGAGTTTATTCATCAGTGGAGCAGGCACAGCTGTCAGAGTCCCATGTGCCTTTGGCCAAATGACTAGTTCATTATGTTTCATCTGCTGAGATTTCCTTGCATAAACATAGACAGCTGGTGCCATTTGAATGCTCATAGGTATTCCTCCCCTTCTTGTCACTAGCTCTGAAAGGTGAGCTCTGAAAGGTGAGGCTTTCTGGATCATATCTGCTGGCTTGAGAGGGAGGTCCAGGACATCTGGGGCATCTAAAGTTACAGTATATGTCTTTCTTTAGGCAGCTGAATTGAGTCTTGAATGCCACTTTAGCCACAGGGTTGTAGGATGTTTGGAGTCATGCTGCCACTCCAGTAGGGTTTGAATATCCCATAGATATTCAAGGGTCTAATTTCCCAGTTCCATGAAGGTGTCTTGACTACTTAGACCATCTTACATAGCAGTAGGTAAGTCTGTTCAGGCAGTGGAAAACCGCCTCTTTGAGTACACTGGCTGGATATTGTGGCTCTTTTCAGGTACCTTAATATTGGTGCTTTTAAAAATGCTCAAGCAGTTTTAGCCCAGGCTCTGGTCCAGAGGGGAGGCAGTGTCCTGTGTCACACTCATCCCAGGTGGCCTAGAGTGTCTCCAGTGATACTACAACTGCATGGGCAACACACTCCTTATTGTCTCACCCTGTATTTAAGTACCTGAATTTACATGTTGGAATATGTAGCTGGATTCTGCCCTCATTTTTGAACTAGTTCACGCGCTTCTTTGGGAGGGGAAGAAATCAGAAAAGTCTGTATTCAATGAAGTATTTTCCTTCCTTTAAAGGACTGATGCAGATATGGGAACACGTAGCCCATGGTGTTTTGTGAGTGACAGCCTCGGAGAGGCAGCCTGACACATGTCCTGACAAAAGCATTTTGATGTGTGTGGGGTAGGGTTAAGTCACACCGAATAGGAAGCCATGTCTTGGGACCATGATTTGCTGGCTGGGCAAAACTGTTGAACACAGCTGCTTTTGCTGCAGTTTCATAAGTTGAGACACCCTTGTGAATTTTAAGTTTTGCTGCTGCTTCTGCTCCCCTTAATGATCTATTTGTAGGCCTGGTCATTACAAGAACTGTATGCCCATAATAAATGAAGAGAATAACCTGAATCAGTGTCTGTTCTTTGCATCCTCCTAGCAAAGAAAAAAAAAAAGAAAAAGAGAAGCAAGCTTTCTTAGCCCTCTGAGTATAGAGAAGCCGAACAATACTGTTTGTTTCTGGTGTTTGCTCCTTGTTCAGCTATGTCAGGATTTTAGTGTAATTTATGCTGTTTTTTTTAAAATATTAATATTTTCTGTTCCTCCTAGCCTTTCCACAGTTCTTGATTTTCTCAGCAGACACAGCAAAGATGTCTTTTGGCACATAATAGCCAAGTACCACAAAGCCTATTTAAAACCACTTCTCTTTTCCCCCTCTTTTTTTTTTTTTAATTTTTTTTTTAATAACCCATTAGTGTTCTACAGTGTCTGCTTCCTTTTCAAGTCTAAAAATGATTTATGAATCTTTCAGGTCATATATATAAAGCCTGTAGAGTTGACATCCCCCCCACATTAAAAAACAAAAAAACAAACCCCAAAACAAAAGGAGGAATTTTCTGTTTATTAAAAAGAATCTGTCTTAAAGGACAACATTCTCCACACTTTGCTGCCACAGCAGCTGCTTACAGTACAACTGGGGCATGCCACCTAGGCAGTACTGGAGTTATTCCAGGCGCAGAGAATTGTAGGCAATAGAGTGCAAAACACAGCACAGGCTTACTCAGGCTGGGCTGGGTTTAGACTGTCACATCAGGTTTAGAAAGATAAGTGCAGTGGAAAATTGGCTTGTTTGGCTAACTAGTTCACCTCATCTGATTCTGTTTGCTCAGGAGGTAATCCCATAGGATTTTCAATTTTGTTTTTTCCCTCCATCTTGGAGAAAAGCTTGAGGAGACACAAGGAGAGGGAGAAAATGCCTCACCACGAGTTTGTTGGAAGATACAAAAATAAGCTAGAGCCATCAATTAAGAATAGGCAGTTTTCATCAATTAAGAATAGGCAGAAGTGGTTTATTCCTGCATTCACTAGTGGTGCTAAGCAGTTATCTGTGCCTACCTCCAGCTAAAGGACACTCAACTCATTGTCACTACAAGGTTTGCTGGACAAGAGTGAGCAACTTTCTCAGGGCAAACACTGATCTGGTGAGTCTTTCTTCCCACCTGAATTTCACCAGAAATTAAAAGCTCTCTGCCACAGAAGTAGACACACCCATATGTGTGGCAGGAGAAGAAGAGTTTGTCAGTACAGCTGAGAATCTATCCTGTGTTTGCTTTGGTGACATACCTTGTAGTTTTGAGCTAGATATTGAAAATTATAGTGTTCATTTTTGCTTTAATTCCTTACCTTTCTCTATGTGGGGTTTTTTTTTTTTTTTGGTCTCATATATCATTCTATTTCTTCTTCTGTTTGGAGGAGTGATGGGTTCCTTGTGGAACAGAATGCAGGTCTCACCTATATCATGGATTACAGCTTTTCAGAGCTAAGACATATTAATAAAATCTATAGCCCTGGTGGTAATGAGCACCAGGACGATAGTGCATAAGCACAATCTCTCAGATGCTTTAGCTGGAATGCTTTTGGCTGGCTGACCTGGTTGGAGCAATTCAAGATTATTCCGCTGAACATCAGAGGGTTCCAGATTTGGTTGCTGTTCTTACTTCAGCAAATGTCATATATTCAAAGACTAAGATCTCAGACTTGGCTTAAGTCCTAAAGCCTGATTTTCCAACAATTCTTGGAAAAATCTCTTAATTTCTGATGAATACCTATTAGTGTAGACGCCATTGGCTCTTATTAAGAATTTAATTGCATGTAGGGAGGGATGTAAATTTTCAGAGTTTGATCTTAATGTAATTTTTTAGATCCCAAACAGCTTTCAGAAATCTGTCTCTGCACATCTGGCAGAAGATGTTAATTCTTTAAACATAAAATTAAGCCCAGGTTCTTTTGTGAATACAAATATGATGGAGAAATCCTGCTGGGCATCTCTTGAAAAGGCACTTTGTATGAAGTAGCTATTATTATTATCCTTCGTATGGATTTTTCAAAAAACCCCATTCATCTATCAAATAAATATTTTCTCATTTCCACAGCACTTGGTTTCTACGTGATGTGACCTGATTAAAACCGTACTCCGTACAGGATCAGCAACAAGCCAAGTGCACCCTTCCAGAACGCCAAATGGATGACTCTGTTACCCCATGATTACTTGTGAATTGGTGACCTTCAGCTGGTGACCTGGTGTCACTGTAAATTAATAATGGCAGCAAAGTGATATTTAGGGAGTGTAATAACCACAAATGACCTTGGTGTAATGCCTCTCAGGAGGAAGCCAAGCTCTCATTCTCCGTGATCTCAAGTTTGTAACTCTTTCCCCCTGTAAAAGCAGCGTCAAAAGGTGATGTGTAAAGTGAAACAGAAGGCGTAATATCTATCTGGCAATTCAAAGTTTCTAATTCTTTATTTCAAAACAGGATGTGATAAAAACCCCACCAACATTTTCCTTTCCCAATGGTAGCCAACACCATGTTGTCTTCTTACTTACAGTATTAATACCTAGGAAAACAGGAGGTGGCTACATTTTCCTTTTTTCCAATCACAGGCTTTTTCATATTCTCTAGAATTCAACATGCAGCTCCTCATATAGCACAGGGGTGCTTATGACAGCTGACACAGTGAACACAGAGGTATAGATATATATATCAACACTGGCCAGATTTTGCTATGCTCACTCTTATGAGCTAGTATTTGATATCAGATACTAAGCAATCTGATCAAGGAAACCTTTTTTTTTTTTTTTAATGCTGCAGTGAAAGTCTTTGTCCAGCAGCCAAGAGGTTGCATTTAGAGCTAGTTATTTTCAACATTGTTTTTAATACTATTTCATATACAGCCATGGAATTCTGTGGTGTTTCTCTGATTTATTACTATTGCCTGCACCTGAAACATTTATTGAATTCTGTTATTAAGACTATGATGATACATTTCCTTTGTGAACTGGTGTTAAACAGAAAGTGGGCGGAGGAGCAGTGGCTTGGACCTGCTGAAATCATATCTTCAGGTGATATTTTGAAGCTGTTACTCTACATGCAGTGAAATGTCTGTGTTCAATTACCAAGGAGATTATTAACAGAGGACTGCTCTTCTCTCTCCAGAACATTAATCTCAAGAGTTATCAGGAAAACCCCCAGATTTCTCATAAGATAAATTCTGCAAAAGAACGGTGAAAAACTATGCATAAAATATACCTCCTTAACTCCCAACAAATGTGGAAGCTGTGCCAAACCCTTCGGCGCAGGAGCAGAAGAGAGATGCCAAGTATTTGCCAGATGTGGTACACACACTAGTGTTGGCCATGGAAACCAGGAGGAATATATAGATATTAGGGATTTGACTGCTCTTTTGTAGAAAGAGTAGCATATATCTCTTACTGATGCATGTATCCTGATGTGGCTCATAGCATTTAGCTGGGATGCCTTGACACTCTGCTTAACTACTGGCAGTGCACTGGCCTGGGCTCACGTCTTTCAAAGCTCAATAACAAGAAAGGATAAAATAGAGAAAGAGAAACCACACATTTTTATTTCTCTCTTCACACTGTTCCTTTATGATAAATCCTGTAACAGCCAGACGCTCCTCCTAGTATTTTTCTGAATTCCCAGAGCTTTCTCTGGACCTGGGATTTAGCAACTAAGCAGTGGCTCATGCTTTTGGACAGATTTGTTCACATGCATCCAAAAGTGGATTCAAGGGGCTAGCAGTATCCCAAACAGCCCCCTCCTCTTGTCTGTAAAATGAATTCCTTTGAAGGGTATGTAGTAAAGCTAGGAAAAAAATGGTGTGCATCTGGTGTGAAACACCCACCTGTAAACTGTGCTCCTTATCAAAATGATCATATTATGAGATGATGGGGTGGGTGCAATCTATTCAATCATCTGTCCCTCCATACATCCATGCAAAATGACACTGAGCACATTTCTAAGTTTTTTTCCTATGTTGTCTTATTTTCATTGCTTTTATCTCTTACATGCTTGTCTCACTTATTTTTTTCTGTTGTTTGTCTGTTTGATTGGTTGGTTGTTTTTTCTTTTTGGCTCGTTTTTATATTCTGTCTTCATATGTATCTCCAGGTAAAAGGAAAATATAGATTCCAGTTCCTGAGTGCCAGGAATTGTCATTTCTCTCGAGATTCAGCTGTCAGCAGATGCTCAAACCTTTCCACTCCCATGTATATCCAAAAGCGCAAGATACCGCTGTACAGCTGAAACCAAGATCCTGGCATGGTCCCTGAGCCAGTTCCTCTCCCTCCCAGCAGGGATAATCAGATCTTCTCCTCTGTCAGCTGGTGAATCCACACTGGGACTTTTGGAGACACCTGCTCATCTGCTAGCTCCTGCTCCGCCACAGCCTGGGCCAAGTAAACTTCAAAATTAAAACTCACAGAAAACTTGTCACAAGTAAGAGCAGATGACCACAGTTATCTCTGAAGAAGTAACAGAAGGTCAAAACTTCTACACAAGATAAGTAGGAATGCTATATTTATTCTCTGGTGGTTATTTTTCATTTTTTGCTCCCCCCTACCAAGTAAATAGCCCTAAGCTTTGCCAGCCAATAGCAAGTAGAGTTGAAATTCTGATTTCTGTTGCATCCCAGTATGATATCCCGAGAGTGCAATTGTTTCCCAAGCTGTCAGTCCCAACACAGGGATGCTAAATGGATCCAAAGAGCTCTTTGAAATCTCACTATAAATTATCCTTCTGGAGCCGAACCAACACACATTTTCTGCCTTCACATGCTGACACTCTGACCACATTTACCCTGACTCACACTCTGGCTTTAAATGGCACTTTGACAATAAGTAATCTTGGCTACAAGCTGCATGTGGACAATGACTTATTCTCCCAATTTCTGCTTCACCCTCATAAAGAGTTTTGTAAAATACCCTCAGTTTCATGATTGCTTCAGGCCAGATGGGGTTTTGGACTGGATGGGGTGGAGAGGGGTCCACCTCACCTCGCCTTGGTGTGGCCATTCCAGCAGTCCTCCTCGACTGACGGACCAGCTGTCACTCGCTCATCCTTGCAGATTGTGTAGGGCAATGTTGACCAGAACTTTTTAGAGAGCTTTAGCTTTTCTTTAATATCTGTTACCTGATTAAGAGACAAGGAGAGGGAAAACAGATTAAAAAACATCAGCCATGCTAATTATAATGTTAAACAATATTGTTTAAATTTGTAATGGTGATGATGGTGAAGGTTAAAAAAACTAAAGGTGCTAAAAACTTAATTTCCTGTGTTTAAAAATAAGACACCCAGCATTTGAGTTCAGAACATACAAACAATCAATGTCACCTTTTTCCACGGGCAAGACATTAATAAAAGCATGTTGCATCTTGCACTTCCTAGTCTCAATTTGTCCAAGGTTTTCTAAATATACGTCTTTTTAAGAATTAATATGCCTCACAGTCTACTGAATGTGAATTCAGTTAAACAGTGTACATCAGATAAACCTGCCAGCTTGGTCATGTCTTAGAAAAACATTATGTAGACAGCTACATGTGCAGGTTTTAAAAAAAATAGTGCAGTGCTGAGCTGATGTTGAACTGATTTAAGATACACAGGCTGAATACACTGCAGTACATTTGGATCTCAGTTACAGTGAGAAATCATGCAGAGACTATATTCATCTTTGCTATTATATGTAGATAAATATCTGGCACTGAATACAGAATCTGCAGGCAAGAAATGTTGGGACAGTGTCGAAACACTTTCTTCACCTCATAAATTCCTTGAACAATAATTTAATTTGGCATGATTCAGGTGGCAAGCAGGAACAAACTGAAATTCCAGCATCATCTTAATAAATAAATGCTCTGACTAAAATTTTATCTGTTCTTGTTTTTTGTATGGTATACTAGGGTGGAGAAATCTACAAGAATAGATAGAAAAACAACAAAGGACAGACTACAAAGGATGAATGCTGCCACTGTTGTTCTTATGGAAACAGATGCATTTCACATTAAATTGTAATAGGATTTAGGAGAGCTTGTTGAATAGCTTTTAAAAGAAATCGCTAAGCTTTGTTCTTTAAAAAAAACCCCAAGAAATAAAAGCTCTCCATTCCTCCATTCAGTTTTGAGAGTGTCTTTTACGTTGTTGAGGTACAATATCGTACTCAGCTATTTATCTCTTTTATCTTTTTTTCTCAAGATGTGATAGCTCTCCTCGCAAATGGCCTATGCTACTTGGCCATGCTTAAACTATGTGGAATGTCACTTTATAAGCCGGGAGATAGAAACAGCTGAGGATGTTATTTCAGAAGCACTGCTTGAATTTTCATCCACAAGAAATAAGTAGGGCAGTATTTTCTGTATGGGTTGTTGACAGTGTTTCTTGCCATGATAGACATCTTATAAATCTCCTCCACACCCCTTGCCAAGCTCTAGCTGCTTTGTTTTCACATGAGATACTAGTGGCATTTGCAAGCCTTTAAAGTCTCAACAGGGGAGCCCTGTCAAGCCAAAAAATAAATTCCAGTTTGCAGGTTGTGAATAAGACTTTGGCAGAAGTGGAGATGGTCTCAGGATGCCTGTCTTTATCTTTGGTCTGTGGGACCAGGGTTTTGTGGGAGACAGCAATCCCTCTTCCTCCCTTTGTGCCCATGTTAAGGGTAAAAACACCAAGGTCTCTGCCGGGACAGCACACGAAACTCAGTTAAACTGCCCATTCTTCATGGTGTGTAAATTCCTAATTAATATGTTTGGTGAACATGAAAGTCAAAGGGATAGATTTCCTTACTATTGTTTGTGCCTGGATAACTATTTACACAGGTAATCTGATTGATATCGGTAGTGAGTAGCTTTCAGAGCAATAACTTCATTACTTGCTGGAAGTTATATAAAGCTATTCAAAACTCAGATGCTTAGAGTTACATTCAGATTTTGCCCATATTCAAACTAAAGCTGGTGCTCTAGGACTTGCAGACTTCTGTTTTCAACAAGTGATTCAACACCTACTGGAAAGTGATCTTCCCCCTAACCCTTCTAAGGGCTGTAATTTGGACTCAAAGCTTTTCATTTTCATAGAAGCCAGAAAAAGTTTGGAGAGAGATTCTCACAGTTCACATGCTGCACATGCTCTCCACATACTCCCTGAAAATCAAAATGAGGACTCCCATTCCCCAGTCTCTTCTGAAGATATTAAATGGTGTCTGCATTCTCTATATTAGATAACAAATCCTTACATTTCCCAACAGATTTTTAAAAAATTTGTGTTAAGGAAGTACACCTGATAAAGTAAGATGGTCTTACTTTATGCAGGGTCGTTGGTAAATAGCAACTAAACAAATCTTGGAGGCATCCTCCCGAGGTGTTATTCCCATTTCAGAGCCTGGGGGGATGCAGACATGTGCATGACTCACAAAAGGCAGCAATAGTAAAAATGACTACAGCTTAGGGAAAGCTTACCATTTACAGCTTCTCAAGATGCCTTTGATTCAGGTGCATTTTAAAATATTTTCATGTCCTTCAGATATTTCCCCTCACAGCTATCTCCCACCTCACACCTCCATATTGCATTATTTCACCATGGAGTTTTACACAACTTGTGTGGACTCAGTCTTTGAAGTCTTGCCCTTTCCTGCTGTCTGACCAGACCTCTGTTATTCCCCAGCTTTTAGCACTGGAGTTTAAACGTCTGTCTAACTGGTCCTTGAGCCTCATCCTGAAACTTTCTGGAAGTGCAGTGTGGTGTCTGAGGATGGCTTTGCTAAAGGAATTCAGAACATTGATTGATTCACCTCTTCTTTTAGGGAGTAGTCTGCTGCCACTTCTGTGAGATGAATGTTTGGGCAGGCAATGACTTTGGAGTACTTTTAATATAACTTTAAATGCAGAATAGAATTAGGAGATGTAATGCCTGCTATGACATGTTAAACTTTTGCTTGTGGGTTCCAGAGGCTTCAGTTCTGGGGTCTTGTCAAGCATGACTACAGAAATTCTCTTATTAGTCCCCATGGTTACACATGTTCCTCTGTACATTGTTTTGGTCACCATCAGCATTTAAATACTATGTAACAGATGTACACACCCTTGAAAATGAGACATAACCCACTAAGGACTCAGTTAACATTGCCTACTTGTGATTTATGAAGTCAGACTACTGTATTCCCTAGTGACCTGTGGCCTTGTAAATGATTCCTTGGTATTTCCTATTCTTTGAATTAAAGATTAACTTTCAAGCTTGGTTACGCTTCTGTGGAAACATTTAAATATGAGACATATGCAGTTTTGATATTTTACATATTTTTTTCCCACTTGCTCTAGCAGAGATTTATAGGGATTAAGATGGCTGGATATCTTTGGCCGCAGCTAGTCTGATTTCCCTAGTTATCTTCCTGACATAGCCTTGATATTGTATTGAAATACTCATTTTTCAGCTACTGTGAAGGTATGAAACCCTTTCTGGATTACAGCACTTCCTCATATGAAAAAAAATACAATGAGAACCACGCAAAGAGTTAAATTTCTAATCTATCTGGGACATTAAAAAATGGATATTAAAATAGCCTTGTCTTGATCTATAATTGCTAACAGAAGAAAGACATTACTGTGTAAGTGAGAAAAGTTAAATATTTGCATAATTCGCAAAGAGAAACTCATATCCAGACTTATGGGAATGGTATAGTTACACACCCTACATTGAGAAACACAGCTTATTTTGTGTTTCTTCCACTGACTTCTTACACAGCCAAGTCAGTCACATATGTCATGCAATTCCTCAGCAGAACTTGGAAGGGCATCCATGAGCTCAGTTCCAGGCCTACCAGCACAGGCTCAGTTATAAGGTAAATAAAACTGACCCACGTTTCTGTCCTTACTCACCTTGCATGCCAAAGTCAAGAAGCAAGCTAAAAGCAAGCCCAAAACTCTAGTAAGAATCAGACCCTAGAATTCCTTGCTTTGTTTCAGGAGATTTGGATACAATGAGAATTCAGACTGCAGAAAGACCCTTGCTTGTGGAGCAGGCAGACAATTGCCAATATAATCACTTTGGCTTAATTTCCCACGGAAGAATGCTTCTTTGACAGTGTGATAAAGTGCGCTCAGAAGCAATTGGGGATAAATAGCAAATTTTAAATGTGGAGTCCCTAAAACAATTTTTAAAAAGTAAATTCCTTTTTTTTTTTCTTTGCCCTGCTCTGCCAAATCCTCCCCTGTCAAGACTATCTCATATTCCTTGCAGATTTATCATCCCCACCTATATAATTCTGACTTTCAAAGATAAAGAACTATCAGAAGATGCTAAAATTGCGTTCAAAGATGGTGAAATGCACACAAACCTGACATAGGTTCAATGCAATAAATGAAATCAAAAGATACGGAGTCTTTATGTTAAGAAGAAATGTTTCCCGTTAACCTTTATTTCTTCTACCTGATGTTTTTGAATTGTATTTTTTTCTTGTTTGTTCTGCAATTTGGAAACATTTTCCTTTTGATGTGAAAGCAGAAGATTCAGCTTGTCTTTCTGTCAACATGTTCTCCTTGTGGATGCTCAGAGATGTCTTGATGCAAAATCCATTGAGAATTAAGTTTTTATGACCTGGAAAAATGTACAAATGTTTCTGGTTGTTCACTGGAAGTGGCTTCTCTGGGGTACCAGAGTGCCACACTAGATGTTGTAATCTGGGTTGTGCGCAGCAGCAAAGACACTTGGCAGATGTTTCAAGTGGCTGCTTGTGATGGGGTGCTGTAATTTCAGGGACTTCAGGCCGTGTATGTAAAGTGTATCCTGCCAGCGTGTCACAGTGACAAAACAGCTACAGACAGGGAGTAGAAAGAGGTCTGACATTTTTTCTCAGAGAACAGACATGAAAGCAGCCATCATGAGCCACGTTCATGTCAGCGCGGTCTTTCTTCACTTTCATTCACAAGCAACATTTAACTAATGCCACTTTGTCTTTCTACATTATTTTCCAGTGAAAAACCAGACAATTTTTTCTTTTCCCTGCTGCTTGCTTTGCTCTAGAAGTGTCTAAGGCACCCACCCACGCACTCAGCACAATTGCAGTCTTTATTAAAAATAATATAGACCTTGTATAATGGTGGGCAGCTGGATAATAGATTTGTGGATATGGTCCTTGAGCACCTGAGCTGCACGTGGAATTGCGAGAGGCATGCCCTTCATCATGAGCATGGTCAGGTAGGAAGAACAAACAGTTCACCACCGTCTGATTTGTGTTCTGCCGTACCAGCAGAAAACTGCGCCAGACTTTCATACATCGATTTATGTCCATTAGGGATTTAATCTGAAAGCATTCTAAGACTAACAGCCAACAATTTGTTTAAAAGGACTAGATTAGCAAGCACATATTATATACGGTTTCTAACTAAGTTTTCATGTTTATATGTCTGCTGCACATCTGTGTCACAGTCAGGGCAAGAATCGTGTCACAGTCAGGGCAAAAATCATGACACAAGCAGCTTAGTATAGGACAGCTGGGTATTTTAATTGACACACAGTTTTCCTTGTAAAATGGGCTTAAAGAAAAGTGGTTAACTAGGTTTTAGGGGCTGTCCCCTAAGAAAGATGTGTCTCCTGTGTGTCCTTTGTTACTTCTTTCATCTTCATACAGATATCTCAGAGGCACTAGGCATTTATGTATAAGCAGCTGAACTGGGCTCCCTCTATCTCATCCAGCTATCTAGCTAAAGAGGATCTCTCCTAGAGATTTTATTAAAGGCACCTTCATTTCTCCACTGATTAGATGTAGGGAGCTTAGGCACACATTTTTGTTTAGACTGGCTCATTAGTTGTCCAAAATTTCAATGCACGCTAGGTACCTCAGTGATGATGACTCGCTTCGATTATAATACAAGAGACGCACAACTTTATTTGCTCTATATGTAATTTTTTTCCCCCATGCATTATACATTTCCATACTTTCTCACAAAATAAATTTAAATGCCAAGCAGTTGCCAAACCACCATGCACTTGCCGGCGGATTATTTTCATCTGTTTAAAAAGTGAGGCGTATGCCACACGGACTCAGCAGGATTTGAGCATCGTGTTGTCCCAGCTGCTGGGGAGCACCCTGGGTTTGGGGGCCCCTCGAGATGGCAGTGTTGCTCTGGCTTTATGCTGCTGCCAGCCCCCCTCAGCACACCCGCTGTGTTTCTCAGAGAATAAGAACGTAGATTGTTCCGCTGAATATAAAACTGACAACCCTGTTATTTTAAACTCGAAAGTGACAGGCTGTTATTTTAATGAGGTCTGCCAGTGCCAAGGTTAACCAAAGCTTTATTTTCCCTACAAAACATTAAGGCTGCGGTTCTAAAAAGGGGGCTGTGAAATTTTATGGTTATTGATACTTTCTCAGGGCAGAGAAGTTCTGAGAATTTCACCCAGGTCTTCTTGCTCAACAACTACTTTTTGGTTTTCCACTTTTTTTTTTTTTTACCGCCGGCTTTGTGACTTTAAATGGTCCAGAGCTTTACCAATAACTGCCTGTTCATGATTCGTGTTTCTGAATCTGCAGAAATGCAGATGACAGCTCTTCTAATCAAGAACTAATGCAGAATCCCAGTTATAAAGCACAAATAAGTGCTTGGGTAATTTGTGAAATAAAACAAATTAGCCAGGTGACTTTACACAGCAAGACTTTTCTTATTAGAGTGTTTTAAAGTAAAAAGGATTTTTTGCTGTCATTGTCTCTGAGAGCTATCACCTCTTTGACAAGAAAAAATTAAGGCCTTTAATAACAGTAAAGAACGGCTATTAACCTTCCCGGAATTCTCAGAATGACACATACATAAGTTCAGAGAGTTAGGGTGCATTCAGCTTCCACTCTAATATTCCTACATGTACCTAAATTCACATCACAATCCCCAGAAACTCAACACTGACTCACTTCAGTTTCTAGTGCCATTTGAGACACCTGCAGCGATCTGGGCAAATCTTGTAATTTGTGATTTATATGTGACTGCCCAGGGTGCTGTCTTGGATAACCTAGTTGAATTATGTTTCATTGAGCTTTGACCTGAAACAGGCATTTTTAAAACAATCCAGGTTGCCTGCTGCATGCTCTTCAGGAAAATAATTTGCGGGTCTGCGTGAGGGCTGACATGACCTCGCGGAAGGCTCCTTGCCGTCTGTGGCCCAGAAATGCTGGTGTCACATCGCGTGCTCGCTGGCTCCAGGGGCAGGTGCCATTGCTCATGTAGGGGCTAGACAGCCACTGCTCAGAGCTGACAGCCTTGTGCTCCAAAAGAGTACAAGTAAAGCAGGCATGTGCCTTTGGCATTGCTACCTTTCTGTGTCAGCCCTTACCTGGAGATCCTACCTTCAGCATTCTCCACAGCCCTGCAGAGACCGCAACGTTGTCTCACATCATCGAATGCACCTTTCTTTTTTAATAAAAACACTTGATACTTACAAACAAGTAGAACCTGACACAAAACTCCTCCCACATTCAACATTCATTTTGGCTGGGGAGAGACGAAGGGCAGAAGTTTGTGCAATGGTGGAGCAACCTGGCCTAAATGTTCTCTCCATAAATGCGTCCTCCTTTCCATAAATGTGTCTATTTAAACTCTACACTTTGAACCCCAGTAAATAAAAACATTGCTTTTGGAAGGTAGAAGGTACTGAAAACATCAGTACCCTGAAATGGAAATCTGTAGGACCTGAAACATCTTTCCCCTTCCCTGCAATACCTAGGAGCAGCGCTAAAAAAGCTGGTCTATAAATCTGATTCAAGCAAATCCAAAGCACTAGGAGGAATCAGCTTTTTATTGCAGATAAGTATAAAAGTAGCAACAGAAATATGTTGGAATCTTAAAGATAAAATGCCAGAGGCTTTTCTGTGGCAAGGCTAAGCCATTAAGCACTGATTCTTTCTGAACAGTCCTTCATCTCTCCAAGCAAAAATGTTAATAGCTAATGTAAACAATTACTAATAGAGTATTTCAAGCTTACATAATCTTTCATTTGTCCTGGAAGTGTTCATCTGGTGCCCATAGTGAAGTGGCTGTTTCTTCTCTTAAAACTCAAGGGTTTGAAAGGACCTGTATGTGTTACAGCAGAAAAATAGCTGAAGCCTCCCAAGAGCCGTGAGAAGTGTATGATTTCAAAGGGCAGCAGGAGCTGGGATATGCCCTTTCATAACAGAGCAAGGGTAATTGTGCTTCATACTTGAAGTAGCCCTACATTTAACTTCACTTTTCTAGTGGTTACTTCTTGACATAGCTCCTTTTCTTTCCAAACTGAAGAAATTCTCAGTGGACTCTCAATGATTCAAAGCCAAATTTTCATGTCTTCTTATCCCAGGGGATCCTCAGATCCCACAGACTCAGCCCAAGGGAGAGTAACTGCAGAGAGCAAGGCTTTAGAAGAGCAGAGTGCTCTTCTCCACATCATAATCTAGATTAATAATGTTCCCATTATTAGTGTTCTATAGGAACACCCCAAACTTACAGCCATACCATGCAAACTCCTGCTTGTTCTAACATCATGATTTATTCCATCCAAAATGAATGACTGCTAGATTTCCCTCCCCTGACATTTCTGGTTGCCAGTCATTCTCTTCTGGAGCTGGAGCTTTCTTTCAACGGCCTGGATATTTTCCTTCTGGATTGTTTTAATCCAGATACACACAAATCTGCATTATTACAAGTGGTGAATATACAGAGTCAGGAAAATATTAAAAGTCATCATAGAGACTTTGTGACATTGCATATGCTCATTGTAGGTTTTATTTTTTTGGGGGGTGGGGGGGGTGGGGTGGGTATTTTTTTTTTTTCGCCAAATTTTCTCCCTGGACTCTCCAAGGAAGATACCACAATTTCATTTTCAGAGTTGTTTCAGAGATGAGAAAGCTATCAACAAATTGGTGTTAAAACACATGCAAATATAAATTTTTAAAAGTCTAAGTGAAAATCACAAAATATTGAGAATGAAAAAGGTTAATGTTTTCAGAGACACATGGTTATGTAAAAAGATATTTCTGGCAGGACGAGTAGGCTCAGCAGGGAAAGTGCTTATCAGGAAAACAATCGAAGTCAGAGAGAGCCTTGTAGTGTCAATCTGCTATGTCAATATACTAATGGCTTTCATTGCCTTCCTGCTGAGCAGGGGAGGTGAGGTGGAGTTGCACTCTCTTGTCCTTTCATGATAGGGTTAAGTGCCCCAATTACTGGATCCTCACAGAACAACTGTACACAGCTTCCTCAGGGCTGCCAGGGACACAGGCAGATGTAGACAGGAGATATACAGGTTGGGTGTGGGTCCAGCTACTGCTGGTGTTCAAGAATAACTCTAAAAGAGGGACAAAATTAAGTCCAGATTGAAATATTGCAAAGTAATGGGGCATTCTCATAAGCTTTTATCCTAAAGTAGCACAAATCTAATGAGACTAATCGATTCCCTGTTTTTTTGCCATGGCTGGGTGGAAAGTCATGAATTTAGATATTATTTCAAAATTGGTGCTCAATCTGATCCTGAATCAGGAAATGGGCCCCTTCTTTGGTTCTCTTTGAAGCAGATATGTGTATCTGGAGTCCTCAGTCTGAGCCCTGTGACTTGGTGAGCCGTATGAATTCAAGGTGCACAGCTCACCTTTGCCATAAATTCAATACACTGCAAAACCATTTGTGAAATCTAATCTGGACAATTTAAAGAGCAAACACTGATGGATAAGAATGAGCACAGTTTCCAGCACTTGAGGCATACTGTGTGAATTTGAATGAGCTCTCTCTCCCAAACAGTTTTTATTCCAAACAGAAAAATGAAGAGAAGAAAGGAATACCTTATATAGATGAAAAATAATCATATACCAAGCAAATTACTTGAAATCAGAGAGTCACTGAATAAGCAAAGCATTCCCCTACATCTCTAGTACCTTCCTTACAAAGAAAACTCTATTTTTCCTTCCTGAATATTGCATCGGGTAAAAAATTTCCCCACTTCTCCAAACACGTCTACCTAACAGTAGTGATAATATAGCACAATTCAAGCTATATTTAAATCAAGCAGGTAAACACAGCATGCAACTAGGCTTGGTGTTACTGCTCAAGTATTTGTTGTGGCTCTTGGGCATGCTTTGTAGCTTGCCATCCATCTCCCTGCCACCACAAGCATGCTGCTGGCACCTGGGAACTCTATGTCACCACGCTGCTGAGGGGTACACAACACTTTCTGGATTCTGCCAAGGGACGAGGCCTGAGTCAAGAAGCTCTGTATGTAAACTTGATTTCCTCCCCCCCCAACACACTTCTTTTTTTTCTCCATAGGTGCTGACACTCTTTCTGTGCTTGCACCCTCCTCTTCCCTTTTGTGCTAATGCAAGAGGCCCCGGCATCACAGAGTCTGCAGGGGGAGGACAAGCAGCGTGGTTCTGCCGGGACAAGGATGCTATCACTGGGGTATTTCCAAATACAAATGGAAAATGGGAATGCATCTGTCCTGCCTCTTCTGCTGTGGGCTGTGAGGGCAGGGTGGGTGGTAAAAGGAAAGCTACAGGACTCGAAGCAATCAATTTGCAATGGATAGCTAGTGAGTCACCTCTCAAAGAACAGTAAAATATTCTTGTCTCATCCTTCCCTCGAAGCCCGGGCGATCCCGCCTATTCTTCACAGATGTCTCTGAGAACAAACAGACACAACAGAGCAGCAGAGCTGCCTGTAGCTGGTAGGCAGCCTCCTGCCACTTACCCCTCTTGATGGAAACAAGTGGTCAGACAGAAGATCGATGCTTGCTCCTCGCATACAGGAGCTTAAAAGCAGCCCAGCACCTGTGCCAGCCCCCTCATGATGGAGGCAGCTGTGCACTGGTTATTTGTTTGGCTTTTTTTTTTTTTCAAAGTGCTTGCCCCACCTTTGTCTCCCGATGCTTTTCAGCCACACCAGGCATTTGGTGATCACAGGTTATGTTCCCACGGTCAGGAGTCTCTCATAAAAATAATGGCATTACAAAAATAATGAGTGCTGCAGTTTATTTGCCTCCAAGATCTAGGAGCTTTGAAATCCATGCTACAGGAAGTTTAGTAATAATCATAAAAACTGGAAAATTTGATTTGTTTTACCATAAGAGCGAAGACCGCAGATTTTAAGGAAAGCAGTTTCAGAGGATTGGGAGTGAAAAATCTAAAAAATTTGCAATCTTATCTATGAAAATATCTCCAGAGTTTTTCAGAGTGTAGAAAAAACTCAAAATGGAAAAAAGACTATAGAGCCTCACAAAGGGTAGTGTCATAAAGGAGATAAAGATAATATTAGAAACATTCACATTTTCCGTCTATTTTAGTTATTTTCCAGTCAGGAGCTCTTCAACAGACAGAAGAGATTACTCTCACTGAGTCAAAGCTACCATTGATACTGAATGCATGAAATGTAGGCCACTGCCTGAAGAATATTTTCAAGATCCCATAAGGATCCTGAGCTTCACAAACTCTTTCCCTTCTTATCCTCTTAATTGGAGTATTTCAAGATTGTCATTTGAAAAGCTGGGATTTTGTGACTTGGAGTAGAAAAGGATCAGGAAGGTAGTGGCATGATGTACAAGGATCCTAGTTACCCCCCACAGGAATTGGTACAAGTATGTGAGGAAAGACCAAACCCTGCCATCTCTGAACTACCTGTGAGAGTAGAGACACAAGCTTGACAGAAAGGAAATATGTTTTTTGGCAAGGGAGAGGGAAAATTTCCCTTCTAAAATATTTTCCTCCAAGGGGCTCATAGCAGTTTGAGAAGTTAAGCTATAAGGAAAAATTATGAGGATTCATCTGAAGTAAAAACTCACTTAATTGTTTTAAGCATCAAATCATTCAGCGGTGGGGATTATGTTATAATTTATAACACATTTTTGAGTCACTGCAAATTTATTTCAGTACTTCCTTGAAAATTCCCTGACAGTAATTTATGCAGGCCAAAGTCATATTTTATCAAATGTGTCTCAGGCTATCATCTGTCCATCAAAGCAAATAACAGTAGACACAGGGAATTTGAAAGAAAAGGGAAAAAAAATAATAGAGGAACAGAAATATTTTCTAATGAATAAGATAACAGTTGGGATGAAAAAGAAAACAAACACATGAGAATGGGTTTCAGACAGTCTGTTCCACTGCTATTCACTGCTCTACATCTTTGCACACAAGAACAACAGTTCCTAGAGGGGATCTGGTGTTTGTGGAGGAAAGGGAGCAAATGTAGAATTGCTCTCAAATGAACAAATGCTCAGAGAGGAGTAGCTGGAAAAATTTAAACTCCCTGTAGAAAGAAACAGCCCAGCACCAATTTTTTCTTTATTTAATTGCTATGTACAATGACATAAAGAACATGAAGCAAATGTGGTGTTCAGGGAAAAAAGGAGGAAAATTATACTTATTAGCATGCCTTTTATTCTGCACTGTTAACATCTTGCTGTTGTGTAAAAAGATTGCCACAAGGAAGAACGAGAAGCAGGAGAAGAACAGAATTCTAATTGAGTTTTTCATGCTAATCAAAATACCATGATGTCTGCTCATTCATTTGGCATTTCTGCTCTCCCTGAGTCAGCACTCTGAATGGCAACATCCTCCTGTGATATTTCTGAGCAGTGGCCTGGCCTATGGGTCATTTGCCAGCAGAGCAAACTGTTGTTGACTAACGTGCCCTAAATATCAAGCAAGAAGTTTCATTCTCTCTGGTTCACAGCTTGAGCCACAAATGGGCACATATGAAAAAGACAAGTTATTCAGCAGCTATAAGAAGAGGTGATAAGGTTCAGATTTTTTTGTCACAGTGGTAATGACTTGCACTGGAATATAATGAAAAATTCATTCCTTCTTATTTTACTGGGATATTTTTTTCCTTTTTAAATTTTATCTCTATCTCATTTTCTTCTTTGTTCATGCAGCACAGTATCTCTTTCTTCTGCTGCCTCAGTCGACTCTGTCTGTCCTGCGTGGTTGGGGTAACCAGGAGGTTGTGGTCTGGTAGCCAGATCCCAGGGCTGTGATAGCTCCAGGTTTGTTCTGTGAACACCTGAGAGGAAGTATGAGTGAACCCTTGCAGGCATGCAGAGATGGGAGGTAGCTTAAGAGACTCCTCCTTGGTACCCAACACCATAAGGCTGACAGTGTGACCATAGCTAAAGGGCATGAGATTTGTTGGCTCAAAGCATGTAGGGCTGTGCACTATAGACATGGGCTTTTGCTGGGCTATTTTGCCAAGCACACACACTTTTCAGGACCAGCAGATCATTCCATATGTGTACATAGGCATATAGTCCTCTATACTTAACTGCTACTGCATGCCAAAAATCATCTAATTCAGATACAACAGGAAAAACTATAATTCCATCCAGTCTTTATACCCTGATTTCCTTTCCCAGAAACCAGGAATTGCTAAAGTTTTGGGAGGTGTATACTTGAGTCTTGACAGTCTGGAGCTGGTGCCGAGCCAGAGGTGTTAGCCCAGTCTGGGCATCCACAGCAGACGGATGCTGTCGTTTAGCCTTTTCCTGTGAAGGCTGTGTGAGAAAACTCACTTTTAGGTATGTCAAGTCAGCATGCAAGAGGTTAAAGCATATTAGAAAAAGTTTCAAGAAACTTTCCCTAGAAACTAAGGTTGCCTGTAGTCATAGAGCAGATGTACTTCTTTGGAGCAGCTATAAATCCTTTGAGTACCCTAATAAATACACTGCACATTCATTGGAACAATGTGCCCCATGGATTTAAACTGCATCTTATCACATTTTCCTGAAAATAATTATCACACCTATTAGAGGCTATATTTAGGATTTTTACCCTTATACATATATCTGCTTTCCTCTCTCTAGACAGATATTCTGCCATGAAGGATGTGTGCATTTTCAGCCTGATTTTCTCCCCAAAGAACAGAAATAACCCTATGACTATACACTGGGGCAGCGCTTACAGTTAAATCAAGGTGCCCTTGAATATGGCTGGAAGCTACACACACTGGAAATCCTACTTTTAAACTCTTCCAGGAGCAACACAAACCTTAGTGAACAAAATATGTTTTCTAAGTGTCTCATTTCATATCAATCCATTGGATGGTCATGCTGTAATCATGAAAAAGTAGTTGAACAAGAATTTCAGAGCAGAGTAATCTTGGTGATATTTCTGTTAACTGCTATTCCAAAACACTATGTTGGTCACAGTTGCTACTTTGGAATGACCTTCTGAGAAACATCTTCACTGAAAAAAAAAAAAAAAAAAAGCTAAATGAAAGCTTTATACTTCAATATTTTTTTAAGAGTTGAAAAGCTAGATTCAGTGATGCTGCCTAGGTTGGATTCAGGTTCTTGGGACAGTTTGTAGATCATTTAATTTTTCCTTCTGAATCAGACAACAGCCAGGTATCAGTTCTAGGATCTTTATTTTTCTCTAAAATTCAAAAGGAATTCAGTAAGTAGAAAACATTAAAAAAAAAGCAAACAAAAAAAACCCCAGAAAAAAACAGATTGAAGAACCTCCCATAAGGATAGCACAGATTTATGAAAAATCCACAGATTATTCTTACCAAAAAGAGAAGCAAGATGTTACAATAGTAGGGATAGGGCAAATGATGCACAGGGCCAGTTCAAGTGAGCCCAGCAGGCAAACTTTGAATAAATTTAATTACAGAAAGAAATACATGCCTGATAACTCTACGAATAGAACTAAAAAATCCTTTTGATGAAAGTACAATGGATACATATAATCTTATACAATGAAGAACGAAATTATTATGTGCAGACTAAATTCATAACATGCTTAAATTATCCTTCCTTGCATTAATTTGACTCCAAACACCAAGAGTTGGTCTTGCATGAATATGATGAGTGGTAGCTTGCATTACAGCTCAGACCAATGTTATTTTCATCACAAGCAGAATTTTCCCAATACAATATTGGGAGCAGATAGCTCTGGTTGTAGTCCTTAGGGACAACAAGTTAAGCTACTTTCTCTCAGCAGACAGAGGATTTCTAGTTGTTTACCTCAGCAAAGAAAAAGTGCTATTCAAAAAATTAGTAGTAATCCATACTTGGGGACTAAAGCATCCTAGAAAATCCAAGAGATATTTCCTCATATCAAGCAAAATACCCACAATTCATACAGACATCCTGTAGCCACGTGTGGATGAGATGCTTCACATAGAAAAGTAATGATACTGTGAAAGGCACAAATACTCAGGGTTTGTGGGAAGTAGTCACAAAATGATCTGTGTGTTCACTTGTAAAAAGAAAACTTGTTTATGAACAGCAAAGCTATATGAAAGCATGGCTCCTCTACCAGCAGTAATATTCATGAAGTGCATTAAGAGTTGATATGGAAATACATCATCTATAAATTAGCTATGATTTTTGGTATTTAAAATTTTAAAAATTACAGCAAATGTAAGGAATATTTCCCCTTCCTCCTGCCCTGAGAAGTTAAAACAAAAGTACTAATGTCTTTCTAATGAACACTTTGTTTTGTTTATTCAGAATCCAAATAACAACACACACAGGCTGAGAGTCAGCATAACCCACCGTGTTGCAAGAAACTTAAATCAAAACTGATATTAAATCAATGTCCTGATGATTTTCTTCCCCAGAGCACTCTCACTCCCACAACAGGAAGACTGCTGAAAATTAAAGTAGTAGTGCATCATAATACTCATTTAGATAAGTTTTATTGGAGCAAGGAACAGATTTAAGGCAGTATTAAGTGCTTAATTTCTCTGACTCTTGTTTTTGGGGGGCATACACATTGTCCACAGACCATCTACTTTCCATGAGATGTAGGTTACATCAATGACTACACCATTCTCACACATTTGATGGAGGAATGCTGTTGAATGTGGTGCTTTATATGGTCTGCTAAGAGAGCTGGCACTCTAAGTTCCAAGAAGACAGAGCAGAATTGCTCACCACAGTCCTTCTATTGAATTGGACATAGGGCAGGATAAAATAATACCAAAATTTCAAGCACACTCTAATTGATATTTCTCCTATATTTGAAAATATATAAATGTAAGTATGTTTGTATAAGCATACATTTTTAACCCTAGTATCAATAATACTAACCAGTAGGCACTGAAGATAGATCTACATTACTTCATAAAAATAGGAGGTGGCACAAGCATGGGACCTCAGGTGGTTCATAGTGCTAAATTGTTAGCATGTTCCCTGGAACTGTGCTCAGTCCCTCCAAGTGCTTTCCCCATTGTAATGTCCTGTCATGCCTTGGTGGAGAGTTCATTCCAGAGAGGGCTCCCAGCAGGCAAGGCACATGAGACTGCATATTTATGATACCCTATGCTCTGTACGGCTCTCTGATGCTACCCCGGCAGGCTTTGCCTTCTCTTGCACAACAATACATCTTTCCTGCCACTTTCAAGGGCACAATGACACGTATGCTCAGCTCAGTGCTGCCACAGGGATGGATCATGAACTTCTCTCACATTATTTCAGATTGTTTGGACGGGAAACACACACACACAAAATCAATATTTTCTAAGACTACAGTAACACAATACATGACCCACAGGAGGTCCAGGACCAAGCGGTATGGTCTGTGGGTGCAGGCTGTTTGCTTCTGCAGAAATGAGTCTTCATCAGTGTGGACAAGGCACAGTTTACATTGCATGGTCTCAAAATGCCAGGATCACATCCTAGCCTGTTCTCTATTTAGTGGCATCAATATACCCTTATAGGCAGTCCAGGTTGATATTGGCAACACATACAGAAACTCCTTTGCCTAACTTGGTGGATGTGGTCCAGTAGCCCAAATGTTGCCATGACTGTTGGAGATGCCCCAGAGAATGCTGCCTGGATGTCAGCTGTGGTTTCAGAAGGGTGTATGGCTGCTATCATGCTGAAGCACTGCTGTGACACACACTTTGTGCCACGTGCAGGTGTCTCACATGATCTACATAATTCCAAATGGCAGTAGGCACCATATTTAAGCAAATGCATTGAGCTCTGTGTGAACACTGAGAAAGTTAGGTGCATTTTAAATGCTCAAATATCTGATACCTATGTATTTTGTGCTTGTCTGACATAGATGAACAGCATGGGGGAAGTGATTCTTTGCCAGTAACTCAGAAGAGATGGTCTGCAGGCTGGGTACAGACTACAGAGGGACACAATTAGGAGAGCTGGAACTCTGAAGTTCACAGAGAGTTGGAAATTGAAAATGGTAAAAAGAATCATGCTTACTTAAGGC
Source organism: Hirundo rustica (assembly GCF_015227805.2). Classification (NCBI taxonomy): domain Eukaryota; kingdom Metazoa; phylum Chordata; class Aves; order Passeriformes; family Hirundinidae; genus Hirundo; species Hirundo rustica. Next base: position 76,935,965 of record NC_053451.1, on the reverse strand, counting down.
AAACTAGGATGAAAGCTTAATTGCTGGTATATTTTAAATTGGAAAGGCTAGTGGTTAGGAAAAAACTGTCTCTGTGAATGGAATGTATTTAGCACTTTTTTTGTGCTTTGGGGCTCACACTTAGACCACAAGACATTCAAAACTGTGACCTCATGCTCTGAATACCTACTGAATCTTCATTGTGACTCACCCAAAACCTAAGAAAATTACTGGAAATTTTATATTGGCCTCACTGAACTTAACGTTAGGTTCTAGGTTTCTTTTTCTATGTACAGCTTGATTTGTCAACATTATGCCCAGGTTTGTTTTAAGAGAGCGTGTGAGTTAATGTGCTATGTCCACATTTGCATGCTTTGGATGAATGAGTAGAGGCTTCCTGCAAAATGACTGTAACAGTCAGTGCTCAGGCCTGCTGAAAAACAAGGTCATTTGCTGAAAAAGCTGAGTATAGTGTTATTAGCCTAATTGCGGACTATAGTAAAGGAATGTGGCGTCTTGTATTAATATGTACTCTGCACCCCCTGTTTACCTGGAACAAGAGTTTGTTAGTTTGCTCACTGATTCCAAACTCCATTAACATCACTTCAGAAAAGATGGTCCAATCTAGCTAGAATGAGTTCAAATATGTAGGCAAATAAAAAGATGCTTGCTGTATCCTAATATGGGTATAGTTTCATTGTCTTCCATGAAAGTGCTATTCCAAGAACCATGAGAACCACAGAAGTTCCTGTGGCAGTACAGGGAGCCATGAAAGAGACCACACATCTGGTATCACTTCTATAAAACAGCAGGCTGTCTTTATTACAGAATGCCATTTATAGTTCAAAGCTCCTCATGGAGGGTTAAATGCTTTAAATACTGATGACTGATACCATAATGGCAGAGTCAATAGTATCTAAATGACCTCATCTTAGTTTTCCTCAAAACTGAAGGCATTTCAAAATGACAGGTACTATAAAGCTACAATTTGTCAAAAATGGACAATATAATTTTTATGCTACACTTTTGTATCTTTTCTGCCTACCATTAGTTCTAATAGAATGAACAACACTGACTATGTGTTCACAATTTAGTAACATATTTCATATGCCTTCCAAGTCCAAACAAAGAAGAAACTTTATTGGTAAGTTTTAATTTCCTTTAATTACAACACTGAAACAATCAGCGTTCCACTGTAAAAGAAACTTGGATTTGTCTCTCTTGCTGTGCTGTATTTGTCCATACTGCATGTAAAAGGGGTGATAGAAAAGTATGTGGAATCTGCTTTCAAGGATTGCCCAAGTGCTCAAGCTCTCAGTTCTTACAGCAGGTGCAAATCACACTATTGGCACAGAGAAAAACAACCAAAGAACAGCTGGAAACTGAAAGGAGGGTACGTCACCTACTAACTGGGAGGGATAGGAGATTTCTAATCACAGCCAGGCTCATTCACACTCCCAGACTTTATCCCAAGATATTTCAGTGCATTTCCTTCACACTACAGAATTCATCAAGGAGGATGTTCTTGTATTAGGATGGATGACAGGTGATGGATAAGCCCCTTTCTGGGAAGATGGGAGGTTGCAGTCTCATCAGCCAGGAAAAGAAATTAAACCTAGACTTTCTATGTGCCTGTGAATGCTGTCATAATGAGTTTTATCACACTTGATGTCCATTTTGGAAGACAACCTCCGCGAGTGGTTCAAGGTGATGGTATGGTGAACATATATAAATATATGATCCAGGTTATATGTGGAGGTGTTTCCTGGTGCTGATGCGTAAAACACCAAATATGTCAAGGAAGTCAAGATCTAAAATACTAGCCTGCCCTAAGCAATGACTGGCTATTTCTAGCTAGTGGCTGCCAGATATTTTCAGCCAACAAATAGCTGCTAAAGTTTACTTTCCCATGGGTCATTTTTCTTCCTTAAAAACACATGACTGAAAAAGTCTAAATGGAATTGTTTTATATGTTTCCAAGACCAAGCTTGCAGACTGTTGGTATAAGTTCTGGAACTTGTGCCAGATGTCATGATGAGGCACAAATCTGTCCTCAGATATAAGTAACGCTAATGCCTGACTCAAGATTTGGATTCAGCTCTGGGCTCACTCAGTGTGTTCACTCTTTTTGCATCTAGCTCTACGAGATCTGATTCAAAATGCACTGGCAGATTGCTATTGGCACTGGGCCATGTCCTAATGAATAGATAGATACACATAGCCCCCAAACTGTCATTCAAGTTGTATCACTGGTGTTTCCATTGAGCAGTCCTGAAGAGCTAAATTACAAAAAGGATAAACATTTATTTTTTGAAATTGATGACTTTAATACCTCATTGTTTGAGAAGAAAAGAAAGAATATAAATTGAGAGAGAGACAAGACACAGCCTCAGTAAAATAGGAGTTTCAGCCAAGAGTCAAATAAGGGAAGTGATTTGTTTTTAAAATCTCTAAAAGGCATTGGAGCAAAGCTTAATCCTTGGACACTATGCATATATTAACCTCTACAAAGACTTTGATGAAATCCTTAAATGCCATCAGCCCCCTTTCTGTTTCTTCCGGGCCATATAACATCACACACATCACAAGAATTGACCTTTACTGTTTGCAGGCATGCCTGAGGGTATTTCCATCATCCACGCACAGCCCAGAAATACCAGTCTCTGCTGCTTACAAGATCCAAATAACTGACAGTGCATGGAGAGCAGAATTGCATACCCATACAATAATTTAGATGAGAAGGAACTCCTGGACATCATCAGGTTCATGCCTCTCACCTCTTCGCATCATCGTTTGGTTCAAAGCGGGGACAACTTCAAAGATGGGTCTATCTTCAAGTCAGATCAGGTTGCTCAGGGCCTTGTCTACATCAGGTTTTGAATCTCTCCAAAGAGGAAGATACCACAAACTCTCTCAACATTCTGTTCTGATACTCACCTTCACTGCACAAAAAACCCCCCACAACCTCCTAAAATCTAACAGAATTTTCCTGTACTGCTGCTTGTGCCCACTGCCTCTCATTCTTTGGCCATGGAGCTACAGTGAGAATATGGCTCCATATTCTTAGTAACCTTTCATAAGGTAGTTGAAGGCATCCATGATTCCAACTTAGCTTTCACCCCTTCAGCCTGAACAGTGCTTCTCGCCTTTCCTTGCATGCCATGTGCTCCAGCCCCGACTACCTTGCAGTAAAAATTAGTTGGAGGTTTGTATGGGAACTCTTCTCTTTCCTATGGCAGTGAATAGATTGCTAATTGGATAGAGAACCCATTTGCTTGGACATGTCAGAGACTTATTTTTTTATTCATGCTCCTTTTAATTATAAGGAAGGGCATTACTATGAGGAATTTTGTGTGTGCGTATGTGGAAGAAGACAGAAAACAAGATACTCTGAGGAATGGCTTAATTTCAAACAAAGCCAGCCTCAAATTGCATTGCCTGTCTTTTCATAAAACTAGGCTTTGAACTACACAGATTATCATTGGTTTGAAATGCAGCTTTTTTTTTTTTTTTTTTTTTTTGGATAACAGCAAAGAAAGAAAACCTATCATTTCACAGTCTTGATGGCTACTGTACATAAAACTATAAAACACAAATATTGAAAAGATGCCATATATAGATATATATAAATGCATGCATATACATATACATATACATATACATATACATATACATATACATATACATATACATATACATATACATATACATATACATATATACACCTGGGTCTAAGTCTTTTTGTTTCACCAGCAAAATATATATGGGGATCAAGCATTAAAGTTCAGTCATCCATATGCAGACATATTTTTTCATATTCAGACTATTCTTTGAAAGCCTTAAAAATAGTATTTGGCTGTTCAGACATGAGCCCTCCCAACCCCAGATGATAGTGTTAGGATCAGGTGAAGATGAAATGGTAGCAAGGACAGCTAACACTTTTTTTTCTGAATATTTTGTGCCTGGTGTTTGCGTCCTTTTGTGAGGAAGCAAGAGACTGAGAAAATAGCTCTTCTGCCACCTTTCATGTCAGTATGAAAAGTGATAAAATCGAAGTGATAGCTAATGGTCAGAATCTTTTAAATAGCTCTGTCAGGCGTGCTTGAGCTATCTGACTGGTTTTTATTTTGGCTTTTTGACTCATTTGTCCGTAATGGTTTGCTTTTGCATCCAGGAGGAATGTGATGCTCAATTAGGACTCAATCATGTGGTGCACTGAGAAGAAAAGTTACTTATGTGTTCAGTAATTGGAGATCTTTGACTTGTGTTACCTCTGTGTGCATTTTGCTCAGGACACAGGGGTGAAAATGCACTTGCCCATGAGAGATGTGTCCCAGCTGTGCCTGCTGGGCAGGGGAGGGTGACAGGAGTGTCATCTACAAAGAGCAGTGAATTAAGCAGGTCCCTTGTTCCTTTTGTTCTAATATGAAACAATTTGAATGGGAATTGGCTTCCTTGCATTTCCATTTGGAAGCAGAGAAAGTGTATTTTGGGACCCCATAGGACCCACTGAAGGGTCAGGCACTTTGTAGGCAAAATGGTTAAGAGCAAGCTGTTTTCTTCCATTATTTTTTCCTCAGAGCCCTCAGCAGTATGGAAACCACTGAGGATGCAGATATGAATTGACCTGGCCATTCATTACAGAGGCATTCTGTTTCTGATGCTCCCTGAGTAAAATTTGACACATCTTGTTCGTGCTGCCTACTGAGGGGTTCATAGGTAGACACCACCCCCCCAATCTGAAAAAGGGAACAGAATAATCAAACTTCAGGGCTTCAATTCATACCCTGTGGAGAAAATGCTTTTGGAGATTTCCAGGTGCTGTGGTCTGTGGGCAGCATGGGCATCACTGATAGAGTGTTCTTAGAGCATATACTGATATCAAAGCACTGGCTTTGCTGTGAAACTAAGGGGATGGTTTTTTGGTTTTGTTTTTGTCCGTGACCATGTTGTTTTTGATGGATGAGCTGGGAAAGCTGCTTGTGCTAGATACTGAAATGCTCTTGTGGGGAATTTGTGCAACTTATTGGGTTTTCTGTCCTGGTAGCAACAGATTAATTGACCTGATGCGGGCAAGGCCCTGTGCAACCTGATCTGACTTGAAGATAGACCCATCTTTGAAGTTGTCCCCGCTTTGAACCAAACGAGGATGCAAAGAGGTGAGAGGCATGAACCTGATGATGTCCAGGAGTTCCTTCTCATCTAAATTATTGTATGGGTGTGCAATTCTGCTCTCCATGCATTGTCAGTTATTTGGATCTTGTAAGCAGCAGAGACTGGTATTTCTGGGCTGTGCGTGGATGATGGAAATACCCTCAGGCATGCCTGCAAACAGTAAAGGTCAATTCTTGTGATGTGTGTGATGTTATATGGCCCGGAAGAAACAGAAAGGGGGCTGATGGCATTTAAGGATTTCATCAAAGTCTTTGTAGAGGTTAATATATGCATAGTGTCCAAGGATTAAGCTTTGCTCCAATGCCTTTTGGAGTTTTGCACACTTTTCACTTACCATGAGGGAAAAGTTTGAAAGAATCTGTTGATTGCTAATGGTCCTTACAATGACTCTTTTTGATACTAAACAAATTCCAAGTCTTAGGAAACAAAGGTTGGCCACAAGCACCAGCTGATACAAGTGTAGATGTTTACACAGATAATACCAAAACCATTTATATCTATCTGAAAATGTGTATTTTTGAGGATGAGAGCTCCAAACTAAAATTCCTGACCTAAAAGAAGAATTACTTAGTGCTTAGTCATAATCTCAAACAGGTAATCAAAGTACTCAGTGTCTAAAATGTAAAATAGACTCCTCTCTTTGTTTCTGTGGAGAAGAATATTGGATAGGATTGATACAAGGACCAGATGAGAAGGATATAGTTCCATTATATTCTTTTAGAGGAAAGACCACACTCTCCCTGTGGGAAACCTAGAATGGCTATACCAAAATTAAAGGAATAGATATTGCTTGATATTGCTTTCTAAAATTGGATGCAAGCATACTTACTATGGAGCGAAAATGCAGGGAATGAAAAGTGTATCTCAGAAATGTTTTGAAATTTTTTTCGGACAAAATTCTGAAGGGATTCTGAGAAAAAGGAGGTTCAGCATGCAAATTTATAGTGCCAAAAAGCTGAATAACCATTAAAAACTCTATGTAGTCATACTGATGATAAAAAATATAGTATGTAAGGAATGCACTGCTTTTATATGTACTGCTGGAGTTATATCATGCTTTAATCTTCCTTGACATGGGAATAATAATACTATGATAATCATAATCTTATCCTTAGGAACTAGAAATTAAATTTGAAAAGAAATAAAAAAAAATCACTTATTCTCTACTTTTTTACTCCATATATGAATTAAATAAATTTAATGTGTGTCAGTAATGTCTTCTGGAAAATTCTACCACCTGGGTGCTTTACAGGCATGAAAGGTCAACAATTTTCTATTCTCTGTGTAAGCTACTTCTTGGAGGCCTTGGAAGAGTGAAGAGAGAATGAGTGGGCAGCATTTCTTGCAGGGATTGGAAAGAGTTCTCTGAGCTGTGTAAGTATGTCTGTGGGCTTCTAACTACACACGGCAAGGTGTATTAGAGCTTTACTGACAATTAAGGTATTTAGGGGATGAAAGAGAGCCACATCCCATGCATTTAGAAACATTGGCAGTCAGGCCAAGACAAATACACCTTATTACCTGCCATACCCTGCATTAATCAGTAAGATGAGACTGTCCTTGCTAGAAGGGCTCACAGTTTGCTGCTTTTTTTATTTTTGTTAAGAAGGGAGAGGGAAATTTCTCTTTTGTTGCAAAGCTTATATGAAAATCCTGTTGCAAATGATTCCATTCTAAAAGAACTGAAGCCCTGTGGGGAAGCTGGTGGGCAGAGGTAGCTCAGCGGGGTAGTGGCTGTGGCCAGCAGATTGCACAGCAAACACAGCTGGTGACAGCAGCTATAAAAAATAAATCCAGCTCAAATCGGCAATATTTATTCTTCTGGGATGTTTCTGAGATTGTCTGTCTGTGTAAGAAGAGTGTTAGGACAAGGAGGGGGTAAAGAACTGGGAAAAAAAGTATCTCTGGTAGAAGAAATCCATGTGTTCATGAAGAAGCCTTGATGCCATGGGTCCTGAGGAGCAGCTCAGGCAGAAGCCTCCTGAAACACTTCACTCTCTGCATGATGTGCTTGGACCACTGCTGGATTGGAGTCCTGCCTCTCCTGAAATGTGCTGCCAACCTACCTGGGAAGAAGCAACTTTGCCCCAGTTACCTGTGTATGTTACTGATGTGATGGATCTTTACACATTGTTTGGTGTTTTCACATTAAGCATTGTGCTTGGTTCTGATGGCAAATCCTCAAAAGGAAGATCACAGAGCCTCACTCAGGTTTACAGTGATAAAGATTTGCAGTCTATTCCCTTTCTCTTAAAGCACTAATAATGGACCTTTTTTGTCAGCTGGTGTCAAATTTATTTTTAAAAATTTAAAAATTACTGCTGGGACTACCCCAAATACCTATCAACAGCAAATGTGTGATAAGTATCACTTGCTAGAGGACACGAAAAGAATTATACTTACACAGTTAAGTTGTCAAGGTAAAAAGAAGGGCAGTTTATTTTCTTGACCTCACTTATATAGGTTCTGGACAATGACCAGGGATTGGAGAATAAGGTTGACACTTGTCCACCCCACTGGTCACACTAGAAGTCCATCAATTGTCCCTCCTCCAAGGAAGAATGCGAAAACAATCACTTTGTTTATGTTTTAATCTGTGAGAAGACTCCACTACAAAAATGCAAACAATTAGAAGGCTAAAAGAATATGACAAGTATCAGTGGTTGTCATCACCACCTCAAACTGTTTGAATACAGAGCTTACTTTCTACTTGCAGGAAAAATTCTTAATTACATTCCTTTAGCCCTCATTTTCTTTTCAGAAGACAGAGTTATGATGACCTTCTCTCCTTGCAAGGCTGCTGTATAAACTTCGAGTCTTCATTCATATTTAGCTGAAAGGAATTTCATCAAGTACAGTGCAACAAATCAAAAACCTGCAGCAACCTGAGGATATTTTATAGTCAATCTAGCAAGACTCTGCAGTTTTCATAGGGAGTAGTAATATATGACCTAGACAAGACCCAGACAAGGGCTTGTGAGAAAGACTGTGCAGCTTTAAAATGATCACTTTGGATGTAGGAAAGAAATACGGATAATCACTGCCATCCCCTGACCCAGGGTAGTCTTCTGAGAAATAAGTATACAGCTGGAGACAAAAAACATCTGGGACTAGGCAGCTTTTGCAGCTGGGTCATACCACTTGAAGCTGAGATTTAAGCTGATGTATATATAAATAAAACTTTTGAACATTGCCTTGAGTGGAGATGAGGGGATGACTTGTTCTCCCTCCTGGGACAGGTGATTTTAAGCCTTTCCAGAGAAGTGTCTGGAGACAGTGTTTACTTTTTAGCCTTCAAACGATCAAAATGGCTTCAATAGTAAGCTCTTAAAAAATCAAGAGACCATTTTGCATGGCTCCAAGTATGCTGTACTTGTGAGAAATGTACCTCACATCCCAGAGGTTTTCTGTTCTCTGCTTTAGACTTTACACAGAGGAAAGCTGACTCCATGGAGTCTGTGTGACATACAGGCTACTCAGAGCCAAAATAGCTGTGAGATGTTCAACCACACTGCAGAGCTGTATGTTTTGCCTTTACATCTCCTCTGCTGCTAATGGCTGAATAGAAAGTGGGTCCTGGGCCTGGAGTTAGGATGTGAGGGAGAGTAATCTTCATCAGGATACTAATCTCTCTTCTATTGCTTAGTACAGCTATCCAGAAACAATAGAATCATAGAATCATGGAGTGGTTTGGGTTGAAAGGGACCTTAAAGATCATCTTGTTCCAACCTTCTGACAGGGATACCTTCCACTAGACCAGGTTGCCCAAACCCTCATCCACCCTGGCCTTGGACACTTCTAGAGACAGGATGTCCACAGCTTCTCTGGGCAACTTTTTCCAGTGTTTCATCACCTTCACAGTGAAGAATTTCTTCTTAACATCCAATCCAAATTTCTCCTCTTTTAATTTAAAACTGTTCCACCCTAGTCCTATCAAAATCTGCCCATGTAAAGAATTGTTCTTCCTCTTTTTCTAAAATAAGAAATAATCCAAGACCTGCTTGAAAAGAGGCATAGTCACCCCAGAGAGCATTTACAGGCATCTGGATGAGAACTGGTATAGCTGTTTCTAGTGTAGTCTTACAAAGTGTTGAACTTCAGAAGGTGAGTGAGAGATGGACTGGTTGGAGTACACAGATCAGCAAAGCCAGGTGTGTGTCAAAGGCTATCCTAAAATCCACACTGTGGAAGGTGGAGCCCTCTGAATCTAGCCAGCTAGAAATGTGGGCACAGTGGGTATGTACCCCACTCTGCAAGGCAGTGGTTGAACCATTGTTAATATATTTATAGCCATTGTTAGTATGAATTATATACTGAGGTGTGTATGTGGCAAGGTGGCACTTTTTCCAAGCAGAAACAATGGACTCAAATGTATATTTCTCCCTTCAAAAGGCAATTTTGGCTACTGCCATGATTTAATCTCAGCTGGCAACTAAGTACCAAGCAGCTGCTCGCTTACTTCACCTCTGCCCTCCTCCTGGTGGGACTGGAGACAAAATTGGGAAAAGGTAAAGCCCATGGTTTGAGATAAGAACAGTTTAATAGGTGAATAATAATAATAATAATAATAATAATAATAATAATGATTATGAAAAGGAAAGAGAGAAATAACACATGAAAGAAATTAGTGATGCACAGTGCAATTGGCCACCACCCATTGACTTATGCCCACTTAATCCATGAACAGTGATCAGCACCTTCCAGCCAGCTCCCCCCAGTTTACATCCTGAGCATGATGTTCTGTGGTACAGAACAGCCCTTTGGCCAGATCAGGTCACCTGTCAATGCACTTTCTCCACTCACTCAGTGCACACATTTAAATCATACTTCTAAGTTTCTTTGGCTTTGCCTCCTTTTTATTTTTTTTTTCTTGACTCATCACTGGGATCCAGCTGCTTAAAAGTTTAGTGTTTCTGCGACAGAATTTACAAGTACCTGAATCCTCTACTGGAATCAGCCCATGGGGATCACTGAGTAAATGCCTTTTTCAAATGGTCTCTGATTTCCCTGAACTTAGTTGGTATTCCTATATACCCACAACACTGCAGGCTCTTTGTATAAAATTAGGTCATAAATAAAGCCTGAAAAAACATCTCTTTAATAGTGACATCATAAAGTTCTGTGGTTATTGCTTCTCAGTGGTTTCAAAATCAAATTTGCTTTCTATATAAATAAAATGGTGTGAGATTTTTAGCTAATTAGCAGCCCTCCCTTGAAACGTGAAAGTCAAGCACTTTATTTCTAACTTTGGGATTATTTCCTGCTCTGAATGAATTGCACTACAGGCACAATAAAGAAACAACTGAGCTAGCTCAAAATGGAACTGGGGGAGTTGGTGCCTGCACACAGCATGTTGATGAAATTTTCCTTATCTGTTCCATTGGCTCCAGCTGGTGCAATGGGCTAACTAACAGACTACCCCCATGAGCAAGGCTGCTGAAGACGATTAGCTGCCTGCAGATGTGTTACACATCACCTGAGACAACTTGGGTGAACTGTAAAATTCAGGTGAGATGCTGATAAAATATTAGATCAGCATCAAAACTGAGCGGGTGTGACTGTGCTCTGGGAGGTGGCCGGTGGCCATTCAGATGTGATATAAGACCTTAAGAATCTCCTGCATGCCTAGCTTGCAATTATAGCCCCAAATAATATAACCACCTTTGCCTGCAAAGGCAAACACCACCACTCCACCTCAATAAAACTTGCCACATACCTTTGTCAGCTCAAGACTGGATTATTATAGTGTACTTTATTTAGAGTGAAATATGGAATTCACTTGAAAAATTGAGTGAGCATGGAATATAACTACAGCCTCACTGCTTACTAAGCTGCATGCTATGCCAAGAATGCATTACACAATGCTTTGGGGTTTGCTGTACTAATATATTAGCAGTGAACCTTTCACCAAGATCTAGTCCAAATTTTATCCATTCTGCTGGAATGAATATTTCTTCTTTTCTGAATTAGCAGCCCTGGATTTGTTGAGGCTTCAGACAGAGAGAACACAGCCTTAATCTCTTGCAAAAGTATTTTCCCTCATTGTCCTGGATTTTCTGGAGATAAAAAATGGCTAGAAAATGACAGAGGGAGAATATGACTCTTTCTAGAAAAGATCTGAAGAGTTTGGCCCTGATGCAAGTGGCAAAAAATCCCTGTATCTGTTTTTACACAGCACTTGGGGCAGGGTTTCCCATGGCCTGAATGTTATTACTGAGGGTAATACTGGGTAATACTGGGATAGCAGATGATAAGATGTTGGGAAAGTTGGGAAAATATGCTGGATTGAGAGGTCAAAAGATAGTTTGACTTTGTGGCCCACCTGCTGTCTTTGGGGAATGGTTCCTGATATCCCTCAAACTAAGTCCGTGCCTTGGAGGGTATTTATTGGTGTGGTCCAAGACTGTGATGGGGAATGAATTAGCCACACAAGCAGAGTGAGTGACCCTTTGTCCAGCCCTTGATCACACCCAGCCTTTTTTGATTCAGTGATCCATCAGTAGACCCATCAGTTCCATATTCAGACAAAGACATAAATCCTCAGTTACATCTCATGATTGTGTGTGTGATGGCTAACCTTTCTTGCAACAGCGGCTGGAAATTTCTACTTTGCTTTTTCCTGCTCTCTCCTCAGTTCTCTTAAGACTTTCCTTTGCAAGATAGTCTCGCTCCTTTTAGGTCTGGCAGATAGTTATTGTTCCCATACACACGACCTTGTATCTGGCTCTATCAAAATATGTTTTATCTTAATGGACTAAAATCATAGGTGATTTAGACCACTCTCTTGGGTTGTCCTATTCTATCAAATATATATTATGGTACCAGCCTGTGCTGCCTGCAAAGCTCATACTGAATTTTACCAACATAAACACTGAATGCTACAAGATCTATAAATGATTTTCTGAGTTCCACAGGAACACATGGTTATATACAAGAACACAGTTGCTTGGTAAAATGGTGATTCCCTCTGTTTGCTGAGATCAGTAAGCCAGCTAGTCAGTCCAGATATTTCTTTTTGAAATTACAGGAAGTGCTTATTCGTCTTGAAAAATCTGTCTCCATTCTTAATGCTTTTAATATATGTTTACTCCATATTCTGTAAAGGAAGATTTAAAAGCAGGAAGAAATGTATCTTGTCACTTAAAATAACAGGGATGCATTACTAAAATAGATTACAGAACTGGTCTTTGTGAAAAACAAGAGCAGACAGAGATGTTCTGAGTTGCAATCTGCAAGCTGTTGCCTTCACAGCATCATTTGCAGTTTGTTTTTTTTTTTTTTTTTTTTTTTTTTTTTTTTTTTTTTTTTTTTTTTGTAGACAGCTGCACAAGATTTTTGCATTTTCTGCAAGACTGCTCTTGAACTGTTAAGTTCTATATAGGGATTCTGACCATGTGAGCAGCTCTATGCTTAAAAGAAGTGGTGTCAAACTGTTGTCATACTTCTTTTTCTGAAGTAATTTCTAGTGGAACAGTAATTTATGGAATATATTTTAATGTCAAATGAGCCTTTGTTAATAACCTTTTTGAGTTGCTAATTTTATATGCTTAATATTGTAATTTTAGTTTCTCTTCCATGTCAATGTTATTTTGATATATGTAACTGAGCTATCTTTTCAGAAATAATTTCATTTTATTTATTATTTTAGCAGCCAAAACTCTTACTAGTCTATCTTACCTTGGGAGAAAATTTTACTCTACTTTCACAAGCTCACCATATATTTACTTTTCTCACTCATTATGTGATGACTGACTGCATGCTTTTCAGTCCTTTTATATAACTGGGCTAAATGAGATTTTTAAAAATCACTAGATATTTGCATTTTTGTCCCCCTGTCATTTTATTTTCTAGTGAATCCTACACTATCCTCACTACAGAGTTAATTTCTGCACTCTCCCGATTTCACTGCATCTGTGCCCTAAGATCTCTGGACACTGCCTTCATCTACAGATGGTTGTTTTGTTGGAGATTTTTTACTTGCTTGTTTGTTTTCTTTTTCTTTTTAATGGAAAAGAAACACAGGGCAGAGAGAGAATCACTGAATCATGAGGGATCCAATAAAACTCTTTACCATTACTAAATTCTGGGGCCTAGCCTGCTAGTTTTTTCTTCACTAAGTTCTGAGTCCCTAGAGACACTGAAGATTGATTGTCCATAGAGATAAAGTGTGAGATCAGTCATGGGAATAGTTTTGTCATGGGCCAGTTTTTTGGCATGGTTTGGGAATTGTTGTAGACTGGGAATCATGCTCAGAAAGAGTTTCCATGAGGCCACCAAGCTTGGTGAGATTTAACACCATGATTGTTCCAAGTTCGCAGCTCATAACATTTCTACTGGGTTCCTCCTGAGTCAGGAACTCTGTGATTCCTTCTCAGACTGTGGGAAGAGCCACCCTGTTGGCAACCTCCATACCATGGACGAGATACCTAAGCTAATTTGCAATTCACACATCAAGCTGGACACATCAAAACCAGGCCCTGCACAATGCATCCTTGGGTGCAGCAGTGCTGTCTAACAGAGAACATCAAGAGCGTGAAGGATGTTCCTCTAGGAGACACAAAAGCTATAAATGAGAAAAACATGACACAGAAAGCCATGTCTTATTTGGAGAGGAACTAATAGGGAAGAGGATGGACAAGGAACACAGTTACATCATGGCAGTCAGAGATCCTTGGGATCACCCCAACCAGGCTCGTTATAGACCGGGTGCCTGGATGGCAGAGACATGTCAATTGAATGAATTAGTCCTGTGGAGAGGCAGGTCAAGAGCTGCAGAATGATGCTAAAATATCTTTATTGCTTCCAGGGCATCAGCTGGCAGCTTCCCATGCTGTGGCATGGTGAGTGGCAGGGTTACACCAGCTCACCCAGAACTGTCTTCTGACTTCTAAGGCTGTGTTACTGCAGAGCACAGAGCTGACCTGTAACATATTTTTACTTGTTAAGTTCAAAATGGGAGGGAAAAGAGCAGTGATATCTCCCTGAGAGATCAGAAACCATTAAAGATTTTGCATAAGGAGAGGAGAAAGATAAAAAAAGGAGTTGAAAGAGATGGCCACTTGCCAATAGGTTACTCATGGACAGTAATAACAAGTGGACCCACAGGGATAAAACAGCAGCTGCAGGATGAAGTCTTGTCACAGAAAGATTCTGCTTTCCTCAGATGAAACCTCAGGCTTCTGCCCCTCTCCTACACAGTTCAGGTCTATTTTTATTTCAATAAAGTATCATGGAAGTGTACAGGAAATTAGCCAGTCTCATTCTTCCCAGCTCTTGGTGTTTTACAGTACAAAGCTCTGTGCAAACTCCCGAGGCACACAACCCTCTCGCTTGTGTTGTTTTCCTCCCCGACATTTGTAAGGCTCTTGATTAGCTGGTGGCCACAGGCTCCCCCAGCCACCATTTGGGAACACTCTCCCTGAAGGATGACACCTGCTTGCCTCCAGAAACTAGGGTCATCCTGGTGTGTTGAGGAAGAAGTTCCTGATGCAGTTTTTATGAATGACTGAGAATTCTGAGGCTCGAGCTCGGAGCCTGCGAATGCAGCATGTTGTGACTGAACACTGACAATTAGATGATGCACAGCTTTGGCCTTAAGTGAGATTTATAGCTAGGGCTGTTCATGATGCAAAGAATCTATCACTGTCAAAAGAAAGAGAGAAAACAGGTTCTGTCCATTTTAAAAAGTTAATTGCAGAGGTTGTTCTCAGAGGAATAGAAGTGCAGGCATGGGATGTTAAAAAATTTCTTTCCTGGGTGCTCAAAACTTCTCTGTTTAGACTGTGAAGTTTTCTGTCTGCAAGTCTGAAAACCTCAGCTTTATGAACATATGTTGTTCTTATATGATATAAATATATCTATGCTTTTATCACATGAAAACATTCAGATAAAGACTTCCCAGATGCTCCCAATGCCTTGGATTTAACCTAATATCTTTCCTAAAAATAATTTTCCAGCCTAGCTGTGATGCATTTCCAATGAACAGCTTGTATAATTCTCTCAATAATGATCTCACAGAAAAAAGAAAAAAAAAGAAAAAAAAAAAAAAATCAGTGTTTATTGATTTAAGTAGACTTCGACTTAATTATATAGGAGGGGACACATTGAATATGCCTTTTCTTTGGAAAAAAATGTCCAAGAGGTGACACACTTTCTAACTTGCAATAAATGTCATTTACCTATAACAGTTCACTTTTTGCCCAATTCAAGTGTAATTTACTCGCCAAATTCCCCAATTTTTAGACAATGGTTTTGAACAAAAATGTATTTGAACTGGTTTGAATGTAAATGTTTTGTGTGTGAGAAAATATACACATGTGGTAAAATGAAGTACAGTTGGATTTAATCATAGTACTTTTAGTAATCTTAGTCCTTTTACCTTGACACATCACTTATGCCAGTCAGGAAATCTAGATAAAGTTCTACTAAAATGGAAATACCAGCAGTGCTTTTCTTCCATGACAGGTGACATGGAAAAGAAATGTTTTCTATTTAAAATATGATTTGCACCATTTTCCTTTTGCACAAATCAGCTAAGGTTTGTAAATGAGAAACAACTTGAATTTTATTTTAACCAGATTCACAATCCATGGAAAAGTTACTGCCATGTAGCAGTGTAAGAAATCAACCAAATTCCGTGTCAGCCTGCTGCTCATACACAGAGAGCTCCCTGTGCAAACATACTCCAGTAAGTGAAGGCTAGTCACAGTGTGAAATCCAGAAGCATCATGAGCTGGCAGCTGAGAAGCCTTTTGCTTCAGAAAGACAATAACAAGAAAATGTTGCTGAATTTCTTGAGGTGTGTGGTGAATAACAGCACACAGTGCTTCTTTTCTTGGGGGAATATGAGTGGATTCAGAGTTGTCTTGCCCCAGCAGAGAGATAATTGCTATAATTCATTAGAGAGGCTAATTTCAATTTTTCATTACTGGAGCAAAACTTTATAAACTGTGTTGAATGGAATGGGAGCTTTTATTTCCTGAAGCTGCATATGTAATCATTTTAATTCAAACAACCAGTCATACCAGCCTATGCTGGTCATTACATCTCCTGTCTTCCTGTCATTTTGTAGTTTAATTTCTCCATCAACTCATGCCTAGTTTTACATGCTCTTTCAATTTCTCTGTCTTGAGGCATACAGCAAAGCAAACTTATTGGTGGTGGTTGGTTTGCACAGTTTCTACAGTTGTTTTCAGAACAGACCAGCCAACATATAACATTAATCTTACATTATTCATGTTTCAGCTGTGCAAAGAGAATATTTTCACACTGAGAATGACTTTAAACTCTGTCCTATTTTAAGACAAACCTATTTATTTTGCTCATGCCTCTGCCACATTTGCTGATCAAAGCCACTTACATCTAAATAAGTTTTGTTTCTTACAGATGCTTTGCCTGTCTTTTTTTATTCTCCAGTACAACTGCTCTTGAAGCTGAATTTATAACTCAGCTACTTTATGCATGACTTCATCCTGTGATGGAAAAGGCAAAGGGTTAGAACTCCACTGTAGGTTCAAGAGGAAAGCAAATCTGCGTCAAAAGAGTTACCAAAAAAACAAAAAAACAAACAAAAAAACCCCAAAAAACCCAGACCAAAAAACTACCCCAACAAAAAAACCCAACCCACTAATAAAATCCCTGAAGGAGCCTACAGGTTAAATCATTAAAATCCAGGGGAACTTTACCATTCTGACTACAACTTTTTTAAGAATTGGCTTACAATATGCAAGCAGATAATCTGAAAAACAGTAGAAATAGAGAAGAACCAGAGAGGCGCGAAGTAACATAACAATCAATGGACTCTCAGATTGCTCTCTGAGCAATCCTGCAGTTGGTCTCTAAATAGGAGCGACATTCTCCAGGACTCTTGATTGGACTATGCAGACCCACAGATGTGTTTCAGCTTCTGCACTGCTATGCACCAAAGCAAAGAGATACCCAATGATGATTTTTTAAAGCAGCACTTTAAAGAACCACCCCAAAACCAGAGTACTTAATGTTTCTGAACATTTGAAATCTGTAAAATATAGCTGCAATTCAACTTAAATCTCAGATAGCAGACTACATTGGAAGCTTGCTTTACTTCATTAATTTGCTTATTTGTTTCTGGTCCTAACCAAACCCAGATAAACAGGAAACAAAAAAGAATTATCTTCCTTACTCATATCCCCTGCCTGTTTTTTAAAGAAAATGTGGTTTGATAGCCGAAGGTCAGGGTGGTTGGGATCTGAATTAATATCTGACTCGAGTTCTTGGTGCTAAAGCTGTATTTTCATACAACTCTTAGATAATAGACCCTTCTTCTTGTCAGGAATCCTAAAAAGAATTGTATTCATAAAAATAAATAAGAAAAAAATTATTTTTTCAATGCACAAAATGGTTTAATTCAATGAGGTGTGGGAGAGAAGACAGAATCACTTTTCATTTTATCTGAACTGGATTACCCATCCTCCTTTTATGCTCTTATGCTTCTTGGGTTCAATTATTTTCAGAAGATAAAACTTGTCTCACATCATCCCACAGATGGCTTCCAGCCCTTTAAGAAATGTACTATGCAAGCCAAATCTCTGTGATGTTTACACTTCCTTTCAAGGTGGTTTTAGCAATTTTATCTCATTTATTTTCCTACTTAGGAAAACCTGGCAAAATATCAAAGGGAAAATATGCAGATGAGTGCTCTTCATGGAAACTAGATGGATACTTAGTACCTTCCCAAGC
The DNA here is from genome assembly GCF_015227805.2 of Hirundo rustica. Lineage (NCBI taxonomy): Eukaryota > Metazoa > Chordata > Aves > Passeriformes > Hirundinidae > Hirundo > Hirundo rustica. The sequence goes on along the minus strand of NC_053451.1, from coordinate 76,918,094 downwards.
CAGGCTAACATAGGGTTTTCAGATTAGCTTGTTGAAATTCAAATTCGTCTGAAGCCTGTAGATCCTTTCAGGGCTAGTACCTCTCCTGATGAAGAGTGAAGTTATCTCAAGCTGTCTTCAACTGCACCCCAAAGGCTAAAAGCTGGTGACTGTGCTGGTGAAAAGCACTGCTTGACTATTCTTCTATACTGATAAGCCTACTCAAGGCTCATGATTTTGACATTCCTCCCATGAATTTGAAATACAGCGTAACAGCTTGCTGCCCTGCTAGCAGCCAGCATAGTGTGCTCCACACTTAAAATTGTGGGATATGTTTACCAGGCTGCAGTGATTATGCTGCCATCCCTTACAATATAGACCAGCAAGTGCAGGGCACTAAGCATCGTCTTGTGCTGCCCATACCGTCACGGCCTTTCATACCTGAAGCCTACAGGCAAATTAAAAGTTCTGTGTACAGGGGAAAAGTAAAAACTGCTTTCCCTCTTTGGCTGCTGGGAATCAGAGAAGAGAACATACTCTCTGTTTCCGGGCAAAGGTCTCAAGAGTTTTAGTGTTTCCTGAACCTGCACCTGAGCATACAGACAATTCCTAGAACTGAAATTCCTGGCTGTCTTGAACCTTTTGGACTGCATGTTCACACATGGAGAAACAGGCTTCTCCCTAGTGTCCCACTCCTCTCTCCAGTGCACCCTTAGTGGAAAATGCAGCACCTTTCTCTGTTGTCATAGTACACAAAACAAGTTTTGATCCCCACAGTGGCCCATGAAAATCATATTGCTTTTCTCCTTCACAAATGACTCCCCAGGCATAGACAGGTACTGTAAAAGACAAACAGGTAGGTTCCTTCAGGTTATAAATGATAGCATATGAAAGACAACTAGGACAATTTGATTTTCTTTTGCTGGGCTCACCCCTGGAAGACTGAGTGGACAAAAAAAATACCTGTGACTAAGTAAATATAATAGTAGTCATATAAGGGATGGAGCAAACCATATGGAATATCAGAACCTTATTTAATTCTGAACCAGAATAATATCTGAATATTATGAATAGAGATTTAAAACACTTCTTGCTGTGCCTCATAACCCCATTTTCCTCTGTAATTCCTTTATACCAACATATTATCCCTAGGATTTCTATCTGACAGACCCTTGCACCCTTGCCCTATCTATCTCTAGCTGGACATCAATCTGACTTTTAATAACTGCTTAAAGATCCATAGTTTGGAGTCTTTGCTCCATCTGGTTTCTGATAACAGGCAAAGCTTGATTAACTTATCCTTAGATAAGTTACTATGGCAACTTCCACCACTGCAGCAAGAATGGAGCATTCACAGGTATGTTCTTATCATTGCTATTTTCCCCCAACTATGCAATTTAATCCATTAAAACCAAATGATGAATTGTGCAAATGAAGTCTGAGCCTTGCTGGAAATTAGTCGTTGGTCTGGATTATAGTGGGAGTATTACTTTCTTTGTTAGAAAACACTTCAGCAAACCAACAGCTAGAGGAGTAAGGTCTCAAAATCAGGTAACATTGCATTCAGAAGTACAATAAATCCTAAAGAGAACCTTAATGTTGGTCCTGTTATGTGTCACTACTAATAGCGGAAAAGGGCAAAATATTCCCAGTTCATTTAGGAAATTGCTACCTGGATAAGTGCAAAACAAATTTGGAGGTTCTAAGCATCAGACTTCAAATGGAGAAAAAAATATTTAATCATGCATCTAAACTCAGCTGTGTGATCACCATGCAGCATCAGAGCCTTTCCTGAAAGCTTGATAAATTAACTAGCATTTGTTGGAGAGCTTCCAGAGTGTGTGTGGGTTCTCTTCTGGATGCAAAGTTCAGTAACCGGCTTGTGTCCTTAGCATCCACTGAGTACCTCCAGAGTGTGGCTCATATCCTGTAGTGAGAGTCTGGCTTTGGTCACCCTGGTCTAGAAGGCCAGAGTTAAATTTTGTGTGGTTATAAGACAGAAATATCTTGCTCAGATCTTCCTTTTTACAATGATGCCCTTCTAATCTCTGTTTCCTCTCTGATGAAGTGAATGGCAGAGAGCAGAGAGAGTGTTATAGCATGGGAATGAGTGGCCTTGAAGTGATTATGGTGCCTTTGCCATGGGGACACATTAAGGAACAAATGACATTGAAGAATATGTCCCTATATATCACTAACTATTTTCTAGATTTCTGAAAGCATGTTTGCCAGCCGTATTATTTCACATTTTAGCACAGAAATAAATCAACATTACATCCTGTGGAAAATAGGATTTCTTAAAAGTACTTCCACAACTAGCTTGAGAATTCCAGGGGTTTTGTCCCAGAACATTACCAAGTCAATTTTCAGCTAGTCACATTCCCAAGTGAACTGCATGTTTTACAGGCAGTACTTTTTCTCCAATCCATCTTTCCCCCATATGTCTATATCTGGCTGATTTCATGATAGAAGAGATTTTTAAGGGATTTGATTTTGCCACATTGATTTTTATCAAGCAATGAGTGACTTGATAAAAGTATAATGAATCGAGGCCTCTCCCTGCAGGCAGAAAAGGGCTGAGTTATCCATTTTCCATCTAACAATGAAGGTCTTTACCTAGGAGAACTAAAGTTGGACTGGGAATAAGAATCTGGATGGGATTGGTACAGGAGCTATCCTATTTTCTTCCCCAACTATGGAAGCATTATAATCTGGGAGACGTAGGCTGCAGATAAATACAGTCATGGTTTTCCAATCCCACCACTTCATGTGAAAATGCTCTGTACCCAACAAAGAGGAGGATATACCCAGTCTCTGGGAGTCTTGCACCCTGGACAGTATTCCACCTCTACTGCTCTGCACTTGGAGGTGTAATCTGAATTGCCTGAACTATGTGACAAGGTGAAGATGATGTAAATTTTCTCCTCTTTCTCTTGTGAGGCAAATAGGTTACTACCAAGATTTCATTATCTTGGGTATTATGAATATCAGGTATTATGAATATCATACTTCACAGAAACAGCTGACTTGTTTTCCTGGATCACTCCATTCCCATAGTGCAAATGAATGCTTAGAAAAGCATACAGATGCAATGAGCAGTGGCTGGGAATTCTGCATCTTCTACTCCAGAATAAAAGGTCAAAGAGCTCATTAAGGTGTTGAAGAGAGGAACAGAGTTTTAATACATGTTCAATGCCAAGCACAGTGTGACCCCTTGTTGTCAAACCAAGTCAAGTAGAAATACCATCAAGGTGTATGATAATAATATCCTGGTCTATCCAGACCATGAACTCCAGAAAGAAGTCTTTGTGAATGAAATTCATCTCACATGGTATCAGTGTTTCTGTCTGAGCTACAAACTCTTCTTCTGCAGACAACAGTGAGAACCAGGAACTGAAGAGTACACGTGCCACTTAATCCAACAGGGATTTGTAAAGTAGCTCAGATCAACTGTGCTCTGAAAAGCGTCTATTTCTCTCGGCTGACCCCAAAGGATACATTATCTGTCTGGCTCTGGGGTTAGATTCCCCCATTTGGTCAACTGGATTTTGTCTGAATGAGGGAATAACAGTTAAAAAGATTTTTATGTACAAATTACTTCTAATATCATAAATGTTCCCTGATTATTTAAGCCCATTAGCATTCATTGTGAAAAGGAAGTTTTGCACAGGTTCATTTATTATGCAGTGATTTTTTTCCTCTAAATGACAGATACATTTTTCAGCAGAAGAAATACTTTACACAAATTCCTGTTATTTCTCCATGTAGATCACACTTTAATATAGGAACACTGTAGGTACGTTATATTAAAAACACAATGCACTTTAAGCAATTAGCTTTTTACTTTACTTTTTCTAGCAGTTACTTAGGTAACACAGTTATTATTATATACTGGATATTTTTATGGCCTTGAATGTTTGAAGAGAAAACCAACTTTCATTCTGGTCTGTTTTCTTTTGGGCTCCTATATGGTATTTATGCTGTCCAAATATATAATATAAAAGGAAAATTCTCAGCACTTTAAAGCAAAGGCAATTCTCTTAGGGACTGTTAAGAGCTGGTGGAGTACCAGCAGTGTGGTTTGCTGTTCATAAAAATGAACATCTATGTCAGCTGTCCATCAGGATCCAGCAGTGCATTAGTGAATTTAAATCTATCAGTGTGGGTGTTGACAGGTCAGCTGGGTGTCTAAGAGTCCACCTCAAACAGTGGAGACATGGAGTGAGGCTTGGCTGCCTGCAGAGAGATATCCACTGCCTCTGGAAACCTTCTCTCTCTTCCAGAACAGTTGTCAAATCGGTGCTGCACCATACCTGAGACTCTCATGTGAAGTGTCTCTCTGGAAAGGCTGTGACCTCTTAGTCAGTGGCATCTAGACAGTTATTCGTTTTGCCAGCTGTCCCATTTTGGTCTAATTTGAGATCTTATGAGTAGGTCCTGGCTCCCTTATTCAGTATAGATGCAAATGAATTTAATACCATGTTGGAGTCCTCTAGAGCATCCAGAAGAAAGATGGAAGAACTTCTGTAAGGCCTTTATCACATATTTTAGCTCTTTGCAGATGCCTAGGTAGTTCAGGGCATGACACTTACGACACTTTTGTGTTTCAGCAAATGATTTCTGTCTGTTACTGACCCCCTTGACTAGCTCTCCACTGCTACCATGGAAAGTTAACAAATCCAGCTCCACAGAGCACCTGTATTAGAGACACTGAATCAGACAGAGTGAATTCCATTTATTTTGTACGAGAAATAACATTTACATGACATACATTCAGTACAGAAGCAGCAAGACTCAAGAAAACCAACAAAGTCATGTACAAAATGGTAATTTATGATTGTTGCCACCTGATCACAAAGCCACCGGAACATGTTGAAATTTTGAGCTCTACTCAGTCCTCAGTTGACTACATCTAAGTCCTATTGTCTTAGTCACTTTCACTTTGGTAGGCCTGTTTGGAGAGAAGTCAGGTATTGACTGCTCAGAAGGAGTTAGATTACAGCTTCTAGCCCACTGTAACCTAAATATCTTGTCAAGCCTAGAGTTCTTTGTAGCTGACAGAGAAACATTGGCACTTCCACTTCATGCAATCTCTGGCAGATATCTGCATTAGACTGGGAATTACCCTCTGAAAATGCCTGTTTTCTTAACCGGCTGTGCAAGGAGCCCATGCTACTCAGTCCTAATACTATAGGCAGAGTTCTCTGTTACCGTGTACCTCAGTACTCAGCAGTGTCCAGAGCGGGATCTGTTGAAGTGTCTTGCAGGTATTGTCTCATTTCCATGTTGACTAAACATCTGAACTGATAATATGCTAGCTACTCATTTTGCCCTAATGTGGACCTGAGAGGTTGCTAGGGTCTACACCCAGAACCTAGGATCCAGAGAATGCTGTTGGGTTTGATTAGAGATGCACAGTCTTTACTTGTCCTCTGTTAATGATGGATACAATTTGATGTGATGAATCCATGCTTTTCCCTTCCCCAGTATTATTAATCTTCTTGGCTTTCTCATCAAACATCTCTAACTAGTGACTCAAGATTTACTGTTTACATGCAGCTCCTCATTATAGAAGCACCCTGTATTGCTATCCCAAAAACCTAGATTGATACCTTGATATGATTGAGGGATAGCAAAGATTGAAGGATGATAAGAACCAAAAAAAAAAATACAAGAAATCTTTCCAAATGTAAAATATTTGGTTTTTACTAAAGAAGGGTTACAGAAGGGTCACCATTTGTAATGAAGATAAACCTTTTTATTCCTTGTATTTTACCTCTTTTTAGCCACTGTAATACACATAAAAGTCCATAAAGTGCCGTTTTCTGTCTATTACAATGAAAGAAAAGCTTATGAGATGTTAAGTTTGGGAAATCAGTTTCAGTCTACTGTAACCTACTATTTGTATAACTGGAGTCCAGCACTGCACACTCCTGTTACAAGTTCACAATATATCCATGTGCTGCAGTTTAAATCTGCAAAGGCTGGAGAAAACTAATTGCCACTAAAGCATAAAACATGTTTTTCTTTGGAGAGTGAGAGTCACTATTTGCAACTAATTTAGAAATTACCAGAGTTTTAATTTCTTTCTTGGCATCTATACTTGTACACAACAGACTTTGTCATGGTAAGACATTTTATATTCTGTAGTCACTTGCACAAAAAAAACCCCTCTAATTCTGTAGTAGTAGATGAACAGATAATATATCACAAACCCATTTTTTATGAAAACTTAGAACTTGTTGGCTGCACTCATCTTAACAATGCAAGAATTCATCATAGTGTGACACCTTCCAGGCAGCGTAACACCTAACAGTCATCACTGTTACTGTCATATTACTTGGAAGCATCTAAATGAGTGTGGTTTATGCACTGCAAGTAGTGACCCAAGCCCTGCCACTAATTTTTAAACCATATTTTTTTTCTAATATGATATCAAAACATTAAATGCAAAAGATGTATATATAGTTACTATCTTTATCATGAGCAAGAACATAAAGAATTGACTTTTTCTTGTGCACAGGCACATGAAATGAAATGTGATCTATCTTCCAGCTGAAAGAGCAGTGCAAATGTATTTCCTGCTTAGATTAATTTTCAAGAGGCTGGTAACATAAACTTTCTGTATATTGGAAAAAACCTCTAGTCTTTATTGAGCAGAAGCTAAAATATCAAATGGAGGGAAGTAGATTGTAATCCAGATTTACAAGGTGAAATTTCCATTGAATAGAAGATGTGCAGCTTTCAAATTAACAAATTGCATTTCAGTCTAGCTATCCTTCTAGGTACCTGAGGATACTATGGCAATGAGTATGATTAGGAGTATGATAAGAACTATGTATCAATATAACTTATAGACCAAAATCTCCTTTGTGCACATCTGATTCATTGAGCTTAGCTCCAATGCCAAGAATTATCAGATTCTATCCATTCTCGAGGGGAGAAGGGGGTAATTCAGATTTTCGTCTTCTCTAAATGAGTATTTAAAGCAAGCTCTGGAGGTGCTATCTCCATCTATTCGTAAAGCAAAGGAGTGATAGCTCAGACTTTGATTGCAACACCAGAAACATGAAAAGTTAAGAAATAAATCCCACTTCACATTTATCTGGTTTGATAGGGCACAGATGTGCAAACTTTAGCCTAAGTATCTTTTCTTTACCCTAACATCCAAGTTCAGCAATCACATAATTTTTCTATGTACACCAAGCAAAGACCCATGACTGTGCCATTTCATCTCACTGTTTGCCAAAAGTCTGGTGATTAGGAGTGGATTCTATCTACAGGTTTTGTATTTCCCACCCCTCTAACAGTGATCCACAGTACCATTTACACCCCTAAGACCTTCCTGGAAATGAGATGATGACTCTCAGTGGGTCTTCACACCCATTAGGTGAAGGAAGTTCTACTAGTATTAAAGAGTCCACTTTAGAAGATGATCAAGCAGGCACCCTGTTCCATGAGACATCACTCTTCAGACGAGGCAGAAACTGAATTTGTGCATTTTCTTTGACAACTAATTAATGTAAAGATCTGTGGCTCCTGTCACTGTTGGGAGATGGCCTTTCCTTGCCCATGCTAGTCAGGGTTTGAGCAGCAGGCAGACCCATTCCACCTGAAGACAGAGGCAACCACTGTAACAAAGCTCTGTCTTAGCAACCACCTCACGCGCATTCGGAATGCAATGCATCAGATACAGCAGCATGCACAACCATTCACCTGGGGGATGGAATAATATCACCATTTTTAAAAACAGGGCTCTGTCAGGTCTCCCAGGAGTGTTCTGACAGCTGCCATCATCCATCCACCTTTGCCACCGGGAACTGGTATTAACCATGAGGGAAAAAATGATCGGACAGACTTAAACTTTGATATTACTGTGAGACTGAGACTAAACAAAACTTGATACTAAGCAAACACTTATTTTTGGAGAACCAATCAAAGCCTAAATATAACACCAAATGGTCACAATGAATGTGGTAAAATATACTTTTTCATTTTGCATATTGCATCCAAACAGCTAATTAGAAACAGGACTCTGTCTAAACATGCAAAACGTAAAACTGGGGGAGTTTCCCGTTTTCCTACATTTCAGGAATCATTTGCTGATTAACATCACGCAGGGTTATCAAATCTAACAGCACAGCATCTAAGGGTTTTGGGGTAGTAGCCTGTGGAAAGCCAGTGAGCTTATAAAACACTAGTGTAAGCCTGTCATCTTCAGACTTAAGAGCCTGACCCAAAACTCTGGAGTTATGATATATTTTACCGGCTCATTGTTTGTATCTTAACCTATAGCCTCAGTATGCAGAAGATGTTTGAAAATTAATCTGAGAACATTAAACCCTCTAAGACTTAGACCTTCTGCATTTTATTCTGGGGTCTCTTGGGGAAAAAAATCTTGATGATAAACATCCTGTCCCAGGAAAATTTTGCTATCATGGCATATATATAACAGTCCAAGATTGTGGACCAAATGGAGTCTAAAAAAACTGAAATGAAAACTTCACTTTTAGGAGTGCACTGATTGTCTGAATGTCTGAATACAGTCCTGTTACTTTTAGTCTTTTATAGCAAAAATGCAATGCAGAATATATTTTTTAAGTAATATTTTCTATTTCATGTAGTTTTGGAGCACTTGGAAAGAAGTTGCTCACAACTGATTCGTCAGGTTACCATCACATTTTTTCACTGTAACAAAAGACATAGCACAGTGGAGTAAAAAAATTGAAAAGAGACTTAAAGTACATTGGAATTTATTCCTAAAATGGGTACTTCAGGGTATTTTCCTCATGGAAATTGAGACTCTATCCACTTTTACTTTAAGGAAATCAGAAGGGACATTAAAAGAACATTTCCCCACAAAGTTTGACGCAGTATATTCCCCTCCCCAAGGTAAAGAGCATAAAAGGTGTTCTTTCTCAGACAGGGTGCATACTCAGCCACTAATCTATGCAGCCACTGTACTGTGTGTGAATGCAAATCACCCATGAATGCCACGGCCAATTTCTCAGTTGCCTGTCTCTATAGTATGCATGTGCATTTTGTATTATATGTTTACTGGTGCATCAGATCCCCGTTGAAAAATCAAGAAAACTTCCATGTCCTCCCAAAAGAAAATGTGGAATTATTTTATACACATCCAGCCAGGTCAGGCTGCAATATGTTCTCAGGAGAAATTCCAGCTGAATTAAGATGGCACTGCTGTACAGTGATGTGGTGGATACAGAGGTACTCAGGGCAGCTCAAATACAGGAAGCAGCATGGCTGTATCAGCATGGTGCTCTCTGTAGACTAATTAGTCCTGCTAAGAAGCTGGACTATTAAGTCCATGCTAAATGCAAATCTGTGCAGTGTTCCTGCCTTCCCCTTGGGTTGTGCTGAATGAGCTCTGCTGAGGAAGGCTTTTCTGTCTGGAACCAGGGACCTCTAACAGCCGCAAAAACTTATGAAGTTGTAAAGCATAAGGAGATTGGCCAGCAAGACAGGTGCAGTTTTAAGGAGAGAGCCCGGGAAGGCCTGGGAGCTCATTTCCATTGCTCCAGGCACAGCACTCAGAGCTGAATGCTACTGCAGTGTCTGCATTGCTCCACATGCCCTTGTGGGGTTTGAGACTATGGGGATGCTTACACCAGTTTTTAGTTCACTGTAGGACTACATAGCTCCTTTCTGGGGATGAGGCATCAGTCTTGAGGTGAGAGAAAATACTGGAAGGCAATAGCAGCTCTGGGCACTTGGCAAAAAGAAATTAGAATGCAAAGTTACAGAAAAAGTTGCTAGTATTTTAGCCTACAGGACACACACATACAAAGTAAAGATGGTGAAGATGAAACTTAAACGAGTGTTTTGTCCAGCATTATACAAAGACAAATGGGAATGAAGTGAAGAATAAGAATACCAAAGCTTACACCATGTTGCATTGTCCTCCAGATAGTCCTCTGAGAAGCAAGAGGGAAACAGATTCAGGGAACAGAAAAACAAAACAAAACAAAACAAAACAAAATAAACCACAGGTTATACCAAACAGGTAACCACAGAGAAGATAACGAATCTTTATAAGCAGTTGATTTTAAATGAGAAACTTTAGATCATGCTCTACAGAAGCAGGTGTGCTCGGTGGTTAAAACTATTAATTTTTTTACAATATTTAAGTTTACTGGTCTTCAGGTATATTTGCTAGATGCCTGGACTGTCACTTCTTTGTAGAAGGATATGGAAAGATTTCTCTGAGTTGTTCCAATGTATACTTTAGGATGAGATGAACTATGCTTTAGAAATATGTGATCTTAAATCTTGACCCATGCTTAGACAACTGAACAAAAGCCTTTATTTCTCTCTGTTAACAGTGAAAGTGATAGTCATCTGGACTCAAATCAAGGCAGCGGGTTCTAGGGATCTGCACTATGGATTTCTATGCTGAATCAGAAAAGTCCTCATTTTTGCTACTGTTACAGTCAGTATAAAGTGAAATCAGTTACCTAAATGTAGGCAGAGCAAGTGAATTTAGCAGCTCTGAGATATTCCATCTTACTTGCAACCAGATCTCCTGCAACCTCGCTTTCACCTTGGACATCTTGAAGAGCCCGGGCATCTCGAACAGCATTGGGTGACTATATTTATGTACCCGAATTTCACAAGGTGCAACCTGCAGAGAGAACAGGTGGGGCTCCGTCCTGTTCTCCCACTTGGATGCCTCATAGTGAACATCCTCTAGGGTTTTCTATCCGAACTTCAGCTGCCAGTCCAGGGGAGCATATGCATCTTGAGCTACTGCTCTATCTTCCATCTCAGTTAGATGACTTAAATACGCCAAGGCATTTCAGTCTCGTCTCTCTACATGTGGATACTCCAACTGAGTCTTTATTTCCCAGTCTTTGAGAGATGTCTGTGACAGATGAGGTGAATCACTCTTCAAAGATGTGCATCTCTCTTCATTGACTTCAGAAAGCGCCTGACTTTTGGGCCAAGTGCTGTGAAGATGTCATTGAATTGTCTGAGCATAAGTATATTAAGTTGCTTGATCTTCTGAAGTGTATTCAAGCCAGCTCCCCTCTGCTGCTCCAGAAGTGTCCTGGTCTCCTCTAGTCCTTTGCTGGTCCTTTATTTCATATACCCTAGGATGTCTCAGATGCTTTTCATCCATGCTTAGACAAGTCTCTCAAGTGCTACATAACTTCCTAAATATATCAGATACTTTAAAACCACATAAATCACAGCTTTGGGGGAAATTTAAATTTTTCCACATTTCTAATAATTAATTTTGATCTATTTCCTATTTGTTAAGACTTACTTGTTACAGCTACAGCAATAACACAGAGAAATCACTCCCTCCTTTTGAAATGGAATAGCTGGATTAATCACATAAGCTCAGGCAAGGATGAAGGAGCACTTTCTCAGATGGGTTCAGTACCTGGTGATTTCAGCGCAGGCTTCTTATGAGGGTGGCTTTGTGCAACACATCTGATAAAATATGGCCAACTGAATTAATCCTGTAAGTGGGGAATATGAGCAGGACCAAAACAGAATTCGTTCAGATGTGCTGCATGTTTGTATAACATTGAGATGCAGAGGAAATATTTTTCTAAACTTGTTTTTTCTGCTGTCAAAGACAGATAAAAGCAGAATGGTTTGCCACTTCTTTTGAGCTTTTTGTAACTGTGTGTTTGGACTTCGTGGTGACAGTTTAAAGGCAAGGGGTCTGACAGTGTTTCATGAACACAAACTCCAGAGTAGACTTCTAAAAGCATTAATATAACACTGAACAGTCTTCTGAATCACAAGAAAAGGCTTGTTTCTTATATCTGTAATAATCAAAATGGAATTTATGTGTTTGAAAACATCAGCAAAATACTAATATTGCAGTGTATTTATATAAAGTAAGCAACAGAAAATGATTGGTGTGTAGACAGGAAAACTGCTGTACATGGGGTCCTCTTTATATCCTGTTAACAATGCAAGGGTAAGGAGTATGCAAATGAAGCTGGTTCTCCAAGCTCTGGCTATAGTTAATGAAGAGAGATACATCACTCAGGGAATGATTCAGCACATGGAAAGCTGAGGTTATAACACAGGTTAAACACTGTTTCTGTGAGGCAGGAGCGAAGCGTTTGAATCCTTCTGGATAAAATTACCCAAGATGGTGTGAGATGCAGGCAGTGACCTTTCCCAAGAGCTGCTAAGGGATTATGGCTCTGAAATAAGGCCGTCTGCTCTAATCCACATAAACTACCTTACCTAGCTCCACTGAGATCAGCAACCACCCCTGAATTGAGAGATGGTTAGTCCCAGCCCAGAAGGAGACAACACATTCATAACTGCCATTTGAAGATGGATTTGATACCAACACTCATCATTAACAGACCATAAATAGTAATTATTTTAAATACCATCAGCAGGAACAGGAAATAGGAATTTAATTTGAACATTTTAACATTAACAGCAGCAATACTAAACTCCTTGTTGTTTTCCTGAAATAATGCATGAACATAATTAGTTAAACCATGTGGAGATAAGTTCCCCTTTTAAAGTCTAGAAGTTATAAAGAATTATCTGCATTGACATATTTCATTAGTTTCAGTCTTTAAAGGCTGGCAGCACTGGACACATCTCTGCTTTGTTCAGTGTGCTGCTCAGTATTTTGCAAGTTACTATTTTAAAAAGGATATTAATATGTTCAGAAGTATTCTTCTTATGTCAATATGTAATGTATCTTAAACTTTCCTTTTTCATTACAAAAATGCTTGAACTTTTCTTACATCATCAGACTAATCCAAACTGAGCCATGATTCCAGCCCCTTCCTTTTAATGCTCTTCCTCCCATTTCAGCTGTTTACAACCTTTAGATTTGACAAAGCATGATTGAAACCTAAAGCCTTTGGTGACCTTTCACTTCACCTTGACCAATTCTATGTTAAGATCCAGGCCTCTGCTCTGAGAAATGCAGAAGGACTGGTTCTCTGAATCTAAAGTAAAAGGGTAAAATTAAGATTACATCAAATATAAGATTGAGTATTGCTAGTCAGATTTTTAGCCTGAGGTGTTGCACTGCACTATGATCCTGCTGTGGTACCTCCATCTACAATGGAGGTAAGCATCTTCTCTGCCTCTCCTTTTAGGATAACCAGGCTGCACTCTTTCCAGAAGTGCAGAGAACTAACAGATGTTGCTTTTTGCTGCAGGGTGATCCCACGTCTTGACTAGAAATGCCATGTTATTTTTCTATTGGGATGCCATGAAAATTGATAGAATAGAGTATACAGAGTACATCATAGACAGAAGTGATTGGAAAGACTGGACACTGTGAAAAACTACTATAACCATTACATGAATTTGATGAATGATGGCATCAAGAAGATACCTGGGTCCTCACCTGCACTGGTATATTTGGGTATTCTCTTTGGCAAGACAGCCCAGTGCTCTGCAAGTGTGCAGCAATTAGCTGAGGGCATGTGATACAGCCTTTTTAAAATCAGAATCTCTTCAGCTTTGCTCATCCGTTTTACCTACAGATGATTGCTGGGATGGTACTAACAGCTGTAGCAGTTACCCCTCTATAAATATATAGATGTATAAATAGCAGGAACACTGAAGTCTGAAATCCGATGATTGGTTGTAATAAAAATAATCTTATGTTGAAGGTTTTTTGTTTGTTTGTTTGTTTGTTTGTTTTTTGTTTTTGTTTTTTTTCCTCCAAATGATTGAATAAGTAAAGCAAGATTAAGGATCACTGAAGTTCTAGCAGATTAAAGTCAATTGTTGAGATGGATGGAAATAAAGCAGTGGTAATTTTATAATTAAGTAAAGAAGTGAAACAAATCGAGGTACCTTTGCAAGAGTGTTAGTTAAAGAACTAGGTGATAAAAATGGCCTTAATACATAACTTTTTCCATAAAATAAAAAAAATATAAAATAGTGTTGCAGAACACTTTTGATATATAATTTATACTGCAAAGTACCTGCAAAGGCTTATGTGGTTTTTGGCCCCCAGGAAAGAGTTTATTCTCTTCAAACAAGTCTGATAGGTAAAAACTGAGCCATACTGCTCTCCTACAGTGAAATTCTATACCGCTCCCAATGGAGAAAAAAAGTTTTACTAAATGTGGGAACAGCTGGCAAAGAAACTATAAAGAGTGATTATAAAATTATTAAATCACCTTCTAGTATATAGCCAAGCCTTTTGTACTGATTTGAAAATGGAATAAATTTTGCCTTACCAGCCTATCCAAACTTGTGCCAGCAGCAGTTGTAGGTCGCTCCTCTGGGTTGTATGGTCTAAACCGGGTATTGAAGTTTTCAGGGACAGAACGGGAAGATCTCAGGGCAGGTGCTGGTTTAGGTTGGCCACATCCTTGGAAAACCTGAAAAAGACATTCTTGGTTATATGTTGGTTTGATGAAAATCATATAAAAAGGAAAGCTGGTGTTTTGTAGCCTCTCGCCTCTTTATTCTTTCTTTTGTATACTTGAAACAGGATTTGATTGACATTTTTGTACTAGTAAATTGAGTGCTTGGCCTGCATTAAAACTCAGGTTAATAAGCATTATAAATTACTTGGTGAAGGTATGGAAACATACAGATACCTTAAAATCCCCTTAATTTAAAAAGGTGATTATTATGAGAAATTAACATCTGAAAGCACCTTAACTGCTGTCTTTCCAGGAAGAAAAATGCAGAAAAGGATGACCTTTGTGGCAGGACATAGTTGACAACTGTTTTCACTTTTGTTAAAATGTGGTAGTTACCCAGAATCACAGGTCATCCATAATCCCCACCTACAGCTCCTCCTACCTTGAAATTTTATTTGTAGTCTTAGAGAAAAGGTCAATGATGAAATATCCTTGTAACTGGATAACTTATTCCCTAACAATCTCTCTCTAGAAGAGGGGTGAGGCACTGGGCAACAGTGATAATTATTTTCTGCTACTGTGTTTGTTTTCTGGGTATAGAAAATAATGTTCGGGGTTATGAAATTTTTCATGTACTTCCATTTGGAAAAAAAGTTTCAGTATTGCGTATCTGGTAGGTACTAAAGGACACAGAGGACACTTCTGACTACAGGATATCAAGCATATTTCCCAGAGGCATTTTTGCACAAGCTGCACATCCTAAAAGAGGTAGAAAATCCACAAAGTTAAAATTTTCAAGTGCTTTCATGAAGCAGAATCCTGGTGTTTGCCTTCATACCATCTTTTTCA
The DNA here is from genome assembly GCF_015227805.2 of Hirundo rustica. Classification (NCBI taxonomy): domain Eukaryota; kingdom Metazoa; phylum Chordata; class Aves; order Passeriformes; family Hirundinidae; genus Hirundo; species Hirundo rustica. The sequence continues at coordinate 76,902,924 of NC_053451.1, read as the reverse complement.
GTTTTAGAACTACCCTTCTGGTTTTGTGACCATTGTATTTTGTTTCAACATTTTGCCTCCATTCAAAAGAAAATAAAATTAAATGCCAGAATTTAAGATGTACAAAACCCTAATGCTGTATATAGACCGCTTGAATGAGCTTTGTGGGGATGAAAACATTGCAGATGCTGTGGTTTGACTGTAGGACAAAATTACTCCTGTTTGTGTGGCTATGCTGGTTTCTGTGGCGAGATTTTGGTACCAGGGGTGCTCCAGGGGTGGTTTCTGTGAGAAGCTGCTGGCAGCTTCCCCTATGACCGGAAGAGCCAACGCCAGCCAGCTCCAGGACAGACATTCTGCTGGCCAAGGCTGCGCCAATCAAAAATGATAGTAATGCCTCTCTGATAACATAGTCAAGAAGGAAAAAAAGTCATTTTGTAGATGTAATTGTGGCCAGAGAAGAGCAGGGTGAGAACACGTGACAGGAACAGCTCTGCAGACACCAAGGTGAGTGCAGAAGGAAGGGCAGGAGCTGCTCCAGGTGCCAGAGCTGAGGTTCCCCTGCAGTCTGTGGCGCAGATCGTGGTCAGGCAGCTGCGTCCCCGCAGCCCATGGAGGATCACAGGGATGCAGAGGTCCACCCTCAGCCCATGGAGGACACCCACACCAGGGCAGGTGGGTGTCTGAGAGGAGGCTGTGACCCCGTGGGAGGCCTGTGCTGGAGCAGGGTCCTGGCAGGGACCTGCAGACCCGTGCAGAGAGGAGCCCACTCTGGAGCAGGTTTCCTGCTAAGACTGGGGACCCTGTGGGGGACCCACACTGGAGCAGGTGGTGCCTGAAAGACTGCACCCCATGGAAGAGTGACCCAAGTCCATGGTGCAACTTCTGTTTCTCTCAGGGAACATTAAATTGGCTCTCAGTTAGGTTTCCCGATGTTAATTTAGAGGCCCCAAATGATACAAAATTTGCTGAAAGAAGCTGATTCATAGTAAATACATGTCCAGTCATCAGGTCTGCTCTGACTCAAAGTCCAGCAAGTCAGCTGTTGTATGGCCATTGGGATTTTTAATTTATGAGTGGAATACTGTTTGGTCTGGTTTGAGAATATTTATCTGTTTTAAGAGTTTCAAGCCTCCCTAGTCCTGAGGACTATTGGACAATAAACTAATTTAATCAACCAAGAAAAATTATTTTAGCTTATAAAGCTCTAAACCCTTCATCAGGAAAGGATCTTATTTTTCCTCTGTGAAAAAAATTCTACTAAAATTAATATTCAAGATTTGTACATGATTGTGTAGGATACTCTACAATTTAAAGGGTGAAATCTGTATGTTAAGAGCATGAACTATGCTTACAAAGTTTACTTAAGTTTCTTCTAGCTTAAGATAAGTTATGCACTGAAAACATGCTTGCTTATTTAGATATCTATGCAATCCCATTTACTCAATTAAGCAACTGTGTATTTGCCTACAAAGTAGGCGACAATTATCCAAAACAGACAACTAGATTCTCAGGAGAAAGGAAAGTGAGGGCATGTCTCCTTAAATGTCCCAGTGTGTGATCGTTAAGCTACTTGTATGACCATGTGCAGCTGCGAGTCTACATAATTTATATTTCATCTTTCTTATGGTGCACTGAAAAAACCCAACAGAGCATTTGTGGCATTTATCTTCGTATAAATAGTTGCAGCAAGTGGTTTTATACAAACTTACGCACAGTCAGACAATAATAGAGATAGAAACTAGACAATAATATTTACATCACAGAAAAAGAAATACTTGCTTTTTAAATGACCTAACAGAAATGCAGTAAGGATACAATATTAAGTAACTGAACTTTGAGTGCCAGAGAGACAGTTTTTAATTTGCATTTTGGTATGAAGTGACAGAGCACAGAATGTAAAGATGATAACTGATATTAACAAATACTTCCTAAGAAGAAGCACGTGAATACTTTCTTTACAATACTACCAGAGGTATAGAACAATTTCTAGAAAAATATTCAGGTGTTTCATTACACATCTTGTGAATTAGTAGCATAAACCCACTCTCTAAAAAATTGTATTTTAGATATAATTCATGCAGTCCATTTCATCAAAATTTAGAGAAGGAATTCCATTGGAAATTAAGAGAGCTAAATTTAGTTGTCATCGTTATATGTGTCTACATTTAAGCTATACATCTAAGATAGAGAAGATCAAAAACTTCCTTCTGTTTCTCTCTCATCAGCATCTACAGTAGTTTGGGATGTTCTGGGATATGTGAGACACCTGTTAAGATTTTATAACACAAAACCAGTCCCCAATGAACTGCAGTTAAAGCTCAAATGGACCAAATCTCTATGGTCAGGGGTATGAGCCAAGCCATGAGAACAAGTCAACAGAGCCAGTGAAGAATTAAATCTCTTGAGCCAACTAAATGGAAGTATCTACTTCAGGGCTAGGATGCAAATACTGTAGAAAAAAGAGCCCTTTTCCCAGGAGAATTTGAAGTTTTGCATTTTTACAGAAGACATAGTTTGCTCTCTGTGAAGCCTTGGGTCATGCTGCTATTTAGCCATGTGTTAGTGCTCAGTGCTTCCAGTTGAGTGTCTCTATATGATTCTGCTCCATTGACCCTTCAGACAGAATAGCATTGATTTTTTTAAATCTGAAATGCCATTATATTTTTCCTGCACAGAACTCTGGAAAGAACACAGATAAATGAAGAGGTGTTCTTAATATGAAACTTGTGGACTATTTTAAGAAGGACCTTGGATGTAGTTCTCTGAAGATATCCTCCTTATAAATAATGCATAGGTAGCCTGCTATGTCATGGAGCTCATTCATCCATTTAGGTGAAGTAATTGCTGAGAAGCAGCATATATTTATAGGTTAAAATGGCATATCCATCAACTCAGATAAAAGCAGATTTAAGGCTTACTAAGGGGAAACTCAGTTATGGGATAGACTATACAAAAGTGGAAAAATCTGATCGTGACAGCCAAATGACTCCTACAGCAGTCTAACGTACCTGTATAGGAGCAGACTATTGCAGAAAGTAATTCAATATGTTGTGTTTTAAGCAGAAATGGAGACATGATTATGCTGATGCAACCAGATTAGGAATTTTCTCAACTTTGAAAAAAAATGGACGTTATAACATCTTTTGTGCTGTTTTTTGAGTTTTCCTCCACTTATGAATGAGCAATCTCTGCAGATATCAACTAGTAAACATTCAGGTTTTAAAAATGCAGCAGATGTAGCTTTTACTTTTTGCCTTGAAGCAGGAATCAAAGGTGTTGGTACTGACAGCCCTGTGGGAAAATTGTGAACGCTCTCAAAACATGCTTGTTTTGGCCAAGATTGAAATAAGCATTTATGTTACGACTCTGAATATGACTACCTGAATTATCTCAGGGAGAATGAAAATGAGAATGAGAATAAGGTAAATGTATGCTACAACTAAGTCTTGGATATAAGCTGAACCATGGGAAACAATGCAAAAAATGTAAAAATTTTGCCTGAGATATAGAATGTTGCTGAGCACTGAATTTAGCACTATATTGTTCAAATACCAAAAAATATGTCACTGGAGAATAACAAAGAAATTTCAATAAAGAGGACATCCTGTCTCAGCTGCTATAAACAGAGATCCAAGGAAAATCTACTGCACCCTGACTTCTGCCAGAGGCAACTTTCAATGAATATTACTCTGGTCTGGGTAGACCCAGGCTGCAAGGCCTATTCTTAAAAGATACTGATGTCTTGGGAGGCATCTCAGGCAGCCCAGGCTGATTGTTTTGCACTCTCTGTGGTTTGGTTTGTGCAAGGTACACTCTAAGAGTGGCTGCAAGTGTTAGATGATGAGTCTGTGGAAACTGATTTTGATGATCATCACTTCCCTTGGAGAAGGGAAAGTTTGGGCATATTCAGAGCACATAGATCCTTCCAGCAGAAAAGCCTTGGGCCTTGGGGTGTAACTTTCTATACTGTCGCTCTTTTTTGTCAAGAATCTCCAGCCGTCACAGCTGTCAGGAATGGGACTTTCCCTGAGGCAAAATAAGGACCTCGTGTGGTTGTCATTAAGGGACATGAGAGTTGTGCAAGGTGAGCAGCCAAGAAGCCTAGAGATTTGTGGTCAGACCTCCTAGACAGCTAGTGATGAATATAAACTGCTGAGAAATACATAGAAAACACAGAAAGATTGCAGCCTCAGCAAAACTGGAGGATCTTAACGTAATACTGACACATGTTTAATGTGAACTGTGCTCAAAGAATCAACTATAATCATCATACAAACAAGAAAAGTTAATGGCTTAGGAACAGAGATACTTCATCTTATACAGTGAGAAATACTGGGATGTGTCTGAGTCTGAATGTCCTTGGTCAGCAGGACAAAGACAGAAGAGGTACATGTGGTATGTCTATAATTCTCTGTCTCAGTATTGACGTGCAGCCATCAAAAGAGGAAGACAGAGGGTTTGTCTTCTAAGGAGATGGTACACAAGGAGTGAACTCAAGCAATAAGCCTTGACTGTCTGCACTGATTAATTGTCAAGTCATTGGCTTTTTCTTAGACCTTTGGAATAGGGCAATTTTATATAACTATCTGAAACAGGAGCGCTGGGCTTTGGATTAAATAAGGTCTGGGTCTTCTGCCTACAAAGAGAATGAAGTAAGTGAGAGCTCCTTGAGGAATAAACCTTTTGTTTTCGCTTTCCCCACTCCTTTTAAAAGGAAAACAACATTATATAACATGGCCGAAAATTGTACTGAATACAGCATAGAGTCTTCTCCCAGACATCAACCAGATTTTTAAGTAGAAAAGGCTTCATGCCAGCAGTGAAAAACAATCTATATGTATGTAGGTGTTGCAGACATAATATTATTAGTGCATCATCATTTTTCCACTGTAAAAATGCACTGTCTGACTTGTGGAAAAATAGCTATGATTCCTAGTCACCACATTTTCTGTAGGTACAGTTAAATAAAAGGTACAAAATTGTCTGAAGAATGAGAAAACAGAAAAGATCATGATTTCAACACCCCAGTTGAAGTTTTCTGAGTGGCATCTCAGAATAATTGACGTGAGTGGCTTTTCTCCCACATTAGGTCTGTAATTGCATTCCACACACCCCATTACATCTGGTGAGGTATCTGTCATTTCCACTGAAGCTCTAAGTGGTCAATATGTGCAAGGGGGAAAAATTAGATGACAGAGCATGGATTCAAAGGCTGCTTGTATATCATCTCTGTAGGTCTGACCTGGCATAGAAGAGGGAAGCACTACCCCCAAAAGATTTTGCTGCTTTATTTATTTATTTATTTATTTATTTATTTATTTATTTATTAAGGGTAAAGCACTTCCACGTTACATGAAAAAGGATGGATATAACCTAGGAGATCAAGGAAATCATATTTCAAGAGAATAATGGTCTACAGAGAATATACAAAGGTTCCTCAAGGATAGACAGTTCTGTTATCTATGAAAATATAATGAAATAAATTTTGCTGATATAATTTCTCTTTTGGTCTGCAAGTTTAAAAAAATATTGTCTAAGGTTCCTCTTAGTGGAAAAACTTTTGCATTGCAAATGGCATTGCTATTAATCTTTACAGCAAATATTTTTGAGGGACAGGAGAAATAGCTCTGTAGTGCTGCTACAAATAGGTAGTGAGATAAGCTCATGCCAGAACATCATTGGACTCTGGCAGGGGATTCAGCTTTCCAACTAATGGAAAAACTGTGAAAACCAAACAAGTAAAAGGGAAAATGAAATACACCTGGGCCTGGGGTGAGTTTTAAATGAAAAGATTTTTTGTTTCTTTTCTGAGGTAAGGGCTGAGTTTGCTGAAGCTGGCCTTTGATTCCCAAAATATCTGAGAGAATTTGGCCGTTAAACACCTTGATTACTGGCGCCAGAACAAAGTCTCATCCTGCAGGATGTAGACTGCTTTTAAAATCCAAGGAACGTCATGTAGGTTGAAAACAAAAGGCATATTGAAGGAAACTCTTAGCAACCTGCAGCACTGGGGCCATAGAAAGCATCAAAATTTGGGTTGACAGGAAGAATGTAAACCTCAGGCTCCCGCTTTTTGTCCCCACTTTTCTTTTCTTTTCTTTTCTTTTTTTTTTCCCCCAGCTGATGCAGCTTCCTTCCAAGCAATGGAAAATCACTGACTCAGATGGCAGTCTGGCCAGCACCTAACTGACTGCTGGGAGTTAAATGGGAGACAGAAGCTCCTAATGCAGACAACTTGGCAAACTGTTGTCTTTAGAATTTCAGCCACAGTGCACTAATGAATATTAAGGCAAGGCCATTAATTGTTGGCTCAACAGCACCTGCTTCTAAATTCGAAGGATCTTATTAACATGGGGTTCAGAGGTGGTGGTGATCTGTGTATACATACACACATTAAAAATGGAAAGGAGGAACCTGGTATCATTAGCTCTGTTTATCCTTGTGTCAGAATCCAGACAAAACTATCAAACTGAGGTCTGGTAATCAGAGACAGGGCAATGTATTATTTCCCTAGAGTGGCTATTAAAGGAGGTTAAATGGAACATTTTGTGTATTCACCTCAAACACATTGTGCTTCAGTCTGACCTAGATAAATCAAAATACGTTTGGAAGTAAATACGTAGAATCACAGATGAGACACAAGTGGAAGTTACCAAGTGTACTCTGCAGGATATTGCTTACAGAGTTACCACTGGTTTTCAGCACTCTCCTTTTTCCTTAAATCTCTTACAGCTATTAATTTGAAGTTTAATAAATAGTAGCTTTCTCCCTTCCACTTCCCTTTCAAAAATTTGAGCTTGCTTAACTAGGTGAGGAACTCAAAGGCAGTCTGGTGAACTGTTGAACAAGCAAAAGTAATTTCTGGCAGTCTGGACATGTTTCTCTAAGTCTAGACAGAAAAATTGGTGGAGATGGTTTTCCCCCCTCTTGTGACATTCAACAACAGAGAAGGCACGACTCACACAGTACCTTTGCTGACACCTGCATGCTGTTTTCTTGCATGTTCATGATGGCTTCAGAAATCTTGACATCAATGGGATCCATGACTGATTCAATGTTGAATGGTCCCTCTAATCTCTCCGCTACCAGAAGCATAGCATCTGTTAAAACACAAAGCAGCCATTCCCTTAAAGAAGGGATACCTTTGGGTTCCTCAGGCAGACTAGCATTGCCAGCTGTAGGTGTGGGAAGTGAGCACTCAGCAGGAGTCTGGGGAGATGTGTGACAGCAGCACTGTGAAGTGGGCAGGGCAGTTTCCCAGCTGTCAAAAATACCTTCCCCTACTTCTGCCACCACCACAAAAAAAAAAAAAAAAAAAAAAAAAAAGGAATAAAGACTTGATAAAGACTTTAAAAGTTAGATTAATATTAGTTGCCATAGCATTATTGAGCTTGGGGTAAAATTATTTTACACAGCTTCTTGAAGCAGCCAGTGCTCTGGAGTGTACTTATGTAATCTCCTTCCCAAGAAAAAGCAGGCTGATAGAAATGAATCCCTGGGGTATGTTCTTAGAGTTTGTGTGAGATGATGAAAATTTTGATATGATATATCAGGGTGTTATAATAAAAGCAGCTGTTCTTTCTGACCTTAATGATCTCATTTTCTTGCAATATGAACAGCAGATGAATATTGGATTTCTGCCATAGTATATAGGTATAAACCATGTTTGCCTTCCTACAGTTTCAAAACATGGCTGTAAGTTGTATGCAGAAACATATATTGTTTGTATGTTTTGGATTAAAACAAAAAAGTTTACTTAACTTCCATTGGAGCCCCTGTGCAAAATAATTTAATCTTTTGATGCTCACTAACAAGTAAAAAACAAGCAACTGAACAGAAATTCATCACAATAAAAAAGGTTTTGCCACAAATCATATATATTTGTCTATACATAGACACAAATTTATCGTAATTTGTGTGGCAATAAATGTGATAAACTGGATTTACAGTATATCCTTTGAACATCATATTCGATCCTGGTCTCCTATGTTAAAGTTTTCAGCAACTAATTAGCTTTAAGCAGATGATGTTTGTAACTTTAACATGATAAACAAAATTCTTCACATGCTCTCTTCTTTATACATCAGACTTAAGCTTCAGAAAGTACCAAGCAGACTTTCTTCTGAAACAGACCCATGCCTGCTTTGCTGTTGTAAGCATCAGTCCCACAGCAGCTGTGTGGATGGAGAAGGCATGGAGCTCCCCACAGACCTGACAACAATGTTTGTTAGCTTCACACTTGGCTGCAAGTCACAGGTTTGTTCCAGCACGGACATCTTTTCCTTCCCCATAAAAGCATAAGTGCATGGAGGGATGGGAAGAAGTGGCTGTGCTTCCAGTGCATACCCAGAAATCCCACTGAAACTGAAATTGCTTGGCATGTAGCACCTAAGCACTTTTGCAAATTTACATTTAATATTTCACAGTACTTTTAGGCTGGAAAGAGTGTAATGCCAGTTATTTGGAGTGAGGTGCATAGTGCTTGTTGCTGACTGTGAGAAATGGTGAGATGATAGGAAATTGGTTTCAAGCAGAGGTGTTATTTTGCCTGCACATTATTTTAAAATTCTTTAGTTTATACCCTTTCCAGTGGGAAATGGTGAAAATGAGAACTACGTCTGATACAGAAAACAGTTTTCATACACACAAAAACACGCACAAACATAAACACATGCACACACATACACTTAGAGATTACTGCAATAAGTCAGCAGTTTTTTCCACAAGGAAAAAAAAAAAAAATTACAAAGATTTTGTAAATGTGGACTCCTACAAAGTACTTTCTTCCTCATATTCAGAATGACTTGTATAAAACATTTATGCTTTAGTACTTTGGGAGCAATGTGATCAACTTAAATTCTAAGCGCCAAAACCAGTACTAGGCATTGTTAGGGCACAGGTTTTGGGGGCTGGAATTTTTGGTAGTTTACTTCAGGAATAGGGTTAAGATTAGGGTTACTTCACAAAAAAGTCAAAAGGTAAGCTGCCTTTTTTTTTTTTTTTTTTTTTTTTTTTTCCCTAGGGTCAGACTACATATTAAGTTAAGGACAGGTACCTCTTTATATAAGTCAGCTTTATTTTGGCCGCTAGAAGGTTGGAACAGTCTAGTGCTAAGCCCCAGTATGTGTTCAGGGATGGTGCTGAAGCAGAATTCAGCAAATACATAATTGCTGAATATCTCTTGTGAGAATGGGCAGTGGCTCAAGTATACTTTGCTGTTTATTCTGATGAAATGGGGTGCTAGTTCTGAATTAAATCTTGAAGTGACATCTCTGTGTGGCAGAAAAGTGCATCACCTTCAACTGAGTTTAAATTTAAGAACAGCCTTTCCTCAAGCAAAGTGCCTTCAACTCCAAAATGAATAGTTCCAAGAGATGCAAACTAAAAATCTGTTCCTGGCTTATACAGTATCTTTAGAAAGATACCCTTTAGCTAATCAGCTTCTATTTCCTGGACCTTAAGCCTATCCATAGACTTAGTCTTTATATATACATTCACATATCTATCTATATCTAATACATCTATATCTATCTATATCTATAATCTATATCTATCTATTTAATATATATCTATATCTATCTATTAGTCATTGTTAAGGAAGTGGGCAAAGGCTGAGGAATGTGGATAATTCCTGGTTGCCAAAGGTGAGCTTTTTGTTGAGCTTCTTTCTTTGATATACTATGGTATAAGTCTGATGATGCTTTCAAGAGCCAGGCTTCAAGTTAGTCAAGTTTATATTTCAGTCACATGGGGTTATAGTTTTTGTTATTGCTCTACATAAAGGAATGGAAAAAATAAGAGAAAAAAAAAAAAGAAAACAAAAGAAGAGAGAAAAAATCAAACAGAAAATCCCTGCTTGTCCATATTCTTTAAATTCTATTTCCTCCACTGACTTGGAATATATCTGGTCCACTCCAGGAAGCTATTCATAACTTAAGTCTGTGGAGAAGCTACCCTGAAGCAGCGAGAGGCTATGAGCCAACAGTGATGCTTGACATTAGAACCTTGTCATCTTTTATTTAGTTAGATCTTAAGGATATGCCTGGGGAGCAAGGGGTTAAGGGAAAAATATAATTTGAAATATCTACACCTTTATTGATGACAGGTCCATCTTCATATCAGCAATTTGTATTTTTGTTTTGGGGTTAGGATGTAGGATAGGACTAATGCCGAAGCAGAGGCCTATACAGGGACATATTTGAAGAGGAGGAGTCTGAGAAATGGATTAAATGCTGTGACAAGAGAGGCTTGAAGGGCTGAAGTAAAACAGATACCTCCTTCAACATTATTTCTGAGGCTGGCTGATACAGGCTGTGCTTCCAGTTAAGGCTCATTTTAGGGATCAGCTCAAACTAGAAGTCTTCGACAGTTGCACAGTTCAGATGAGTTCTTGCACAAATGGGAAATTAATGTTTGAGGACTCATTTTTACTTCAGTTTCAGCAGCTTTGTTGGGGCCATGGCTGACTTAGCATTGACCAGGCTGCTGGGTTATTCTTGTCTCCTTCCAGTAGGACTACTACAAGCTCAGTCCAGCAAAAGAGGATGAACAAGTACCATTTCTATGAATGCCAAAATGATTTTCTTAGCCTCTTCCTTCTACCCTTTTTCTGATCATCATGCTGCTCCTAACCAAATCAAACATATCTAGAAGGTACCTGACAGCCATAGAGTGAGAGAAGCCTGGAAGAACAAGGTAGTCTTATCATTGTGAACGTTCAGGCGCCTTGGGAACATACAAACTCACTTCTGTATTTACTAGATTCATACTATTTTGAGTTAGGCCTCAGATTTAAATTAAACTGACTTTTTCATCCATAACATTGATTTCTAGGAAGAAAGGTGTTTAAGGTGAATTGCTCTCTTGGAAAATATTTCCTCAGGTCATTAGGCTGAGTTCTCTTTTTTTGCCAACCCTAACTCTCACTACAGTGATAAAGCTTATTATTCACTTGTACAGTTCCATATGAGCACATACATACCAGCTACCCTGTGCTGAAAATGAGTGAAATGGAAGCTGTTAGGCTGAATATAGTGAAAAACAGATGAAATGTAAGAAGCTGAGATTTATGACAGGACAGTCAAAATGTTATAATGGGCCTCACCAGACGGCAGCTCTTCAAATCTATAATTGTGTAATTGTGTATCAACAAACACAACACTGCTGTCCCAAGTAATATATTTTTTCCTTCTAAAAATGTTATGAATATTATTATATGAGAAGCTGGAAATATTTCAAAATGAAGTTCAGAAAATATAGATGCTTTAGTCTTGAAATCCTAATTCTCGAGAACAGACCCTTGAACTGGACAAAAGCCTAGCTGAGTTCACTGTAAAGCTGAGTGGGCTTAATAATTTGTCAGTAATCTCCAACAGTAGATATTGGGGACTTAATTGTTGTTTGTGCCATAAAAAAATCTAAAAACTGGGTGATTGACTCACCTGTTTCTTATGTTGTTAATATACTTGGGCTGTATTGTTCAATTACATGTGCTCTTTATTTTCCCTCTTTTGTGTTTTTCCAAATCTGCTTTCTTAGGTTCAGTGTGTTTTCTTTCTCCATATACTACAGCACTTGGCAAAAAGCTGTCATCTAGCTGCCAGACGGGGTGAGTGAATCAGGAACTCAGTTGAGGTAAGTCATTCTTGTACTGTGGGTTTGTCAGGGACTTGGAAACAATAGACACAACTCATTGCTCACTTGAAGACATGGGATTGCCAATGGTCCTGATAAAGTGCAGAGCATATAGCACACCAGGGTCACCATCAGTGCTGCTGCTCTCAGCCTCTCCTGGACTTTCCTGATGCAGTAAGCCCCTCTCTTGAGTTATGTGACCAAAAAAATGTGTATTCTATTTCATCTGTTGAAAGCTGTTGGGGAAATGTTTTTTCCTTATCTCTTGTAACTCCAGGAGGGAGGGGGTTGGATGCCTTCTGATAATGGCCCAGCCATTAAACCCAGGTGGGGCAGTGTTTCTTATCCCCTTCACCACCCTTCCATCCTCCAGTGGGATATCTTCTGATAATGGGCCATTAGAGCCCACCAATGACATGACACATTCCATCAGCCCATTGAGAGATGCTCCACCCAGTGGGGGAGGAGCCGACTTCCTAGCTAGATAAAAACTGAGACTCAAGGCTAGCAGGGATCAGGTTTTTTTCCACTGGATCTCCAGAAGAAGACCATACCCATCTCACCACCACTGGACTCTCTACAGGACTACATCTGCTACTCCAGAAGGATTTATGTGGACTGCTTCCAACACCCTGACCAACAGGGTCGGGTCAGGTTGTATCCCTGAGCTATTCCCATATCTTTGCCTAAAAGCCCCTAATTGCAAAATTATAATAATTTGGAAGGAAGAGGGGTTACATTCTCCATTCCAAGGGAGGCTTTAGCCTTCCCTGGCAGACAACTGTCTCAAAACCAAGACAGTCCCTCAAGTTACTGAAGGCCTAGGGTGTAGTCCAAGGGCCCCCAACATGTCTCTGCCAGCTGAGCACAGCAGCTCTCTTTAATGGCTTTATATTCTGTTGTCCATGTTGAGAAATACCACAGATATTTGTCAGTGGCTTTTAGAAGGATGTTGTTTCATTTTAAGCAGTATATAATTAGGAGATCCTGAAGAAACTTTTTGTTTACTTTGTAGTTATTTTTCTATTTTTTAGGTTTTATAGGTGCCATTTTAATGAGAAGCACAGGAGAAAACTGGTCATCATGCTAAGTGATTTTTTTTATAACTTAAAAATTCAGAAGACCAGGTGTGAATTTCAAGATATGGAAATACTTTATGAGCCCTAGGCATCTCCAGGCAAAATAATGGATAACTAACAATACAAATAGACAGGAATGTGCCTGTGTTTCCTCGGAAATGCATCAAACCACCCTCTTATTATCTTGATAGCAAAAGTAATGTGCTCCTGTTTGTGTTATATTTCTTTCAGGGCAGTTTCCCAGAAAATTTCCTAGTGAATTCCAGATTGAAATAAAAGGAGCAGGAACAATGACACTGATTTATGAGACTTCTGACAATTCAACCCCCCCTCACCCTCCCAACTAGGCTGAAATTCAAAGTTCTTGCAAGAACAATTATCCATCCTTTTTCTTGCCCCCTTTCTATCATCAAGAAAATGCAAGGAGGGACTTATAGGGAAAATTCCAGAAGCTGATAAGAAAAGGCATTTTTAGGGTTTCTGTTAATTGGGCATCAGTTTTTCTTCTCATGCATTGTTGCTCTTCTACTTCAAAATTATCAGTGAGATTCCAGCAGACACTGACCTTCCCTCAGGGGAATAATAAAAAAAAAAGAATCTACGGATGAAGTCTATAAGTGTTGTTTCTTCATGGAAACAAAGAATGGTAAGATACTAAATTGCATGTCCTTCACAAAACTGTAAGGAATATTTTATTTTGGAAAAAAAAGTAGGAGGATCTTATTTTCAATTCCCTATTAAGAGTTCTCAGTTTTTCTTCTATGTATGTGGTCTTACGCTTATTTATGGAAAACTGCAAAGTGCTTGTTCCTAAAGCTGCTGGTGAAAAAAATAAGGGTAAGTTTTTATTTGTGAAACTTAGAAGGATTTGTCTATGAACAAGACCATGGATTGCTGATTAAATAGCTGTAAATAGAGTGAGTAACCTGTTGCAGTTGACTATGACCTTGAGAGTGGCAATGACTCTTTTGGAAAAGGATGTAACTGTTGATATGCTGGGCTGCAAGGCAGGGATCATTTAGTAGCTTCCCAACCTTCTGACCAAGGGCAAGGGGAGGCAGGAGTCTGGATTGTATTTAGTAGGTTGTGTAGGTAAAACTCAGTGAGTTTTCCATCATGACACTAAATATAAATAGTGGTCATAAAATCTTTAGAGCGTTAGATGGTAAACTAATGAAACAAATTAAAAACTAAAAATTGAAAAGTGAAATATGGGTACATATTGACTTTTTACAAATATAATATCAGTGGAAATACACCCCTGTAATACTCTGCCAAAACTTTTATTGCTAGATTATGATTTACTAAAAAAATTCAAGAAAAGGAAAGTAAACCTCTACCTCACATTTAAGGGAGGTGATAAGAACTCTTCTCAGGAAAATAGAATAAGTCATGACAGTGATGCCAAAACTCCTGTTTTCCTTAGGGTCCACAGTCCCTTTTTCAAATTATTATTCATATTAGAACTCTGTATGGTTCCATTCTGATGAGGCTAAACTGACACCTTACAGATTTCCTGAGTATCATTAAGCTCCACATACACTTTATATTATGGCATAATAACATTATAATTTTCTACTTCCTGCTTTATTTTTTTTTGTTGTTGTTGTTTGTTTTGGTTTTGTGGGGTCTTTGTTAGCTTTGTTTTTGTTTGTTTGTTTCTGTTTTTTTGTTTTGTTTGTTTCATGGGAGAAGGCCCTTTTCTTAAAATTCATGTTGCAGTTGTGCAAAGGGGATCTCAATATATTTATTTGGATATTCAGTTAACAATAACCAGTTAAGCTTCTTGCTGGAGATACATAGGCAAATGACTTGTCAGCCCTTGCCTGAGCAAAACATGAGAAACTGTTGGATGTGGGGCAAGATTCTTCTGGAGGTAAAAATTATCAGCATATGCAGCTGAACAAAACAGGGAGCAGTGGGGAAATTATGTCCGGGCTGGGTTGTTTACATGGGAGAAAACAAGGGCAAAGAAAGATGGATTAAGGTGAGCTAAGAACAAGCAAAGGAGAATAGGTGGAAAAGGGCATATGGAAGAAGCCATCTGGAAAAACCACTGGTCAGCAAACTTGTCAGCTGCCTGATCACTGCAGTCTGCTCTATATTCTTATTAAATTCTATTCTTAACCATTTTGTGGTTGAGAATCACAGCATGGTTGTGCAGAATATTCTGTGTGTGTGTGTGTGTGTAACATGCTGCTAGCAAGCCTCAAGTCAATCATCCTGTGAGTAGGAGACCAGCAGCAGGAAAGACCTGAGGTTTCTGCTGGACACTTGGTTTGGTTTAGTTTAGTTTAGCTGCAGAGTCTGGATGGTCTTGAGGTCCACGTTATGGTTCAAGGGAGTTGGTTCAAGATGTGTATGTGTATGAGTAAAGGGGTCTGCCTGCAGCTCCCAGATGGACTGCCACAGGGGCAGTCTGACAAGGATCCATTCACCCCCTTATACATTCTGAGCCTATAATTTCTGCACATCATCCTTGAAGATGGAGTTCTTCAAAGGAGTAGTGTGTAAGGATGCGCTCCTGAAGGTGCCTAACTGTGCACAGTATAACAAAGACATGGAAAACTCCATTTCAATTTCTTTTCCTGCTGTGAGCAGGCTCAAAATTTTACCTGCTGGAAAAGCACCTTAACAACCTCTGCTATTCTCAAGTGCTCAGTAGCTCTTCTTTTAAAGCTGCTTCTATGGAATACTTAGCTATTCTTCACGGAAAGGCTGGTGTTTAAAGTACATAGTTAATAAGGGGTGAATCCAGTTTTCTGTCTTATGCTTGAAGAGTTGATGTCTGAAGGATGATGTTATGAAATTATGTCACCAGTTCTTTAAGAAGGCACTGGAATCCAGAATCGTCCCTGCCAGGTTAATTACCAGCTAATTAAAAGGCAAACTTTAAAAATGAGTGTAGATAATCAGATCTAGTTTCTTATCATCTGTTTCAATTAAAAGAATATAGAGATTTAAAAATTAAATGCCATTTTTGATATTTCTAATCAACTATGTAGCCATGTTGGTTCTTGACAGTATCCCTTACCCTTCTCTCAAAATAAAAATGAAAAAAAGTATTGTCAACAGTATTAATAAACTCAAAGAATTTTTTATTACTCCTGTTGGGTTTGTATCCAACTGTCTTTTACAAAGAGCAGCTCAAGAAATTATGATATATGTCTGAGAAGTTATTGACATGCAATTGTCATCTTTTTGCATCTGATGGAAATGAGTTTTGTTGGGTGAACTGCAGTTTCACTTGGTTTTTTTTTTTTTGACTGTTTCAGATACATTCACATGGCATACATTTTTCCTCCATGCATTGAAAAAAATGGTAATATAAAATTATTCTGTTTCTATGTCTTTCTATAACTTTGAGGAATTTGAAATAATTTATACACTGTTATTAGAATATATCTTATTTTTGTTCATGTGTGCAAAAAGAAAATGGAAAAGACTAGGCAAATGGTAATCCTTGTCTGCTATTCTTTGTTGGAGTCCAGGGCATTCCTTTGGCTGCCCTGGAGGGTCAGAGATCTGGATTGGGGGGTCTGGGACTGTGGCCCAGAGCCCAGAGGGACATTGGCTTTGATCTCAGTCCATGGGAAAGGCTTCCTGCACTGCGGGAAGGATTGCAAGCCACAAGAGTGTGAAAGATAGTAGTTCAGCTTATCACAGGGTAAGGAAACAGTAAATTTGGGTTTTCAGTATTGAAGTGAATGGGGGCAAGATGGAGGATTTGGGGCGTTGTCTCCTGCTTCTTCTTTCTTCTTCCCTCACTCCATTTTCTGCAGTGACGGTGGCACAAAATAATTTAAAGAGATTGGGTCAAAGTAGAGATGACCTGTTTAGTATAAGTGATAGGTATTGGCAAATAATGATAAATAAAGAATACGTAGTAATTAGTATAAAAGATAATGACTGCCCAGTCTGGGAGGAGTCACCAGATGCCCAAGCAGCTGCACAGACCTTTGTTGGGCACTGAGAAATTTGTAAGATAAGAAACAATAAACGAAGCGCGTGACCTTGAAAAATCAGAACCTGAAGACTCCGTCTCTTTCTTGCGTTTGGCTCAGAGCTTTGCAGAGGGCAAAAAGACTCTAAACCCACCTGAATCTCAGAGAAAAAACCCGAGAATTCTTACTCTTCCTCTACCTACAGTAGCTGCATGCAAGATGATCTTCTGAACTGGAATTTTAGTTAACGTTATTGCTAAATGTTGAGGGTTTTGTCTGAATGTTTGACATGCATCAATTAATAAAACATAGTACATTTCTAAAATATGTCTTGTTGCTCTTCCCATACACCAAGAGAGGTTCATATGGTCTCACTGTCAATCACAGGAAATGATAGTAAATAAAAGAACCCCCATTGATGTATGCCTGTATTCTACCTTCCATAGTTAATTTAGATTTGTATTAATGTAGACTAGGGTGCGTAATTATTTTAAGATGGGTGGAATTTGGAACACTGAAAAAAGTCCATCTTCCTGACTCTTTCTTGATGAGATAGGCTGAAATGGTTGAAAAGAACAAACCATAGCCTGAAATTTCCTATTACATTTAAACATATCCTTCGTAAAAATCTCCTGGGTATATAGTTTGCATTATCTTTATACAGTCAAAGACATTAGAACCTCGAAGATCTTTTCAACCATTCCAAAGCCATGCAGAGTTACAACCCTAGATATAAATTCCCTAGAGATCTGTGCAGAGAAAAAAATTAAAAATAGCTTTGCTATATTCTTCTGACTTTTTTTAATGAAAGCTATTTCATGGTCTGCCGTATATCAGTACCAGAATTTTTCTCCAGCTATGTGGTGTATTTCTTCTGCTGCTTAATTTGAGTCAACTATTTTTAATAAGCTGCTTAATACAATCTTAAAAGTTCTATTATTTCTTGGTTTTTACATCCCTCAGATATATGTAGACATTTATCATGTCTTTTAGTTTGTGCTTGATTATACTTTCCATGTTAATTTTCTTATTCTGTTTTTGTAAGTGATTTCCTTGGGTCTTTTCCTGTTTTCTTTATTTCCTTTAAAAGAGTTCTCTAGTATTGTGGTGCCTAGAACTAATTAAACCTTTAGAGTTGTATCGCATTAGTGCTGTTTTGCAGAGGTCCTTTTTGTTCCATATGTCTGACTCAGAAAACTTCCTTGATTCCCTTGGTGTATCTGATTTCCTTATCCCCTTCATCACAACTGATTTATAATTCATATTTCCCTTGTCAGTCCTGACACATTTTTCAAATGTCTCCTTATATTCAGAATTTACAGTGAATATAATTTCTATGCTATTTTTTTTCCTTCTTAATTTCTAATTAAAAATTTTGTGCAGTAGAGCTTTTTCCAACCTTGACAGAAATTATGGTACCTTTTTTAACACATAATTAATGACCTATCCATTATCTCTTCTGGAAAATTGACACACATTTTACTTTTATAAGAAGTTTGTTTCAAAACCCTTTTATATTTCAAGGATAACTTCACCCTTCAGCAGTATCTAATCTCCACATAGCATAGAATCTTATTTTAGCATCTTATCATAGCATGGATTGGATTGGAAGGGACCTTAAAAATCTCCAAGTTCCAACCCCCTGCCATGCAGGGACATCTTTCACTTGACCAGGTTTCTCAGATCCCCACCCATTCTGGCCTTGAACACTTCCAGGGACAGGACATCCACCATTTCTTTGGGCAGCCTGTTCCAGTGCCTCACCACCCTCACAGTAAGGAATTTTATTCCTAATATCTAATCTTAGCCTACTTTCAGTTTGAAGCCACTTCCCCTTGTCCTGCCACTACATGCTCTTGTAAAAAGTTTTTCTCCATCTTTCATAATCTTTTTACTACATTACCTTTCTACTTAGTGTGGTGGTACCTATGACATTAACGTCTTCTGCAAAAACCCACTTTAAACTTAACAGATTAATGTTCTTATTGGCAGTTTACTGCCTTATGGAACGACATTGGTCATAATTCTATTTTTTGCTTTTCTGTAAATATTTTTTTCTGCTTCATAGTCTCTGTATAACACTAGATGTAATGCATCTTCAAATGAATTTTTAGCCAGGGTCCAGTAGATGCCCACCTAGATGATGAAAATATTGGAGATAACTTTTGCTTCAGAGACATTTTAAACAGACTTCACAGGACCCTAACCCAAGACTTTTGTGTTGTTATCTTTATAATAAACTGGGATTGGGGGTAAACAGTTAGATGAAAATGGACACTAGTGTTACTGTTCAGGAGAGTAAATATGAAGACTGACCTAGAAAATCTGAGAAGGACCTCATGATCCTGAATGACTGAGCAGCAAAATGGAATCAAGTGGTAAGTATAAGAAAACAAGCAAACAAAAAAATCCTAGTATCTTTTAGGCATTGAAGGGTTTTGAGATGATCATTGCCACTCAACCAAGCTTTTCAGTTTGTGCTACCATAAAATTGTCTTAGCAATCATCAGAGAACCTCACACTGAATATTTGGAAAAACTAGAGAAGGAAAAGAGCACCAAAGAAAATAGGTTTATAGTTACAAATAAATCTACAGTAAAATAAAGTCATATAGCACATTGCAGAAGAAGTGATAGATGAAGGCTTTAAAATATGACACAAACCATAATGTAACATCATATAATTCTGAATTAGAAGAGTTACCAGAGGATGCAACAGTGGCCATCCAAATTGTGGGTGTCTTAAGGTTCAGTGCTTATTCCAGTACAGGAAAGGAGATGTAGAATATGAAACCAGTGGGATCACATTTTATTAATTTCTTTAAGTTACAATAATGACAGTTTGTTTATTCCAAGTATATATGGCAAATTCCTCAGTGTTGTCATCTTTTCAGAGTTGATCCTCAGTTTCTTTGGTAAATTCAACCTTTATTTCCTCTGAATCAAAGAAAATCATTGCCCATGTTTCATGTGGGAAGCCACAGTTGCTATTAAGGTCTGAAATACATACTTCCCAGGTACCAGTGCCAGGTTTTTGAACAGATATCCTACGAGTAACATCTTTCCTGCTACTTTGTCAGTAAGATGACTTTATGTCTTTCCTTGCCATAAATAAACAATCAACCCATGACCATCTTTGCTGGCATGAATCCATCCCAATGGAGCAGCTCTTAGGGAGGTGTCACACACAGTTGCACAGACAAAATTGATTTTTGCCTTTCATTTTATTGATTAATATGGAAATGTACTGCGGATATCTCATTGCATTTAAAAGCCTGCCACTATGGAGAGAATTTTGAGATGCCTAATAGCATTTTCTCCCAGCAAGTCTCAATGCAGTAAATAAAAACGGTGGGGTTTTTTCCCCCACTGACAAATGTTTGAATCCCAAATGAATGCATACATCAAGGCTGTTACAAATCAATGCTTTTGGCATGACTAATCTATTTATTGTTTTGACATTCCTCTCAAAAGGAAAGAGCATTTCTCAATGTTTGCCTAGCTGCACTAACTATATTATTGGGATAAAACAGAACTATCAATGGGATGGGGGCAACGTTGTAAAAATCCTACACTTGAGTTCCCTAATCCATTCGAATTATCTGTGTCCTGATCTTTTAAATGATTGGGAGATCAAGAGTAAAAATGTTTGTCCAGTCTAGAGAAGGTCAAAATACTATGAAAAGTTAGTGTTCATCAGATGAGGCCACTTGTCTGATATGCTGTAATCATCATAAATATTAATAACTACACACAGCAGCGTTTTGCAGAAAAAAGTCTGTTCCCACTACAACTTTCACAGAAGGAAAAAAAAAATGCTTTTAATAGAGGGTGAAAAATGAAAAAATGGAACATTTTCCACAGAAAGATTGCTGTCTGGCTGCACATTGCTGAGGCTTCCAGGCCAGTGGCCAGGGAACCATTGCATTAATTTTCCCTCTAAAATTTTTGATTATCTAAAATGAACATTTTCCAAGAGAAAAAAACAGCAACAAAAAAATTAATCCAACAACTCCAGTTTCATCCAATGGGGGAATTTATGAATATGAATTAACTCTATTTCCCCATAAGACTGCTGAATGCCATAAAAATAGACTAGGAAATCCAGGGAGGTATGGGAATGTTTTGGGATCAACTTTCTATAAATTTGAGTTTTAATCTGTTCTTTTCATTCTAAACACTTAGTAGAACAGTCCTGCTGGCTCCCTGAACACTAGATGTGGAGATGTAGTGTTGAGTATGAATCCCCCTGGGCCAAATCCACAGAGGCCCAGGAGTGCCTAGAGATGTGAGGATTGAATTAGAACCTTCAGAAAAACTAAGATTTATAAGCTCACACAGACATAAGGTAGAAATGCAAGTTTAGTTTTAAATAAATAGAGGATTTTTAAGTGTCTTAAACAAGTAAGAGCCTGTGTGGGAAAAAGACATAATACGTAGTTTATAGTTCAGTAACATTGCTTTTTGCAAAGTTAGTTAAATTCTAGTCATAACAAAAATAATGTAGCCTTGCTAGAAATTCCTAGATAGAAGAGATAGAGCTTTATGTGTAGAATTTGTGTAAGAATTTACGAAAATTATCACTTCAATTTCAGCTTTGGATAGGTCCAACACTATTGTAAGAAATTCGTGTTTCAGCCTGATTGGCTAAAAATAGAATAAAAATGAACTACTTTGATAACACAGCATGCAGAGACTCACGAGAACACTGATACTGCTGTGACTGCTACTGATAAGACGCTCATGGGACACAGACTACTGAGGCCTCTGCTGCTGCTTTGGCTGCAGCTTCTGCTTGGGACTTAGAAACTTTATGTTAGAAGGCTTCTGTGTACTGCTGTGGACTCTAATGACTTTGCCTTCACAGGACTGATTTAGCCATGCAATAAAGGACTTGACTTTTACAACTACCCAGATTCTAGTCTTCAATGAAGACGCCCTGAAAACTTGACAATGTAGTCAGCTCTGGAGACCTCTGGAGAGATATTCCATTCTCCCAGTTTATTAGGGGGTAAGTTTGCTATGAACTTATTCATACTGCATCCCCTCTTTAGGAGCTGCCTGGCTAAAGCAGCAGCTCTGGGCATTCAAGCCTCTGCACAGCTCTGTCCCACCCTCCTTATCCAACTGAGCTCCTCTGTCACTGGTCTGTGCTGGAGACCAGCCTTCATGAAATTCCTAATCTTTGTGTGCATCCACTGAATCCAGCTCCTCTTCTTACTAGAATAACAAATGTTGATGAGATTCTGCTATCACACACCTAGCTATAGCCCTGGGATAGGAACACTGATTTCATTGCGTCTTTTCTTGTTCCTTCCAGACATAAGCAAGAACAGGGTGCAGATCCAGTGGCACATTTAGGAAGAAATGTTAGACTCTGTCTTGTGCTGTGGTACCCACAGTTTATTGCTGTAAAAAAGTAACACTGACTTCAGATTTTCTGAATGTGACAAGTGTAAACCCAAATACGTAATCTCTAAATGCTATAAATTTTAAAGAAGACATTAAGTTTATTATGAATACTTAATATCTGCCAAGATTAGGACATGACCCAAGGTCTAATAAGGTCACAAAGAATCTTTTCAACAATTTATTTTGGAGAAGACTGTTCACTCCTGACCTCAGATTTTTCTGAAAAAATCCAATTTTTTTTCCAGTTGGCTGAGTGTATGGAAGGAAATAACTGTTATTCCCATTTTTTACACTGATATCTGTGGACAGTTCTATACAGAAATGGGCATGTTTTGGCATGACAGGACTAGGTGGTAATGAAGTTGATGATTTTTTTTCATATTAAACACAATAAGCCATGCCAGTTTTTGCTCTGTTAAAAATATGGGTGAAAAAAAAAAAAATCGATGTTTGTCAAATGGAATAGGTTTGTATCTATGGAGCAATTTGTTTTCCTTGGTTTCAGAAAAGAAAAAAATGTGAGAAGGCAGAAAAAAACCCCAGCAAACACTATTCTAAAAGTTGATACACAAATGACTGCTTTCTTAAAATCCTGTTTATAGGTATCATATTTTTCAAGGAAAATTAGGAAAAATGACATGATCTGACAGTGATATATGTTGCACCATACACTTGATTCTAATCTGCCCTGTGGGGAAATCTTTTCACATTCACTTAACATTGCTGATATTCAGTAACTAAAAAAGGTGTTCCACGTCAGGTGAGTTCTGCTTCAGTTAAAGGAAAATTTAAGCCTTTTTTTTTTTTGTCCTCACTATTTCCCACATGCTCTCTACAGAAAGATAAGAGCTAACAATATAAATAATGATGATTATCTTGTATCATGTTCCCCTACTGACCAGGAAGGAAAACCATAAGGCTTTTAAAATACTTACATCAGCCTAGCAACATTTTTTCACCTAAAGCAGGCATATACCATTTATATATCCCACCCTCAGGTGGGCTCTCTGCACTCGTGAGACCCAGCCTGGAGCACTGCCTCCAGCTCTGGGGCTCCCAGCTTAAGGAATGCATGGACCTGTTCGCGTGGGTCCAGATGAGAGCCATGAAGCGGAGGTTCATCCTGGAGAAGAGAAGGCTCCAGTTAGACCTTAGAGCAGCTTTCCAGTACCTAAAGGGGCCTGCAAGAAAGCTGGATAGGAAAATTTCAAAAAGGGATGTCATGATAGGACAAGGGGTCATGGCTTTAAACTGAACAAGAGTTGGTTTAGAATAGATATTAGGAAGAATTTTTTCCTATTGGGAAACAAGGGTAGTGAGGCACTGGTACAGGTTGCCCAGGGAAGTTGTGGATGCCCCATCCCTGGAAGTGTAAGGTGTCCCTGCCTATGGCAGGAACATTGGAACTAAGCGGTCTTAAGGGCCCCTTCCAAAACAAATAATTCTATTATTCTATGATATTTCCTTTTGGGAAAGCAAGTTAAACAGCTTCCTATTTCAAAAGTGAGTTGAACTAGAACAAACCTGTCCTTTTGGTGATATTTACTCAAACCATGGAACAGAAATATTTACTTTGACTATTTCAAATACTTCTCTCTCTCTCTATGGAAACATAACAGCCAATAAATTCAACTTACTCCTTGCCCTAACTTTATTGCTTAACTTTTTTCATTTGTTTATTTTTTCCTGCAAATATTTGTGTGCTTAATGTTAGTTTACACAAATATCTGTAGAGGTGTTTTGATTCACGAACAAGTTATTTTGTCTGTGGTTCAGATGAGTTTGTTACATGTTCAGGACCACAATTTTTTGATGGAAATGAGACAGAAAAAAATTACTAAAAACATCAGTCACTTAGATGTAAAAAAGACAATATGTGAGAAGACATTTTTTACTTTTTTGTTTGATAAGAATGAAACTCACTAATTTAAAATGGAAAAGGGAAGGAAAGAATTTGAAAAATTCCCATACCTCTATTACACCTCTTACAACAAGGCTTTTTCTTCCTTCATTCCTATTGGAAGGCTAGAATATCTAATCAAGGACTGGAAATACATTTGCTATGAAGTAAATGGTCATTTACCAAAACCAAAAAAAAGGCATGCCAGATTGTCTATAACTCATACTTTTGGTTTCCTTTAGTGTAAAAAGTTCAGTGGAACTGAAAATCCTCTTGTGTTTATAAAAGTTGTGAATTATAGTGAATAAAGACTGCAGTCACCACATGATTGCATACTTCTGGATAGCTGCCTGAAGGAACAAGGAGGAACACAGGAGTGTTCGTGTGTCTCCTCAGGCACTTTCTTCTGTCCTTCTGCTACCCTGGATGCATGAAACAGTCTGGATATCTACATGATATAGTGAAAAAGAGGACTTGGATGGTATGCATGGAGGAGGATAACTTCCAAGAGAGTCCAAAAATGACAAGCCATGTCACAAGACAGGCCAATTGCTGCTCAGTTCAGGATACAGTCACAAAACCCATTTAAGTCATTTTCAGCCTGATGTGATCTGCCACAGAGCAGACAAAATGATGATGGGAATGGGAAGAAGCTTGCCTTACGAAAGTCAGCTTGCATTAGAGTGGCTTTTACTGTGTTCAAAGTGGTGTTGCCATCTCTGTCAGGTTCCCAAGAGGCTCCCACCAGCCCAGGTGTTTGCAGAAGAGGTGCCCCCAGGCCTGAGCCATGGCTGGACCCAGCAGCACGCTGGGTGGGTTGGCAGGCTCTGAGCATGTGAGTGCTACTGACTCCCTCTGTAGCATCAAGTACAGCTCCAGAAAAGGATGTGCACACTACAGGAAGAAACATTTCCAGAGGGATGTAGTAGGAACAGCATACTGGAGAGAGGCAGCATTGCTGAAGTTCCAATACAGAGAATTGCCATGGTGCTGGAAACAGTAGCCAAGGCCAGGATAGTGAACCAGCTGCAAAAGGGGGCCACAGCAAAGGGTTGACAGAATGGCACCAGGGCACAGTGAAAACAATTTCAAGAAAAGGTTCTAGCCTGTTTCTCTCAGTTAGACCCTTCTGCTCATCTACTATTATTCCACGGTGACCACTGTGCTTTGAAAATGCTTAGGAAGTTTTGAATGCCTCCACAGAACAATTTAAAAAGAAAATACCAACAGTAAAATGACATCTTTCTCTGTTAAGACAAATATATACCTTTCAGTGAATGCCGGATGTAAAAATTATTTGATTTTAAAACAAAAACATTCCCATAAATCCTTCTTGGTTTAAACAGTCAATGATTTTTAGTTTTGAAGAAGCAGAAAAGTGTAAGAAAATGCTGAATGGAAAGGACATAATGAGTTATGTACTGGCTTGTGTTCTTTTCAGCTCCCTAACTTTGTTTGCTTGAGAAAGTGGTGAGCAGGTTTTGATAGTAGATTTATGGTTTCTTCTAGATGACTAAAAAAAAAAAGGGGAAGATGGACGACTGGAGGAATCACAATCCTGTCCACACTAAAGAACAAAACAATTATTTATTAATGGAGACACAGGCCATTAAAGACATATTTATTCTGGACTTTTTTTTTTTTCTCAGTTAAAGATGGGTTTTTATCTTTATTATCACTTATGATACATCTGAGGTTTTCTGATATGTGATTGCTTAGTACAACTTCATGCTGTTTGAGAGAATCTAGTTTCTTAGATAAATATTGCCATTATTTATCCCTTTGCCATTAGGGAATGCTCCTTGATTAGTAGTTTCATGATTTGGTTACCAAAGAGATTGCACTGTGTTGTGCACGTTCTTGAGAATCAGATAAAATACCCTTGTTCACATTCAGCTTCCTTGTTTTGCACTCAGCTTGCCAGTTTATACCAATCACTTCCTCACATTGTCCCTGAACTCTTAGATAAGTTGTTAATGAAAAAAACCCATGGGTCTTTGTGTGCTTTGCATTTCTTTCCCTTCTCTCAAAAGTACACAGCATCAATCTGCAATTCCATCTTACCCAAACCACTGCTTGATGGCATGGGAAATAAGATAATGATAGCCCTGTCTGAATAATGATAGCACCTTGTTCTGTTCCTACTGGTTTCCTGCAGCAAGCAGTGCACACATAGTTTAGGGGAAAAAAAAAAGTGTCTGATGGTAATTGCATTTTTAACTCTTGGATCACACATTGAAAAAACTCCTAGATATTACTGGAAGGTTTACAGTGCATTTAATTTTGTTTCAAAATTAACAGCAATTTCCTTCACATCCCATTTTCCTCTAAATATTATGTGCAAATTGGATGAGGTCACCAGAAAGACATTTTGTTTAACAAGAGTTTATCTGAGTTTGAGGCAAGAGAATAAATAAACTCTTCATTTTTCCAGATAGGAGAGAAGTATAAGAGGCCAGATAACTAAGGCTACTGAATTACTGGGTGAAAGTGTTTGTTTTCATAGTAAAAGACAGGTATCTTCCATTCCTTAAGCCTTCTATAAAATGCCTCTCTACAGTGCACCACAAGGCATGTGGATAGCAAATCTTTCTCTGTTGCAGATAAACCAAGAGAAAAGTTCATCCAAGAGAGGGAGGGAGTGCCACCCAAAGAATCACGCATTAGCTTCATCTCCCAAAAAAGGACTATTCCACTCTTGGTAGACGTGCCAGCAAAGGAGCCAGAGATCTACTGGAAAATGCAGCACACCACAGAGAACTGCAGACAACAGGGATTAGGGCTGTGTTATGGGGATAAATGTCTTGCAGCTGTTTAGTAAACCAGTTCTCTAGCCAGAGCTGATGGATCCTGCAGCACAGAACTGTAGAGCAGAGGGCTTTCCCCAAGTAATGTCTTCTTGTAGCCGTTTTAAAAACTTAACAACTTTGTTTTAATGTTTTTCTTATTTCATGTTTCATTCTGTCCATAATGCACTATTAATGGCACATCATGAGTTCCTGCCTTCTCAGCTGCCATCGTTTGTTTTAAAGAAAAAGATCAAAGAATTATAATTGCAAAGTCTGCTCTGAATCGTCTGTTACTTAAAATGTGCAGTGAAGGGTGATAAAATAATTTCTTCCTTATATTGACTTTGGTGAGACCTATTTTCATCATTTAGATTACTGAGGATTTGTCTCTTTACAGTATTCCTATAAAGAGATTGGAGCTTTACTCATCTGGACTTAGATATACCTGCATTTTGTAGGGCTGTGCTTTATATGTGTACAACTGTTTACATACTTGTGTGCATACACACACACACACACACATGTACATCTGCCAACATGTGCATACAAATTTCAGAATTGAAAGTGCAAGTAAATAAACCCTTTAGACGCACAGCTGAATATCTGTCTGTGAAAACCCATATCTGTTTGCTAGTTGCTAGTACCAAGCTACAGCAAATAAACTCAAAAGCTATAGTACCTTCATGAATTTTCACAGAAACTTCCAGATCTGTAAAAATACAGGCTCAAAAGGTCACTTTTAGTGACTTTTTATTGCTGTTCACAGTTGGGCTTGGATTTATTTAATGGAGGAAATATTATTCCATTCTATTGTTAAATTTATAATAGATGAAGGACAGGACAAGACAGATTTATCCACCTTAAGTGTTATTGGCATATTTTCTATGTTTGCAGGGTATGATTATTTATGCTGCTTAAAACTGACCAGCACATGAGTCCAGCAAAGAAACTGAGCAGAAAGCTGTGTTTTCATCCCTGGATAATTCAAGAATTTTTCAAATGTGCTTTTGGCTTGTACATTATTATGATTTACAACTACTACCCACAGAAAAGGGAAAACACTACAGAAAATAATGAGATAGATTAAATAATGGTTTCAACTTCATAATTTGCAAAATGGAGCAATTATCTGCTCTAGTTCCACACATTACAGAATGGGGCAGTGGGAAATCTCTCCAGTTGGATGGCAGAATATTCCCTGTCTCATAATGGAGAAGCTGTATCTTGTCAACCCCCTGCTTAGAGCTGGGAGATCATGAGTTGCCTGGTCCTGAGAACAAGCAAAAGCTGCATTCGGATCTCCATGTAGGTAGTCTTGCATGCCAGGGCTGAGCCAAGTAATTCATGTGAGATTTATGTTCACTCCAGCAAACATGCATATGTGTGCATGTATTTTTGTGTGTACAGGAGCTCAGTCCTGGACACATAAAGCAGAATGAAGCAGATCAACATCCAAATTCTTTAAGCTCTAAATTGGAGACAAAATCACAGAATCATAGGATAGGGACCTCAAGGATCATCAGGTTGTGATATATGTCCTAAAGTTAATTCGTGTTAAAAGATATAAAGTGTAATATCATCCCTATAAGTAAAGTTTTGTTTTAATCCAATATGCTGTGAGTTGACTCAGAAAAAGCAGCTCAGTAAAAGTGCAGGAATTTCTCTTGCCTGAAAAGACAGGGAGGGGGGAGGCACGAGACACAACATGATTAGAATGTCCAGGAGAAAAAAACACAAACATGCCTTGGCTACAAATCGTTAATAAGGATTGTAACATCTCTTCAAAAGTTACTTCATGTTAATAGAATATAAAATGTAATACCGAATGTATAAATATGAGTTCTGTATAAACTAACATGTTAGAGGTTAAGTTTTGTTTTAAAATAGCAGTTTGTGGGCTAACTCGGGAAGAAGGAGACTTAATAAAATGCAAGAATGTCCCTAGCCTGAAAAGGCATGGGAAGGAGACGAGGAGAGCTTGATTGGAATTACCAGAAAGGAGGACAGAAGACTGTCACTGCCAGGAATCGCTGAAAGGAAACAAAAGGCAACGGAAAACAGAGATGATAGCCCGGAGAACCCGATGATAGTTTCAGATCCGTATCTAGATGGTCTCCGGCCGGAATTAACATGTCTACACCACACCTGGAACCGACCATCGACAGCATTGTCCTCCTCCGCTGATCCATTCAGACTCTTAGAACTGAAACCTGCATGTTTAATGAAGATGCCCCGGAGGGAGGACCGTCGACATCCCAAGCCTCTCTCCTGCGATCCAGTGTATAAAAAGAGACTGCTGCAAACCACAGATGTGAACTTGGGGATAACAGACTGGCAGAGTGTGTTATCGTTGTTCACCCGGCGCCGACCCCGGGCTCGACACTGTCCTCTTAAATTGTGGCTGCCCAAGACTGTTATTTTGTCTCTCAATAAAATTCCAAATTTTGATTTATCGAATTTGGTCTATCTCATTTATAACAAGGTCTAACCTTTCTTGGCATTAGCAGAATCTAAACCAGATGGCCCAGCATCCTCTTAGAAGCATCCAATGTTGGGAAATCTACCACTCCCCTGGGGAGATTATTCCTATGGCTGATTGTTCTCATTGTGAAAAACTGTCCTCCTGTGTTCACTCAGAATTTCCCCTGGAGAAATTTGTACCCATTATTCCTTATCCTTTCCATGCAACTTTTTGGAAAAAGGAAGTCCATCTTCTTTGTAACCATCCTGTAAATATTGGAACCTGGTGAAAAGGTCTCCTCTAAGCCTTCTTTTCTCAATGCTGAGAAAACCCAATTCTCTAAGGCTTTTCTCATATGGCAGACTTCCTATATGTGGAACATCTGGTTAATTGTTTGGTTTTTTTTTAATTGACAAACTAGTGTTTGCTATTGTTTGGGGTTAAGTTTAGTTTTGTTTTTTTTCCCTTTCCCTATAGAATTTTCCCCTCCATAAGTTGCTAAGAGACTAAACACTGATGCTTAAAGGGTACTTGACCCACACAAAAGAAGTGGCGAGGGTGGTAGATCACTTAGTTTGGGGGAGGGAAAGGTTCAGGGGCTTCGGGAGCTGAGGGTGGTTTCTTCTGCTCTCAGTTTTGGGAGAGGCGGGCGACTGCTGGCTGCGTGAGGAGTCCACTGTTAACGGAGGGTCCGGTCCTGGGAATTCTATCATCTGCTGTAGTGCCCAGGAACTCAGAGCCCCTCACCTGCCATGCTGGAGCTGGGTCAGCCCGGGTCCAGCCGCTGCAGCTTCTCCAGCACTGCTCACTTTGCCTGCCAGGACACCCCCCCGCCTGCCGGGACACCCCACCATTTCCATCAGCCCCCAGAGTTTCTGCTGTTTCGGCTTGGTGCTCTCGGGGTCCCAAGAGATCAGAATGCCTGGGGCTTGTGTGACAAAGCCCTTCGGGGTTCTTGGTTCTGTTTCTTCTTATTATTATTGCTGTAGTTGTTGTTTGTTTGTCCTGTTATATTTACTAGTAAAGGACTGTTATTCCTTTCCCCATGGCTCTGACTGAAAAGTCTCTTTAATCTTCTAAATTATAATAACTTGGAGGGAAGGGATTGGAATTCCCCACTCCTGGAGACACCCCACCTCTCCCTAGCAGATACCTATCTTTCAAACCAAGACAGCTATAAAGGCTATTTTTGCCATGCCTTTTGTTGTTCAGTCCGGTTGGGAGCTGAACAACACTCTCCTGCCCAATGTATAGCTCTCAAGAGACCATGTCCAAATACGTGTAAAAATTAAGCCATGAAGTCATTATGGATGTTAATTAACAGCCATACTGGCAGAGAGGGGAGAAGAAATCCTCACCTAACTTCTGCTCACAGAGGTTTATAGAATGTAGAGTACTGCATTTTTTTCCCCTTCAGTGGGTTTTCAGTGTAAAAAAAACCACTGCAGTGTAAGGGGTGAGCTGAGCAATGACAGCCCTCGCGGCTGAGCTCCGCTGTGTCAGTGCATGCAGAACCTTGGACAGATGGGTGTGCATTTGTCTCCCACCAAGGCTGCAGAGGGGATGCAGAGGTTGTTTGATGTGATAGCAGAATATTAGAACCCTAACTATACACTAACACCTTGATTCAAAACTAAGTGCAGTTCTGGTATATTGGAATAATTCCAGAAATTACTCCATTATTTTTTAGAATACTTGGGGACAAAATGTAATACATCAATTCTGCCTATGAAAAACAATTTAGGGCCATGAAAGGGCTCATAGAAAAGAGCTTCAAGCACTGATGGATTGCTTGTGCATTATCCCTACTGATTACTGAACACTGCATCTGGATAAGTACTTTCACTTTGATTGAAGATACAAGGTGCGGACTTTGATCAAAATGAATTA
Organism: Hirundo rustica; assembly: GCF_015227805.2. Lineage (NCBI taxonomy): Eukaryota > Metazoa > Chordata > Aves > Passeriformes > Hirundinidae > Hirundo > Hirundo rustica. Next base: position 76,871,834 of record NC_053451.1, on the reverse strand, counting down.
AATGCTTACTCTGCAACACTTTCCCAACTGCAGGCAGAAGACAACGCAAGCAGGAACTGGAGTTGTGATCCATGTACAATGGAAAGCAAGAGTTGAACTTGATAATGATATTTTCCAACCTAAATGATTCTGTGATTCTGTGAAGTCAAAAGTAAAACTGTGTAACCAATACAAATGTCAAACTGGTTCACCGGTAAGAGGAGATTTATTCTATTTGCACTTTAAAGTTGCTAGTATTACATGAATATCAATTTTCTTCCACGACTGTGATGGCATAGGTGCAGAATAAGTAGGTTTCTTTAGCAATGAAATGAGAATTAGAGTCTTAGGGCAGTACAAGCTGCTGCTGGATGTTTCTCTTTGAAGCATCACCCTAGGAGCCAAGCTCCAGAGGGGCATCCAAAAGGCAGGAGCCCAGGGCATTAGCTACATCTGACTATTGACACCCCCTGATTGGAAGAGCAAGTGGCTTCCTGCTGGCAGTGGGAAATGTTGTGCATGAAGTTGGACATCTCTTCATGACCTCCTCTCCCTCACTGCTCTTCCCACACGCATCAGGGCCGCGAGTGGTACTGTGACTCTCCTGACTCACCAGGTGCAGTGAGAACCCAGCCCTGCCACAGCAAGTGCTCAGGAATTTCTTAGTGTTCCTCATGCTCCTCATGAATGGCTGAGCCCCAGCAGCTCAAGCCCAGCTTCCCACATGACTGGAGTGGGGCTCCAGACCTTTTTTTGTGTGAAGCTGCAACTTGGAGAGGCCCCAGGGCCATCACCCCCCTCCCAGCAGGGAGAGGTTGTGGGCAGCCTCTGCAAGTCCCCATTCCAGGATGGCTGCCATGCAGTGCCTCCCTGCACACCCCTGCTGAGACCAAACCTGTTACACCTCATCCTCCTTCCGTCTCATCTCTGTCTTTCTCTTCTGCTTTGATTTATCGTGCTTAAACTTAGGCACTGAACTGAAGTACGTGAGTTTAAAACTGGACGAAATCAGCACATGTATTAAAAAATCACTGACACGAATGACTGCATGGGGCTATTTTCCTTTTATTTAGTGGTCATCATTTAGCACTCGTTTGGCTGTACAGATAAACCAAGTGCTATGCCTACTTGAGCTAAGTTAGCTAGATAGAAGTGCAGGTAGACTGCTGTGAGAATGGGCTGCTCAGCACGGCAGTGGGAAGCAGAAATTCAGCTGCCTTCTTGATTTTTTTTTTTTTCTGTTAAATGATCTCTTTACTCATAGGCTAATCTATTATGCAAATTGTCAAGTGAAACCCAAGTTTGAAAACAACGTGTGCCCTCCTCCTTTCATCAGTAAAAAGAATGTTTTGCTTTTCTTTGTTTGAAGAAACAGCTCTTTCTTTGGAAGAGATGCAGACAATGGGTTCCCAATTACTTCAGTTTTAACTCCCTTCCTTTTTCTCTCCTTCTGTTACTGTTGCCTGTTACTTAAACATAAGCTACATTGAGAATAAAGAAAAAAAATGTTGCAAACTAATTTTTTATGTACCATCTTGCTTTTCTGCTATAAATTCAGCTGCCTCCTGAAACTCTTTGAAAGAGATGTAGCTTCTGCTTTTTCAGTTGTTGTCCCCATCATAAGCACAAACATCACATGAGATTACTTATAAGAGTAAAATTGGCCTTTCTTGGGTATGTTATTAGAATGATTGGTTTTTAAGGGGGATATGAGAAGCAGAAGATTTGACTAGAAAAAATGGAGGGTTGCAAGGGAATATAGTACAAGGAGGCTTCTTTTCAAAATGGATGCAAATTGTAGGAGACATTTTCTAAAAAAAATTACATAAACTCACTCAGTAATCCTTTGAAGGGTCTTAAATTTGTTCCACACTGAAATATAGAGGAGAGAGATAGTAAGGGCTGTAAGGGCTTTATCCAAGGTACCCAAGAACAAAGCTCCAGAATGTGCAGCAGCAGGTTTTGTTATTTATTTCATTTGCTGTACAATGGGAATGGAAATTGTTCCATTGCTGACTGAAGGCAATTTTGTTTGATCATACTTACTAAATGCAATTTTGATACTCCTTTTCTTAGGCAATGAAATAAAGTTAGATGAAAAATGCTACAAAAAGACATAAGATTGTGTTCTAGGGGAAAAAAGCGAGAAGACAAATCTCTTTAGCTCTTTTTACTATTTGAATATTAAACTGCAACAATATTAGTTTTGAATACATAAATGAAATGCTATCCTAATTTAGGTATCCAGTTTGAACAGAAAATTTTGCTGTCCAGTGAAACAGTTCAAATTCAGTAGGCACATTTATTCTGGCATTTTGGTTCAGATCACGATGACTCCATTGAAGTACATTCCTTGCTTGTCCTCGCTTAGAACGCTTTAGTTCACTTTGCAGGGTGGGCTCCGGACACACAAACTGGATCCCTTTGAGAGGAAGCAGGATGGGAAGATGTACTTCAGGATCACATTCCCAGCGTCACTGGACACTGGCGCTCGGGACCAGGGCACAACTTTGAAATGTGTGTGCTTTGAATGTGAATGTCAGGCCCTATGCACCAAATGGTTTGCTCTACAAATCCCCTTCTATTGGTCCACACTTCTGGCTGATATAGAATGAACATTCTGTACACAGAATTTGATCTTCAGTCGAAGATGAGACATGTCAGCAGAGGCCTCTGGAAGGAGATCTCTGCCTGCCTAAACCCAGATACCATAACCACTCTGGCAAGATTTCTCCTGGGATGTTTTCAGAATCATGTTTTTCACTGTCTAGATCAGGAATATAACTGTTTATGCCTGGAGCTAAATCAATACCTAAAGTTTGGGTGCAAGTTGCAATGAAGTGGAATTCAGCTTTCTTACAGACTGAGTGGTGGCAGCTTTGCTTTTGAACTCCCTTTAATCAATTAATTATTTTGAGCAGACATGAAAATTTTTTTAAAAATTAATATGTTGATTTGGCTACTAACTTTTCTTTTGGGCACAACAGATCAATCATACAAGTTAGATTCTTCTTTCTAAAGAAGAAAACTCATGAACTAGAACTTTCTTTAGCATGTATTGATGATCATAAAATAAAACCCTTTCCAGAGGGTTTCACATCTTACTTTAAATTCATACTTATGTTTTATCAAAAAAAAATTCTATGTATGCTGCATTTTTAAAACTGTCCTCAGATACTCTTCTTTTATTTCTGTGGTGTCCTACTTCCCTCTTTCCCCCTCTCTCTATCCTCTCTCTGTCTCTCTTATGTACATATAAATATTTTATGGAAAACAGATGGTCTGGTAAAGTTGCTATCCACTTAAAAAGGCAGAAGATGAAACAGAATGGATCATATTATTCCCTAACTTATGCTCATAAAATAATTCTATTAACATCAAAGCAGGCACTCGAAGCTATAGGATTTACCTCCAAGTGCTGAAGCGAGTTACCTACACAAAGCCTAAATCATAATTATTGTTCTACGATGACAACTGTAGTTAACCAGGGAAACTTTGCACTAAGAAAACAATGTGCAGCCAAATGGTGTTTATACATGATCAAAGAAAATAAATATTGGCTGAAAGGGACACTCTCTCCCCTCCTCAGCCTGTTCATCAAGAGATGGTGACCTTTCATTCTGCATATTGAAAGGTCTTTCAAGTTGGTGAATCTTTGGAGTGCAGATCTGTTGATCATCTGTCAAAGAATGATGGGGTCTTGGAAGACAACTCTTAAGCTCCTGGCATTCCAATAAAAAATATCAATCATAATAAATGTTCAAAGACCTGTTTCTTTTCTTCATCAACAGTAAGTGTATCTCTTTGTTGATTCTAATCTGAGGAGCTACCCTGAAAGTAATTAAGTCTCTCTTTTCTCTGTAAAATACCAACTGGACATTCCCCTAAAAACCTGGAGAATCTGAACAATTCAGTGGGAGAGAGTGGCCTCTGAAAATAGGGCACATGAAAAGAAATCATGACTATAATAAACTAAGTCAGTATTTATTCCATGGTCAACTCAAATGTTACTTAAATTTGAATTTTCCATCAACTGCCTATGTTCATCAACAACATGCACTTACGGAGAGGAAGGATGATTGTTATTTTCCACAAATAGCTTCTCAGCAAACACTTATTTCAGCACACAGACAAATGGAAACAACCTTTTCAAAGGACTGCTTTGAGCATAGCATTACGAGATGAATAAACTCATTTTTATCCTTTTAAACTTTCGGGTGAAACAGTTTCTGAACTCTTCTGGGCTTTTCATACTGGTACTGGTTTTCTCCTTTCTTGAGGAAAAATGTATGGGATCCTACTACTGTAACTTCTCCTAAAATGAGGGAACTAATGTTATATATTTGTTTTCTGAGCTCTTTATTGACCTGGCAAAGTGTACATTGCCAAAACTCTTTGTTTAATATGTGTCAAGACTCAGTTCAGATTTTGAAAATATATATGATGCCTATTTCAGAGTTTGATTCGGATGCACTCTTAGCAATTTTTAACAGTACTGACAGTACTAAAATAGGTGGTTATATGCTATTGTTTTAATTTAAAATTTTGTAATTAAAGTATTTCTGATGAAAAATTAACCTGTGAGCACTTTAATTTTGCTTTTTAAGAGAAAAAAAAAAAGTACTGTTTGTAATGTTTGAATTAGATTCATTTCATGCTGGTTATTTGAATGCATTGCACTAGTTGGCCCTCTGATTCTTACAAGCTGGAAGTGTATAAAAATTTTAAAAACAGGGCTATTTTTCTGCAAAATATGGATTTTTCTGTCATTAAAAAATGCTTTACAAGCTCTTTGAGGCTACTACTGCTGGAAGAAGTCCTGTTGTTAATCTTAATGCCAATGACAACATGTTTAGAGACTCACAGTACTGACTTCTAGGACAGAGATTGTAAGTGCAGATTTATATTGGATGATGTGATGGGAATTGGTGACGTGTTTTTGTGTATGTACAGCACCTAGGTTGGAAACTTATTTTATTTCAGTTGGAATGCAACAAAATAAATAGGGAGAATTTTTGCTGGTTCCTGTTATAATTTAAATTGAGGTCTAAACTAAACATTTTCCTATGAAATAGGTTTTTGAAGGATGAGTGGAGTAGTCAGTCCTCTGTAAAAGAGAGACTAATTTGAAAAAAAGCTGGTCTATCCATCGAAAGGAATCTGCCTGTACTAGAGATATTTTTCTGTCTCCAAAATTATGCTGTTTGAAGTTCTTCTCCACGGACTTATTTGAACTACTTGGCTCTAGTTTCTCCCTGTGTACTCACTCTTAAGCAAAAATAGTAAATTTTATATGCATGTAATTATATTTTTCTACTGAAATATTTGCATGTGAATGGTTTTGACTCTTTCACTTTGAAGAACACTTTTAAAAGTTCTTTTTTTAATGAAAAGAACTAGCACGTCTTCTTCTTAGAACCAGCACTTTGTGAAAAGGATAGGCCAATTTTACTTGAAAAAATAATGGTGAACTTATAATAGTAAATAGTGACACTTTCTTTGGCCTAACTGATCTCTTATAAAGTGCCAAAATGACAAGAAGCACAATGGATAACACCAAGAGCACAGGAGAAGAGACAAGTTTTGAACTAATGTCAGAAACATGGTAAAAGGAGGTGAAGCAAAGGGCTGCTCTGCGTGGCTGGAGAGGAAACGTAGGAAGTTCTTATAACAGATCCAGGCAGGCTGTGTGAAAAGAGATCACTAATATTGGTTGTGGATGTAGTGAGTAGCTAAGATAGCTTGGATGGGACTTCCTAGGGTGTGGAAACAAGGAAAATAATTCTAAGGAGAGATTTGGTGGGAGTTGCTTCTGACTGCGACAAGTAGTAAAGCAAGAACAGAAAAAAATTTTCAGGGGTCAGTGCCCTAACCTGTATACATTTATATCACAAACAAAGCAGCTACAACTATAGATATAACTCCAGAATTAAATCTGCCTCTGTTGAAACACATAGCTAAACTTCTGTTGTTTTCAAGAAAGCTGGTGTTTCATTTCTGGATAATGCATGTGTGCAATGAAAGTAAAGAGATGGTTATCCATAGATCACAATTAACCACACAGGACTTTTTTTTTTTTTTTTTTTTTGAGATTCTGTGTTGTATGCCAGACAATCTAAGTTAACTCATAAAATATATTTATAAAAACAAAAGTAAACAAGAATGTTCTTTTTCCTGCAGCCCCTGCTTGTTTTATGAGATTAAAAACTACTAGCTAAAATAATGTATTTTGTTTATCTTGCACTTTAATTATCAAAAAGCTATTTAAAAATCCTTCCACTACAAATGTTAAGTAACATAACAGTATGCATTTTATAAGAGCAATATAAGCAAAAAACAAAGATAAATTATGACAGTGAGTGCAGCTTTTTAATTACCAAATGTCTTTTAAACTGTCCTTAGTTTATTGAATGGAAAGTTCATAACAAAAACAAATCAAAAACTAAGATTAAAAAATTCATTGCATATAATACATTTAAGATGTATTGTTACTATAATTTCCTTCCACACTATTTTTTTCTATGATTTAAAAAAACCCAACAACATTTTAGGTTGAAGGACAAACTCTATAGACTCATGATTTTTTTTTTTTTTTTTTTTTTTTTTTTTTTTAAATCTTGTTTCCCTGTCTCTTAAATTGTCAACTAAATCATACAAATTTTAATAGTCTTAGACAACTACTATTGAAGCTACCTGTCTCAATTATTGGCTTCTTCATATTTGACTAGAAGGTAGCTGTTACATTCAGAGGAGACTTATGCTAATTATAGGAGAAAAGGAGAAAACAAATTTGATTTTAATAGCATCTAGACAATTGAAAGTTAAATGTCCAATACATGTCATAGATACTATGGATAAAATAAACTTTTACATAAGGTAAAGATATGTTTTCTTTGAGGAAATAATTCATATTCAATATCAGCCTGCTTGGCCAGCTGAGATACCTTCACTTTCACATTTTCTTTGCAGTCATGTTAAACGGCAGATGAAATACGGTCATCTTAAAAAATGTTCTCAGATACGTTCTTAGTTGGTACAGAGCCTGATTTCCTACAAGAACACTTGAGACAACTTGGTTCCACAAACTTCTCATCAAATGTCTTTATGTAAATGCTTTAGCTCTTTTATAAAGTTGGTCTTTTTGACCATGGCAAAAAGCTTTTAAAGACAATGCAGTAAATTTAGCTGAGGAATGGACAAAAGTACTAATCTTTCTTCCACTGGCTGTAAATCAGATCTGCATTTTAGAGCATTTTACTTCTGTACCAAAAAACCCCCAAACCCCCACATTTAAAAATATTGTCAAAATTAGAAACCTAAATGTTTCAGATATACAGTACAATTATGAACTAAAATAACAAAGACCAAGATCTGCAAAATGAACATACAAATTTCATAATGTGAGATTTATAACTATTTAGTGTCTTTCCTCACTTCTCAGCCTAAATCCTGTTTAAAATTTATACTGACGAAAACTGTGTGGTCTTTACGTGGGTATAAAGACACATAAAACCAAAAAACCAAAACAGAACAAACAACCCCCAAACAAACAAACAAACAAACAAACAAATCTCCTGTTTAAGTTACATAATAGTATGAAAAAATAACAGGTCTTTCATTCCTGGTGCCCATGAAAATGAACGTCATGTATGCTTGTACCTCCTGTCTCCTTTTCAGAGACATGCCTTTTAAAAACTCACAAATTCTACTTCTTATGACTGAAAAATAAGCCTGGCATGAAATCAAAATGTTTCCCAGGTTTTGTATCTTGCTTCTGTAAGTTTGGGATTGCATCCCACGTCTGTACACCAAGATAAATCTCAGGTTTGCATTTGGCCCCCTTCTATTCCCTGATTTACATGGAAGGGAAATCAAAGATGTGGTCAAATGAGAGTCATGGCACATTGCCACAGGTCCCCAGTCTGGATGACAAAAATCTGATCCATCTGTGTGCAATAGTATGGTCTGGATTTGCTGAAGGCTGACCCACACCATGAAGCTGCTGTGCAGCTGCCCAGTGTGTCTGTGTGCCACTGAAACTACCAAGAAAATCCTTAGAGAAAACAAGGGAGGATGACTATTCTCCAAAAGGTATTTCAGCCAAATGCCTAGAAAACAGCACTTGAGGGTTTAATTTATTTCAACAATTGCTAATGGAACTACGATGTTGTAAAGCTAGCATTGGATGTCCATTTCATGGCACAAAGTACCAGAAAGAAAAAAGAAATGGAAATATTTCAAGTTCTGTATTGCTTAATTACTCTGGAAATTCTCCACCATAATAACAGGGGATGCTGACAAAGTTGATATTTTCTCTCCACTTTTGTCACTTAGAGGAGCTCTCAATTTTCAGACTCATTTGAGAACCACTCATAAAACATAATTTAAAAGCTCTCCTCAGTGCGCTGCACTCTTGGCCCACAGCAGACTTCACTCTTCCCTTCTACCCTCGTTGTGTAGTAGTTTTATGCTCCACACTGACGTTCACCAAAGCACAGGTTGACACTGCTGTCATGTGTGCATGGAACCATGAGACTTTGACCTCAGCTTTCTAGAGATGAAGAGTTAAGACACATTCCTCATCTCCATTTGTGACTTCCTACACTGTCCTCCTGACATAATTTTGAAAATCTAGGTAATGCTAAGTGAAGCCATTAATGCTGAATTCCAGCCAGACTAAATCAATCTGTAATTAATATTTTATAAGTTTACTTCACAGTTTGGTAATGCCATATTATTCTTCAAAGGAATAGGCTTGGACTCTATTCTGTACTTTTACAAAAGGATTTACATTTGTTGTCTCCCACAATTATTAATGGAAGGAATCACATCTACTGAAATAATATCAAAATAGGGGATGGGATATAATGGAGGAGAGTTACCAAGTTTCACATAAATGAAAGCTGATACAAACATATCGCTTCTCACTGTATACAACAACTACATAATTACTACACTAATTAAATACATAAGCAGGTGGTTTAAGTTTTGTGGATGCTTAAGATAATTTTAGGAGCTGTAAAAGGCTGCATCAGGTCAGACAAAGTTTTACATAATTTACTAAGCTCTGACAGTGAGTAGAAGTAGATGTCTAGGAAAGCATGGAAGAGCAAGTCAGACACACAATGAGGAACGTCTTTTTATTTCAAAGCCCTTATCTGATTTTACTTTAATGTGTCTGCTTAACCTCTTTTCTAAACTCTTGTAAACTCTGGGAACCACACCACCGTCTGGCGCTAAGGTCTGAGGCTCAGCCATGACACGTGGACAAGCACTTCCTTCTGCTGATTTGCAATCTGCTATCTGTTGATTTAATCAGATATTTATCACCTTTTGTACTATGATAGACAGGGATTAATTTTGTGCACTTTCCCCTTGCTTCTTGGGGTTTTATAGGTCACTGCAGTATCTTCCTGGAGATGTTTCTATTCCAAGTTGAAATGTGTTGGTCTACAAAGTGATTCCTAGCATGGAAGAATTCCTATTTCTCTTTGCTCTGTTCTGTATCATATTTAGTTTTACTAAAGATTTTTCAAGATGAGGAAGCCAAAGTTTTACAGAGTATTTAACATCAGCTAGTATTTTAGCTTAGATGCAAAGCTGAGTGATAATTTACAGGCTTCTGAACAAGTATCTGCTTTAGAATAGTGTGTAGAGACATGGTGTAATTTATTGATTGATTGATTGATTGATTGATTTATCCAGCATTATAGACCTCATAGACCTCAGGGCCAATTTATGTGAGCAGTTGCAGTTTTAAACTAAAGCTTTTTGCTGCCTGTGAGGTGAATTATATGTTCCATAAAACACATCACACCTTCAGTGTGGTTTTGTATTTTATACTGTTGATGTTTTATTTAACTACATATTATCCAAAAGACTTTCTCCTGTGTGGAAGAACGCTGTCTGTTTATACTCTGAAAAGGTGGTGTTATCTGAGTTTATAGGAGGGAGGTGACAGACTAGTTCAGGAAACGTATGGCTGTTACTCAGGATTTATTTTCAGATGATCTCTCATGTGACATTGGAAAACACGTCTCATTTTTTGGGGTCGTTCTTGAACGTGGAAAGGTGATGAAGACACTACTATATTGATCCGCTCTAGTATTTAAATCTAGGAACAGTTAGCCTGAATGCTCTAAATAATCCCAGTGACAGCAAGAATACCATCAACTTGAATAAATAACTTCTCATGGCATATGAAATCCTACTTTCTTCAGTGAAATGCTGAGAGATTGTTTTGCAAGTGATATGCCACTTTATGTTACACCTTAAGACTTCCTTTGTCCGGAGCTTGTCTCACTTCACCTGCAACACCATCTTGAGACTGCACTGGAGAACAACAAAACACAAAATTGTCTGGGTCTGATAAAAACAGCATATGCAGGTCCACCACTTCCATGAAAATATAAGTGATCGTCCATTCTGCAGGGGTGATATTCAGCAGGTGTAAAATACAACAGTTTCTCTCCGGTTACAGGAACCTTTTGTTCAAACTGATTTTGATGTTTACATGTTTCAGTGCCACTCATTCACACCTTCTGTGCCCTTTGCCTCCTAGGGACTAGTACAGCCGTGAGAACAGCTAGAGCATTCGGACTGAAACCCCTTGATTAAAGCACCAGGGAGTGATGTCAGTGCTCAGCATATATTCCTAGTTGTTTCAGCTGATCTGAGAGCACTGGAGAGTACAGCAATGATTAAACACAAGAGAGGTTCAGCCTGCTTACATGGGGAGGAGGAACAAGGGGGATGCATGCCACAGCTGAGGTGACCAATGTTCTAGCCCTTGAACTGACTGAAGAAACAGGTAGCAACAATTCTTATTACCTGAAGTTAGACTAACAATAGCAATGATGAACACCTGTGATACTCATACCTGCTAGAAAAAAAAGAAAAAAAAAGAAAAGAAAAGAAAAGAAAAAAAAAAAAAACACCCAAGAAAAACCCCAAAAACAAAAACAAAAAAGAAAGAAGTAAAGTTTAGGTTTACTTTACAGATTCTACTCCAAAATTGCCATGTAATACAAAAGAGGCGATGAATTTTCACAGTATAATTTCTTCAATATGCATATGCATCTTAAATTCCTATTTATTATTCATATAAAATGAAACCTTGAAATACCATTAAATGATACTCAGTGGTAACAGACACAATTATGATTAACTGAGAATGATTTCCCACTCAAGTTCCTAAGATTCTAAAGCTTCACATGACCATATTTATTTACTTAAATTGAGCATTTATCAACTTGTTCTTAGCATTGAGCTACAGAAAAGTCAGAATATAAACTTATGTTGCTCTAGTTTACCTACCAGTACAATTTAATTTTCATAACAGCTGTTTCTCATTCTGTTTTGAAGAACTAGTCTTTAATTTTTTGTAGGATGTTCCACCCTCCAAGCAGAGGCCACCACAAAGTGCAATATTCAGATGCTGGTCTCAGCTGGATTGTGTTCAGGAGTACTTGAGTCATGAATCAGACTTATCTCTAAATTATCAGGTTACTCCCTTGAAAATGAGATGCCTGCCTCCTGCCTCCATGACAGGATGTCTTGTCATTCTGATGATATTTACTAGGATAATTTTACCAATATTTTCTTTTCATGGATGCTCTTATTTCTGTGTAATATTTGAATTTCTCCCTCTTGGTGAGTTCTGCTCTTTCTACAACGGCAGGATAATGATGCGTCTACGTTTCACCACAAAAGCAAATGCTAAGCTTCATTAAAAGTCTCCAGTAAGTAAGTGATATTGTCTTTGCATGAATTTTTAAGAGGCAGTGAGATGTATCTGTATTTATTTAAGGAAAAAAAATAAAAAAAAATAACACTTTTCAGACTTGTCTCTTTTGTGTAATATAGCACTCTTTTACCACTTTAGTGCCTATGCAAATTAAAACAGCTCTCCCAGAGCACCATAGTAGAAGATGATGTAATTATCCTTGTCCTTCCTAAGACTCTGTATTAAATGAAAAGCCCTCATCAAGTCAGTGAAAGATAAGTTTTTTCTGTTCTATGTTTACACAAATCACAGAGAATTTGTGAAATGTTTGGGGGTCTTAAGTATCTCTGAATCACACTTGGGCTAGAAATGCAACAAAGAAGGTTCAAGAATGGTTCTAGTAGAGGTCCAGACTGTGATCTGGCTCCTTGAAAAAGAAGGAACAGTAAATCTGGCTCCTTGGAAAAAGAAGGAACAGTAAATCTGGCTGACTGAATGTTATGTTTTTCAAATTTTCAGGATTTTTCATAGATTAAAGTAATACTTAAGAACAAATGCTGTCAAAGTAATTTCAGCAGACTCTATTTGGGTGTCTGAAGTCTTTAATTTGAATTCAGCATCCATCATCTTCCCATGGTGAACAGACAGGCTAACTAACCAGACAGAAGGATACCTTACAACCTCACTGTCAGGGAAGCTCTGCAGATTGAATTCAGACTGGCACACTCACACCTGGTAAGATGCATGGACTCATGATGGGATGCAATTAGCACATGCATTCTCATTTGTTATTGTCTCTGTAATCCCCACTTTTTTTTTTTTTTTTTTTTTTTTAAATCAAGTACTAGGAGACTTTCTCAAAGATGAAAATTTTCTCTATGTTTATTTCCCTATAGACAAGAATAACTCCCAACAGTAACGCGTGTTTAGTTGCAGCAGAAATACAGCATTTCTAAAACACAAGTAAGCTCTCCATGGTAATTTGCATCACTGAAACAGTGAAAATACATAGGCAAAAGAAGAGAACGCTTTCATATTATTCAAGAAGTATCTACCTTCTTCTCCAGCTAAGCCTGGAAAGACTTGAAGAGACAGTGCATGTTCAGCAGTGCTTTGGCATTGTTTGTTTGTCCCTTTTGCCATTTGAAGGGTTTCCCATGCTTAATATAAAATTTCACTTTAGAGAACCCTAGCAAAAGCATTACTTACTCTGATTTAAAAGCATTAAATATTCCATATGTATTTTTCCTGATACATATGCATATATATGTGTGAAAAAATCGGCAATTTTCTTATACAAATACTTAACATATTAAATGTCTTTGAATGAGATACAAACAAATGCATACAACCTGGGGGGAATCATTACATTTACTCAGGACATTAAGCTTTTTTATGGTTCTCACAATTAATATTTTGGGACCGTATTCTGCATTTGAAAAATCTAATTTAAATGCTTCTATGAAAAATGACCAACATATCATAATTCTTATACTTTCATTCCCTGAAAGGATATGTCTGGCACACTGGCGTCATTGCAGAATTCACTGACTGAATTGGATCTCTGCTAATGATTCTCATCAATAACATTTTGCTTTTTATTTCATTTTTTTTTCAGTTTTTTATTTTATATGAAACCAGAAGAAATTTTAATTGTAAAGAGAGTATTGAAATATGAATTTAATTTGTATTTGGGGTTATAGGCTCAGAGGAAAATTTCCTAGCCATCTCAACAAAGATGTCCCACCTCACATATGTGGTCATTGTAGAAAAATTCTGAAATAATTCATAATCTATATAGTCCATGCAAACTATTAACCAAAATTCCTCTCTCCTCTCTTTCCCTTCAGAGGTCCACATACATATCTATTTTTGACCTTTCTTCTGTAAAGAGTCATTTTCAAAGAATGGGAGCCAAAACTCAGGCTATGGGGATTAAAAATCTCCTGAATTCCTTAGACATACAGTTCACTAAGAAATTTTTACCCACCCAATCATCTTTCACAAATTTCACCCGTAGTGCCGAGCACTTAGAACACTGTGAAAACAGATGTATTAAAGACAAACATTGACAATAGTTTGTTGCACTGTATAATTTATCTTAGAATATCAGACTTGAGCAGAATCAGCATAGAGTGTGCTAGTACAGACTAGATTTATCAAAAGAAAAACACAAGAAAATTATAAAAATAAAATTTCTATGATAATTGTATTTATTTCTTCAACCACACACATTTTAACATCAAATGGAGAGTGGCTTGGCAGCAAGACAGTCTCTCTTTAATTCAAGATCTATGGAATCATTTAGATTTGAAAAGATCTCCAAGATCTCAAATTAAACTGTTAACTCAGCACTGCCAAGTCCACCACTAAACCATGTCCCTGAGTGCCACATCTACATGTACTTTAAATACTGAATTTTCACCAGGGATGGTAACTCCGCCAGTTCCCATGGCTGCCTCTCCCAATGCCTGGCAACCCCTTCAGTGAAGAATTTTTTCCTGATTTCTTTGAGGCCATTTCCTCTCTCCTATCACTTGTTACTTGGCAGAAGAGACTGATCCCCACCTCATTACACCCTCTTTTCAGGTAGTTGTAGAGAGTGACACGGTCCTCCTTCACCCCTCTCCTCTTGATGTGAAAATCCCCCAGCTCCCTCAGCCACCCCTCAAAAAACTTGCTTCAGAAACTCCATCAGCCTCATTGCCTTCTCAGGACACGCTCCAGGCACCTCAAAGTCCTTCTAGTGAGCGATCCAAAACTGGATATAGGACTCAGGGACGGGACCTCACCAGTGCCGAGTACAGAGAGAAAATCTCTGCCTTGGTCCTGCTGACGGCACTATTGCTGATACAGGCCAGGATGCCACTGGCCTTCTTGGCCACTGAGACACACACTGGCTTGTGTTTGGCCACTGTTGACTAGCACTTCAGGTCATTTTCTGTCAAGCAGCTTCCTAGCCACTCTTCTCCAAGCCTATAGGGCCACATGGAGTTGTGATTCAAGGGCAGGACCTGGCGCCTGGTCTTGTTGAACCTCATACAATTGGCTTGAGTAACTTATCCAGTTGTGTCCACACCCCTCTGCAGAGCCTTCCTGCCCTCTAGAATCGCTCAACACTCCCACTCAGCTTGGGGCCATCTGCAAACTGACTGAAAGTGCCATTGATCCCCTCATCCAGATAAACTCTAAGGTTATTAAACAGGGCTGGCCTCAGTACTGAACCCTAGGGAACACCACTGGGGACCAGCCATCAGCTGGATGTTGCTCCATTTACCACCACCACCACTCTCTTGGCCCCGGCCACCCAGACAGTTTTCAGCCCTGTGAAGTGTGTCCTTTCAATCCATGAACAGCCAGTTTCCCCAGGAGGGCGCTGTGGGAGACCATGTCAAAGGCTTTACCAAAGTCTGGGTAGATGACATCCACAGCTTTTCCCTCATCCACACAGTGGCTCACCTTGCCATAGAAGGTGATCAGGTTGGTTAAGCAGGACCCTCCTGGTTATTCTGCATGTGCCATGTGACAGCACTTAGAACGATCTACTCCACGATCATCCCTGGCACTGGACTCCACGATCATCCCTGGCACTGGTTCTGTTATGGTTACAACTTCATGGTTAACAAGTAAAGGAATAGATGGTAAGTAGGCAGAAAATTTGCTTTCAAATTAGTAAAGTTATAATCCCAATGAAATACAGAAAGCCACATTTTTTCCTACAAGCAGTTCAGCAAATTTCCTTGCTTTGTTCACACAGTACATATAGCTAAATCAAAATGGACACAAAACCAAAACATTGCTGACTTTTATTTAGCATTTGGCAGAACATGAGGAAATCACCTTTTCTGAACAGCATTTGTCATATATCCCCCTTGAGCCCACCTACCCTGTGTTAAATGTAAAGCAGTATAGATTGTATGTAACAACTGTGCTGTTCCTCTTTCCATTTTCCAAAAGTGGTGCCTTATTGCATAAATGATATCATTGCCCAAGTGTTTCAAGAAGTTTAATTAAATGTATCACTTCCAATAAATTCCTTGGGCAAATGGTCTACCATAGGGGCACATAAAGAATGTGAACATTAATTGCATTTGAGATTAGCCTTGTTGAATTGAATTCTCACACACTGATACCCTTTCTTCTTAAGCCATAAATATCAGGCATTTATACATCCAGCTATTGGCAGGTTTACTGTAAAGTAATATTCCCACTAGACTGAAAGTCTACATGAGAAAAAGTTTACTATAGCAGAACTACCTGCTTACAAATTACCAGTGAGGCAGACAGTACCCCTCTTTTGATAACTCTTTAGAAATGCAACATTTCTATTCAATATCATTCCATAGCAACCTCTGTATCACAGAATTGAAGGCAAAAAAACCCTATTGTTTTATAAAGCATCAAAAATTTCTGGGTAAAAAAAAAGACCCACCAACAAAAAAACAACTAAAAGAAAGGCAAAGCAAGGACACCTGGCGAAAAAATCCAATTTGCTGATAAATTAATTAAATTCCCTACTGACCCAATCCTGACTGAACATGCCTCATGTGGGAGAGACTGAAAGACAAATTTGCTAATTAATGTTAAGGCAGGGATTGGAACAATTAGAAGAATAGGTTCACAGCAGAACATCCCTCTTTTGCTCAGTTAGTACAAGCACAGTAACTAGATCTTCACATTTGCAAGAGCTATTGCGAATTAAACAATTCCATTACACACAACACAAGTAATAATATTGTAGTTCCCTTGTGGAGGGAAATGTAAAACAAGTAAGGAATAGCTGTTCTTTTTGGGTTTATATGTAATTGTGTCCCAATATCCTGAGTATCATGGGAAAATCTTAAGGGATTAGTACTACTGTGGCACTTCGAATAGTCTGAAAGATTATCATGTCTGAACATCTATTCAAGGAATATTCTAATAGAGACTCAACCATTTGTAACTAGTTGATTATTATAACTGCATTTCAGCAAATATAGTTGTAAAATAGAAAACTGGATGAACTCACCTATATGGTATTTCAGACTAGTGAGAGATGGGAAAGCTCCAGACAAATGAAAAGTGGCTGAATTCCCTTTACCAGTGCTTACATTCACTACTGTTAATTTTTACAATGAGAGAGAAGACTGCATACATGGTGGTGATCTGCCTGACTCCTTCCTAGTTTTGATACATTTGTTTTAAAAATTGATTTTGGATAAAGTAAGATTCTTAGCCTACACAAGGGAATCTCACAATATCAGTTATAATTTTATTGAGTTTATATATCAAAACTATATCAAATATATCTAATATCAAAACTAAAATATTACAAAATATGTTTGCCAATTCCTGATGATCTACCATTTTTATAAACTATTTCTTTAAGATTATTTATCATGTATTTCTAGTTTGCCACCATGCTATCCCTTAATTACTGATCAATACGACTAAATATAGAGTTACTCAAATGGTAGACTACAAGGAGCCATAATGGACTACTGGATAACTAATGTCTGTTTTAACAAGTCCATAACCATGTATTTGCTATAGGAGATACTTCACTATGGCTCCAAAGGAGCTATTACAAGCTATTGACTTTGAGTACATTCCTACCCATCTAATTATGTATTAATGTTACTGCTGTTACTGTCACAACAGAGAAAACTGAAGTGAGAAAAAAAAGTTTAGAAGTGAAGTAAATGCAAATTTATCTAGCATTGAAAATTCTAACTGAAATATTTATTTTCCGCTGTTTACACATTTCTTGGTAAAAAAAACATAGAATTGGTGAGCAGCTAAGATGCAAGGGGATGACTATAACAGCATTCTGAAAGTCATTGGATTCAGTTTCCCGTAAGGTAGATAGTTGTTTTGTTTTATTCTGCATTCCTGGACAGAGGCATCACACAAAATTTTCTTTTTAATATTGAGCTGAGTGAAAGGAGCAAGTTTGTTTTCTTCTTCCTTCTATGTACTGTTGCAGTGATTTTCAAACTAAATCCTTACTGAGGAAGGAGATTAATTTATTTTTATTTATCTGAGTTCAATTTTCAGTAATATAAGGAAATTTGAAGTGAGGAAATTTTCATTTATTCCATTTTACAGCGAAGAATTTTCACAGCTTCAGTCCTGTCTGCATGTAAAAAGCAAAGAAATAGAAGAAGAACATAACGAAATCTAAAAAGGGAGCAAAGCTAAAATGAAGGAACAACTCTCTCCAGATGAACTAAGTATCCTTCCACCTCCCCAAAAGACAACAAGACCTGCTTTCCTGCATTCAGGAGTTTGTATTCACATTTATAGAAATTACAGCTACTGTCTAAGGCTGATAGTGGATGTAACTGAGAGTGGGATCAAAAACAAGCCAGTATCATTTTGGCAGACAGCCAGTTTCTAAGTCCTTCTCTACCACAATAAGATTCTCATAAGAAATATTGTGGATGATGTGACTGTGTGGATGATGATGAGCCAATCCATACCTGGACATCTTACTTTTCTAACACATAGCAGATGTAACCAATAAAGTGGTCAAAAGAGAATATTTTTCTGAAGTCCAGTTGAAAACTTCATTAGAAACTTGGAATGCAGAATGCAGAATACTTTTTCCTTTAAATAACCAACCCCTCGCGGCCCCCCCCCCCCCCCCCCCCCCCCCCCCCCCAACATATAACTCTCCCCTCCCACCCCCCAATATATAACTCTTTCTTCAGTAGTGCATGCAGTTTTCAGTACCTCTAAATCAAGTCCTTTCCCCAAAACATGGAAAAGTCCATATGCAGTAGCAGAGGGAATGGAAAATAGAATTTTCTAACAAAATGCCTCAATGACTTTCTGAAGTGAAAATGAGTCACCTTGACAGTCACAAAAAAACCTAAGCAATAGGTCTTAGAAATGTCCATAGAATACATACTCTATCAAGCTGTATCCTTCTAACCCTTACCCAGAATCTTAGATGGAAGCTGTCTCACTTAACTTCAGGAACCTGTAATGTAGATGTTTAGAGCTGAGCTATACTCTTAATCTAGACAGTGTCTAGATGTCATCTGAGAGAAACAAGCATTTTGAAAGCACAATTATTTTGACTTATTTTAGCCATCTCTACCAGAATGATCTATATTATAATATAAATATTAAAAATAAGCATAATGTGCCCAGTTTAGATATGTAGCAATCTACATCTAATTTGACTAAAACAAAGTTTAAGGAGTGGAAAAGGCCACAAGTTACATGTCTTAAAGAACTGCACAAAGGAACAAGTAAAATAGAGAGCTTTTCAAGTCTCCCTTGACAGCATCTCACCCTTTAATGCACTAAAAGTTACAGCCCACAGATCATATTGTACAAAACCATAAAACCAAAACACACCCACTCAGGTTGCTTAAGGGCCAAATCCAATTGAGTTCTTAATAGCCTGTCTGAGATATCTGTTCAAGTAAAAAGCCTGCTGCATCTGCAAACATTGCAAAGTGTGGAGGAACAGCAATAAGACTTCTGTTAGCCACAATACTCTGCAGTCCTTCATTGGATAAGGCAGCATGCAACATGAGAAAGAAGGTGAGGAAGCATGTATGTACACCACGTATACAAACCCCCAACATTCTGTTAATATTTCTTTGGCATAGTTTAGTAAGCTACTTAGTTTGATTCAATGTGATAATATAACTAGCTTTTTCAGTTCTACTCATTAAAGGAAAAAGAGACAAAAAAGACAAAAAAAATCCTTAAAGAAACCTGAGGACAAGAGATGCTACAGTCCTGTTTTTATCATTTTGCTAAAATAACGGGTGTTATGGGTGCTCAATTATGCCTAATTGACAAGTAGCTAGTGATAGCTAAGAGTTCAGGCAGATAGAGTCTGATATCCCCAGCTCAGTTTTAAACCTACTGCTGTAGCTATATTTGATCTTTATTTCACAGAAGAAGAATACAGTGCAAGTGAAAGAACAGGAAAGAATGAAGAACTGTAGCATAGCTGCATATCTGGAACAGCCTCAAAGAAATTACAGACACTGCAAACATAAAACCACTGACTGAATTAATTAACTAATGAAATTTCATTTCTCATTTCCCTTCTTCTGCATTGTAATACTGCATGCCCTTGAACTGCCACCTCACTCACAAGTATTTACAGCTGGAAAAATAAAGGGATGAGACACACAAACATGCACTTTCTATTATATATGTTATGGGTGATTCCAAATAGTCAGAATAGGGTTGGGAAAATTTTGCAAAAGCAACACATACATAAATATATATATGTGTGTGTGTATGTAATTCAGTAGCAGAAAAGGTTTTTCAGTACCATTGAAGATATAGCCAAACTTGTGGGTACAGATACAATCATATCTTCATCCTCTGTGGTAGAATGGTTCATTGCTTTCCACTATATATTTGGAAGGGAAAATTAGGGCAGTTAGGCATGGGTGTTCTAGGGTGGGTAATATCACCGGCAAAGAAATCAAACCAAAAGAATTTGTCCCTCATTAAGACAACTGAACCTTGTAACTGCCTCTTTCAGAAGAGTTAAATAAGGACACCCAATAGTGGTAGATATCCATGTGCATCATTGCCCCTCTCCTTTCAGCTTATAGGAAGCAGTCTGAGCGGTAACAGCTTTGTGGTGATTAGGCAGAGCAGAACAGTCCTGTCTATGCTAGAGCCAGTGATCCCCATTACACAGCAATGTGCATGCTGTGAATATTACTAAAGCACACTGGGTTGCGCAGGATCACCAGCAAGTGGATAGTAAATGACATAATGAATATCCAGTCTGAACTGAGAATCATACAGTTTTCTGTTTGAAGCAGTAGGAACTCAAAACCCCAAAGGTATCTGGAAAAAAGTTGCAGCAACTGAACTCATAACGGTTTAGCAAAACTCTTCAAGAAGTCAGTAAAATTCTTACAAATCAAATATTAAGGCTGCAACCACAGATTTATTTTTCAAATCCTTTCTTGTAATGCAAACCAAAGAATTCTTTAAAAGACCCTTGCCTTCATGTATGTCCTTTCAAGCTCCTTTTCTGATCAAGTGAAACTCCACACTGGCAAGGATTGTGTTATAAGGTGTCATATGGTAGTGAAACAATTAATCAGAGCTGAATTCATAGTAAATCAAGGTTGCATGGTGTTCTGTTCTTCCAGATCACCAGGATATCAGTAACAGTATTGCCAGTGAGTGAAAAAGTGTGAAGAGCTGTATATAAATTATACATTTCCCAGAGCTCATAAGAAAGTCATGACATCTTTGCTGGAGGAACTGCTAGGTTAACTTATCTGGTTGTCATACTCTTCCTGAAAAATAATTGTCTGATGAATCAAAATAGCTTTTTCTTATTACCCCTTCATCTACTTTTGTTTGTTTTCACAGAAATATTCCCAGTCAGTAGCAGCATTGTCTAAACATGAAGCTGCATCATGCTGGTGTCTTGAACAAAGAAACCAAAGGTTTTGCTTTTAGTGTCAGCAAGAATGAGAAAGAGGATTTTCACAGTTGCATTGAGTTATATTTCTTAAGGTATGTAGCTTTTCTTATTATTGCTTTAAAATAACTACACTTTTTGTACATTAATGCTGAATATGAAAGTGTACCTTAGGGTAGGGTTTCACTGGGGTTTTCTCACCCCTTGCACTGAAATGCTGAGCAGTGCTTCATTTGCAAAAACCTTCTGCTTCTTTCTGCTCCTCCTGTAACCAAATGTTTGATTCGGATGGGATTTTGGGAATTGCAGGAACTCATTAGCACTCAAGCCCTATGACAGCAGACTTCCTCTGGGAAAGAGAGAAAAATGAGTGCCCCACAAATAATCCACACCAGGAGGTTTCATCCCTTCAAAGATATCAAGAGAGGTAGCTGTAGTTCTGTAGCTATTTCTAAAACCATTTCTAATATACCAATCTTTTTTCTTCACAAATATGTTTAGATTGTCTTCTGCCAATGAACAAGTCTGATCATTGACTTCACTGGGAATAGAAATATTGGAACATAAATCAGTAATTTATTTTTAGGGGATCTCTTAAGGTTTTGATTTACTTTAACATGAGTAATCTGTCCTGCAGACACATCAGAAATAAACTTTGAAGGCTGCTCTTCAAACTTACACCATATGTACTGGCAAAGCTCTACTCTTTTTTTTTTTTTTTCCCCTTTTTATTGGCATCTTCAAAGGACAGCACCTTGACATAAGAATACATCCAACTCCTCTGCCCCTTGATAAGACTGGTTTATTGTTAGAATGGATACTGTCCAGGAATTTAGTACAGTGGAATGTTTGTTGCAACTTTATCACTTCTTTTCAGAACTTACATTTTTAACTAGCATGAAAAAAATGAAAAGAAGAATATATTTGTTTTCTTTAGATTCTCCAAAATTTATTTAGGGCACGGAGGTGCTGCCATTTGGATGCTTTTAAGTATAAATAACACATTTGTTGCCTTTTTTTCTGAATAAACAGACCAAGGTCCCATGAAAATGTCAGATATATTCTTAGCAGCTGAACCATTTCTCATAAAGGATCTGTGAATCTAAGTTTTGTTTTTCTTATTTGTAATTAGCAGCTTTGCCTTTCCAGTCAATCCTATTCTACATGTAGAGAAGTTCTTTTCTGTTCCCTTTGAGGTCTGCTTCTTGACAAATTTGAGATGATTTTTTAAAAATTTCGGTGCCCATGAAAACAGGAATTACACTGTCATTTATTGAGAGTGGATGTTTTTGGGAACAGTTGCCCAACCACCATGTCCTAAAAACCAGTTGGCTACTTATGCCACACCAAGTAGGGATTGCCAGTAGGTACTATGAAAAGTATGTGTGTTCCCTGTTCTGAGATAAAAGACATTGCAAAGTGCTTAAATACACTGCTGGGAATAAAGAGGACCACCGAGGAGTGAACGGTTATTTTCATACACATGCAGAAATTACATAAGTGAGTGATTGTGTAAAGCAGCTCTGCTGAGCAGAGAATGTTCAATAATAAATCCAAGAATTATTTTCAGAACTTTGGTTCTTAAATGAGTGGCAGGATTTGGCCAGATTTTCTTTCGTTTGACAGTTGTGATAAAGAACCCATTTTGTTCCAGCCCTTGTAGCAAGTTTCTTCCACTTATCCCAACCCAAGAAGCCACACAGAAAATGACCAGATATAATTTATACCACAGCCTATGAGAGCAGAGGCTGGTTTAATTTCCAAAACCATCCTGCTTCATGTATTATTCCTGCAATTTAATGTAATGACTTTCTTAATGTCTCACTTGGATTCACTTCAGTAAAATGTCCTTTATCCTCCCTCCCCCCAGTTTCCTGCTTAGAAATTGCAGATTAATGAGAATTTACATGGATGAAATGAATTCTACTCCACCAACACTCAACCATTTGTGAGTGGTTTACAAATTGTGGGTTAGCTGAACTGCAGATGCAAGGACACTGAGCTGGTTCCTTGCAGAGACAAGTGTGGTCTGGCAAGAATTGTATGCTACTATAGAGTGCTGTAGGATGGTGACTTTACAGTTTGCAGGGTCAAGTTGGCCCAGACCCAGTTTACGGAGCCTAAACTAAAATCAGTTGGTCTCCCTGCACTATGCAGAGACAACCAAACCACTCTGCATGGAGCCGGTCCAAGCCTGGCATGGCTGACTTGGAGAGGAGGTAGAGTTTGATGGGCACTGCATTATAGCTCATAGAGCTTTCTTTCTCCATGCCTCTGTGCTGCTTTCCAGCAGTGCTCCTGGTCCAAGGGATTATTGCAAAGATGGAGAGTGGAGCTGCTGTATAGAGACAGCATGGATCCAGTGTTGTGCCTGAACTGGTGCACACTGCTGGATGGGGAGTCTGGGACAGAGAAACCTGAAGGGCTCTGCTAAAGACAGTTCTGGTCTACCTGCCTTGTTGGCTACACTGTCATGATAATGAACTCTCTTTTATCTCACATTTGTCCAATTCTTTTGTATATCTCAGCTATCCTCAGCCTCTTTACTTGTGGTCGGCTGTTGAAAAATTCCTTTCTGAAAAAAAAGCTGGGTTTTGGGGATATTTATCAACTAATGTTTGGGAAATAAATGCTTTTTCTGAGTAAAAACTCCAAGTTTTCCAGTTTCTAGGACCTAGAAACAGCTGTGAGTAGGACCAGCCAGCACAGTAAGGGCTACCTCAAAGGCTTCCTTTGTGCTTTCCTGCAAATTGGGAGAAATCTGTGGAGCCTGTCAGCCAAACAGTGCCAGGGAATTTAATGGGAGACTGCTTGTTACCACAGACCAAAGGGATCCAGACTTGGTGCAATAGGCAGTGATATTTCTTGCCTGGGAATAGCTGTCTAGAACAAGGGTAATTTGAGGATGATTGCATAAAATATCTGGCTTCGGGGGAGCTAGTCATTACTGGTCTGGAGTCTACAAAGGGAGCCTCCTTTTCCCTGGCTCCAGAGAGGGCAGCCTGCATTCCTCTGCCCCAAATATGTATCTGAAGGCTGCTCAAGAGCCATTAAAACATCTCTAAATTATACGTTAGCTTTTGAAAATAAGTTTAAAATATTTTTGAAGAGGAGCATATGACAGGAGGTCTTTACTTTATAGTGTTTCCGGAGATAAATGGGTCGTGCCAAAGCAGACCCAGAGAAAGTAGCAGAAAGCAGCAATCTGCTGCTTGCTGACTGCCAATGAGCATTACTGCCCGTTTAGGAGTACAAAAACAAAAGACAGACTAAGTTATTAACTGCATGTACTTGAAAAGAATCTTAAAGGTTACATCTTACTGCATGAAACTCTTTCATCAAACTCCACATCAGCAGCTGTATGTTAACTCTTGAACTTTTGTGCTGGGAAACTTCTCATGCCTCGCTTTTCTAATGTTGTCAGCTTTCTGATAGAGTCTTTGGTGCACTGAAATGTCGAGAGAGCATTAAAAAACACCAGTTTATTCAAAACTAGGTTTGCAAAATTCAATCAGTGAATGCTGGGTCCTACATTAAGTGTTGAAAAAGCTAAATGACATGTGAAGGGGAAAGTTTACATGAAACAAACCTTAACATTAATTTAAATGTCATTTTACTGTAATAGAGGCTGGAGTATCTGTCACATGCAGATCCAGGAGAACAAGAAGCTTTGGGAATCTTATGAATCTTATAGAATGTTGAATTTTAGGTATTTCTGCAACACCGATCTCTCTACATATATCTTGAGAGATCTGAGATCTTGAATGTGCTCCATGACATTCTTCCTCTTTGTATGACATATGTGACCTTAGAAAATACCTCTCTAAGATAATCCTTTTTTTTTTTTTTTTTTTTTTTTTTTTTTTTTTTTTTTTTTAAAAAAAAACAAAAAAAAACTTTCTAATGTATTTGTTCATGATATACAGAGAAGGCTTTTTCTTTTTTACTTGCTGTGGGTATATCCTATCTTTCCTTTGGAGTAAATCTTATGCCCCTTGAAACTGATACATCCTGGTGCAAAGAAAAGACTTCTGGAAGCACTACCCAATCCTAATGTGTTCAGGTTTCTGAAATTATCCATTCTAGAATAAAGGAAATTCAGGGAAAACCCAAAATAAAGAAATGCCTTTGTGACTGATTTTTCAGCCTTATTCTTCCAGCTATCCACAAAAACTGATTTATCCCTTCTCGGCACATAATCCTCATGCTGACCGTGAAGAACTAGCAACATCAAAGTGAATATCTGCTAAAGGTACTCCTAGTAAAGAGAAGGATTCTTTTGTCCGAAACTTCAGCCAGTCTTTTTGTGTTGCAAAAGGAGTACCAACATCTCTAGAAGAGTGCCAGGGCATAAATTCCAGAATCTCTCATTCTTTTGGCACTGGTTTTCCAAAGCTGTGAAGACATATAGCACCTTAGAGGAGAAAAGTATTTATACAGGGAAAGCCACTAGGGAAAAGAAATTAAAAGTAATTCAGAGAGCATTTTGGGGTTTTTTCCCCAAATATTTTTTGTGAGTGCTTATCATCCAGAAGAGAATCTCAGGGAAAAGACTGTTGTGTTCATTTTCAATCAGACTGACAATCTTATCTTCTGTTTGTGAATATGGTAATAATATATTTTCTCCTGGTATTACAATGCCCTTTTCCAAGAAAGCAGTGGTAAACTTTATCTGAGGCATGTTAATGAAGTCCTTCGACAGAAGACAGACTTCATAGGAAATTCCCACCTCACTTTAATTCAGTTCTCAAAAACAAGAGGATGAAGAGCTATATAACCTTTTGTACTTTGTAAAGTTTTATTGTTAAGTTTTGCTTTCTAAAAATATAAGAGCACAACAAATATGAACACCCCCCTCCCCGACACTCTTCCATGTGTGGAGTTAGTTCAGATTGGCTGTCAGGTTTCACTCACAAGGCAGACCTAATGATTTCCCTTCCTCCAAATCTCTTAAAAACAGTGTGATACTCCATTAGAACAACTTATAAGTGATGGGCTTAACTACCTTCCATTGAAAAAATGGGGAGGAGTGAGAAGGCTGTCAGAGAGCTTAATGAGTAGTTTAGAACTGTTTCTCTCTGCAATGAGGAATAGGAATTTCCATCTTCCACAGAGACTCTAAATTGCTTTAGCCTATTCAGACTACTGTAAATAGATTGAGTGCATGGAATGGAGTTGTCTAGAATGACTGAAGACAAATTGCACGTTTCAGAAGATTAAAGAAGCTACTTTCCTTCCCCACTTTTGTGATCAATGGAGAGATGCGCCAGGGTGTGCTATCTCAAGGAGCTTCTTGCTGCATGCTGCTTATCCTCAGCTGCCTGGAAGAGGGCTTTGGTCACACTCTGGCTGGGAAGGAAGTTCTTTTGCTCTTTTGCCTTTAAGTTTTATCTCACCTGCAGTCACTGCACATACACTTAAATTATTTCAAATTAGTGGCAGTCTTCAACAGCAGGGAGCCCAGCTCATACTGACAGAATATTTTACTTTTCTTGATGGGTGGCTTTTCCCAGGCTATTCCTATCTGTGCTACCTCAGCTAAGCAGCTATCAGTGTCTGAGAAAATAGATGTCAAATAGCTTAGCTAATTCTAAATTACCTGCAGACTGTGCTTCATATTTACTGTTTATCATTCTGGAAAAGCAAAGGAAGTAAAAGCAGTTTATTAATGTAAATATATTTTATTAAACATTCTCCAAACAACAAACAACAATGAACTGGAAGAAATGTGGGTCACTGAGAATTGGTATTGCAGGACTCTTACAATATGAAGTTTTTCATGAAATTATGAGGCTGCATCTTCAAAGCAATTTATTTTGTCCTCCCTATTTGGACGAAGAGGAATTCCAGAATCTCAATGCTCTAATTTTGCAAAGTCTTTCTTTAATTCCCAGAAATATTGTGCCATTATCCTGCAAATTAAATTTCTATTTTCTTTCCTTATTCTTGTTTCTCAGATAATATACTGGTTGGGTCTGGCTAGGATGGAGTTAATGCTCCTCAAAATGGCCCTTATGGTGATTTGTTTTTGATTTGAGACTAAAACAGTGCTGATAACATACCAGGGTTTTGGCTATTGCTGAACAGTGCCGACATGGCATTTGGGCTTTCTCAGTTTCTCACACTGCCTCTCCAGTGAGGGGGCTGGGGTGGCCAAGGGGCTGGGATGAGACACAGCTGGGACATCTGACCCAAACTGACCAGAAGGATATTCTAGGCCCTATAATATAACACTCAGCAATAAAAGCTCAAGGAAGTGAGAAGAAAGAGGCATTCACAGTTATGGCTTTTTTTCTTCACAAATAACCACTACCTACGCTGAGGGTCAGCTTTTTTGGACATGACTAACAATCTTCCTGCAGGAAGACAGAGATGGTGCTGAAGGCAATCTTGTCCTCAATATATTGCAGCTGTAATTACCAAAGAGTGGGAACAGCCTTGCCCTCACAGCTAAAGGTGTGATAAAAGAGTGAGTTGGCTGGTAGAGTTAGCTGGAGTCAGCTGGCTGTGCTGTGAGAAGAAAGGGACAGGAGGGGTAAGGGGACAGTAAAGGGTAAGATGTATGAGGAACAGATAGGGTTAGGTGGTTGTGGTAGGGACAGGAAAGAGTGAGCTGGAACTCCAGAAGGCAGAGAGAAGACGGAGAGAAAGAGCCAGAGCTGCCCATGTTGGGCTACACAGAAAAGGCATGAGAGACTTTTAGATAACAAGGTGCTGATGCTTAAAGTCTTCTTTGGTGTCAGTCATACCTCCTCTGTCATCTTCCTGCTGGTGGCAAGTAGGGAATGAATAATTTATTTTGCATTACATCATGGGCAGCTTTGCTTCACCTATTAAACAGTTTTTATCTTCACCTGCAGTTTTTCAGCTTTCCTTCCAATTCTCTTTCCAGGAGACTGGGTGAGTGCTCTGCTGTTGGCTAAGGTCATCCAAATATGAAGACAGACAAAAATAATTTTTGTAGTCTGTTCCAGGCTTTATTTTTGTAACTCTTCTTAGAGCTGGAACATATTCAACCATTTTCCACACATTCCATTTTGGACCTTTTTTCCTGATGAAAAACTGCATTTCTTTCTTTTATTTAACTTTTTCCTAGTGAAAATATTTCTACTGATACACCCCAGGGTGCCGTTTTCTTTTTCATTGCTCTATATGAATCCTACTTAGTTTCTGATTGCTACTTTTTGTGACTGTGAATAATGTTAACTTTCTTTTCTGGGCAGCACAGCTCAGAGAAAGGGAAAATGTTGATTGTTTTTGCCATCGGAGATGTGTTGACTCAACTAAAAGTCAAATAATTTGCTACGATTTTGTTTTATACTGACATACACTTTGAAGGAAACATTTGTGCTTGCTCACACATTTTGAAAGAACTGTATTGTGAGGTCAGGATTCAAATCTCTGACACATCAACGATACCTTGGAGAGAGCCAAGTATGAACTCTTCAACTGTGTGCTTCAGATTTTTAACTGT
This sequence comes from Hirundo rustica, assembly GCF_015227805.2. NCBI lineage: Eukaryota > Metazoa > Chordata > Aves > Passeriformes > Hirundinidae > Hirundo > Hirundo rustica. The sequence goes on along the minus strand of NC_053451.1, from coordinate 76,843,253 downwards.
CAAATTTTGTGAAAAATGTTAAGCTTAGAGTGGATAATACAAATCTTATGGCGAAGAGAAAAGTGTCTTGTGGCTACTGTGAACTACAGAATGAACAATAGCTGCTTAGTCAGCAGGTCTGGATACTTGCTTATCATGAAGAATTTGACCTGGCTATGTTGTCTCACAAAAAAAAAATGTACAGTTGAGATACCTCTGACAAAATATAGATTTATTTTGTCATCCTTTTCCCTCCTTAGTCCATAGAGAAAGACAGGCACAGCTAGGGCAGAGTTCATCTCACCTAATCCTAATGTAAGTGATTAAAGCGGCCTTTTTTTTGGGGGGGGGTGGGGGCACAAGGTTACTTCAGTCCCAAGATAAAGCCTTGATTTAGCTCAAAATTCAGGCAAATATACATATTGACACTTACAGCATAGATATTTAAGTTAAGTTGTTTGAATCCAGAGTTTTAAAATAAGTGATATGTATAGTTCTTTTGGATTATTTTGCCACTTGGGAAGGTTTTTCTAAGTAGCCTCCATTTCCAAATAGCTTTTTATTTTTAGTTTTTATTAGATAGTTTAATAAGCTTAATTTAGGGCATTTTTCAGATCTGAGGATATATCTGATTTTTTGGACATATCAACATGAAATGGTAAAGAAAGGACCAAGAGGACCAGATTCCAAATGAAAACATGAACTTGATTCCCTTTTCTTCTGCCTCCAACTAGGGAGATTTCTGACTTCTTGCTTCCCAGAACATAATTTTTTCTTGCCCTGTACTTTAGCTTTTTAATTACTTTTTATCAGGGATGAACAGGATTTCTGTCAAGCCAAGATATTTTTTTACTTGGTTAAAAAAAAAAAAAAAAGTTATATAGTTGGGAAAATTATAGAAAGATAGTTTATGGGCCGTAGCAAGTGAGAACTACTGGTGTAAAATGATTATCAACTACTCATTTTCAAACAGCTATCTCACTGGATCCATTCTACCTGCTATATTGCAGTGCATTTATCAACTTAATTCAGGCAGTTAGACATTCGATTTTCTCATTTCATTATTCTGTATAGAGAGAAATTGTTTTTTGTAATTATGGTAATAAAACTATATTTAGATCTGATTTAACCTCCCACTCCTTTAGGCATCTCAGTTAAGTGTGTAAGCTGTGATCCTACTTGGTCTTCTCAGTACAGATATTCCTTTTACACTTGGGGGAAAAAGAAATGGTGCTGTCAGGGAAATTTGGACGATAGGAGGCCTCTGTGAAAAATGTAAATCAGGCAGATTTGGTTTTGACCATGGTCATTACCACAGAGAGACATAATTGATTCACTGTTTTGAATTCCAGTTCTGGCAAATCTGGCACTTCTTGAAATTTATTTTAAATTTTCTGAGTTTTACTCCATTTTCTAGATTGAATCTTTGGAAGACTTTGAGCTTTCACAACTTCTGATGTTTGTCAAAGTTACATAGAAAGTATATATACAGTGGAACTCTGAGGATTTGTGTTATTCACCTGTAATTTTCTACTGTTATTTTTATGAGGCTGTTGGGCCCAAAACCAGGATAGAAATCAATAATAGCACAAGGTCAATCTCCTAATAATGTACCTGCTACCTATAAATCTATTCACAGAAGAGAAATTTAGAAATAATTTTAGGATTTATACAGTCCCTTGCAGTATGCTAATAAACTATTGTAAAAAGCAAACATCAGAGTTGCAGTCCTCTAGCATGACAATTTCTGCTTTGAACCCAAAACATCTTTGACAGCTTTTGTTCCTTCTTTCAGCATCTTGCACTTAAAGAACAAAATAATTACTGGGAGGAATATATAATCTTCTAATTACTTCCACATTCAGGAGTGGTGTTTTTTATTTTTTTTTCTCCCTGAGATTTGTATATATTTTTTAATGGAAAATGTACTCTTAAAATTTGTTAAATGTGCTTTAAGCTTCATCTCTGACCTTTTGTTTTTCAGCTATATTCATTTCATACAGTCCCTTGGCTATTGCTAGAGTGTATATTTTCAGGTTTGGGCTTCTTTGTTCATCAACATTAGCCTTCTTTATTTCTGGTGTATTTTTAGCTAGATTACATGCAGAACCCTTGGGCATACATTAATTTATCTTTGAATGTTTTCCATTTCCCTCTGTGTCCTTTATCTCTATTGATTTATCCTACTTGATTTCATCCTGTGCTTTTACATTTTTCTGAAACTCACTCTTTGAAATTTAACATCCTTTTTTTTCCTTTTGTGGTTTTACCTGTGTCCTAATTACCACCCTAATTAGGTTATGAACACAATTGCAGAGCCCTTGCACTTCTGCAATCCTTTTATATTTACCACACGCAGATCTAGCTGAAGATTGATTTTTTTTTTCTTCTAAATTCTTCCTTTTTCACTGCTGCATATATAGTACAGTTCTGTGCTTTAACCGCATAATTAAGCATCTCTTGATTTACTTACCTTATGTAACAAGCCTGAATGTATTAATTCATAACTTTAACAATTTGCTGGAGATAATGTTGTGTTTACAGCTCCTATATATTGCTGTATGTTTTTTTCAAATGACAACTATAAATTTGTCTAGCTTCCCCCCAGCCCCCCGGTTTCATTGTAAAATCTAGTAAGTTACTTCTACTGTGACATTTTCAAACTTAAAGTATGTTTGCACTTTTATTAAGTAAAATATTACAACCTATCTCCCTTAAAATATTTCTAGTTATTGGAGGCTTTTAAAATTTGTCTTACATGGTTATTCAAAATCTGCTCTTTGTTCGAAATGACACTTGCATGAAATTTTCTCCTCTCATCCTCCTTTGACTTCCTAATTTATCTGTTTTTTATGTCAATCCTTTGTAAACTTTCACAGCATTCATCTGATCAATCTTTAATTTTGCCACATGCCTTTTTTATTTGTATGCACCCAAAATCTTTGCCATGGTGATGGTCATTGTTATTGACATATACAGTCAAAATTAAAAATTTTTCAGGAATATTCTGGGGTATTGTAAGGCTTTAAAGTGATGACTATTTAAATTGCAGTCACTTATGCTACCATACAAGGAGGTAAATCCAAACATTTGATGCTTCTATACAAACTTATCATAGAAACATAGTGATTTGGGCTGGAAGGGACCTCAAAGATCATCTAGTTATGCACAGCTGTAGCAAAAGAAAAAAAAAAAAAAAGCAAACCAACAAACCCACAGTGTTTTGTCTTCATATTTGCTTCTGCCTCCTCATTTAAGCAGCTCTCCCTTGCTTACACCAGATGGGTTCCATAAACATACTGTTCTTAACTTCAGTAGGAAGGACCTGAACAGTATTTCAGGTTAATGCATTTCAACCACTCAGCTGTCAGTTCTTTCACCTATTTCATCTTTGAAGACCAGAAAGGATTTAAAGAGATTCAATATTTTCTAATTTCATAACTCCATCATAGTTATGACTGTATGTCCAGAAAATGATCCTGTTTCTTAGAAAATTATCCTACTGCATTTTTCTTCAGATTACTTTTTAGCCACCAAAATCTATAGAGCCTGAGAAAAATGGTTGGATTGTCTTCTTCCCATGGACACCAGTTTTAACCTCACAGTTAATGATGCAGTAACTTCAAAACAGTTCACCTGAAATTTCATTGCCAACTTTACTTTGCAACAACATTGTACTGAAGTTTAGAAAATACCAAGAACTATTTGAAATCTTGTCTCCTCATTACAAGACCCAATCCAGTCCTGTAGTATTAATATTAGTGCTTTTCAGTGACAGCCTTGTTGCCTTTATTTCCCTTTATTTACTTCTGCAGTAGGGCTTGCATGTGTGTGACTACAGCTACTCATTCAGGGACATCCCCCAGGAAAGTGAGGCACCTCTGAGAGGTGAAGAGGGGAAAAAAACATTGTATAAATGTGTGACTTCCTTCTTTCCTGCTCACAAAATTCGGATGTACTGTCTGTCCACGCTGTTCAGCTCACCCCATTTATGTTCTCAATGTGCACGTGTTTCTGCACCATGTTCCACACACATTTATATCTTTTACAGTTGAAAGTGAATTAGACTAACAGCCACATAACCTGCAGGAATTTTTGGCATGAACTTGTGGTCTGTATAATGCTTCTTCTTGTACACAGTTGTGCGTATTTATACAAGGTTTTAATTCTTTACCTCTTCAGGTTTCCCTCCCAGCAGAGCACTCCTTCAACCATCACACTGACAGGGAGTTGAGAGTTTCTGTGTGGCTTGGTGTCTATTAAGATCTTTCCTCAGCATCTTCCCTCTTTTTCTCTTGTTCTATCCTCTCTTACTAGCTCTAAACCCAGGAGCTCTTGATCTTATTCTTACTGTGCTCATCTTTTCCCCATATCCTTGCTATGAAATGCTTGTTCAAGGCACCAGGAATGTGGTAATCAGTTCACAAGCTCAAAATGACTATACTCCTGTCAGATAGTTCAGATAATGTGGATACTGTATGTATCCATATTTCTCTTTAACAGTCTTCCTTTAGGAATCAGCATAACCAGCCCTAGTTGCAAACTTTACGTTTTACTAAGTCTAAGGATATACAGTTTGTCACATTTTACAACTCACCAGGTTGAAGTAAAAGAGGATGAACACAATATGAAGCAATCAAGGGCTTGTGAAGAGGGCCCTCATCAGACCCAGTCAGACCCCTGGTGTAATTCAATTAAATTGAACAGTTTGAAGGAAACCCCAGAAGATTAAACACACTTACCCAAGCAAACCCATTTCCCACCACTTGAGGGGCATAGCTCTGAAAACATGCATCTTATTAAGTTCCTAAAATGGCAATTAAGGCTAAAAGGTTAGAGAAAATAATAAAGCATTATAGGGATTCAGCAAACTCCACCAGCCTATACCTCCCTCTTCCCCACAGTCAGTGCCAGCTGTTTTCTAATTAACCCAATGATAGCAAGGTGTCCACAAGAGGATATCTGTGATTAGCCAAAGAGCTCCCTTTTCTCAATGCTATTAGGCCCTGTGCCTCTAAAATCCCTGTTTTACAAAAGTCTGCAGCCATCCCTAAAGTTATGTCTATGCAATATGCATCCAATACGGTGTATAAAAGCAAAGATGCCCAAATTCCATTAAAGCACTCAACTCATTCTGGGCAGTGATACTTACGCATTTGAGATCAAGGCAACACAGGAGAATCATCAATATTCTCTTTCCCACCCTTTTCTTAGCTTGTATCCTCTCTTCTCATTTCCCAACATTTTTTTAAAATTCTTTTTACAACATTGGAATGCCAGTTAGATTCCTTAGGAAGAAGCCCCAGTCTGTCATCATCTGTTCCCCATTCTGACCAGGATCAGTTGTCAGGAAATCATTTGCAGATAAAAATGCTTGAAAAAGCAAGCCTTCTCCTGCCTTTCCATTGATTTTTAGAGTTGTAGAATCATTGAATATCTTGGATTGGAAGAGACCTCAAAGATCATCTAGTTCCAACCTCCCTGCCATGGGCAGGGACGTTTTTGACTAGACCAGCTTGCTCATAGCCCCACCCAACCTGGCCTTGAACAATTCCGGTGATGGAGCATTTTTGTAGGCTGGATTCATTTAAAGGAGCAGTCAACAGAAGTTGAAATTATAGAATAGAAGTTATCCTTGCACAGAAAGAGGTACTCTGGTAGGTACATTTAGCCAAGCCAAGGTCTGGACTGCCCACTGGATGTACCTACAGTATGCCTTGAATTGTTAGATTCTCCACTTAGGGGAGGCAAAGCAGTTTCAGAATGTGAGCACTAAAGCTAGACTATTAATGTGCCTTTTAAGACTTACGTAAAAAAAAAAATTCACCATTTATGTGAAAGGGAGAGAAGCGAATTTGCCTAGCCTTGGTATGTTGAGACATATTGGTAAAACTAGCGAAAAGAATGATTCTGCCTCCCTTAGTATTGTTTTTATTTTGATGAGTCTAGTGTCCTAAAAAGTAATTTCCTTATGCTTTAGTAGAAGGGAACACAATCTTCAAGATTTCCTTCTTATTACTAGAATACCTAAGCATATAGTAAGACTTTTTTTGAGCTGATGTTGACATATGATCTTTTAGCTACAATTTATTTAGTGAATTTGAAAGAGCATTTCTTTACCCAGTCAGAGTCCTATCTTCTAAGATACTTCCTGAAAATCTACCCTGAACAATAGCCAATCACTTTAAAAATAATACCAGAGTTGCTTTTTTATGCTAAGTTGATTCGATTTTGTGCATTTGATTGTAACATCCCCTGAAATTTCATATGCCACTTCTCAAATAACATCTTTTTTTCGTTAGAAGTGCTATGACACATCCTGACCCGACATCTTTGGAAAATGTGTAATGTCAAAACTGGTGCACGTAAGTCACCTGGAAATGACAGCGATAGAGAAGTCATTTTATGAAATGCTGAAACTTAGTCCTGCTACAAAATTTTCATTCACTTGACAGTATGGATAATACAGAATTTTGTACTGCTTCAGTATACCCATGGACAGCTCTAAAGTTGAAAGGTTTATGTTGTTGTACATTAGATGTTTTAAGTCAAGGTTTTGTAGCACTAAAATTAACACTAAAACAGTAGGGAAATCAATACTCTGGTTTAAATGTAAAATTAATTAGGATGCAAGAAAGCTTTGGGGTTTTTTTTTTCCTTCCTAATGATATTCATTATCTACTAATAGTTTACTCTTTTCTATTTACACACAGTCAGAACTAAACCCACATGATTTCTTCTATTTTCAATGTGAAAATTAAGTTCCTATTGCTGTTAATGACAGCTATAAATTATACAAAGATGAGTACACATTTTTTAAAAAAATATTCTTGGTGCAGTACATTAATCTCCAGATTTAAAATTCAGGTGCCTCAAGACATAACTTCAGTTTTGATCTCTGTCCAAGAAGGTAAAATCACAGAACATCACAGATTACAAAGCTGGTGATAACTTGCTTGAAGAGCTGCAATTTTTCAAACTTGATGCCAAATGTAAGACTAGATATGTCTTTTGAGACTGTGAATTTTTGGCAGTGAAAAGATTTTCTTGCACAAGTAAAAGTCCATGTAACTCAACCTCCTCCTGTACAAAAGTATAGAGTGCAAACATAATTTCATTTCAGTTCTCTAAAGACTTGTTTTAAGATTTTTCAGAACAATTATACCTTTAAAAAGGGCAATTGCTTGTGCATATTGATTAAAGGGTCACAACCAATCTGAAAAGTTGAAATTTTGTTTTTCCAGCTTCTAGAAAACATTCACAGTTTTCACAATTGATGTTTAATAATAGCAATACAACTTTATTAAGAAATTAAAACAGAACTAGAAATATAAAATAAATAAGGCTATAAAAAGGATAATAAAGGAAGAGGGGAAAGAAGTAGAGAAGCAATTCAGAAAGTGATGCTTCTATTTAAATTTAAGCAGTTTTAAAATAAGGAGAAACATACAAAGAAAGATAGTTTGAGAAATACTTCAGACAAAATAATTTTGTGAGTGCTGCAGATTTAGTAAATAAAGAGCTAGAAGATGGAACTATAGTTGTTCAATCAGTCCATTTATGGAGATCAAATTTAAATATTTTTTTCACGAGTCACAGGATCAGTGAAGATCGTAAACTCAAACTTATGGAGGCATTTGACTTGATGTTACATGACACTTTAATTAAAAATTATTTCAAATCTCTGCGAGGGCTATTTTAAAGTTATTAAAGATGATTAAATGATAGGTCTTAAAATGTCAGTATAAATTGAAATCATTCTTATTCATTATCAAATATTTTCATTGAACTCACTTAGGGAATGTTTCTTGGCGCTTGGATGCATCATGTATTTATCAAAGATCTTTAAGAAGCTTTAAAATTATTACTGGTATTGTGGGAGGAAGACCAGAGCCAGGGTGAATGCTAAAAAGCGGGAAGGCTAACTTCCAGATGAAACTTCAGTGACAAGCCCCAGATTGCAAGTAAGAGCCACAGGGCAAGACATACTGTGGCACATCCCGCAGTTTTAACCTCCCAAAGCTGAGGACCTGCTCTGTCACCTGGAGGGCCTTTTCCTGCACTAAGAGCCAAGCAGCAAAAAGGGAAAATTATTTTTCCTCCTGATCTGCAGTTAGGTTGTAAACTTACAGCTAGAATCACAGAAAAGTTCCTAAAACACATGGTTTAAATGAAAAGTATTTGTGTTTCCTCTAATCTGTTTGGAGGCTAGAGTATAATTTTTCCTTTCCCAACATCTTTCCCCTATAGAAGAAGAATTAGAATGAACAGCAGCCCTGGCCTAAAATAGAAGGGAAAGGATATATAGCTTTTCTCTATGGGAGCAGTCTACTTCATTCCAAATGCAGATGTATTTTAAATAGTATAATGGCCTATATAAGCATTTATGGCAGAACATTACTTCTGTGTTTTTAATTTTCTGATATTTGCAATTGTGTGATTACATAGCAATAAACCCTAAGGCTATGACTATAAATCAGAAGAGTTCAGTTTATGTGAATATCAATATTTAAAACTAGTGTTCACCATATCATAGTTTTATTTTTTCAGCATTATGCAAGGTTCTCAAAAAACACCATGACATCTTTTATGAGAAAACATTGTAGAGTGCCATTTTTTCAGATTCTTGTATTTGTCAAATCTCCTATAATCTCAACACAATGGATAACGTTCTATATCTTGTAAGGCTTTTCTTTTCCTATTTTAAACTAAGTCAATGAATCATGGAAAGCTAAAGACCGAAAAGGAGACCTGATGAAAGTTGCAGTTGGAAGTACCTTTGAGTGTTCAAAATCACAGAGATATCAATTAATGTGTATGACTTTCTTTTCTTTCCAAATTGCTACTGTCACTATTTCCTTTCCAGTGTTTAGGAAGTCGTTAGGGAACATATTCATTCCCAACAGACAGCTTGTCAGGAATACTGTATGAGAGACAGTTTGTAACTGAAAACAGAGCAGAGACCACTCTTGGAAACATGACTGTCACTGTAAACACTTCGGTTCCACTTTACAATAGCTTAAAAGATGTGTTAAACCTTCCCTCGCTGTCTGTGGGAGCCAAGAAAGATTCTGATCTCCCTGGAAAGTCAAACTGCCTGTCCCAGCTGTGCTGTCTGCCTCTGGATGCTCTGCAGGGATCAGATGCTGCTCACTCACCCCTCTGATCACTCCGTGATTCTGTGTAACTAAGAGAAAGGTATTAATTAATTAACAGATGGGCCACATCACTTTCTTCTCTTATTACCAGGCCCTCAAGAAATACTTTAGGTTAACTATGAAACCATCAGTTTTCTTTTTCTTTTGTCACTTGGAGACTGATTGTTTTCAGTGGAAAATAGCTCTCAGGTGATATTGCAGTTTTTCACAGGGCTAGCACAGTGAAAGCTTTACAATTCCCAACAAAGAGAGCATGGTCAGGTTAAAGTTAGATGAGTACTCCTGAAAATTATGACTGCAGCAAAGCTGTATTACTTGCAAGAAGTTCATAATTTTATTCTCAGGATTAAAAATCTAAAAAAAAAACAAAAACAAAAAAAACCAAAAAAACCCTTACTAACACTTTTCTTTTAAGGAATGATATAGACATGCTTTGCCAGAGTGACAGATGCATGTTTGAAATTAATCAAGCAAAATTCAGCAGTCATGTATTTATAAAACATTACTTTTGGTTTAAACTCAATATTTACTTAAAAACTCACTCAATAAAACTCACTCAATAGCTTTATTATTGGTTGTTTACTTTTAATTTAGAACTGTGTTACAGCAGCCTTCCAAATATTAGCTATAATATTTTGGTATAATAAATTGATATATTTGTGTTAAGTATAACTAGATTCTAAATAGCTTTCAAAATATTTAGAATCTGCCTTTTGGATGCCAGATATTATGTTCCCAAGAAATATAATGTTCCACATAATTGAAGAGCCTAGAATATGTACTGCATTAACATGAATTTTGACTGAAGTCACCATGTACCTAATTCTTCACATCATTATATTGATCATACAATAGATAACGGCTCTGCAGAGCAAAAATTTAAATTTATTTTCTTAGATGGAAAACGAATTTGTAAAATTCTGGTCTACAAAACAAAATCAGAATTTACTTCCTCCAAACAACAAAATTAAAATCTCTTCAATAATATGGTGTTTTGCAATTTAGATACTTTGATCCTAAAGTTCTTGATCAAGGGAAAATTCTTGCTTCTGATGTATATGAGTAGAATCACGGAGTATTGCAGACATTGAATAGAATTACTTGGATGCTCAAATATCCTCAAGGTTGGGTCCATCTCTAAATTGAGACCTAGCAGAGATTGCTATATGAAGACATATTTCAGTTACAAATTTATAGAAAGAAACTCCCCAAACTCTAAGAAATATCATTAAGAATTCAGTGTTTTAGAGTCTATTTAGATGGTAAATCAACATCGGTTCTTTTTGCTCTGAACATTAGAGATGCATTACCTGAGGGATTATTTTCTGTCTTTAGCAGTTGGATATATTTTAAAGTTAGATTCATCTGTCATGAAGTGTAAATTCACACAGTTCAGGATCAGAATGCAGAAGATGATAAAAAAGTGCTGCTTTAATAGATGATTCACAGGAATCCTAGTATCAACAGGCAGCTGTCACATTTGCATGCATTTCTCATACCCTGCCTGGATCTGAAATGGATAGCTGCCAAAGAGAATAAATTTGCTTTCTTTCTCATCTAAGACCTTCTCCTTGTTGGTAAATAATGTATTTTCATCAGGAAAGCATGAATATGTAAACCCCCTGAAAAAGACAACATATGTATTTATATAATCACTCATAACCAGGCCATATTACTGCAATAAATTATACTATTTGGTGTAATAGTGAGAATAAAATGATGATCATAATGAACAGAGAGGCTATTATCATTACTGTTCTTACTGTTCTGGCACCACGACCATATTATTCTCATTTCAGTCATATTTTTGTCAAGGCAGATGTTGTAAAAATCATAAACCTGATGATGTGTCCTGCATTTCAGAATGAACTTCAAAGAAAAACAAGACCTGTGCAGGGGGTACTAAAGACATCAGATGACCACTCTGCTTTCCCCTTCGAACCCATGACCATTGGTAACAACCTGACTCGCAGGTCTCAACTGCCCTAGTGCCAAAAGTGTTACTGTAGTGACGGGTGACACCTCCCAACGTCGTGGAAGGACCGAGGATACCCCCTAGTCGCAGATGTCTGCACCAACCATGAAAATTTATATTCTTCTTTTGGATCCTTGATTACAGTACTGCAAGATTTTTCCAGGCTGCAGGAAAGACAACTTTGTTTTTACTATTTTATTATTTATTACTCTTAGTACTTATAAAAAAATCCACTGCTGGCTCACACTGACATATCCACCTGAAACTGGTCACAGAGTGAGAGAACAACAGAGACTTCCAAGAGCAGAGTCATGACTCCAAGATTTCCTGAACGGCTCCGGTGTACAGCTACTCTCACTTGCTTTGCTCTAGTGAGAACCAAACGCTGTCCTAGTCTTGCGGTGAATTCGCCCCTGAAAATTTTCAGTGAACAGCAGATATTTGACTCTGGGCATAAATTGTTCCTGATATTATAGTTATTCATAGATTGGTTCAATGTGAGACTACACTGTCACTTTGCTAAGTGACTTGTGAGCACTTTGTCATAAAAAGAATTTGTCACGAGAACTTAAAAACCAAAATAAAATCTATCTGTGCAGAGTTTACAATGCAAGCATCCAAATTTCCTTTACCAAGAACACCCACACATCCTACCAAACTTCTTTTAGAGGGGAGGAGCTGTGACCATATATTTATGAAAATGTATTTCAGGAATTTGTTATGCAGATAATAGTGTGCCCCAAAAGTAATTTCAAGGCATTTACCAAGCACACAAAGCCTCATACCTTTCTACTTGCTACATAACTGGAATGTAGATCTTATATTTATTGAGGCAGGGATTGTATCTTTATCCTCCTGATCTGCATACAAAATTGCATGAGTAGATGCAGTATGGTCTGATTGCAAATATGGTTGTTCTAACACCTCACAAGGAGGGAAAGCAAGAAAGCACTGAGCATCCAACGTTTATCTGAAGTCTTATATTCTGAACTGATACCATCATGAGATAACTCCTGACTCCTATCCTCAGGCATAATTCCACCACTAATTATTTTTCTTATTACCAACACTTGCAATTAAAATATTTGTAATTAGAACACCGTGTTTTTATAAAATAATTTGCATTTAGTTAATTTCTCATTACTTTATTTATTATCTCTCTTTTCACTCCCTCCCACAAATCACAGTAAGATGATCTCAGAATGTATTTTCAGAAAAGTTTAACTGGTGCTTCTCTTGAAACCAGTCCTGTTGTGCTCCCATGTCCACAAGGACACCGATGATTTTCTCCTATCCTGTTGATGCCATCTGTTGAGTGCAGAGGTCCAGTCCATTGTAGCTGCCCATGCCATCTGCTTTGCACTCCTGATCTGCTCCGTGTGACATGTTGGGCAGATAGCAGCCTAGCACACCGAACTGCACTGCATGAATATTTCTTAGCTTCTCTTTTCAATATGCTTTCCCATCTCAGCAACATGAATTGCCTCAGATGGCTGCAGTCAACTGGTGAATCCTAGCAGGCACCACTGAGAAATTTAGAGTAATTGTTCCAGGACAAGTCATCACTTCTGAGATTTGCTATGAATTGAAGAGGAGTAACTTATTAAAATTGGTTATTTTGGTAAAGAAGGTCATGTACTGACTTAGGCACTGTGCATTTCATGCAGTGTTAAGAAGAGGCCTTACTTTGGTTTTGATATGCTAGCCTTGAACTGGAAGTAAATTTCTGGAAAATGACAGCATTCTGAAAAATATGTAGATTTTATTTTCTGTGCCTAGTTGGCACCTAAACTGCACTCAGATTTTTATTCCTCCTGGCACATGTTGTATATTTATTCCCCTTGGATTCATAAAAGCCCACCAAGGTTCAGTGTCCCTATCCTTGAAGCCCTTCACAGACTATGCACACTTCCAGTACACAGCTGAACATTTTTTTTTTTTTGCAAGACCCTACAGCTGGCTTTTCATAGGTTTTCTTTTTTTACTCAACCAGTCTTATCATTTGATGACAGAAATTTATCTTCCACATATACTGTCAGTTTTACTGCATTTACCAATAACGTACCACCCAATGACTTTCAGCAATAAACTACCAGGCTGTGACTGTGCAATGCATTGGGTGTCTGGTCATCCAGGAATTTAAAATCAGTGGTCACTATCTGCGCCAAAATATACCCATGTTGTCTGTGTACCAAATCAAGCAGAACCTGGACTCAGTGCAGATTTCTCATACCCGCCCACATGGAGACTGGTTTCATTTGGGACTTTCAGGCATGAGCTGATGTGTGCACATACAATATAGACCAGACTGACAGCACATGCACAGATGGTTTTATGGACACTTTGGATTCCTACCATTTTTTTCATTAGAATGTTGGCATGTATAAACTCTTCTTATTATGGGAAAATACAGAACATAGCTGTCACATAAACCTTCCCTGGCTCCAACAGCAAAGGATATTGAGGAAGATTTTTTTGGGTCAATCTTATATTGCAATACTAAAAAAAAAATCTTGGTTATAACAACTGTCCATTTGGTGTTGTGCGTATTAACTGTTCACTCTTTCTGGAAAGATTAATAGTCTGAAATTTCTGTCTGGTATAAAAACACCATCCTCAGCAAAAAATTAAGAATGGAAGAGAGGAGCAGGCAGTTCCAGAGACAGACACATCTCATCAGTCTTACCCATCTATCTTCATTTACTGTGAAGGCATCCAGGGTAGACACCTTAGATTAAATATCCAGGTTTTAGATGGCTGAAGAAATTTAAGAAGATGAATTCTTCTCTAGGTGGTCCTAGCCTTTGTTCAGCTCTGAGGCATATGATGAAGAAACTGCCATTCAAACAGTGGGTTAGATAAAGGTCAGAGCTTTTCCTATTGTCCCTAAGAGCTCCTGGATTAGAGCAGAAGTCACACCACTGGCTGGCTCTGCAGTTGCCGTCAAAAGCTGCTATGCACCATCTCAAAGGTAAGGTTCTCTTCCATAAGCACTGTGCAACTGCAGTGCCTGTGACTGTGCTCTTTTTCACATAATTACCCTGAGTCGCTTCTTACAAGGTATGTGGGAAATACACAGTGACTGACCCGTGAAGTTAATTAACTTTGCCATTGATACCTGAAACTACCTGAAACTACTATCTTGTATTAGTTTGTTCTTCAGAAGGAACTGCATTAGACATTTTCCTCACTTGTTTGATTAAAAAAATCATGCCATGAAGTGTAAACTAATAACAGCTGACCATCATGAAAGAACTATCACTTCTGGTTTTGCAGTTGCTCTTCACTATTAAAGCAATGATTCCTTTCTATCAGATAGAAATTAAATAGACCTCTTTGTGCATTTTTTTCTGAAAGGTCTACAAAAGGCTTAACCATAGCTTCTTAAAGAAAAAGCCCACTGGACAGTTTAAACACGGTGTGGAGTAAACAAACAGAAAAGGTATGGGTAAATTTTATTTTTCTCCCTCTGAGATACTTCAATGACAGTAGAAATCCCTTCATTTTGAGCAAGCTTTCTCTTGTCATTCAAGGAATTTTTGATTGAACAGGTCAAAAACCTGTCGGAAAAAAAATTCAGGCTTTTTATAGAAACCCCCGGCTTCAAATGAGAAGGCTTTCCTTAGTACATAAAACTGCCCAAACAATCAACTCCCTAAGTTACTGGAAAAAATACACAACTTCCACACCTAACCCAAGAAGACTGACAGCTGACAATCTTTCAGAGGCCAAATGCCAGATTATATCAGAGATTTATTAGATGTGGGCTGAAGAGGTGCTTCCTTTCAAAGGATCTATTCTCCTGGCATTAACTCATTGTTCTGTTTTTGCTGAATTGTAGAACTTGAAGAGACTCACTGTTTTTCTGTCCTAGGTCTTGCTCAGTAGGCTGTAACTCCAAACTCCACCATCCGGAACCTGCCTGTGCCAACTTCTTGGTGTTAGGTACAAATCAGTGATCTCTGCAGTAGGCAGTGGCAGCATGAAATGGGAGCAAATGTCAGTCTTTCTGTTTAGAGTTTCTCTTTTTGAAGCCAATTCATTGGGATGCATTGCTTACTCAGATGTGAATAGATGAGCACATTTAAAGCCAGATGCCAGACATCTGTGCCTGTGCAATCCACCTGTCTCTGCTGCAGAAACGAGGATAATGGGAAAAAAACTACTAGACCTAGGAGCTTTTACATTGGAAACGCAACCTCTGATGAAACATACTAATTGAGTTGACTTTGGCTCTTGCAGGTCTACTGGTACAATAAAAATTATATAGTTCAGTCATGAGAAAGTAAATTTGCAGGAGATTTTGAGGAAAAGCACTCGCTGTCCTCTCTGTCCCTGCAAGAGAGACTCTTCTGCAAAGTTCTGTGGTAGGTGAAAGAGGTAAGGTAGTTCTGTACAAGCTGCAGAGAGCAAAGATCCAGTTCTGGTCTCCTCCTATTGTAACTGGGAAAGGGTATAATTGCCAGATTTGCATATCTACTTTCAAATAATGACCAGCAGGGAGGCAACTGGGTAAATATGATATCTGGAAAATCATGCTATATTGGCTTTCAAACACCTGGTGGTATCTACACTTAGTAGGAAGGGAGATGCAGACATTAGTACAGCTCAGACAGCAGCACGAGTGATGCAAGGTGAAAAGATGCTCGTTCAGGCCAGAAACTAGATTATCCTTATTTTACATACTCATCTTCAGAAACCACATCTTTTTGTCCTTTTTTTTTTTTTCTTTCCTTGGTCAAGTAGGGCAATTCAGGAATGTGGTTTGGATCAAATGAGTACTGAGAGCCGGGGAGGGAGAGAAGTGAAGGCAGAAGCACCTTCCGTGGCAATTGCCTCAGGAAACAAATGACCCTGAAGGGGTGATAAATAGTTTGTAGCAGTGGAGCTATCCCATGACAGGATACAAATCGAGAGATTTTTGACAGCAGGAGCTGATGAGGTGTAACTTCCCTCTGGGGCAAGTGCCCTGCCATTAAACTGTAGGAGCAGTGCAGGGATGTGCTGAGCCTCTCCCCTCAGCTGAACATATGTCTCTTATGGCCAGTCCTGAGTGAGAAAATGCTCCTACATCAGGAAGCAAAGTCGTGGATCAACCAAGACATGAGCTAGTTTCCAGGTCCAATCCTTCTCAATAAGAATGGAGAGAGAAAGAAAAAAAGCAATGCTGAGCAGACATCACCTGAGGGAGATAGGAATCTGCTCCCCCTGTTGTGGAGGGATGGGAGTTAAAGAATGGAAACAGGAAAGCTAGCGCAGGCTGGCAATTTGTACTAATATGTGAGATGTAGAGTGAGAGGAAAAACAATCAAAATGGTGGTGCTGCCAGACCTGTGGCCATTGCAAGGTGCATCTCTTGGCCACTGCTCGTAATGAAACAGCAAATGAAACTGACAGTACCTATGTGCGCTGCTGTCAATGGGTGATACTCAAAAACTGAGTCCACTCGCAATTACAGCCCTCCCAGAGTTGTCACTTACCGGTACTATTTTTGCCCTGCTCAGCCCCAAGACACGAGCGCTCATTGGTTTTCTATTTCTCAAGTACCTAAAAAAACACAGGCAAGCCAAAGCAATAATTTAGTTTATTATATGGCAGAGGTACACTAGTCACTTGGGTCCTCTCTAATCACCATCCTCAGCAGTATTTATCTCAGTTTTGAGATATTTTTGAGATAAAAAAGATTGGATCCAAGCCATTAAAAAGCGTAGCACCATAGATCTTTGGGGAAAACAGATGCAGGAAGCCTTAATTTTCTTAAGTGCCCAGCTAAATGACCCTCAGATAACGGAGAAGGTGCAATGGGTAAATATTTTCCTTGGTCAGGGATGACAGTCTTGCCTTTCACACTGAACTTAGCAACTGTTCCTACCTTTTTGCATCTGCCACGGTCCATTAAACGTGTACCCACCTGCCCTGCACAGACTCTTTTCCTTCAAGCAGAACTGACAGCCATACATCATCCTCAGCAGAGAAACTTGTGCAGTGCCAGGCTGCAGGATAAGGGTAGTTGACTATGGATCAAACTTAAAGCCTGCTGCATTGATTTATCATACATGTATGTATTTATCTATCCATGTAACTACGTAATAATGCACACCAACTTATTTTTCTTTATGGATCCAGAAGATACTAATTTTATAACACATTACTTTTTAAAGAAATGGATTCACAGTTAAAGTGTATTTGGGAGACAGAAAAGTTTGTTATGTTGCATACATATGAGAGGCTTTTACAGCCCAAATCAATCTGGTGTAATCTCACAGCTGGCCATGTTTAGAGCAGGAGGCTGGGCAAGATCTCTTGAGGTCCTTCCCAGTCTGGGTAATGCTGTGAAACCAGACAGACACAGTAGATTTGCTCTTATCTTTCTTTCAGTTCCTCATTAATTTGGCAAGGATAGAATATAATTTCTGCTTTTCAATTTTACTATATGTTGTCATTGCCTGTCTTTGAATCAACCTTCATAAACCTGAGATAACAGCATCTCCAGTGACAATGAACAAAACCACATTTGGACAATCAAACGTCATTGTTCTTGTCCCAAACAAAAATAAAATTAACTTGGGTGGATAGTTTAATAAGTGATTTCAGTTTTCACACAGGAGGATAAGTTTACTTATGGACACTTTTTAATTTTTTTTTTTATTTACAAGTATCTCGGTCTGTTTACTGCTATGAGGAAGGTGATCAACTTTCTGGGAACATGGCTCGTGGGTGGAGGTGTTGGAAGCTTTTAGAGCTTGGGCCAGTGTCCACCTCACACAAAGTTAGGTACCTAATTAAAAGAAAATTGAGTTTGGCTGCCTGGATATCAAAGGGATTGGGAAGCAGCTCAGCTTGAGGTAGCAATATGGACATACTTATTTCCTGACAGAAGGTGCTGTCACAATCACCAGCATATCTGCTTACCACAGATCTGAACTGAAGGTATTTTTACTGTAACAGAAGTAAGTAAATTTTCTCCTGAGCCACTGAAGTAAATTTAGAAACAAATTGTAAGTACATCATATAATAACATTGAATTAGTATGTTCATTTCACGGGTAGTTAACCTTTATGTCTCTAGTAATTGATTGCCTTAATACTTTGTTAATATTATTAGTTTCATTAGTTTATGATCTTTTTTCTTACCTTTGGTCTTTTATTACATTAGGTCTATAAATTTTCATAGAATTGATTAGTCACAAGAATGAAGTCGTTATGCTCTAACACCATTCTGTCCTTCATGGAAAGGAAACACTTTTTTTGTTACGTATCTCTCTTCACAAGGATAATTGAAATACAGTGATTACTAATTAAATTAGTATAGCTATGCTAGCTCTACCAAACTGTTATGATTTACAGTTTTAGTCAAAAACAAGAGTAAAACTAAGCCAATTTTTATAGCTATGTTATTAATTAATAATTCTACATTTTAATCTTTCCAGTAATACACCATGACCTCTAAGTATTTCAAATTATGCTACTTAATCATGTAGGAAGAAAGACAACTTAATGCCATATAACATATAATATTCTAGACAAGAAAAGAGCAGGTCAGGCCAAGCATTTCATACTATATGGTTGCATTTTAAAGTGAGAGAAACCCTGAAAAGTATCTGTAAGGAAGAATTAGCTAGTCCACTTAGTTACAAAAAAAAAAAAAAAAAAAAAAAAAAAAAAAAAAGCATTTTGAGATGTGAATGAAAAGAAATTTCATAAAAAGAAAGGCACACTGAGATGAGCAATCAGATTTATTTCAATGGCTTCTTTGTTTGTTTGTTGTTGAATTTTTTATCATCCAAGGGATCTGACTGGCTTAGTTAAATTTGGTTAACTGCCTTGACTCATTTAACATTGCTGCTGTCTAATATTGCTCCTAAATTGCAAATGAGCTTGATTCCAACACCCCTTAAATTGAATGGAAAAGTTCCCAGTGGCTCTGGCTGATGCTGGAGCTGTTCCATGGTTTTTATCATTTATTAGGGCATTTTGTTTGGCATCATTTGAGAAGTCTGTTGGTAAATTCACACCTTTTTTATCTGCACTAGGTTTAGTACTCCAAAATTCTGTCATTACTAAAAAGCTTCATTAAAACCTATAGAAACACAGAATTACTTGAAGATTAATAACGCAATAGTCTTTAAAACATATTTGTATGGCAGATCTAAATCTAGACCAATCTGCTAAGAACCAAATTTCAGAGCATTTCTTATTGACCCCTTCAGCTTCAGTGGACAATTTTCAAATCACCTTGCATGAGTAGTCACTCAGCTAGCTGCAACAACTGGATTCACACTAGGATTGTGACTTGTTTCCATGTTACTACTCTATTAGAATTATAGAATCATAGAATATCCTGAGCTGGAATGGATCCACAACGATCACTGAAGTCCAGCTCATAGCCCTCCACTCAACAGCCCTGAGAAACACCACACACACACAAAATATTGTTTTACTGGTCCTCAGAGAATGTTCACCAAGTTATATTAACTGGATTTCACTTGTTCTATATGAAATATCATTTTGATGCTGTTTTTTCCTACTCTAAATAGTCCAGTAAACAAGATATTTCTTGGATTCTCCTGGCAAAGTATCTATTATGTAAATGTACCCAGTCCAAGGTAATTTGTGCTAATGGCCAGTAAACATACTTGAAATATGCTTTAATTAATTGCTGAAATTAAGCCTATTTCTTCCATATGTTAGTAAAAGTAGCTGCTCTAGGAAAGTGAGATTCTACATGTAACATAATGTAGACTCTGGTCCACAAAAATTAATTTAGAGAAATTTCTATACCATTAGAAAGAAAAAGAGCCTTACATGTATGTATTAAGATGTTTGGACAGTGGCCAATATAATACACAAAAGCTGTCATCATATGCTGTAGTTAGGGAAAACTCTTTTGTGTTCATAGAATAACGTGTTTCACTCTGGGAGCTTAAGGTGCAATTCTACTCAGATGGGCTAAACTGCTTTATATGAAGCTTTACTTTTTCATTCAGACAAAAAGACATATTAAACATTTCCAGACATTATTCATGAAGCCTCCTTTTCTCAAATTAAAAGTTTATCTTGTGCAGATAAACTGATGCAATTTAGCATTAACTGATTATAAAGTGAATGTAGAGAACTGGCGACCAACACATAATTGATTTCATCTACACTTTTTGTGACTCTTCACTGACTTCAGTAGACTCACTTCTTGCCCATAAATATGGGATCAAAATCAGATTCAGAAATACAGTCTGTATTTAATTTACTAATTTTTAAGGAATAGGCTCAAAAAATATTGAAATAATTTACAAAGTAAGAAAACTATAAAATACCTAGACTTGTATGGATTTGTCTTTTTCTCATCTCTATAAAATTATAGAATAGGGTTACGTTTTTTTAAATAATTGTCATAAATGTTCCAGTTTATCTGTGTTGCACCTTCTAGGATGAATGCCTGTACTTAGATCATAGTATTTTCTATAATAACAAGTAAGAAAATAATAATAATAAAAAATATATATTTTTTGAAGAAACAATATAAAGTTTTTGCTGTTAGTTTAGGAAGCTATTTATTTTCATCTAGTTCACTCTTAGGAGCAAGTAGGAGATCTTAAACCTAAAATTCCTGTAGAGACATGGGAACAAGGCAGTTGTTGTCACTGGGAGTTGATTGGCAAGGATAGAGAAAACGTGAAGATGCTGGAGGAAATTGGGCTTTTCCAGATTAGAAATACATCTGTTATGGCTGGGTGTGTGGAAAGGGTGACTGACTTGTGTATGAAAAATTCCTTCTCAGAATCACCTACTGCCTTGTCTGAGGATGCATCTTTCAGGCACTATTTTAATTACTTGTTGGTCCCTAGGGGAAAGGTTTATATGTTGAGGAATGCATGAGGTGCAGGTAGCTGGGCTCACAAGCTGCACACTGAGATGCGAGCTGAGATGCAGGTTGAGTTCTGCATGGGAGCCTGAGACAAGAAGCTGGGAGCTGCCAACCTTTAGGATAACAAAAGGCATGATTATGGGTGGTGCCAGCCAGGTGACTGGACACTGAGAGACACAGCAGGAGCCAAAGACTCAGGAAGATGAATGAGAGTCTTGTGTGCTTGGACTTGGAGGGGACAAAAGCCCAGGGGGTCCTCTGTTTGAGGTCCCTCCTTGGAGGCACCAGCTTGGTCTATTCCTGTGGTAGTGTGCCTGGAATAAATGGAGCGAGACATCCTTGACTCTGCTGGGGGAAACCTGGTCTTGCTGGGTGAGTGGGGAGCCAAGCGAGGCTCATATCAGGTCACTGGAGCTGCCTGCTGGGAAGGAGCATCTGTCCCAGCAGTAGGAGTCTGGCCTTGGGGAGTGTGACTGCCAGGGAACCTGTGAATGGCAAGAGTGGGAAAGAGTGGGAAATTTCCTTAATATGTAGGTGTCTGAAGAGTTGGACTAAACACAGATGGTGAATGGGATGGAAACCTAGCCAAAAGTGTTAGGACTGCAGAGTTACACATATCAAATCAAATTAATCAAAATCAAATACCCCCAGAATTCTTGTGCCAAATCACCAGGTCCAAATCCATTAATCTAAGCGCTGCCATAAACACATAGAGACAATAAACAGAACCTTAACATGTGAGTGAAACCCGTTACAATAGTCTTAACATTTCTAGTAGCATTTATTAAAAAAACAACAAAAACAGGGCTTTTTGTTAAGTATTGGGGTACATACATAAACACAAAATAAATTATCTGGGTTGATTTTGTATAAAAAGCCTTCTAAGAAGACACTTAAAATGTGAAATCAGAAAGGTCAAAGGATATCCTGCAATAACATGTTAAGTCTTCACTGGTAATTTGTGGCATATTGTTCAAATCTTCTCTGCTGCACTGTGCACACACACATATGTTCTGTAACATCTGGGATAAAGCAGCTTTTTCTAGGAACACATCAGCCAGGGGATTTCTAAGACAGCATAGTTTTGTATCTGACTAAGTGAATAATTTCTGCTTTCCAAAGGTGGAATGATATTTGGTATTCACCAATCATTAAGTCCAATTTCTATTTTTGGTGCATAATTATCAGAGCCAGTAGAAAACAATCCAGGTATTGGTACTATTTGCACCAATTTATGTATGGATATTATTTTATGATTCTGTGTTCTTGTGATGCAGCTGTAGAAGACCAGAAGCTCTGAGCTGACACAGAGACATTTGACTGAATTAAGGCATCTTTTATGTTGAGTGATAGGACCTTCCCTGTGGAAACCTCTACATTTTATAAATTACACTTCAAAAAGCATGAAGATGTCAAAGCAGAAAATACACTCTAACAAGTCTCTCATTATTTTGTACAATAAAGTATTTATTATCTTAAGGGACATTGCTGGTTGTAGTACTTTTTAGTGGTTGCAACAGATTTTCCTGATAATAAAGAACAGATTTTTCCATTACATCACTCTATAACAAGCGCTGAAGAGCAGCTAAACTGTGGTAACTTAAATCGAGATCCCTGTTGTCCTGGCTGTGTTATTTCTCATGATAGGCATTTATCTGATAGAAGTGTGTTCAGCTGGAAAAGCATTTCTTGGGCCACTGAATCCTTTCCTGTTGTCCTGTGCTTCCCCAGCCCTGATTAAGATAACGCTGTAATATAACATCAACTCCATTTACCTTCCAAGCCACAATATCAAAACCCTTCCAAACACCCTATTATAAATCTATAAATCTATACAGTAGGAGACAGCAGAAGCCACGAGCCATAATGAGCCATAGGGGAACTCAAGGTTATCACCCATGTCTGAGAGGCCTTTAGTATGAGACACTTTGTTAGCTGACAGTAGTGGATTTGGGATAATGCACCCCCTAGAGAAGGCAAGAAAGGAGATGCGTTCTCATTGTCTGATATAATCTTCTTTCCTCAGTCTGTTAACCTTGAAATTGGAAATAAGGTAAGGTGGCTTCAGACCAGGCTAGCTGTGAAAGGACACAGGGCAGTGGGCTGTGAGCAGACAGATGATCTCCACCAGCTGGAAGCCAGTCAGAAAGGAAGTGCGCTGGAAAATCCATTGCTTGACAGACTGCAAATTAATTAAATAGCAATGTTGTGATCCAATTAAACCGTGTCCATTGCATTGTGTCCAGATACTCATGTGCCTGGGAAAAAGAATTTAAGAGAACCAGAAGAGCTGCTTATCTAAGTATAAATAAATAATAAAAAAGTAAAAATAGGAAAGATGTCAGCTTGACATTTTGGCTGAAAAAGGAGTAGAAAAAGAGTATGAATCAAGTCTTACATAATGACTTCTCAAAGGAGAACTAGTAGGAACCATAAAAGCAACTTCTTCACCAAACTTCTTACCTGCTGTGACTGTCCAAACACTTTAGCCTGCATTTGGGAGTATTGTCTAGCTCCAGTTTGCAGCATTCTTTCCATATATTATGTTTATGCATTCACATTTTCCTTCAGGATTTTTTTCCCCCCTTCATAATCAATACCAGTCTAAAGTTCTAAGAGCTTTTTTTTTTTTTTTTTTTTTTTTTTTTTTTTTTTTTTTTTTTTTTTTTTTTTTTTTTTTTTTCCCTTAAAAAAAGATGGTTGTGTGTAATGGTTTAACTAGGTGGGTGATTAAACACCATACAACCATTCACTCACCTCTGACCCCAGGTAGGATAGGGTAGAGAATGGGGACAAGAACAACAACTAAAATCTGAAGGTTGAGATAAAGACAGTTTAATGGGACAGAAACATGAGGGGAAAATAATATGAACACTAACACTAATACTACAAAATAAGTGATGAACAATGCAACTGCATTGTCTGAAGAAATCCTGTGAAGAGAATTCACCACCTGCTGACCGATGCCCAGCCAGTTCCTGAGCAGCTGCCACCGACCGGCTTTCCCCAAGGTTATGTACTGACAATGATGCCACGGGATATGGGATATCCCTTTGGCCGGTTTTGGTCAGCTGTCCTGGTTGTGACCCCTCCTCCCAACTTCCTGTGCTCCTCTGGCCTGCTCCCTGGTGGGGTGGGACGCTTTCAAGTCTTACACTCTATATAGCTGCTCAGCAACAGATAAAATATCCCTGTTAGCAACGTTATTTCCATCCTAGATCCAAAACATAGCACTATACCAGCTGTTAGGAAGAAAATTAGCTCTACTGCAACCAAAACCAGGACATTGTGTCAGTTTGGGTAAGGGTGGATGTGACTTTCAGGAATATTCACTTCAAGTTAGCGTTCAGCCACTTTATCTTCACACTGCCTGCTCTAGAACAAAAAAATACACACACACACAAAAAAGCCTTCTGACTCCAATCAAATGCCACTAAAATAGCCTGCAATTTGCACTGGTAAAGAAGAGGATCATCAATGCAGAAAAATAGAACCATGTTTCAATGATCTTCCTAAATCTGGATGTCTCAAAGCAAAGGCTGAGTCCCAGTGATGCTAAGAGAAAACCTTCTCTTAATTTCAGACAATGAAGAATGTGGATGTACATCTGAGCTTTCATATTTTTCAGGGAAGAAGAGTGCAGGGGGGTTCAAAGTGTGACAAACAAATAAAATCTGCTATTTAGATCCTGGAAAACAATAGCAGGAACTAGTGGAGGGTTTTAAGGTAGGGCTCCTGGGAGATCTTTCCAATTTTAAGTTATTTTGGGGAATAAGTCACTTTGGACCTAATTTTGAAAGCTGTACTTATTTAGTCAGCCAGCTCAGGACCATGATACATACAGTAGTTACACACACCAACAGAACTATGCTGACATAGATATCTGCCTTAACACAGATCTTAATCTACTAAAGCAGCAGGAATTTAATGGAACTCAAGATCACGAACCTATTTTCAGAACAGTTAAACAGTTATATCTACTTTGATTCACCAAGGATTGAAAATGAAGCTGGGTTTTTTTTTGTTTTTTTTTTTTCCAGCACTCTGTGATTTTTTTTTTTTTAATATTAAAAAGTATTTGTCCATCAGAAAATGAACACACCTCTCTGTACTTTGCATTTATTGTAGGAGCTGGAAGGCACAAACATTTTAATGAAAACCACTTCACTGAAGTCATCTAGCCTTTTAGGTACCAGCATAATTTCTTATGCGTGAGAGTCTCTGAAATGAAGAATAAAGGGGGGGGGAATCTAAAAATGAACAGAGGACAAACACTGATGTTAGATTTGAGGTACAATTAAAGCATTTTAAAAATCTAGATTTTGTACCTAGCATGGTTCCAAGAAAAATATCAGAAAAACATTGCTCACAGGAACGAATTAGGTAGTTGAGATGAGGAAGGGATATAATAGGTATAGTCAAAGATAGATTGAGTGTTTTATTCTAAGGGCATAAAGTTTTATAGTCTCCTAAATATCCCACTACACATTCTGATTTTGATGAGGCACTATTAAACACTATGGCAGGTGAAGACTTCTATCTATCAATACATGGGTTAACCTGGCCCTTGGGATGTCTGAAGAATTCCTGTGGAGAGAACTACACATAGAGAACAATTATAAAGGTTTTAACTGGATGTTAAAGATTTCTGAACTTGTTTGGTATCACACAATAAAGTTGAAACAGAGACTTTAAACAACAGTTTGGCAGAATGCTGTCCTTTCTAATCATATACTCCAGGGTAAAATTCCCAGGTAGATGCTAAACAATTTCAGGGATGATGAAAAGCATAGAAGACAGACTGTGGACAGTGATGTTTTTATAACCTTATTCATTAGTAAGGCCAAAATAATTAACCTTTCATTTATATAAAGTTATTTAACTACAGAAGAAAGAATCCCTATCTGCCTGCACAAAAATTAAAAAGTATTTTCCCCTGAAAAGGTTGCCTATGAGTATATATCTAATCTGTATGTCTTTTTTCTCCATAACAATAAGACTAAACACTAAATAATAACACTTTAAGTAACACTAAAAGATAAAGCATAGAACATCTGTTCAATTATAATGACCTGATCAATAGATTCTTCAGGGGAAATTCAGGAAAACATTGTAAACTCATCATCTCAAACAAGTAAATATAAAAGTTTCCTGCCACATCAGTTCATATGATGGTTGGATATTTTACACAAGAAGACTGAGTTTTAAAGAGATTTCATATTTATCAGAAATATACTTTCTCCCTTTTCAGTCAGAAGATAGAGTGCCATTTTGAGCCTAGTAGCTTATGAATCAACGGCAAAAAAGAATACATTATTTAAAACCCGTGCTCTTATCAATACAAACAAAAGTGGTAATTTTTGTAAGTGAAAAAAGTAACAAATCTAGAATCTATGGTTTTGCAATTCCCAAATATTGCATATTCCTATTTTTAAATTATCAGAATCTTCCTGGAATGGTTTCAAACTGAGTAGACCTGAAGCAGGCAGTATGGAAACCGGGTTGGTAAACATGGCAGATCTCACACTGATGATATCTTTCCTTACATTCTTAGTCCGCACCACTCAGGCACACTCTTGGATGCCTTAGGTGGAATTTACAGATAAGCGCATGTCTACAATGTACACTAGCATTGATGCTATTAAAGAGAAAAAACAAAACAAAACAAAACAAAATTAAAGCAAAAAAAAAAAAAAAAGGCAATTTTGTACCTCATTTTTACAAAGCAAATGATCTTTGTACAGCACAGTTTACTTTCCTGAGTCGTGTTCTCTCACTGAGAGGCTTCTTTGATTTCAAGGCTCAAGAGGTGCTGCAGTGAGCAGCCCACTGAGCACGGCAAATGCCGATGGAGTCAGGTCAAGGAACTGCCTGCTTGCCTCAAAGCTTTATGAGGTGGATGGCTTGTGGATTGAGTCGGGGAGCATTGATGTAAATTGTCCATTGCCTTGCTAAATCTGGAGAGATAGATTATTTTTCTCTCTGGCAATAGCTGTCTTTCTGTGGAGTAGAAGCACTTGCAAGTAATTTCGTTCATGTGGAAATGTTTGCTGACCTCCACTTTTATGCAGAGTTACCAGCGAAAAGAGAAGGAGAATCATACCAGACTATGAAGAGGCCCAGGTGGTTTGGAGAGGTTAGAAACTGCAGATTACCAGTACATTACAATTCTCTGTTGATTTCAGAGTAGAAAATAAAGTTCCACGTTGTGCACAAGTAGACATGCTATCAAATGCACCATTTAAAAAATAACTGATATTCCTAGAACAGGATGTACTAGTTGGAATTTAGCATTGCATTGAAGTAGAAATACAATTTACTAAACTCATTAGCAATAGCTATGTTTGACTTCTTTGTAGCGAACATTTTAATGTATAGTTAAATTACTACTCACAGCCATAGAAAGAAGCACTCTATTATTTGAATTTTTAGAGCCTTACTATAAATTGTTAGAGGTGAGTTTTACACTAATACTATAAAAATAAAATGGAAAACCTCTGAAGTGCTACAATCCAGAAAATATATGCATTATTATCACAGATCTCAAATGCAACTACAGATAATTTTAAACACATGGTAAGCTTCTCCTTAAGTACTTATACTTTAGGGAGCATAACTGCTCTAAATCTTATTGTGGTCACAGAGTAACTTTGCTTTGAACATTTGTGTAGGTAAACCTAGCGCTGCTCATAATGATATTTATTGAAGCTGTATTGTTTTACAATTTGCAAGTCATTAATTCTGTATATAATTCGAAACAAGGAGATTCTTGTGTAGGTCTTTAACTCCACAGCATTACATTACTATGAAATATCAGCTATCAACAGTTGTTTCATGAGTAGCAGAACTAATGAAGTCAGTGTGTCTTTCAGTTACTTTCTGGCATTTCTCTACACACCAGCATGCCTTGTGCTGTGTTCCACACCCTCAGTCTCTGTCTCTCTTTCCCTACCACTACCTGTCTACTGAATTGGAATGGTCAATGTATATTCCATCCAGATACTGCTGAGGGCTGACTCTGATCTGACAATATCCCAGGAAGAGCCCTCAAGGGAATCGTTAAGGTAAGCCAAAATTTGTGGGGTTTTTAAAGTTTTAATTATGTAAGGGGAAAAAAACCCACAAAAATGTAGAAAGTAAGAATCAAATGACAGAACCACAGAACAGCCCAGGCTGAAAGTGACCTTGAAAGATCCTCTGGCCCAGCCTTTCATGGGAAAGGGAACCTAGATGAGATTATCTAGCAGCATCTCTAAAAATGTCTTGAAAACCTCCCTGGTAAGGTTGCTCCAATGATTGATTGTTCTTAGCATAAAAAATTTGTTCTTACACCAAGATAAAGCCTCTTCTAGTGCAACTTCTACTCACTGCTTCTTGTCTTTGTGTGACTATTCATGAAGGGAAAGTGTCCATCCTCTTCAGGTTAAGATTTTAGTTGAAGGTTATTTTTAAATGTTTGAAATTATGATTATTGTTTTATTGCATAGTTTTTATTTTGTTTGCAAGTTGAAGGAAGATCTCTCTTTAGATCAGATTTCTTTCAGACATTTATCTAAATGAGTGAGTTAGAGATGCTATATCCTGATTTTCAGTTGATTCTTTGAAATACAATTAAAATGTACATGGTCAGTGAAACATGAGAGCCCTCTAATTCCTTATGTGATAAAACTGTCCATTTTTTCCATGCCTACTACCTCTTATCTTACCCAAATCTTGATGTACAGGCTGACATATCAGTTCCACATTCTAATATTTCTTTTATTCTGAAGGTTAATTTTCTTGGGCCATCTCATAATTTTCAAGACATCCTCAAATATTACTCAATTTATCTTTTTTTTTTTTTTTTTTTTTTTTTTTTTTTTAAGGTCAGCAAGCCTCTTCTACTTATGTTCAGTAGCACAGGACTGTGGATTGGTCCTGTCAGTTTTGAACCTGTTCAAGTATCAGGCTTCCAGTCCTTACACAAGCATAATTAGATTTGCAAACTGAATAACAGAAAACAAACCCACCATTGAATGGAAACAGAAGGGAAAATTTGAGGACCATGAGTAATACAAAGAAAGGAAAAACAATTGAATTCCAATGAATAACTTAAAATACTTTTATTTCTAATAATATTATAATGGCACTACTTTGAATGTCAGTAACTGCAAACAAA
Source organism: Hirundo rustica (assembly GCF_015227805.2). Lineage (NCBI taxonomy): Eukaryota > Metazoa > Chordata > Aves > Passeriformes > Hirundinidae > Hirundo > Hirundo rustica. Next base: position 76,814,122 of record NC_053451.1, on the reverse strand, counting down.
TTAAAAACGATGTAATAAATTAATAATAATAATAACTTCAACACCACACAGTGCAAAGAAAAAATAGGAAAAAAGTCAACGTGGGCTTCTTTGCTATGTTCTCTAAAGGGATTTGATAAAGAAAATGTTGGTGAAGGTAGGAAGAGACAAATCATGCAGTCCAACTATAGGTAGTGTTTTGAAAGGAATATTGATGCTATTAATTTATTTTAAAAAACATTATTGAATGAGGAGAGGACACACACATGGACTTCAGATACAGAGAGGGTGCAAAGTGTTAAAAAAAATAAATTAATCCAATGAAAAAAGGCTGAGGGAAAGCTGAAGAAAAATTGAGATAAACACATAATGCAGAAGGTTGACTAAAAACCACCTCTCAGCAGAAAAGTCATAAATTCTATGTTCCACTCTTCTATGCCTGGTACATGGAACAGGTCCCATTTTCTCCCAGTGGTGGAGGGTGCAGTGACACAGCTCTGAGACCAGGCTTTTCTAGTGTGCATTGTAATGTAGCCCAGGGCGGATGTAGAAAATACAAGCAGGATAGTATTTCCAGATGTCTTAATATGCTTTTCTGGGTTCAGTTCTCAATCTCTTGATTGTATCATCTTTGCCCCATAAAGTCTTCACTGGAGAGGAAACCAGTTGCTTACCAACATGGTTGAACTAATTAAAAATGTTAAGATAGCTGGCAACTTGGGCTTGAGGGATCCAAATCTTGAGGTATATGGGCCAGATGAAGAGTAGAGTCAGCCCCTTGGTGTTTAAGAGACTGAGCTTTAAGTCATTAAAGTAATTAGTGGATGGACCCTCTTGGGAATTTGCCTGCAGAATAAAGATGAACAGAGCTGTCAGCTCTTTAAGGACGTTTTTCTTAGAGCTCTTAATTCCCAAATGGATGAAATCAGAAAAGGAAGGCAGGAGATCAGCAGGGCTGACCAAGGATCTCCTGGTCAAACGAAAGTGTAAGAAGTAGTCCTTAGAGAAGGACTTGTGCATACTGGTGGGTGAAAAATTTGACATGAGTCAGCAATATGCACTTGTATCCCAAAAAAACTTGCATAAAAAGTGTGGCTATCAGGTTAAGGAAGGTGATTTTCCACCTCTACTCTTCTCTTTTATACCCCTTGTGGAGTAGCTAGGTTTTGTTTTCCTGTCTTACTGTTTTACTTCATCAGAAAATGTAGCTCCCCCTAAAAAATCCTGTAAATAATCACTTTAAGCAAATTCATTCAAGTGATTTCTTAGGTAAAGGAATATTTTTTTTCCCTTTTTTCTTTTTGTCTACAACACCAGAGGAAAATACAGCTAATGTAATGGACATTACAGCAAACTGACAGGCTGCCTACCCTGGCTCTGATAGGCTCAGGTTTAGGTCCCTGACCTACCTGGTTATTCAAAGTTCTGCTCCCTTGCCCTCCTCTCTCTCACAGCTTTTTATATTCCTTATTACATCATCTGTGGTGTACAAACCCCATACATTTATTTTAGTGTTGGAAAGTATTTTAGAAATGCTTTATTTTAAAATTGGAAGCATTTTATAAAAATGTGAAATATTTTTAGAATTTTTTATACTATTTACTTGCATAGGAGAAACATTGTCCATTAAATTGAAATACTGAAAACAGATGAAAAAACCATTAAAAGTATGAATAATCATTACTTTCTGCATTGTCAAGTACTAATATTTTTAGTGGCAATGACATATCTTGCATTAAACAAAAGTATAAATATATACTCAATGTGTTCCTAATCTCAGTTAGATTGGTAACTGTGAATTATAACGTTAAACTGCATGGCATGAAGCAATGAATAGTCAATACAGCTTTTGGATATATTGTTTTCCAAACAAAAAAATGGAAGTGCTGCTGTTTTGTGCCTTTTATTTCAAATATCTTGTGATAAACTACATCTCACTGATATCAGAGCAAAAGCTAGTGGTAGAAACCAACCCCAAATATTTTACAAAAAAAAAAAGACAATAGATCACAAGGTAAGAAAGAGAACAGGGGGGCATGGAAAATAAAGACATTAAATTGAAAAATTAATGTGAGGAATAAGTTGTACATCCTCATTAACAAAGACTTTGGAATGTTCTTGACTGAAAGCCATTATTTACTGTCAGAGATTCAATTGAATTTCAGCAAAATCACACACTGCTTACAAAACCTGAAGTCACAGCTGCCTGAAAAGAGAATCATTATTATCTTGGTACTTAAATTAAAGGAAAGAACGATAAAGTTGTTAAATACTGCATTAGTAATCTCAGTTTTCTTCTGGAATCTGATGCAACTCCTAGAATGTAAATCTGGCTTGAAAAAGGGTAGTACGCAAATTAGCAAATGTAAAGCTTGAATCATATTTGAGTAACTGGGTATATATAAATTGGTAATTTCATAAACATTTTATAGAACCATATGATCACCAAGGTTGGGAGAAACCTTTAAGGTCATCAAGGCTGACCATTAACCCAGCACTACCTCTGTAACATCTAAATCACTAAGTGATACCACCCAGTGCCAGGCCCAGACACCTCTTAAACACCTCCAGGGATGGTGATTCCACAACCTCCCTGGGCAACATATTCCAATGCCTGACCACCATAACAGTGAAAAGTTGTTTTTCTAATATCTAATCTGATTTCCTTCTGTCTCAGGTTAAGGCCGTTTCCTCCAATCCTCTCACTAGAGACACTTCCATAAGTTTCTGTCTCACAAGTCATTTTTTGGATGAATTTTTACATCACAATGAAGTATCTTTCTTAAATATGTTGCTAAAGGTTACACAATTTCCAAATAAAAACCGCAATACAGAATAGAAGTGCTTCGGATGCTTGAGTCTCATCTAAGAAAGCTAGTCCAAAGTTTAATAAAGGTATCTCTACTGTTGGGTCAGTCTCCAGTTTTTTTTAATTTTACGGTGACTTTCCGAAACTGAGAGACTAGTTGGGATTTGCAAATGTAATTTAAGATGGTTCCAAGTTTATTGCAACTAAATTTATGGAGTGAATTGTAGCAAGTTTGTAGGAACCTACTGAGTTTAGGAATACAGCCTAGAAACACATTTCTCTCTAGAGGTGACTCATATTTAAAAAGACTCCTGGCTCTCTGTTCAGAAGCCTCAACAGGTGCTGAATTATGCATAAATAAATATTTCTTTGAGACTTTGTCTGATTTCTGCTAGACAGCTTTGGAAATACAGATTTGCTAGGCACAACAGGGGTTTGCAGTGTGTTTGCTGAAGAAAACTGGAAAAGTGCAAGGTAAGGTAGAATGTTTGAAGATTGATTATCCTCAATTTTTGCTTCCTAAGGAAGTCTCTGATTAATTGCTATATTTGTTATTTAGCATAATTTGTCCAAATTCAAATGCCAGATCACTGCAATGGTCTACTTACTATAAGAAGAAAAGCAGTATATGAAACATAATTTCTGAGTACAGGGGTGGTTAAGGTTCTCCAATTGGATACACTAAGTGATAGGGAAAAAAACTTCAAAACCAAATGAGAGTTGAGCACAGTATACTGGAGTGAGGGAAAACAGCTCTTAAAAACAAGTTTGAGAACAGTAATTAACTGTGTGTGTAATATTATTATTATTTATAGTAAAACTAGATTATAGCACACTCTTAAAAGTATACTTTCCCCTTCAGCTGGAGAAGACAAGAGAGAAACTATTGCTTGTTAAATTAGTGTTATTTCTGGGCAGGACTGTTTTTACTTAGAATATATCAATATTCAATAATCAATATCAATCATAACCCTCCAAGATTTCTGTATTCAGTAATGATATTCAGAATCCACAGACCAAAGTGAGATATGATAAATTATAATAAAACTAAAATGCTTTAACATACCATACAAAAATAATGTATCTTTTTACTTTCCTTTTGCAATGTTGCATTCTTTTATGCAAAAGCTTCCTGTGTAAATAGGTCCTGTTGTTTTGTTGCATCTTGAGACCTATTGCCTAATAGCATTATGTATGTAGGCCTGCTTAACAAAAAGCATAAAGAAATTAGAGTACCAGAAGCTGAACTATTTTAACACTTTCTCCCAAAACTAACACACACAAAAAGAAAATGGTCAAAAACCCTGTTGAGAATAAAAAAGTCCAGGAATTCCATCAACATTTTCTATTATTTCATAGCTTTGGATTTCATATTCTTCTTTGGCAAAATGGTCAATCCCTCATTTTTTAAAATGGATTTAAATGGTTGTGGCTCCCTGCAAGTAATGAATCCAACCAAGGGATATGGAAGCACCTGGTTTACAGTCTTCCTAGCACAAAATATTTGCAGACTGGTTCTGTGAAGAGCAACGGCCTTTCTCTAGGAAACAGAAGTGCTGGTTTTTGGCACTTTTTGGCTCAGCCGAAGTCAAAGGGAAAAGTTAGTTTCATTCAGTAGTTTTAGGATTTTACTCACAATTCATAGGCAAATGATGTTGACATTATTTCATGACACTGCCACATATCTATTAATTCTGCTTTTCAATGTGCTGTTATGTGTGCTTCTGCTCTGGGAGACACAAAGATCACGGAGAAGCATTTCCTTTGCAGCAAAAAGCAAGGGATAAATCATGAATAAGGAGAGGGGAAGGAAGAAGGTTCATTTTGAGGGGCACACAAATGTGTTGGAGTGGTTTGTGCAGGATTGTCTCCTGTGGGAGGGGCCTCAGGCTGGAGCAGGAAAAGAGTGTAAGGTGTCCTCCCCCTGCGGACAAAAGAGGGGCAGAGACAATGTGTGAAGAGTTGGTCACAACCTGCATTCCCCATACCTGCCAAGAAATTTTCTGTAGATCATCTTGAAAGGATCACTTTCCATGTGTCTCAAGAGGCCCTGTTCTGCAGTCCCTTACCTCAGCACAATGTCTTTGACACATAACTCTGCTGCTAGCAATATGACAGCTTGTGTGGGAAAGGGTTTCAGCATCCCATCACTGTGATTTCTATCAGGGAACAGGTAAACCTATAAGGAACCTTTGAAAAACTTCCCAAGCATTTCCAGTACATATAACTGAGACACAGGAAAGATTTATTGAACATGCTTGAAAATATGAAAGCTTTTTTTTGTTCAAAAAGTTGCAATAGCAATTTAAAAATTAAATAACTCTCATGCCACAGGATGTTTATTGCTGAATTATCCTTTTAGGGTTTTGCTGGATCCTGCTGTGCCATTTCTTTCTCTAAGAAGCAATTTCTTAAAGATTTCACCATTACCTCCTTGCTGTAACAAAAATGTGTTTACTTTTTACAACTTGAAAAATGTATGTATGTGCAGAACACCTACACATGTAGTGTTTTTCTTCTGGGGCAGATATTTGGAGTAGAGAGAAGGAACTCACTGCTTTCTTCCCAGCATGAAATATTTACAGACTGGTTCTGTGAAGAGCAACAGCCTTTCTCTAGGAAACAGAAGTGCTGTTTTTTGGTGCTTTCTCAAAATTGTTCCACAGGCCTTGCTTTTTAGCTGAAAGTGCTACACTTGCAACACCTGGGGGATATGTGACTGTGTACATTTCTTTCCTTGCTGGTAATGTTTATTCTGCCCTTCGACTGAAGCCTGTTTGTAACACCATGGGGCGGGGGGGCTGGCCACCTCTCTGCAGAGGACCCGCGTTGGAAATCCCGTGTGCTTACCAATGGAATCACTCAGGTGGATCTCAGAGGATGGGCAAGCACCTCTGGACATGCCCTTGCGCAACACCTGGCTCAGAGCAGGGTCAGCTGCAGCAGGCTGACCAGCACCTTGCCCTGATGAGTTTTGAATATACATCCGTAGATACAGACTGCCTCTCTGGGCAACCTGTACCAGGGGTTTACCATTGTCATAGTAAGTTATTTTCTTCTTATTCTTAAATGACTGGGCACCAGAGGGAAGAGCCTGGCTCTAATTTCCTCACTTCCTCCACTTTAGGGATTTGTATACACTGATGAGTTCTGAGCTTTCTCTTCTACAGGTTGAACAGCCCCAGTTCTCTCAGCCTCTCCTCATATGATATGCTCCAGACACTTTACCGTCTTAACATCCTTTTGCTGCAGTTTGTCCATGTTTGGGACATGACAGTCCCAGTGAAAGGTAGCATCAGGTGGGGCTGACCCACACATGGACCAGCACAGACCCACCAGGAGCTGCCTCACTGACAGCCCCTGGTGAGAGGTGTTGGACCAATCCTTCTCCTGGCTTATTTCCCTGGAGCAGCAGCCAGGGCAAACATCCCACACGCTCTGCCTGTGATGAGTGCGAGCAATCAATCTGACTGTCTTGCAGCACCTGCAGTTCTCTCTTATGAGATTTTTTTTTCAAGCTCAAATGGAAGCATTTCTATTTTGTTCCAAACAGCAAAGGATCTGAACTTTGAAAGCTGCCAAATTCTAAGCAGAATCAGATCTACTTATCTTCAGACATTGCTCGCTAAGGCCTTTATTCATTTGTTTGACTTGGGTCACTGGTACGTAATTTCAAGTCAAAGACACTAAACTTTTATTGTGCACATTGAGGGCTCATCCTGACCTAAGTAAGTCAAATTCTGAAGATTAACAGATTACACAAATTTAGTTTGAGTTTTATTAGGTGTTTCTTAACACTGTACTTCTTCAGCTACTCAGATACATTCACACTCTCAGAAGATATGGTAATTTGCCCTTCTGCTCAGGCATCCTTGCTGCAGATGTTGTGAGACTGACAAATGCCTCTCAGTATAGTCCCTCAAGACCCTGTAGGTTTAAACTGAATCTCAGTCTCCTAATTTATATATGCTGAGTTCACTGTACATAATTATATTATTCAGCACCCTGCCACAAACGGGAATCAACCCAGCCATAATCTGTTAACTTCACTGCTCTATGCTCAGCACACAAAATATGTTTTGTAGCATTTTACAGACGCAACATCTAGAAAAGGTAGCAGGAAACACTGGAAATAGCCAGTGACCCAAAATACCCTAGAGAACTGTAGTGCAGAAAGCACTTGTATCCTTTTATCTTGGATAAATGTTTCCCAATTTCTTTGCTTTGATGATTTGGGATTCTGCCAAAGTACAAGTTATGAGATCTAGTAAATTGCTTAATATTGTAATAAGTCTATGGTGTGGTGTTTTTTTTTGTGGGTTTTTTTTTGTTTGTTTGTTTGTTTGTTTGTTTGTTTTTTTTTTGTTTTTTTTTTTTTTTTCCCCCCAAATTTCAATCTATGAATGTGGAATTTTGTCATTTTCTGAAAAGTTCTGTATCACTCACCAGATTAGGCACAATGATGAGTCATTAACCTTAACGATCACCCTGTCTACACAGAAGTCCAGCTCAGGAGGCCAGTTAAAGAGTATTTTTCCCCCCTTCTCTATTTCTATAAAAGGGAACAAAAGGTAAAAACCCAAACTTTCTTTTTGAGGCAGCAAGACAAAGCAACAGTAAACTTTATTTCTGGGCAGCAAGATAAAGCAACAAAACAGGGATTTAGAAATTATTCAAAGAAGGAAAAGCAAAGGAGGCTTTCTGGCAAGAGTGGAGAATCTGTGCTTCATTGTCTACGAGCCTCAGCCTTGGAAAGCCTCTGGCCTGTGGAGGCCCTGGGGGAGATGCTCTGAGGCAGCACAGGAAACACAGAACCTGAGCCCAGGCAGCAAAACTCAAGCAAAGTTTCTTACTGAATCCAGGCTTTCTATCACTCACCCTGTCATGCAAAAACCAGGCCTGAATGCCCACTGATCTATGAGAGGTCAGCTGTGTAAAGCGAGAGGTAAAGGCATATAAAACCATGCACACTGGATTTCAATGTGCTTTGCCCAAGTGTCAGTCTGAAAACAAGGGCAGAAAATCGGGTTCTGCACCCTCCTGAAGTGCAGTCATAAGGGTGGTTCATGTGCCTCTTAGTTTCAGCCTCCAATTTAAATAAGTCAGCTCCATCTTTGGCTGAAAAGCAGATTACCCCACCCAATTAAGAAATCACTGCCCCAGATAACATGCCATCTGCAAGCTGAGAAACAAAAAGCACCCTCAACAGTGTAAACATTTTTGTGGAAGTTCCTAGTGCTGCTCACTGCTTCACATAGTTTCCTGCTGTTTCCATCCTGGCTTTATTAAAATAGACTAATTTCACATGGCAGACACAAGAATAATTTCCAATTATTATTTTTCATTACTATTTCATCCTTTTTATTTTATAAAGGCACATTATGTATTTATACTTGATACCATTTTAATTAATATTTTTTCTATTTAATCTCCAGCTCTGTTGAAATTATTCATGGTAAAATAATCATGAATTAAAAGCCTGTGTGAAGGTCAGGAAATTTGAAGTTTTACCTTAAATTTGGTTTTCTTAAGCCTGGAATTGGCATTTTTTATTAAATATTCATGGGGAAACTACATGGATAAGGAAAAGAGAAAAGCAGAATAAGCTAGGTGAGTGTGATTTAATGTTATATGACAGGAAAGAAAAACAAAAAAAAGCCCTGCCAGAACAAATGGGGAATTCAAACCCAAATGTTAGTTCCATATGACCATCAAAGCCAAACCGCAGAGGCAAATAGTTTTTGTGCTGCCATTGCTCTACACCTAGCAAAACATGCAGTACAAAAACCCCACTCTTCCACTTAGGCCTAAATCCAAAAATGATAGTGAGATGCTCGTATCCAATTGAAATTAATGGTCCATTTAAATTGGAGGGAAGAGGCATCTCAAACCTGATGCAATGTTGAAGCACTATCTATAGAGAGAGGCATCTCAGGCATTTCAGTCATCTAGCACATTGGATGATGAAGAGTATTTTTCCATGTATCTTTTCCTGTATTCTCTGTATAGACAGTGGCATCCTGGGAGCCAGACACCTGAAAATCAGATATAATGATACTCCCTGCACTGAAGTTATTTGTGCAATTTAAATTTCATATGGTTGAGTGAAAACTACCGAAAATCCTAACCTGCATGCTTTGCTGAGACTCACTGTTAGGTTTGCAAAATATGGGGATTATGGTCCTTTAGTACACTTCTTCCATGAAGGGGAAGCACCATTATTTAAAAACTGCAGGATTAAGGCATCCTCTATGATGAAAACTAATACAAAATTAATTAGAAAGGAAATTATCTCAAATGTGCTACTTTCCTGGCAGAATACAAAGTTTGTATCAATCCTTCTAGGCATAGACACAAGGAGCTCTGGAAAAAGAAAAAAAAATAGATGAAGCATAATAGAGTGTTAAAATTGGAGCATTGCTTTCATACCCATGAGATTGCTTTTTCTTTAAAGTATTCCAGTTATCCTGACAGTAAAAGAAAGAGCAACTACATTAGTATCACATTATTTCCATAACAGCTATCTTCAGTCACTTCTGATCTGACAATTTCTACATGTATTTTGCCTAACAAGCTTTTTTTTTTTCTTTTTTGTTTGCTTGTTTGTTTGTTTGTTTTGGTTTTTTTTTTTTTTTTTTTTTTTTTTTTTTTGCAACCCCCTTGATGAAGGGTAAATCACACCACAGTTGTTTCATTGGAGGCTTGCTATATGCATCATCCTACACGGTGCGTTGCTAAGACAGAGCATGTGCTGAGACTCCACTGTGGCAACAACTACCAGTCCATGATGCATGAAAATCCTCAGCTCCTCAATGCTAAAGATCATTTTGTGTCCTAAATAAGAATTCTATAATCTGAACAAACCAAAATCCCCTGCTCTTTCTGGTAGTGGCGCAGTATCAGCAATTAGCTGCTGAGTCCCAGACTGTATCCCAGAAGATGAAAAGAACAGCTGCTTTGGCGCATTAATGGCCACTGGCATTATATCGTTCTGTTTTTAATTTGGGCAGCATATTGTTCTTAATTTCCCTCCAAGAGACAGAGGAATCTACAAAAATTATCAAGAAAGTTCAGTCATCTTCATGAGTGCTTGTGAGAAGGCTTTTTTTAACCTCATCAAACCCTGCCAGGAATTTTCTGCAAGGAGTCTTCCCAAAGTTGCTGGTTGCTCTTATAGAAAGCTGATTTTATTAAGATTCAGTCATCGGCATTGTACATGTCACACTGTAAGATGTCCTGGGTATATTTTCCAAAAACAGCAGATTCCCCAAAAGAATGACAGACAGTATCTATATGGAGTCATTATGTTAAAAGACTCTATTATTAATGAGGTAAAACTGACATTGTGTAAAAATCAATACACACCATTAAGGAGATCTGCCTGGGCTTTCAGTGGTTATAAATTCACTTTTTTTTCAGCAAATGTAAATACAAGAGATATAAATATGCTAAGCAGTTCAAAATTCTTTGATGAAGGCTAAAACTAATTTGTGTGCTAAATCATTCAGTCTTCTTGAATGCAATCTTATGAGCTGTAGCAATCTTGACCAGAGTTTAAAGGTATCCAGTCACTGAAATGTTCATTAAGTATTATCTCAAGAGGCAGTTCTGTTTGCTAGAATGATCTTTTTTAATTAGTGAATTACACAACCGCATAAAAACCTTCAGCTGTCGTTGCCTTCTGCTTACACCACATCTTTCTGCTGCCTAAAAAACTAAATTGCTCTGTAATTTTATCCTCCACTGCAAATAAGCAAAAATGTACTTCAGGAAAGCCCTAGCAGTTCTTAAGAGGGTCAAAATAAAGATGAAGAACCAAACACCTCAAAGATTGTTATAACCAAGTTTTCTTTTGCATCTTTCAGAATCTCTTAATGGTAGCTTTTTTGTTGAGAAAAATTGTGGTTGTTGATACCATATGAGTCATGTGAAATCAAAGTGGCCTTCACTGAACAAAATATTCCCCCCCACAAAGCTGCGGGTAAAAATAATGCAAAAATCCCAATCTGTGGAAGATAGAGAAACAGTAATTCTGGCCAGGAATTGTGCATTTCTGCATGATCAAGCACTGAACATAGACCTGTCCTAGTACTAGTATCATATTCCAGCCAGATTTTTGGGATGTCTTGCTTGTGTTAGACTCTTCTTTTGGCTTGATTAATCATTGCTCAGTGTCAGAATGATTGATTCTTGCATTCTTGTTGTCAGATGAGGGAAAGAAGCTGGGGATATTTTACTGATAATTATCTATCCATCCAATTACTTCTGCCCATTTAACAAATGGTTAAAAACTGTCAAAAAAAAGAAAAAAGAAAAAAGAAAAAAAGTAAAAAAAAAAGTAGCTTCCAGAATATAACTTCTGTCTGTTGGCCATGGAAGAAATGCTTAGCTCAATGGGTTATCTGAATGTAAACCCCCACTCCTGTAATCTTGCCTGCACTAGTCACTATGTCTGTACTAGATTTGAGCAAAGCTGTGACATCAAAACACAGAAACCTGTTGCATCATAAAACCAAATATGTGAACAAACTCACCAACCAACCCCACAACTCAGCCAATATCCTTTTTTTCCATTGTTATCAATATACACATGCCTTAACTGAGAGGAGAGTGAACGAAAATCATTCACACCAATTTTCTGCACTGCTTCATAATAAATGTACAGTGACTCCATTAAAAAAAAAATAAAAAAATCACACCACAATACAAAACAGTAAAGCTGGTGAAATCATGTAAGAAGCTGATAAAAAAGTACACGATCCATAAAACTTCCTGAGAAAAATTATAAAGTAAAAGGGAAGCACAGCTCTAGCAGTGTAAAGGAGGAAGCTGAAGCAGCTGGGGACCTCACACAATTTTATCATCTTGCTTCCTGGGACTGAGTGGCAACCTAGAATGAGAAGACCAAGAATGACCCACAAGGACAGCTGTGCAGAGGTAATACCACGTTGAGCAAATGGCACTTTTCTTTGTAGCTTTGAACATTCCTCTGCCGAAGATATTTTTAAAAGGAAGTGTGCTTTGTTTCATGAACTTGGAAATTCAGTGACTCCTCGCAGAAGCTGGCAGCACTGGGATTAGGAGAAAAGGATCTCAGTTCACCTCATCTCATCAATATCTGGAGTAGAAACATGCTCTTCCATCTTCCCTCTTCTGATCATTATTTTTTCATTCATATTTTAATGACTAATGACTACATGAAATTTTGAGGATGAAATGTAAATGATGTTCTAATAGAAATCATGTCACAGGTCAATAGCTTCATGGACATGCGAAAAAAATAATGAATTTCTTGACTTCTAATATTTGGTTTAAACTAAATGAGGGTATTTTTCAGGTCAGTTAAAATGATGCTGCATCTTCACCTCATGTATATTTGAATTAGTAGTTACACAGCCTTTAGAACAAGTATTTGGAGACCAGCTTATTTTTTCCATCTCAAATACTGTGCTGTTATGAAGACTTATGTAAAGGAAACTTCTTTGGTCGTCTCATATGTCAGCAGCTGATAAAGATCCTTTAGAGCAAAATACAGCTTAGTGGAAGTTCTTATCTACTACTGCCCTTTCTCCTCATTTTTAGGCCTTCAGAAGTAATGAAGAAGAATGGGAAAATCAGTACATTTTAAGAATTAAATATTAGACATGAAGATATTTTGTATACACATAGCCTTAACAGAGTTAATGTGTGTTTACTGTTACAACAGTAATTGTAATATTTTCCTCCTTTGTCCCGAGCACAGTCATGGTATTGTACAGGATTTCTTTTAAAGCTCATTGAATGCTGGGAAAGCCGTAATAACATCAACAAACAATAAAGCAGAGGAAAAGATTGCACCAGTGAACTGCACCTCAAAAAGCATTATCTTCATCTTCTTTGTAGATCCTTTTCTGCAAATATCCATATACTACCTCTCTAGCACAGGTTTGGCTGACATTTCCTCAAATAATGTACATAATTTCCAATTATACATAATTGGAAAAGAATATAGTCCGGGAATAAAACTGGAATTTTCTTTACTGCAGAAGACAGTCCTTCTAAGAGAATCAAGAAGATTTAAACAAAACAGAAGCAATAGCCTTGATCCCTACCAATTTAGTAGTATATCCCATCCAATAAATTCTATTTAAACTCAACTCAGACTAAATAAAAAGGCAAAAAATAGTTTGGGTCAGATATTTTAATGGAGCACTGTAATGATTAAACTTTAAAGGATCAATTACTTTTATTTTTATAGTAACAGGAATTGCGTTTCTTATTTTATTACAGAAAGTAAAGAAACTAAGAGACAAAAACATTACTTCCAACAGCTAGTGTCCTGTGTCTGGAAAGAATCAGCATCCCATTAAGCAATTAATGTTCTCATTTGGGATCCTGATAAGCTCCTAAATAGTCTGTCATTAAGATATATACAGCACATCTCTTTAATAAGATCTTTTGATTTGATGAAGCCCTTATTAATACCAGCAAAGGTCCCAGAAGAACACCTCCATTTTTATTGTGAGTGTTCTGTTCAAGATTACTCTGGTGTCATTGACACTGCTCTTGGTATAATTAGGCTTGTATGCAGAGTTCTCTTCTTTGGTTTTCAAGACAGCTTAGCAGTAGTATACATATACCAATGTGATGAAACTCCATTTACAGGGGCAGCTTCTAGCATGAAAAGAATATATTTATTTTTTATTATTTCATTTTTTAAGAAAAAAAAACCCCACAGATTCTGATTAATCCATGATTATCTAATGAGGAGAAAATTTATATAGTGTTTTTATAGTAAAAGCATGCCACACTTTAAAAAAGTCTATTCTAAAAAACTTTTTTTCCAACACCCATATCCTTTTGTTCCTCGTGTTCTGTTACATGATGATCACACTGCACTGATACTTTGTATTGAGAAGAATAAAATACACTATAAAATGCTCACTTGTCAGGCTGGAGTTTGGATTAAAAACAAAGATACCTCTTTTGCTGTCTGGTGTGAGACACAGATTCCATACATTGATTAAGCACTATATCCCAGATAAAATCCTATTAGCTGATTGCTTGATTTGGTGGGGAGGGCAGGAAAGTGGAAAGCTTGAATGGATAAGCATATGATATTTACAGATGCTAAAAAGAGAAGGACTCCTCTGACCAATGCCACAGCTGTGATGCACAGAAGTGGAAAGCTGTCTAAAAGCTCTCAGGTGGACCTGACAGAGGCCATGAATATTGGTCTTTGTGAAAAATCATGCTACTGATATAGGTACTGGATGCATGCTTTGGCAGCTAAGCGAGCACCAAAATCCACCCAGCCCTTCCATCCACATGAACTCATCACCTCTTGAATTCCTATCATTTGGTTTCACATGTCCTGCAAATCCTGAAAAGCCTATTTGTTGGGAAGGAGGAAGCCAAAAAACCCTATAAATATGATTGCCTCTATTCTGAGAATGAGAAACCTGTAGGTGAGATAGAATTGAAAGTAAGTTTTGATGTTTGAGATGTATTAGATACTGGATCTCTGGGAAAACAGTTATGTGACCAGCTGAAAGTTACCTGCAGCCAGACCCAGAGGTCAAATGGAATGTTCTGTCTCACCCCTCAATGTATGGTTCATCCCACACCTGTACCCCTCCCCTGAAGTATCAGGTATCTGTAACCCCATTGGCACAAGTCCTGTTCCAGCCCACCTTGAAGACCCCTGATAAGGGGTCCCAGGGGGGCTGGACGCTTTTTTTGCTTGCACCCTTCCCTGAGGACTTTCCTCTCTTGGAATTTCCTCTCCCTACTTCTCCCTTCCCCCACTTTCCTAGGCCTTGCCACGAGCTGCAGCCTGGCAGCTCAGAGCAAGGCCTCCACATCCCTTACAATAAACCTCATCTTCTAAAACCCAACTTCAGAGATCTCTCATCTACATTCATCTACACCGTCCTGGAGTCCTCAGCAGCAAGAGGCATATTTCTACACCTATTAAAATTTCCTTGCAGAGTATTGTTGAAAATCTGGCCATTTCTTTGTATATTTTAACAAGGCCGGGACTGTTCTAAATACCTCTTTGCCTCTTTATATTTGCTTTGTGATTCAAACTGTTATGCTATGCAAAGCTTAAAATGCCATTGAAAACAGGGAGAACATGTGAGAATTTATAGTACCTGTAGTTTGATGGCCAAATCTCTCTGGGAAAACACTAGAGAAAAAAGTGTCCTTTTTAGGATAACTACCATGGTCCAAGAAATTTTTATAGTAACAGTGATTTTAAAATGAATTAAAAGTTACAATGTGTTCAATGCAATTTTAGACACCATTAGTCCAGACAGTATTTGTGGAGTTATGCATGAAAAGGTGTTATTTTCTTATTGCTTATTATTCAGAGATACTTTTGCATGCGCTGAAAATTTTCCATATCCTTTCCTTCCTTTTTTTTTTTTTTTTTTTTTTTTTCTTTTTCACTTGCTAAGAAGTTGTCCACCAAGAAAAAAAATGCAGGCATGTGTCCAATATTTCATCAAAATACTTAACATGAGGCACTTCTCTAATTCTCTTTGACAAATGCAGGGCATTTGTTCTGTTCACTCTGCATAGCTTCCAAAATGTTAAGACTCATGCAAAAATGAATAGATAATTCAGAATGCAGAAAGACAGCCTGCCAGTCTGACGTAAGTAAAACCTGGGAGAACTGCGTAAGTATGTCACAGCCAACACAGCTCACCCTCACTGTTGTAGCCAAGGAAATGCACTTCCTGGGATGACTGGCAATATCCTATTCCCATCAAGAGATCATCTGGAAGACTGAGGGGAGATCTCATAGCTGTCTATATCTTACAAGAGGAGTAGCGGGGCAGACACTGATTTCTTCTCTGTGCTGAGGGAATGGCCTGAAGTTGTGTCAGGGGAGGCTTAGTCTGGATATCAGGAAAAGGTTTTTCATTCAGAGGCTGGCTGGGCACTGAAACAGGCTCCCCAGGGAAGTGGTCACAGCAACAATCCTGTTCAAAAAGCATTTGGACAATGCCTTCAGGTACATGGCGTGATTCTGGGGACTGGCCTGTGCTGGGTCACGAGTTGGACTTTTACAATCCTTGTGGGTCCCTTCCAACTCAGGACATTCTACACATGTATGGTTCTAGGATGACATGATTCACTGCAGATGGATGTCATAGAAGTTTGCTTAGATTGCAAGGACAAGGACAAGTGGCAACTGCCATAGCACTGTAGAGAGCATTATGAAGGATGATTTAGATGACTTCACTAACCCTGAAGCAATTATGCTAGATTTCCTGAGTTCCCAGAGAATCAGTGCCTTAACTTGTTTTCTCAGATCCCTAAGGCCTTCTCAGATGAAGTAAAATCCATTCAAATATTACATCTGGCAAATGGTTAGGGTAGCTTATTGTATATGAACTGTTTCAACTTTTGTACAATTCAGTGCTCTATGTTGTCTTTATTATTGCTAAGAATATTGCCACAATTTAGAAGAAAAAATGAATAAGAGGCAAGTGATCACAACCAGTAATAGAAGCAATCTTTGTGATGGAATTTTGTCTTCAGTAATTCATCTGCAAAATCTTGTACTACCTCAGGTTTGGATTACTCAGTTACTTAAAAACCCTACAGTGCTTTGTGCTTTCCTGGTGCTGTACTTTGTCTGAGTATTTGCTCTTTTGCTGCTCTGCTTCTGGGTTTTCTTTTCATTTTTTCCAGCCATACAAGAAGAGCATCAAAGATAGGAAAAATCTGCATTTTTACGTGAGGGCTCCAGTATACCTTTTTTCCCTCAATTAATGCAAATCCGTAAAAAACAAAAAAAAATGTAGAGTGTCTGTGCTAGAAAAAAGCCACCTCCAGTTGTTTTGCTGTCTTGTTTCTTTAAATTATTAAATGATTTTTCAAATTTCTTAAACATATGAGTTTTACTTCTGCAAGTAAAGCATGGAGATGAAATGATATAAAATCAATGCATATGCAATATAATATTTATATTGCTGCATACAGATTTCCTTTCCATTGCTGAGGCTGCAGATGGGACTGCAGGTGCATTATTCTGACTGTTTAAGCAAATTAGTAATATAGTCTGGTACCAATTAATCTCAGAGAAAGAGAGCTTTTCAAAGGGAAAAAAAAAAAAAAAAGAAATGTAGGAGTTAAAGTGCCCAAGTACTATCAGGAAATCATAATAAATATTTTTCTAATTTATTTAAATAGCTAAATATTCTGTGTCTGGCTGGAATGGAGTTAACTTTCTTGGTAGCAACCTTTATGATGCTGCATTCCAGATTTGGGACTACAGCAGCGCTGATCACAAACCACAGTTTTGGCCGTGGCTGAACGATGCCTGCACAGTGTGAGGCTTTCTCTATTGCTCAGTCTGCCCCTGCGTGAGGAGGCTGGGGGTGAGCAAGAGGCCAGGAGGCAACACAGCCAGGGCAGCTGATGTGAACTGGCCAACGGGATATCCCATCCCATTTTAATTGTGCTCAACAATAAAACTGAGTGTGCTTGTCTGCCATGGTGGCCATTCCTTGGAGACTGGCTGGCACTGGGCTGCCTGTGGGAAGAGGTGGCTGACTGTCATTGCAACAATTGTAGTGGATTTTTTCCCTCTTTCCTTTACTTGTCTTTAATTCTACCCCAAAATTTTCTCCCTTTTCCTCTTCTGATTCTCTCTTCTCAGTGCGGGCAAGGGAAGGAGGTGCTATCTGGATGCTTAGCTGGCTGGGATCAAATGATGACATAAATTAATAGTAAACTAGGGATCCAATAAATGAAAATTGCCATTCTAAATGGAATCACAAAAAATTCTTAAGGTGTGTCTCTTTTCTTTTCCAACACATTTGATCTGTAAATTTTAGGACTCTAGTGGTAAAATAAATACAGTTAAAACTCCTTCATCTTGAGAACCGTAAAGGAAATTATAAGTTTGGGTTCAGTTTGACAAACCATTTATAACTTGCAATACTGGATCTCTGAACCCACGTTTTAAAAATTAAAATGGGCATTTCTACATCAAATAAAAGCCCTACTGGAAGAATTCATGAAGTGCTAACAATATGCCTTCGAAAAGGATTAATTTACAGATGAAAGGATAAATATGTATTAGAACTAAGGAAAGGGGGTCAGGGATAGAAAGAGAAGTGTTGCCAAAGCTACATTGTGTTGCAATTGCAGTAACATAAGAGCTCTGTTCCCTTCAGTCCAATTCTTGGTGCTAGAGTTAGTTTATTCTTACTGGAAAAATAAGTACTACAGTTTCTAGTGTTATGAGTTGGTCTCATATTCCTAGGAACTCTATAAACATTGCAGCACTTTTTAAAAATTTGGCCTGTGCTTTTAAACAAGGTTGTCCATGTTGGTAGGAGACCCTGAGCAAGTACTAGTTTACAGTAGTAAAGAACCAGACATTACCAGAGCTTTGATTTTGATTTCAACAACTTGTCAAAATACATCTTTGTTGTTTCCAGTACTCCTGCTTTTCCCAGCAATACAAAAACATTTATGACTACTAGCACTTCAAAATAATGTGCATGGTCACAGCTATGAGTTGGTTTAGGGAAAGTAGTGCTTGGCATACCAGCCCCTTTTCTAAGTTAACAAACATGGTTTGCTTTCAGAAACCCCAGAAGTTTCAGGGCTCCCTCCCCCAAGAGTAAAACTTTGTTTCCAGTTGGAAGTGGATTAATGCATGTTAACAAACACCCATTTTAATCTGTGATGTCTTTATACAGATATTTGCAACTCAAGAAAATGTTCTTTGGACCTACCTTAATTAAGATACAGGTCTATCACAATGGCTGCATTTAAGCAACTAAATATTAGAAAACTACTCTAAGTGCATCACTTGGAAAACCATAAGTGTTTCACAGACAGAGTGAGGATAGGGGGAATTTTCCACCAAAAAGATTTTCTTTCTTTAGTTTTTCCATACCAACACAGTCCAAGAACTTATCTTGAACAGTGCTCTTAATTTCTGTGACTATGACAGGAAATGTTTGCCAGAGATTGTAGGAGAGTGTTCCAAAATCCAGTGTTCCTTTCCAGAACTGTATTTGAAATTCATTTTACACATTTTACAGATATGAAAGGTTTACACAGAGACTGTTGTAGAACATCTGTAAGCAAAGTGAAGAGAGAGAAAAAAACAGAGGGAGAAAGCAACCATTCTGGATAGGATAACAAATAGAGCACTAGTAGTGATATAAAGGAGGTATGCAATGTGGGCAGCACTGGAAAGCAGGGTTTGCAGCTTTCCAAAGGAATGAAGACAAGTGAGTCTTCATTCTTGGAGAGGCTCTGTTTAAAGAAAAGAACAGACTGATCTAAAAAAACATTTCCTTAGTTCTAAACATAAAAGACAGCTTTGTGACCTTGCTAGAAATATATTTGTTTACTGTTCAGGTCTATACTGTCAGAGAAAAGAGCCTGGTGTAAGCTTTTTGCTTACACCATAATTTCATTTTACACTTCCTTCCTTATTCAGGAGATAGTATCAAACATCTGCAGGATATATTTGTAGCTGTCACACCAGTGGCTGAAAAGGATAAATAAAAGTACACCATCGGCCTAAGCGTGATGTACTGACCCATGCTACAATGCTTGAAAAAAATGGTTGTTCTCCCTGCATTTACATGTGTCAATTCTAAAATCTTTCTGCAACACTCTAAAGGCATGGTTCTGTGTTAATTTTCTGCTTTTGTGAGAATATGTTATAAAGTATTAAAGCTACAAAGGCAAAAACTTAAAAAGCAGGAAATTTTATAATTAAAGTCACACATAAAACTTTAAATCTTCTGCTGTCCCCTGTGCACATGGGGTATGACCATTTTTAATGCCATATCCACACATTATTTTTCCCAAAGCAGGCCTGTTTCATCTAATGTGCACAATGAATATTGCTCAAGATACTCCTTCTGGAAGTGGTTTAATATTTTTGTGAAATTCTAAGTCAGTCTTTACAAGAGCTTCAGCCCATCACTCAAGAACCTGGAAGTCCGTGACCAATCATTTAATCTCCAATATGACATCATGTATTTCACAGCTGGAGGAACAGAGACAAAGTCTTTTGTGGGCAACATATGGCTCAGCAGTAAATGAAGGGTTATAATTGAGGACAACCTGACTGCCAGACGTGTTCTGACATGACACATTTCTTTCAAATGTGATGAACAGAAGGATGTTCAGATCAGACTGTAAGCTTGCATCCTGTCTCTGACCTTGGGGAGCCAACAGGCTGTGAGGACGGGCAAAGCCTGTAGTGATATAAATACATAGTCTCTGTAAATATTGTCATATTTTCTGAAGAATATTTCAGTCTTGAGTGATGTCTGACTCTGAGACTTCCTGATACAGAAGTTATGGGATTTTTTACTTAATGGCCGTCAGTTTTCTTCTGTGAATTGATCCTGGTGCTTTTTGATAACATACAATATCTCACATCTTAGTAAAGTGAGCTGAGTTGGTGTATGCTCTTTATTTCTGTTCTGAAAGTCTGGACACTTCAAAAGAAGTATCTGGGTTCTGAGGACACAATGTGGAAACCTGAAAAAAATACTGGTTTACAGAATTTCTGGACAGGGTAATGGAGAAATTGCCACCTGCAGACAAATGAAAATTTTCAGTGAGCTTCCAGAGCTGAATGGGTGAAACTGAAATCAAAATTTGTTTTCACCACAAAAACATGGATGCTGAATCTTTTTTAAATCAGAAACTTGATTTAGTGTTCTGGCAGCTTGCACAGGGAAAAGACAGATAAAGTTACTGGTATAGAAAGAAACATGTAAAAGGGGATCAACCTAGAACATACCCTTAATTTTTTATTTGCTATTACTGCTTTCTGCCATTTGGTGCCTCTTTATCTGGGACCCTGAGGTCAGTTTGAGTCCTGATGCTACATATTAACATTCATTCAGCATCAGACCACACTTCTTGTTGGGTTTATTACCCTGGACACAACTTTACTGAATGCAAATTACTGCTATTACATGAACACAACTACTGCATTTGTGCTTGGCTGGTTAAATCCTATCAGAACAGCTCTAATACACCAAAATCTTTAAATTAATGCAATTATTGCAACATTAACATACTTAG
The DNA here is from genome assembly GCF_015227805.2 of Hirundo rustica. Lineage (NCBI taxonomy): Eukaryota > Metazoa > Chordata > Aves > Passeriformes > Hirundinidae > Hirundo > Hirundo rustica. Next base: position 76,793,268 of record NC_053451.1, on the reverse strand, counting down.
CACACCTACTCAAAGAATTTATTTCCTTTAAATTACTTATGAAGATTTATACTGAACTTTTTTAACTACTAAAGCAAATGAAGAAGAGCTGCTACAGGTTGTCCCTGGTCATATTGGCTCCAACACTCTGAACAGCACGAGACTCTCCTTTGGAAAGAAGTTTGTGATGAAAAATGGTGGGAAATATCAGATGGTATGAATAATTTATATTCTGATGACTTGATACTTCAAGTGGCTTGATACTTCTCATTTTGCACCTTTCTAAATATCCTTTATGGTTTTTTTATATTTAGCTGCTTCTTTTTCAAATAACAATAAGAAAAAAAAGTGAATATAAACTCCTTCTGTCCAATCACAACAGCATTCCATAATGTGCTCATTAAAAAGCACTTGGACTGTAAATGATGGATGTGCCACTATTGTATTTTCAGCATTGTGTGCAATGACCTCCTCATCCTGTTTCACAGTTTCCTTTGTGGGAAACTGAAATATGCAACAAAGTGTTTTTATTTTTGTGCAATGCTTACTTTGTACAGCTGAAAAAAATAAGCAATGTAATAAGGGTGATGTACCAAGCGCTTATAATTGTTCCTGCCATGGGTTTTCAAATAAATGTGGTAATCCATGCTAATCTGGTTCAGTGCTTTGAAAACTATTATACGTTTTTTTTTTTTTTTTTTTTACAGCCTGCTTGCCATCCCTGCTAGCATTATAAATGCTCTCCACTGCATGCATGGTTTTATTTTATTGCACCTGTAGGCAAATTTAAAGCTAATAAAAAGATATAATTATGTTTGATTAAGATAGCTTGGTGGTATATTCGTATCAACCAGTTCGGTGCCTATAATTCTTTGTTTTTTGGTTTTATTGAATATGTACGAGGGATAAATAGATCTCAGAAGGTGTTGTGTACTCTACTCTGGAGATCTACTTTGTTAAATTTAAAAGAAATGATTGCGGTATTATAGAAAAAGAGGAGAGATGTGCACACCTCTGGTGTGTGATTCCCCAAGACTTGAATTACCCCTCAGAGATGCCCACCTGTCTCCCTTGATTATAGAGAACACTGAGGAAAACTATATGCTAAAATAGACTCAGCTTTACACCTACATTGGCTGTAGGTGTTGAGGGTGTGTTGTTGGTGGTGACAGAGGTGGTTTCTGTGGGAAGTGTCCAGGGCCTGCCCCATGTCAGACACAGCTGTCTTCAACCAGCCCACTGCAGGGCACAGCTGAACCCCTCAGCTATGATTGATGAACCTAGGCTAAAGCAGATTTAAGGCGGGCTAAAAATGCCAGTCAGACAAAGGGAAAAACAACTCTGCAGAAGCCAAAGCCAGAAAAGGAGAATGGGAAGAATGTGCTTCAGGCATTGGAGCAAAGTTCCTTGCAGCCCATGGAGGACCCACAGGGGAGAAGACATTTTCTTGAAGGACTGCAGCTCATGAAGATTCCACACTGGAGCAGGTAAAACACATGAGAGGGAGGTATGCACAGTGATCAAAACTTTTACATGGACCATAGCCACTCCCCACTCCTGCTGTGCTATTCCGTGAAAAATAGCAGAGTTTGGAGTCTAAAGTTGAATACCGGGAAAGGGGAAAGAAAATTGTTGTATCAATGTTTTTCTTTCATTCTTTCTATTCAAATCTATTTTAATTGTCAGTAAATTAAATGAATTTTTCACATCTGAGTTTTGTCCATGATGGAATGGAAAGCAATTTCCCCATCTTTATCTTGACCATCAACATTTGCATTATATCTCTTCAGTCCTGACAAGGAGGGGGAGTATGAAAGAGTGAGGTGGGGGTCTGTCTGCTGGCAGAGGTTAATCCACCACAGTCCCTAACCTTAAAAGAAATGACATCAAGTAGTAAATGGGGAAGAGGAAGCATGCCTGCATCCATTTTATGAGAAATATTTGCATAACTTTTTTGAAAAGAAAAACTCTGTGCTAAGATTAAGGCATGCACTAAATAATTTCACTATTTCTGATTCAGCTACAATTAGGAACTACAGAAATTCTTTACTTCTGCTGAGGCATTATTTTCCATTAAACCTATTGGTGTGACATCCCACTGAACATGAGATATGCCACGGACCAAAGATAGGAGTGTGCACAAAATCATAAAGCTAGAAGATGGACTTTATCAGTTCCTTACTGTTTTAATTTTCTTGAAAAATATGATTCTGACTACTACTAGTAGAAGATGCATGCTAGCAGAAGAAGAAATAAATGAGTTTGTGGCATGGTTGGGCACATTCTACTTAGATTACATGCTGGCCTTGAAATCAGATGGTCTAAATAACTAGGACTGAGCCAGTAGGACAGCAAGGATCCGTAATGTAACAACACATTAAAATCAAAAATGCTGAAAGGCCAAAACAAGACCCTAGCTATAGTCTAGGTGAATGTTGCTCTCCAGGTTTCCTAATCAGCTGTGTCTGTTTTTGCTTTAGTAATGATACATGTTTTTCTACCAATATTTGTAGAAGATAAAAGGTATAGAATCTTTCAAACTGTGGTGTGTTAACAGATGCACAATTTAGTCAGGTTTCTTTTCCTTAACTTTTCTTGATAACCTTGATGAAACCTATTACTGCTGCTATGTTCCTCTGATTGCCTGTCTTATTAAGTATGTACTGAGTAACAAATTAGCTAAGATGCTTTATGGTATAAACACACGAATATTTAAACAAGCCTTTTTACATGCTCCAGAAATGGCTATTTTTTTCACTTATTTGCTTTTAATTAAAGAGGCATCCACTTATAAGGACTTTCATTATCACAATCATCATGTTACTGGCAAGGAAATCCTCATAGTGAAAACTCCACCCGTACTAATCAGTTCCTCCTGGGACAATTTGAGGAGAGGTAACTAGAAATGCATAGAAAATCAATTCTTCCTCATGTGTAAAATTTAATGATTGCAAAATTTCATCACTCTGTGTTGGGTTTGTCCTGAAACTTCACGTCACTTTTCACCAAGAAAGAAAAAGAACAAAACCACCATGTTATTAAGTGCCTCTACAAATGATGGACTTCAGTCACTCATATCTGATGTAAGTGCTTCTAAGAGAACGCACACTGATATAGTTTAAAGCAAAATTGCATCTTCCCAGAAAACATCTCAGTTGTAATGACCTAACCTATGTTGATTACAAAAACAATAAAGATAATTCCATCGAATTCTCAAATGTGTCTAGTGGTAAATGAGGCAGTGGAGTGCTATGATGGGCAAGATGGGGCTGCATGTGTTTTACTCCACCACAGATTCTGTTTCTAGGGCAGGCAAGTTTTCTTCCTGCAGTCACTTCTGGGGTGAGGATGGAGAATCAGAGATCTTTGCTCCTCAGTATTTCCATAAGCCAAGCTTTAGGTCAGCAATTCTAGTGCTTCATCTTCCCGGAATCAGTTTTGCTGTGAGGATGGAAACAGGACTGCTAATATTTGAAGGTGGGTTTGTTGTTGTTGTTTTTAATGTAACCTATCTGCAATGTCTGCTGGTATTGCATTGATTGACATTTGGTGAGGAGAGAAGCCACCCACGGATGTGATTTATTTTTTTATTTTTTAAGAAAAGCTGTGACAAAACCAATCAGTGACTAGTCTTGAATATTGACACATTATTAGAGCGCTAGAAAGCTGAACATGCCTCTGTGAACACATATGTTAAAAACTGAAGAAACCCCGGGAAAAGTTCTCTTTCCTTCTGACCTGGGAAGAGGTAACAAGTGGGCCCAGCTCCCCCTTTGCCGTGGGGCCGGGGCAGGCAGGCCGTGCCGATAGGGCCGGGTTCTTTCCCGGAAGCCCGCCAGGTCCCATCGCGGCTGGGTTGGGCCCCCGTGGCTGTTAACGCTCTGCTGCCAAGCCGCTTCCCCCAGCGCGGCCGCCGCGCCCAGGCGGCTGCGGGACAGGGGAAATGGGGGCCCCAGCCGCGTAAGAGATCACGCAGCCAGGACGGGGGCGGCTCTGCAGAGTGGCCCCACAGCTGGAACTGAATGCAGCTAGAGCCCCGGAGATTCTGGCAGAGCCCCAGCATGGCCTGAATACACCACCGACCGACCATCATGACCTCTGCAGGCCTCGGGTGAGATATTAACTCTTTCCTTGAACATATGAAGCTTGCAAAACATTGAATCCTCTCTAAGTGAGACAAAAGGACAGAGTGAAGACAGCGTGAAGGCATCAAGGTCAGTGAAGGAGGAGTTGAGTCCTAGATGAGAGGAGAATGATTCCTAGGCTGAAATTCTTTTGTAAGGCTATGGTGATGGACTGTGATATACCAGAATATCACTTTAACTCATGGAAAACATGCATGGGCAGATGAAGAGTGTTCAAATTGCAGACATGAGCAAAGGCACTTGTGTTAAAGCAAGTAAATGTTGAAGTAGTTGTGGTCTTATGACAAGCTTGAACAGAGAGAACGAGAGAGAGAGAGATGTGATGAAGATAAAGACCTGCCCCAGGGAGAGGAAGAAGATCTCTGTTCCCAGAGATGAAGATGATTTCAAAAATAAATGAAGAGAACCTTTGCTTTTGAACGGCTTATCTTTAAAATGGTACCCTATGAGTTTACATGGCCCATTATGTAGCTGTGGGAAGGCTATATGAGATGGGAGGGACTTCACAAATGCAGATTCCCAGTCAGCTGCTATTTGTAAGAATTAAAGCCATAAGAGAACTATTTTTCTTGTGGAGAAGTTTCCATGGCATGGAAAAAGAGACTTCTCTCTCTAAAAGAACTGATGAAAGCTTATTTTAGAAGTGGTAAACTGACCTGGGTTCTGAGTTTTGTCTCTATATGTTGTTAGTGAGAAGAGAAATAAAAGTTGTGGGGGGAGGAGAGGTGCTTAGAAGGTTTTATTATTATTCTTATTAATTTTTTTTTCTCTCTTGTAGTTTTTTTAATCAAGCCTTCTTTATAACCTTTAAGGTTTGAGCCTGCTTTGCTTTTCTCCTAATCCTGTCTCACAGCAGAAAAAGAGCAAATAATTCTAGTGGGCACTCAACCCATCACAAATGCCAAAAGGGTATGCAGAAGAAGCAAGAGCAGATAATATGCTTCTTAAGATAGTCTGCCTAAACATCTCACTCCATGCAAGGGCCAGACTGATCTTAGCTGATACTCAGCTCTTCTTCCAGCTGACATTATACCGTGAAACTGAAGTTTGCAGATTTTATGTTGGTGAAGTTTTTTGCCATTGTTAAGTTGCACTGACATTTGTCTTGTTAAGGTTATGCAAAGCCTGTGCTTTACAGCGCACACAAGTGCAAGTATCAACATACGGCTGGAGTCAGTAATCGTGCAGAGAGCCATAAAGGTTTTATTGCCACTACGTCACTTGTGAGTTATGTAGGTCATCCCAAACAAGTGGCAAAACAACTTTTACAGCAACATGCACTGTTATATTTCAGTCATGCCACACAGAGTATATCTCAGCAACATTAAAGAAAAAAATTTAGCAAGCTTTTAAAATAAAATGTTGTTATTGAAACTGCTTTTATGTGACCCTCCACCTGCAAAGTGAGTTGCCTTGCTTGCTCACAAATCCCAAAGATTTAGGGAACTCTTTGCCTGGGTTAGGCTATGCACATATTTAGTGCACATATTTAATGAAACTGTAATGCTGTCTAATTCATTTTATGTTTGCTACCTTATCTTTGTTGCACAGTTTAGCTTTTAAGATGTGTAATTATATATCCATGCTCATAATGACATAAAATCTTACTTTGATTCCTCACAAATCAAAATTATTTTTTCTTGCCACACTGTTACTTGCAGTTAGGCATTAAATTTCACTTGCTACCTGGAGCTGAAGTATATGTGAAAGGAGGTGCAAGCTCATCTACACAGGATATTAACATTTGTACAAAACAGGAACCACTTCTACCCATATCACACTATGCTTCCACTCCTATGGTATTAATAAACCCTGCTTACATACTGTAGTTGTATCAAAATTTATTAAAATGCCAAGGATCCCTTGTTCAAACAGGGCTTTTATGGTTAATCAGGAAATTTAGCATTGATTATACTGCATCTGCTTTTACATAAAGCAAATGAAATTTGCCCACTTAAGAGTCATATTCAATCCCTTTGGGACACCAAGGGGAATTAGCATATTTAATTATCCTGCAATAAATTATTTTTTCACTTAATATTTAAGGCATACTGTATTGCTGCAAAAGGTGACTACCTGCTTTATAAACTGCACAAGAGACCTGGTGCAGCTGTGAGGAAGAGGACTAGTTTTATTTCCCACAGCTACAGGATGAAGAACATTTTTTTTCTACCAAATCAAAATCAGCAAGTCAGATATATCACCTTAAGAAGCTGAGAATCTGCGGCACAGTCTGCTCATGAGGTATGATGTTTCATCCTGGCAGCAGCTCAGCTACTTTGTAGAGCTGGAGGTGGTTCATGGCACCACAGCTCTGAAATGTGGGAGTCTGTGGATTCAGCCTATGGCTTGCTGCCTCTGGGTCTCCCTGCAGTCCCTGCTCTTCCAGAGAGCTTTCTGTATTGAACCCTTTGTCATAGTCTTATTGCTCATTTTCACCTCCTAGAGACTGATTAAAAATGGGGGAAATGGTTTTTTCCCCATCTACCCTCTATAAAGAATTTCTTAAACAAGGAAAAGGGAGTGGAGTTTTTGCTAGTGATTATTTCTGGATTATTAATTACCTTTAATTACCATATAACACCAAGATTAAATGCATTCTAAAACTTGACACTTCAACCTTATTATCTTACTACAAGAGTATGGTATTTTCTAACAATTCTATTTATCAAAGGTAAACCGTTTATTAAGACCTTCTAATTATTAAGGTAGTGTAATCAATCTTCAGTAAAATTCCATTAGAGAGAATAAGCCCTTGAGGAAACTGCTTGTGACTCTTATGAACTTGACCAAGTCTGAAATGTATAAGAAATCTCTTTTCTACCACCATGAGTTTCCTAGATTCAAATTTTCTACCTTGACTCTATAGAAAGAAAGGCTTTTGGCTGATTGTTTCTATGCCTCTGGAGTGCTTTAATCATCTTGTAAATGCTGATGTTCTTATTATTTATTAAAAAAAAATTAAAAATAGATAAGCAGATAATTTGATGACAGGGAAGATGATTCATAAATGCATTAGAAAGCACAATCTTTCCCCCAATGCATTTACTGTATAAATAGTTTAGAAATACTGTTCTGCTCCTAATTTGCCTCTACTGCATCACCTGGGTATAATCCCCCTCATGTTACTTAATCTGATCATGTTTTCAGTATAAAGGTGGACATTTTTACTTAGGTCATCTCCAAATTCTGTAGAAGCCTTAATCTCATGCACATTTTGAGTTTTTCACATGTGCTCCCCTCTATGGTCTATATTGTTGGACTGGAAATCCTTTCCATCTTCAGGTGTGTGATTTACTTGCCAGACTGGGATTGGAGGCAACCTGGGCTTGCAGCCTTGTCCCCTCCTCACCCCCAGAGGCATGCAGAGCTCTGACCTGCCCCCCAGGCTGCTGGGAAATTGTCGTTTGGTGGTCTTTCCTATGTGAAAAGAAAGCAGCAGAGTTTTGACTCTTAAAAAAAAAATTTGTCTGTGAGAAGGAGCAGAAGTAATCTGTCCAGCCTAAAAAAGATGGAAATAATCACACTTAATTCCAGACCAAGCAGTGTGTTCCTTTATCCCAGATGAACTGTGACTTTCAGAATCACAGCTACTCTTTTAAAGATTTGCTCATCACGGCGACAAGTTAATCAACACTAAGATAAAATGTTTGCTTTTGATTTTTTTTTTTCTTCTATTATCAAATCAGACTCTATTTCTTTCACTTTACACCAACATTTGCAGTCTGTCGTCATTTCTGCCTGCTAGCATTTACCAGAGCATTCTGCATTTTTCCATCTCATCAACTTTATGCCTTTCTAAACCTGACCAGAATGTTTTTCACCTTCATATATGCCTCCTAATAACCTGACTCAATTTATTCCTCATAATTTATCCTACAAATGAATGTTTGTTTACTCACCCTCAAACTAACCTTGCAATAGCTTTTGCAACTTTTGTTACATACACTTCCGCCTTTTAAGAAAATAAATGTTTTGGAAAAAGTTGGATGTAAAATGATACAAAGGCATATTAGGGTTTGTGCTTTCTAAAACAAATTAAACATGAAAATTATCTTTATTTTAGTGGGGGTTTTTTGAATAAGATTTTACAGAATAAGTATCTCTTGCTTAAAGAAGAAATGGAAAATGAAAATAGTTTCTAATTCTCCACTGCATGAACTTGTGTCTTATTTTTCAGTTGACTTAAAATACATCAGAATCTGATGCAAAAACATTATCTACAAAAGCAACACACAGCAATCCTTTTAACTTGCTTCCATCACAGAAACCCATTAATAAAAAACTCACTGAACATTAGAAGAGGCTGCCAATAATGGGACTGTTTTACAGGTTCCTCAAGAGAAATTCAAGTTCTATTATGGACACCTTTGGCCTGTTGAGCCATAAACATCTGGAAAAAATTCAAATATTTACTCCCTAAGTAAAAAGTACTTAGGGAGGGTATTCTGAAAATAATAATAAAATTTTGGGATACCAAAGGAGATTAGTTTATGCTTATGTGTTTTTATAAAGCTTAAGATTATTTCTACTATAGAGCTGTGCTTATCTTCCTGGTGTATATTTTTATTTAAGTTTAATTAGAAAACTATTTTTGTAGTAGTTTTTTATTTGAATGAAGTTAGTTCAAAGCAAATAATCTAAATAAGACGCATATACAATAAACACAACACAAGAATTTCCATTCTGTGATAATCATAAATGCTTTGAGTCATCCTGTATATTTTATAACTGTATTTTTACCTTCTATGGTATAAAATTTAATTCCAGTTAAAGCCAGAAACATTATATTGCAGATCTCATTACGCAGGATCTCTCAGTACTGCATACAAATATCTGCTAGATCTTTGCAGAGCCTTGCTTGGTACTTCCACACCTATTGGTCCAGGAAGAAGCAATTGAGAAATCAGATGTATTGAATGAGAATGTTAGCAAGGTACAAATAAGTAATCTGCAAGGTACAAATAGGTAATCTTTTTACTCCCTTTCCTTTTTTCACAGCTTTGCTATATTAAAAAGCATGTGTTATAAATAGGAGTGAAAAATTCTGGACATGTTACAAAATAAAAGACCAAGGGTTATGGCATTTTATCCTTTTGCATCCTCTGTCTTCATTTTATGAGCCCCAGCTGGTACCTGTGTTCTTTCCCACTGACAAAGTGATGTATTCTTTCCCCAGCATACAGACCTCTTCAGCTTTGTCATTCATGTGAATAAGATTTTCTTATAAGCCATTTTCTGCCAAGTTAATACACCAAAGCTTTAAAGGTGGAATACAAGAGCTTTTTAAAATGTTTTAAGGTACCTTCTTTCATACTGTCAAGAGTAACTGCAATCCATTTAAGTCAAATGCTTCATATAAAAAGAAGCATTTACAGCAGCAGGGTTGTTACTGAAACAGTTTATTTTCTATAATGGTTTTGGCCCAGCCCTTTAGTTTTCAAGCGTTTAACTCAGAAGTTTTAACTTTCTCCCTGCAAAGCACAAGTGAGAGTTTCTCATGTAACAGTCCTCAAAGATTGAATGACTATAAATACTTATTCAGGCCTTGTTATGTGCTTCTGACTTGCTTGTAATGACTAAGTGTTGTGAAAATGCAATTAAATGCTGTGACTTACTACAAAGTAATGGAACATACAATTGCCATGTGGTTTAATTTGTCTGTGGAATATGGCCAGTGCTTGTAATTGATGCTATTATTCAGAGAAAAATGTGAATGTAAAATCATAAAGTGCAGGTAATAACTGATAGAATGTCCATTCTCAGGAATCAGATCAAAGAAATATTACTATTATTATCCAATCAATTACATTAGGTTTTGAGCTGCTCTGACTTGACAGGCAAGTGGGATCTAAGTGCTGCCATTTTAACTGCAAGGAAATTGCTTAAACATGAGATGCTGGAGAGTCCCTGAGGCCCTGGGGATGCAGGCAGTCTATGCAACATCTCCATCTGGGACAGACTGGAGATGTAAAGGTCTTTTCCTTAACTTCTGACTTTCTTAGGAAGGATGAAGGCACAAAGATATATTCTGGCACCTTGGCAGGAGGCGGTGTACAGAGATATGCTGTAGAGCACAGCTACCCACAGCATGGCTCTAGCTTTTGCCACAACAAATAACGGGTCTGATTTGATAAAAACTTCAGGTAGCAGATTGTTTTCATCCTTCTATTTATATACTCTTTAAAATTTGTGTAAGTCATTTAGTGAAGGGGCGAAACAGTTTAGAAATTTTGTATGGGATACATGGTATTGCTTTCCTTAACCCCATTTTGTGGAGTCTTCAGTAACAGCTGACAAAGCCCAGTTGTTCTCTTGACCAAGCATTGAAAAACTAAGTATGAATATTCTCAAGCTAAAACATAGCTATTTACATGTCTATTTGGTTTCTGAACCATCTACCATTTTGGGAGAAATTTTTGATCAAATGTCTTTCTAGATAACTATTCATTACTGCATCCTTTGGCATTAAGGTATCAATTTCCTTTTAAACGAATTATTATTTTACTTATTTCAAAATGTAAAAGTTTGGGTTTCATTCTTTTTCCCCAAAGACATGTCAATTCAGCTGTATTTATTTGTTTCTTTAGTAAGCTCTGAGTAGATACCAGATGGGAAATGACAGATCTGCATATCTATGTATAATTCTGACATCTTTAAGTCTTTTTATAAAAACACAAAGTTATATTTATAAGGGCCTTTAAAATGAAAATATATCACTTTAGGTAAAATGTTTACGGTTTGCTTATCCACATTACAACCATTTCAGAGATCCCAAAATATTTATTTTCAATATTGAACTTCTTTTTATGGTCGATCCACTCTCTTTCAAAGCTGTTCAGTTTACACAACTAGTAAATTACTTTTCCATAATTGCTGTAATTACAGTTCTCCTTGTGCTCGCTCTTATCTCAGAACTGTGCTACAGTTCGACATTCTGGTAACAGAAGACTTCATGTTTATTTAGGAGGTAACACAGAACACTCTGTAAACTAAAATATCTAATTGGGAAGCTCTCTGTAGTTAATGTAATGTGATATTACTGCAATTGAAAAGGCTGTAGCATCATACTAGTTATACAAAAAGCTTTTAAAGACAGTGTATGGCTCAATGAAACCTTGAAATGTTAAAATTTTTCCTATTGAAAATCAGGCTGAAATCATGGCTTTAAAAAGTGAAGAGTAAATATGCTAATAGTAGAGGAAAACAGAAAGAAATCAGTATAGTCTAGGCCTCTCCTACAGAACATGGGAAATCCCCATTTCCTGCTTAACCGTCTTTGGAGAGATTGTTAATGTAACTACTCAGGAGTGCACTTTGTCTGCTATGACAAGAAACTGTGCTTTATTTTTCTTGGGTCAGTTTCACTGAAAATGGTATTTCCTTATGTGCACAGATCTTGTCACTGTGTTCTAGTTCTCCCTAATATCTATGCAAAGAGCAACTCGGTTGTTTAAAGCATACCTATGAGGAAATAACATTTCATTACCCCAAATTGTAATATTACGGAAGATGGAGAGGACCTCTTCTTTCAAAGTTATAGCCCTTTTTTTTTTTTTTTTTTTTTTTTTTTTTTTTTTTTTTTTTTTTTTTTTTTGTGCATTTAATTATAGTTTTAATTTTCAGCTCCTTTAGTAATGCCTTCACTCAGTTTTGCTGTCAGCACCAATCATCCAAACCTGCTATTAGAGTTCTAAATTCTTTACTAAAACATCTCAAAAACACAAAGAAAGAGGAATGTCTGCAGTTCTAAATGGGCTGAAGCTGCATTTCACAGAGCTTTCTGCACTGTTGACCTATTCACAACTACCTTGTTATTTTTTCATGGATGCAATGAAATGAAAATATATTAAAAATGGCATTAATTTCAGGATCCTGATTAAAGCTGACCTTGTATAATAAATTGACACATTTACCGGAAGAAACCACACAGACTTTGTGCATCATATTGCACCATTCCTCTGTCTAATACCTTTTTATACTCTATTTTTTTTTCTTTTTATTTTCTTACTGTTATTCATTCAGGAGCCTTCTTAAAGAGAGATTTTGCCACGTCTGTCAGCTTTCCTACATATCCGTGCTTATCAGCTCACTGTTCTAAATCCATAAGAAAAATTTTTTGGTATCACTTTTTCCATTATTTTAATTGCTCTTTGTCTTACCTATTAATTATTTCTGGTTCATAAACATGGTTAGGCCTTTAAGAGATTTTGATTAAAGTCTTTAAAACAGTTTTGTCCATAACATGTAGGAGGATGTCATATACATCATATTTGCATCTTTCAGTACAGTGAGAAGTCTTTAATGAGATCACTTGAAAATTAAAATAAAACAAAATTACAATTTCTTAATACTAGAGCATGAAACAATACAAATGACAGAAAGAGAAAAGCAGAAATTTATACATAACTAATTTTCTCCTTTTTAAAAGGAGATTTGTGAATTAGTTATCTAACAGTTACTAAAATTAGAATAATGAAGTGGTATATATAGCAAACATCTTAAGTGTTTGACAGTTTATTTTCTCTAAGGTTTTTTAACCATTGTGCTGTGTATAATCTAATGAAGGACTAAAAGTAAACCCTTAAGATGGAGCAACAGGTAAGAGCTTTTACTGCCTGGTAGTGAAATGCTAGAAGGACATCCTACTCTTTTACCCCACACCTCATCTGTCTTCCCTGTTATGAGCACTCACAGCTTTTACTTTGGCCCTACCATGCCTTGGATGGTGATCCAAGGGGGCAATAAGCCAAGACAACTCAATGAGCACAATGAAAACGAAACTGATTTAACCCCCCAGCTGTTGGAGTCCAGGGCATTCCTTTGGCTGCCCTGGAGGGTCAGAGACCTGGACAGGGGGGTCTGGGACCCTGGCCCAGAGCCCAGAGGGACATTGGCTTTGATCCCAGTCCATGGGAAAGGCTTCCTGCACTGCGGGAAGGATTGCAAGCCACAAGAGTGTGAAAGATAGTAGTTTAGCTTATCACAGGGTGAGAAAATAGTAGATTTGGGTTTTTAGTATTGTAGTGAATGGGGGCAAGATGGAGGATTTGGGGCATTGTCTCCTGCTTCTTCTTTCTTCTTCCCTCACTCCATTTTCAGCAGTGACAGTGGCACAAAGTATTTTAAAGAGATTGGGTCAAAGTAGGGATGACCTGTTTAGTATAAGTGATAGGTATTGGCAAATAATGATAAATAAAGAGTACATAGCAATTAGTATAAAAGATAGCGACAGCCCAGTGCGGGAGGAGTCGAGGAGTCACCAGATGCCCGAGCAGCTGCACAGACCTTTGTTGGGCACTGAGAAATTTGTAAGATAAGAAACAATAAACGAAGCGCGCGACCTTGAAAAATCAGAACCTGAAGACTCCGTCTCTTTCTTGCGTTTGGCTCAGAGCTTTGCAGAGGGCAAAAAGACTCTAAAACCACCTGAATATCTGAGAGAAAACCCGAGACCCAGCCAACCCCCCCCCCCCACAAAAAACCCCACAAAAACACCAAAAAAAAAAACAACCAACCCACAAAAAACCCCAAAAACAAACAAAACAAAAAAAAAAAAAAACAAAAAAATACCAAAACAAAAGCCAACAAAACAACAACAACAAAAAAACCAACCAAAAAAAACAAACAGGAAAAAAAAAAGAAAAAGTGTCAGGCATGATTATTTGATTATTTTATGCTTTGGCAAGGGTCCTGTTCAGAAAAACACCTTATCACCTTATCAGCATCTAAGTGAGTGCAAAGGAATCAGTGCAAATATGCAGCCATATGGGGTTAAAGAGATGGAGAAGAAATAAATTACTAGACACCTTTTCAGCAATGGTGACCACAGTCATGTCATGTAAAGTTAGGATTTGCATTTCTACTTGAGTTGTCCACTACTTGAATGGATGCTGCTCTGGCTGAGAATTTCAAACGACCTTTCCCCTCATGGTTCATTTTCTACAAGGTTAGAAAGCTGAAGAAAGCTTAGGAGGCAGGACAGCAGAGTGGAAAGAGAAGGAACACAAGGCTCGGAATGAGTCTGCTGGTTTCAACAGCTCCTAAGTCTTAGACTGGCTCATCAGGACCCTTCACCTTAAGGATGCTACTTCAAAATGCACCTAAAAATCTACTGATGAAGATGAAATTAGCATCCCACTTCATGTCCTGAATTATTTCTTTCTGCCATAAGTTGATATAGTGGCATATATGTTACATCAGGTAGCTGAGGCCTATCCTAGTTTTGTGGCTGGGTCCTCCTTCCTGGCTTCCTCCTGGTCCTTGTCCCAGTCATCTCTCCCCAGGCTGGCTGCCCCACTGCTTCTGGAAAAGGCATGACAGAAACCCATGGCAGGGACAGAAATGTGACTGACCTGTTCATGGCAGCTGCCCATGGTTTCATATTTCTGTAGCATCAAACTAATCTCTTAAATCACAACCTGGCTGATACATCAATTGACATCACTGGCTTAGGGGGCTATTTTTCTCTTCCTGAGACTCTCCTCCCTCCAGCTCATTGTCACCATGCTGCTTGTCCCTGCTCTTTGTTGGCAGAGCTGTTTGTTTCTGTGAAGGGTCTCGCGATCAGGGCACCCTGATGGCACGGTGGTACCAACACGGCTGGCTGCCATGTGGGGACTGCCTCAGCTGGCTTAAGTATGGAGGGTGCCAAATGTGAAAGCATGACCAGATAGCGATGCCCAAATGTAGCTGGCTCGCACACTGCCTTCACAGGACTAGAGGTGTTTTCTATCACACCTTCCCACCCTGTGCCAGACCATATGCTTCGCAGAAAACATGGCACCAGCCCCAATCTCCCCTCCCATACAAGACAGTAGTAGTAGCAGTGGCAGCTCCTTGTTCCTTCACCCAGCAGAACCCATGGATGGAGGCTTTCAGGCTCTCCTTGTCTCCTCTGAGGGAGCTCAGTTGTTGCCCCAGTTTTCAGGCATTGTGTTGATTCCTGAGTGTCAAAAGGTGACTGGGCTATAACTACACCTCATCCTAGTGAATCCCTGAGGAGGGTCTGGCTGTTGTGAGGAAAAAGGATTAAAAGTTTTAAAGAAAAAATCTTCAAGTCAAATAGGGGAGTTTTGGTTCTAAACAAAGATAACTAATGCAAAGAATTGAGAACACAGAGGATCTTAGGGCACTGTTTTATTATTTTTTGATGTCTCCTAGCTCACCACACATTCCCTCCCTTGCCGTGGTGTCAGAACCCACTGGGTCACAGAGTGAGACAAACCAGAGAACAAACTCTGATAAGCACACTTACTGAGAAAGTAGAAAAGAAAGTATATGTAGTTTTATAGAGAACAGCCCTCTGGCCTCTAGTGCTGGGACTGGAACATAGGAAAGTTCAGGGAAGACTGTCATCACTGTTTTCTGAAGCAGCATCATTAGGTCAGCTAATAATGAAGCCACACTTCAGGCAACTTTCAGAATTTTGAATAAAAAACATTAAAAATGTACATCTACTCCAGTGCTTGGGTGCAATCTTCATTGGTCAGCAGCTGCTCAGACCCTGTGAGATCTGTGTTGTTTGCTTCCTATGCTCTTTTGGATCACTGCTACAGATATCATGTACATAGTGAGTTTCTGCAGAGAAAAAGAAAAAAATTCAGCTGTCTCAGGTGACAGCTTCCTAAAGACAAAATTACCCACAGTGATTAGAAAGTTCAGATAGTCATGTTAATTTTTCTGAGTGTGCATGGAAATCTAAAAATTACGGCCTTAAAAACAGGAATTGAAGAAGCCTTTACAGATTGAAAGTTAGTGATGTAGAGACAGAGTTGGAATAATTCTGGGAATTTTGAAATTCCTTAGTAGCAGTTTATGAGAACATAAGCCCTAAACTGTGAAAATCTCTTTTCAGGTTTATACTTGCAGGAATTGTACATATTGGAAATAAAATGGATTAAGATTGTTATTCAACATCTCTTCTTGCTGTGTGTTTCTTTCCTTAAAAATGTCAGTCTCTCTAGGAAGAGGGTAGATGGTATTCTGCTTGGAAATATCTATTCCAGCTTTACTGATAATAGATGTGGCTGGGCTGTCAGTGAACTCAGGTTACAGGACCCACTGGGAGCTCAGGGAAGCACAGATAGCAAGCTTAGGCTCAAATCTGTGCTACCATTTTATACTGTAGTTAGTACGTAAACCAGTTTTCAGTACTTAAACGAAATAAAACTCAAGTTGCACCTTAATTGCAGTGGCAAAGAAACCCTTTGATATCTGTGTTTACTTTTAGCAATAATGCTTTTTTTTTGATGTGGCCTGAATTTTCAACCCATGCAAACTCCTCTTTTCAATCAAGATTTTTTGGGAATTGACATGTGTTGATAAAAAAAAGGTGCCATTCTCACTAGACAAAAAATCTTCCACTTAATGTTCAAATAGTAAGAAGGGATGTGTGGGTCATCATGACATTCCCAAATGACAGCAATTCACCCAACAACTTGCTGCAATAGTTAGAAAATATTTGTGTTAATCCAAGTGCTCAGTCTGATCATCCAGATGATTCCACGAATGCCAATAAAATATTCTATGTTTACACATTAGAAGAATAGGATAAAACCTGTTGTTTTACTGGCCGATGATCAATTAAAGAATAAACTGTGATTCCTAAAGGCTTGTTTTTTTCATCCATCTCCATTTCTTTAACTCACTAAAAGGTGACACATAGTACTTGCAGTGTTGATTAATTCTTCCTTTCAAACAATAGTTTTGTAGAAAGATGTTTTCGTTGGGATGGTGCCCATTCACATTCTTGGCACTTCTCTAAAATGTATGAAGGCATTAGCTCCATTTCCCCCAAATAAACAAACTACATCTGCTGTTCTTCAAGCATCAGCTTGCTGTCTCCACTGAAATATAGCTTTTTAACATAAGGATGTTTTAACATTTTAGAATTTTGTTATTTAAAATGCTGTGTAATGCACTTCTGGGAGCTCACTTAGCTCTCATATCTTTTCATACACTAAATAAGAAGTATAAATTAAATATGTCCTTGTATATAAGGTTGAATAGCTCAACTCTGCACCTTTTCTCTTACCTTTCATAAACATTATATAAATTCTCCTATTTATTCTTGAATGAGGTCACCTATAATTGTTTGAATTTGGTGATCTTGTTTAAATACTTCAGAGAAATATTCCGTCATCCAATAGAAATCAAAATAATTTTTCTATCTTTTCTGTATCTTTTGAAATTACAGGAATCTGACAGATAACCAAAGCTTTGAGTACCTACGGCATTCAGACTCTAAGGAATTTCAATAGCTATCCACTTTCCATTGAAAATATTGATATTTCATAACTAACCTATTTGCCTTGAATCCTAACTGTTCTGCAAGGTGTTCTATGGCAGTATAATAGTTGTTTATTCGATTAATTTCAATAGAATTTCATAAAGTAATGAAAAGCAGAGAATACACTATTAATAACTATTAATTCAATACCATTTTTACTTTTTATTTTACACTTTATATTTTTACGAGGATTGAAAAGCAATTTGGTCTACAGGAAAAGGTAATTAGTTTTTTCATATTCGTATTAGGGATCTTCAATGCTTGAAATAATATTTTTATGCTTGAAAATCTTTCGGTCTACCCTGAGAAATACTCTGAACTGGAGGGAAATTTTTCAGAAAATCTACCCTCTTCCCCTCAAAAAATCCTGCCTTGAAACACAGCAAGTCAGAGATCTGAGTGTCTTTTTTCTCTTTTATAACAGCTCAACACATATGTGTAGTATATATTGACAGTCAGTTTCCAAGAAAAATATGTCAGAAAATAAACTGAACTGGAATACCAAAAAAATACACTAGATAAATGAAGACTCATTTTAGATGGAACTATTTATTTTATATGGTATTCCCAGATCTCTCAAACCTGGGTGTAGATTTATGGAGAGGCATACAAAAATTTGAACAAGAAGGACTTCTGATAACACACAGGTTTTGTGACCAACTTAAAAGCTGAAAGATGTATTATCCTTCCTCATAAATGCTTAGTATTTTCATGCATAACAAATACAATGTTTTTCAGTTTAAACATTTGTTTCAGAAGTCCACAGTGAGGTGGAAGTTACACCAAACTAGAATGCTTTTAGAAAAAAGAGAGATTAATTGTGGCAAGTAGAAACACATTTCCTACAATGCTGATTGAGTTGTACTACAAGAATCCTGTGTGCAGCATGCTTTGCATATTTATTTAGAACCGTAAAAAACAAAAAAATAAACAAAACTGGAAAAAACCCTGACAAACACCACCAAGGAAACTGCATATTCTGGCATCAGCTGGAAAGGACTGCATTCTTGTCACTTACAGAGCACTATAAAGCCACAAGACTATACAATTTGGACCATTTGGACCAAATGAGACAAGAGGACAAAATGAAAAGAAAATTCAGTGTCAAATACTTTGGAAAAAGCTATTTGTAACATGTTGCTTCCCTCTGAGATGTTTATTCTCCAAAGAGTGTAAGTTACATTGATTTGATGGTTTCTCTCCCTGTGAAGAGTAGCTATTGGCTGGGCCCTGTAGCTTGGACAAGCAACAAGGAAGATTGGAAGAGAAATATCTCCATGTCAACAGTGTCTGGATTCATGCTTGGGTTTCCACTGCCAGATTTCAAACAAATGTGAATCCAACTTGAAACATAATAGAAGACTACCCTTACCCTAGGCATTGGACTTTATTCAAAGTAATTCTGCTTTAGAATTCATGGCCTATATAACTAGATATTCTAACTATCAAATTTCTTTTTGTAAGGGGAGAGAATTCTTCTGCATCTGGAAATTGACAGACTTGATGAGGAGCTTGGAAGTGCTTTTACACAAAGAAAAATAAGTACTTGCTTTCCTCATCTGTCAGTAACAAGCGGCTTGACAAAAATGAAGAAATTTCAGAATTATGTCTTTACAGATACATTCAGTATAAGTAGAATTAGATCTTCATGTATTTTTCACTGACATACTTACATTAGCAAATTATTTGCATCAGTTAAAGTTCTGCCACGCTGTCCTTCCTGATTTAAGCCTGAGTAATTTATAATCCTTTTATTATGCTTTTATAGAAAAGTTTGATTGGAATGGAAATTTCAGAAGCTTCTTAAAATGACTTGCATACTACCATAATTTTGCTTCTTTTAAAATTTTAAAATATTAATTTATATTTACACTCTTCAAAGCACACATCAGTCAGACAACTAGGATCAGTATATATTTTTCTAGTAGTTGCATTAGAAAAAAACCCAACCAAACCACCAAACTTGTATCAATGAAAGATTGAAGGATACGTAAGAATATATTAATAGTATATGGAGAAGAAAATCGAACTAAATATTATGAGATGCCTCAAAACTGTCAAATAATTTAAAAATTGTTTATCTGGGTGCAGTCAACATGCTAAAATGAGAATATCAGTCATTATTATCTGGAGTAGAAAGTTTCCGTATTACCGAAACGCGGTTTTCGCCATCAGTGTAACGGAGCAGCCATCTCTTATTACTTCCATGGAAGGATTTTCCTGAAAGTCTCCCAGGAAAAAGTAGAAAGGAAACACAAATATTTCATTTTCTAAATTTTTTTTATGAAAAGCTAACCAAATAGTAAATGCAGTACAAAGAGGATTGTAAAGATGATTTAAAGAATGTTGTCAGAACTGCAGATATTGGCAAAATTTCAACTGACAAAATATTAATGGATTAATTTTTAGTTTGTCATAAAAAATACATAAGCCTCTTCTTTCGAGTGTACAAATGAAACACAAATCACAAACTGTAGCTATGTGTAGCCAGAACTGTCACTCCTGTTGCTACAATAGAGAGAGTCTATATCCTCTTAATTTCCTTCTTTTCATCAATATACAAAAATAAGGACGCTGAAGGCCACTGGATCTGATCCTATATGTTTTATTAAAAGAGCTAAATCTACTGGAAGACCTTTGTATCATGTCATCTGTGAAATCCAAGCTAGAATCTTGTGAGTGCTCTATGTTTTACGTCTCATGCTCAGGATAACTTCTTGTCTTTTTGGCACTGTCCATTCTCCATGGTCCATCATTTGTATTATTATTCTACAGCTGAATTAAGTGCAAGATGCTGTTGTAACCTGTACACTGAGAGCGAAGACTGACCTTCATCACATTTTATAACATTACAGTGAGATGAATTGCTCAGTTGAAAAATTGGACTCTCTTCTGAGGTCAGTAACAAATATCCAGCAGAACCAGAATTGCATTCTTTATTTTTCAAGCTGCTACTTTCTCCTTCACAGTTAAATGTATTTTAAGAGTTAAGAAGACAAGACAGATAAAAAGGCTCTTTGCTGCTGCAAATTGAAGTCTGATATTATGAAAGTGAGTTCCCACTGACATGGAAAGTTCTGGTGGCTAAATGAAAAATACATGTTATGGGAGTTTAAACTCCCATAGGTTAACCTGCAATATAAATGACATTTTAAGGGATGTTGAATGTTATATTACAGAGCAGGTGACACTGAATAACACAGAAATAAGAAATATAAGAGCAGAGTTTTTCACACCACCTTATAAACACATTGAAATTTCCCAAATGCATCAGAGCACTTTAGATTCCACTCTTGCAAAAATGCTTGGTGAATTTTGGCCATACCAGCTCTGTCACAGCACTCTGCCTCAAACAAGTTCTCTTGACTTTAGAATGATAAGATCTTCTGTTGATAGGGCAGAGACAATGGAGGGGGAAAAAGATCTACATTTCTCCTAATATTTCCCGCTTCTGATAAAACATTCTTTACAAGAAAAAAAATGAAGGGTTGACATATTACAAGAAAGGAAGCCATAGGACCCTTATCAGAAAGAAATAATTACTTCCTGAATAATTTTTTTTACTAAAAATTCTAATCTCTCTAATGGTTTCAGGGTTTTGCTCCATTAAATCTGGCACTGATATGGGCTACTACCTAGGGATCTTTATCACAGTCTCTTTGCCAAATTATGAAAGATTTATAGCTCAGCCAAATACTCTTCACCATCTTCTATTAGCTTATCTTTAAAGAGTCTTTCCAAAACAAGTGACTGAGTCTAATCTATGCCCTTGTATATCTGTGTGGCTTCATTAGGAAAAAAGAGAACATTTTGTTTACATTAAGAACATTAATATTGTTTTAATATTACATATTGTAATATATATTAATATATTATTACATATATAATATATATGTATGATGTGTATGAACAATACAAATAATACATATGTATTCTAATATTTAATATTAATAAAAGATTATACATTTGAGCAGGTTTTGCCACATTGCTAGTAATGTTTGGAGCTTTTGGAAGTATAATAGGACAATGTTTGTATAGCTCAAAAAATACCTGAAAAAGCAGTCAGAAAGTAAAGAAAATTCAATGATTTAGACTGAGAGTGTCTACACATTTGAATTCTTTTAATGAGTTGAGTTTTGGGTTGATTTTTCATCATCAAGAAATGTAAAATTGAAACATTCTCTGAAATTCAAGAACTGAAAAAGCATAAGGAACTGATACGAGGAAATCCCCAAACTTGACATTAATGGAATCTGGCAGATTAATTATAATCAAAAATCACTTTTTTGAGGGCATGTGTGTATGTGTGTGTGTTGTTCATTTGCAGCATTAGGTTTTATTTGTTAGGAGAAATTAAGGCTAGCTGCCAACACTATTTGTTTCTGTATTTCAAAAAGAAATCTGTGATTCTAAATGGATAATATGCTACCCAAGACATTATCATAAACAGATTAGCCCTTATCAAGCAATGGTTTAAAATTATAATACAAAGCAAATCAATGTCAGTTTTGCTTTGACATCATTTTGGTAAGGGATCACCTTTTATTGATATTGTATAATAAACTTAGCAAAGTATTTTCAGATATAGCCAAGTGTTTTGATAGTTGCTTGTAGAACAAATTTGCCCTGAATTACATTTATCTCTCCATTAAATATGCTTGAATAATGGAGAACATAATTTGACATTTATTTCTACTATGAAGTTTAGAGAATCTGAAATAGGTACTAAATGAATTTATCAGAAAAAAAGACATAATTCAAGATATTACATAGTTTCAAGTTTATTTTCAGCATATGAAAACTGTTTCTTATTTATGCAGTTTTCTAAAATGGATGCAGATTCCAAGACAAAATTCTTTAAATGTATAAAATTGTGTCATGTTGCAACCAATACTTTCCTCAGATGTACAGTTTTAAATGCAGTGAAATTGCATTTATAAGCAGAAACAAAATGCAAAAAAATGGACAGAGAGATAAATTTTATTTCAACTAAAGTTGAAATAAAGCTGTCAGTACTTCTCTGGCCAACATTCTAATTATTGCACAATTATTTTTTCCCTTAAAAATAGGGGTGTTTGCAAACATAGAATTCAGATTATCTCATGTTTATCAATACTGACCAAGTCAAATGATGATTTAAGTTAAGATATGCTTTTAGAAATAACATAATTGTCACCCTTCCTAGTATAATAACAGCATTGCCTCAATTAAACACAGCCAAAGTAATAAGTTCAAACCAATTAAAACGATATTTAGTCCCACCTGCTTTGGGTAAAATTAAATTCACATGTCCTTCATTTGGATTTGTAATCCTTAAAAAAAACCCAAAACAACAAAACAAACAAACCCACAATTGCATGGAGTTGTAGCTCTTTCAGGTAACTGAACTGTAAAAGCATGGCCAAGTTCTGTAGACTGGGTCTGTGCTTCATTCACATTCATATGCCAGAGAGACCTGCTGCCCCAAATCCCCCAAACCAGAAGGGAAACCAGATCAGGTAAGAGGCACAATATTCTCCAGCTGGTCCCTTGCCTGTGAAACAGGGAGATCAGCACAGTGAAGTGCCTGAGGGATATCCTGACATGCAAACAGGGATTTAGCCCTACATAAATGCAATTAATTGAGACATCAAATCCTCCACTGAAGAAAAAACTCATTTGAGGCACTAATATACATGGTAACCTAGGACAGAAATAGCAGCATTGTTTACTGCTCTCCTGGAAGCAAGGCATCCTTTGAGAAGGCATAGCTATGGACTTGGAAAAGTGCAAAATGATAGTCCCAGAACCACAGAGTATTTGAGCAATAAATAATGAAGATATTTCCTGTTTCTAGAGATATCTTATGTAACATCCCTGGGTTAATTCATAGCATTTTAAAGGCACTGGCAAAACAGCTTCCCCAGCACTTCACCTGAATCTAAAGAGAGAGAAATTTGCTGTTCTCTGCAACTTCCAAACTGTGCTCATGTGTACTAGACAGATATTTCCCTTTCATGTGAAATAATATGAAGGAGTTGGAGATGAGGAATGAAAATGGAACTAAAAAGTCATCATTTGGGTGCAATGTTTTCATTCTAAAATCTTTTAAACTTTTAAACTTTTTGACAATGCTGATCAGTCTTGCTATTTTCAAAAGAAGCTGCAGCATCTAAGTGCTGCAGTCAACATACAGTTTGCTGAAAATGCTGAGTATGAGACTCCCATATCACTTCAAGTTTTGAGAAGCTTTTTCCTGCATATGGAGAAATCATACAGTTCAAGTGAATTGTGTTCATATGCCAAAGGCAGAATTCTAGAATGGCTGAATTTCATCTTGTATTTGTAGCTTCATATGACATGATGATGGGCGATGGGCACTAATATATTTTGTGCCTTAAAGAGAATGACATAGTTAATTTCCATATGTGATTTCCACAAGACACATCAAAGTTCATGGTCCCAAGAAGTCTGTGCTATCATTCAAATACACATTTGTATTTTTAGAAATCCACAGTCCCTCTTTAGGAGCTGTCTTCAAGAGTTACTCTGAGTGAAGCCATTAGCACCCCCAAGTAACAAGCTGTCAATGGTGTCACTGGCAAGACCAGGCCAGATGAGTCCCAGCTCTTTTGATCCAGTGACAGGAGCACAATCCCCACAGTTCTATAGGATGGAATCTCTTTTTCAGTGACACATCCTAAAACAAACATACAGAGCAATGGATGCTGTGAGTTGCTTGTAAGTATCCACATTGCCCCAGGGGGAGCATAGACATTTGGCAGGGTAGGTAGAGTTTAAGCAGCAGGCAAGTGCTGGTGCTATTTGCATTCTGCTGGCAGTCCCACAACTTCAGAGACCTTTTCTCAGGCTGCATTCACTTCCATCCAAGGAATTACACATCCAGGTTGCCTACCCTTTATACTTCTGAGGTAAAAAAAAGCAGTGGGAAATAACAAATACTGTTCCCCTCTTCTACACAGTATTTATGTTACTGAATGGTGATGTTCCCTTTATTTCAGGGGTGCTCCTACATACTCTAAACCATCAGATCTTGTATTGTATTTAAATTGTAGGCAGTGATTATATTATTTCTGGAAAACAAGAGGAAAATACGGGATCATGGAGGTCACTGCTTACCAGAGAATTTAAAAATGATAATACTGTAATCTTTTAATTAGGCATTGTCAAGTTGAATCCACTTTTCATTTGTACAATTACATATCTTTAACC
The DNA here is from genome assembly GCF_015227805.2 of Hirundo rustica. Taxonomy (NCBI): domain Eukaryota; kingdom Metazoa; phylum Chordata; class Aves; order Passeriformes; family Hirundinidae; genus Hirundo; species Hirundo rustica. The sequence continues at coordinate 76,768,641 of NC_053451.1, read as the reverse complement.
TGAACTGACATAATTGTTAACAGATGTTAATAGCACTGCAAATTCCTTCATGTTGCTACCTATGCATTATGGAGACTAGTGGGCCTGAATCATGATAAAGTTTTTTTCATAAAAAATATTAGAATTACCTCTGCAAATCTTGTTCTCAATCTCTGAGCAACCAGATTTGCAGCTTGTCACATATCAGAGTATTCTACTCATTTTCCCTTGTCTTCATAAAAAATAAGCTAAAGTAGGGAAAAATAATTCTGAACTAGGGATCCCATTTTTCATATATAATCACAGTGTGGCTTCACACCCTTAGAACCATCCACCAAACCCTGACACTTCAACTACGGAAATAGGTATTGGTGTATAATGGCTACTATAGTTTGTACAAAGAAGAGACTTAAAGAAAATATTACTTCTGCAAACCCTGCATGCACTAAAGTTGTTTTAAGAAGTAAGCAGAAAAGATGAAAGGCATTAGGTTAGGATAATTTTCCCTATTTTCATTCTGATGGTTGGCAAAAGCAGTTTCACTTGAGGCGTCCTGATAACTTTGGCTCAGGAAGAAAGCAAGAAAAGATGATTTTTGCCTAAAATTTTAAGTACTTTTAAAGCATACAATAATTGAAAATAAGGCTTTATATTCCAGATTTGAGTTTTAGGCTGTCTTGATTATGAATTCTATCAGTTTTTATATCAGCACAAGATGCAAATCTTGAACTTTAATGTTTGTATTCAATGTCCATTCTATGCTCATCAAACCAAAGCTGATTAATTTCTACCAGAAGTTCTGAATTTGGAGTAATGGCACCCAGGGCTGCAGGAATCTTCCCAGTGCCTCTCCATGGAGGAAATAGAACTTATTTTTTCTCCCAGAGTCTTTGTGAAAGGCTAACATGTAAAAAATAGCACAGTATACTTTCATATAATGATTAAGGTAGAGGGTGGTTGAGAGAAGATATTCAAGCTCCAGGTAACTGGAAATGGCAAAGTTGCTAAAAACTCTGATTTAGCTCTTACTTACCATGATTAAGCCAGAAAAAGACTTTTGCATACTGAGCATTACAACAGGCCTTCGGTCTGTACTATGCAAAGATATATAAAAGGAAAGATGGAGCAGATTCTCTCTGAAACTATGCTGAAACATGAAAAACAAAGAGATAATTGGTGACAGCCGGTATTGCTTTATGAAGGTGAAATCATGCCTGACAAGTTAGCAACCTTCTATGACGAGGCTACAGCATTGGTGGATAGAGCAGAGCAACTGATATCATCTATGTGGGCTCACGTAAAGGGTTTGACACTGTCCTGCTTGACATCCTTGTCTCCAAATTGGAGACACATGGGTCTCACGTGTTGTAATGCATTAATTGGATTCATATTTCATCATATTTGTAATGTTTTTTCTATCCCTCCTTGCCCAGCAGCGCCCATCGCCCACACTGAAATGTAACCTCTGTTCCCCTCCCGCTTCTCCCTTGTTGGGTGGTGACTCTGGGCCCTGCCTCTGGGCCCTGCCCCCTGGGGAAAAAGCCACGGCAAGGGAGGGGCCAGGGCTCTCTGGCATTGGTGAGCCATCAGGAAAGGTCTCCAGCAAGCAGAGCAGGACTTGAGAATAAAAGCTGTAATATCCAACCCAGTGCCAGAGAGCCAGACTCTTACTTTTGCCATCGGCGACCGTCTATTCTCGTGGGGAAATACTACACTCATGGATGGACCACTTGGGGGAAAAAGAACTGCTGGATGGCCGCATGCAGAGTTGTGGTCAATGCCTCATTGTCCATGTGGAGCCCAGTGATGAGTGGTGTCCGTCAGGGATCAGTACTGAGGCTGATATTATTGAGTTTCTTTGTTGGTGACAGGGACAGTGGGACTGAGTGCCCCCCCAGCAAGTTTGCTGATGACACCAAGCTTGTGTGTGTGACAATGCCAGGCACCAATGTGGTGTGGTCAGCATGCTGGAGGGGGCCTTGACAAGCTTGAGAAGTGGGTCTGTATGAAATTCATGAGATCTAGCAAGGCCAAGCGCCAGACTCTGCAGCTGGATCGTGGCAGTCTCAGACACGCCTACAGGCTGGCAGGAGAGGTTATTGACAGCAGCCCTGCAGAGAAGGATTTGGGTGTGCTGGTTGATGAAAACCTCAACATGAGCCACTGGAACCCTGGGCTGCATTAGGAGCAGCCTGGCCAGCACAGCAAGGAAGGGTATTCTGCCCCTTCACTCTGCTCTTCTGAGACCCCACCCTGAGTGCTGCCTACAGCTCTGGTGTTCCCAGCATAAGGACATGGAATGGTAGGAGCAAATCCAGAGGACCATGAAGTTCATAAGGAGACTGGAGCACTGTCCCTGCAAGAACAGGCTGAATAAGTTGGGGCTGTTTAGCCTGGAGAAGAAAAGGTTGCTTTGAGACCTCATAAAAATCACAATAGTAAAGGATTACTATTACTATTACTATTACTATTACTATTACTATTACTATTACTATTACTATTACTATTAATTACTATTACTATTACTATTACTATTACAGACTGAGTTTTCTCTGAACCAAAGTGAATCTTGGAGACAGAGTTATTCTTGTAATAAGCCATTTAAAAAATCAAATCAGGGTGGCCTCTTGAAGCATTAAATGGAAAATGCTTATCTTTGTGCTTGCACATGGAACAAAGAAAGCACAGAGACCTGAGGACTTTTGTAAGCAGCAAATGAAGCTGATTGCATATTTTCATCACTAAAACTTTCACTAGGAGTAAGTAGTTAAGGTTTTGTTGGGTAGTGTTCTGAAAATGATCTAGTTGCTCTAAGTGAGACTGCACGGTATACTTGGTCTCAGGAGAACTCCAAAGGTGTCTGAGTTATACTGATGGGAATAGGGATCCTTAAAGCACAACAAGAAGAAAGTTAATTAGTAACACAGAGCCACTGTAATGACAATAAGAGAAATAATTTTAACACTGGAAGGAGAATCTTTTACTGAAGCCTCGCAGATATGATTTTCTGCTCTGGTGAAGCCTGGCAGGATGGTGGCAGTAAGAGGTGTCTGGCTCTCAGCTTTGCAGGCCTTGAATCCTGCAGTGTGAACACACTGCATGCTGATCTGCCTTACTACACAGCAGAGCTTATCAAATACACTCTGAGCAAAGCCACTTGCTCTCCACTCTAAGCAGAAGGGTGGCTGTGGACATAAACTCTTGGCTCCTTTTCACAGACAGGCAATCCCTGCTACTACACAGCTTCTGAAGTGTTTTCCACAATCTCCTGCCTACTAAAACATGGGGTTAAGGTCAAGGTGAGAGTGATTTATCATTGAATAATTTGTAGGGGAAAAAAAAAAACAAACACCCAAAACTTTTAACTTCTGCTATTATAAATAGCCATGCAGTGTCAAACCTCCGTGGATTGCATTTGATACACTACTAGACAGGCATTATACTTCATCACTAACAGCAAAAAAGCATTTATCAATTGCTCTAGATTTCCACAAAAAAACCCCCTCAGATGCAGTGTTTGCTATGATTAAAACAACTACCTGTATTTTCACTCTTCTGTTGTGCTGAATAAAGCATTGTCATATTTGGCCCACAATCTTGATAGATTTTCAGGTTTAGTATTGCCTATGTTTTTGTCTCAAGACAGAAGAAACTTAACTCTAATGCCAATTTGTGAAAGAAATCCTCCAAAAATCAAACAGTTTATGGCTACTTTGCCATCTTGAACCTGTGATTAAGGCAGCTGTCAGAATGAGATGCACTTGCTTCCATGGAAATAATCTTTTTACAGCTGTTGATTCTGAAGCTGAATGAGGATACCAAGAGAAAGTCCGGTGTCCACTGAGGTGGGCTCATTCCTCAGCTGACATTCTTGCTTGATAAAAAAACAGTTGAAGGGAAAGAAATGACCAATTATAGGGAAAGCTAAGGTTAGGGAAAGTAAAAGAATCTCAAGACAGGAGCATGGACTTAAATACAGGTTGGTAAGAGAAAGAAGAGTAACAGTATTGCAAAAATTAAATGCCATTCTCTAAGATACAGGGGCTTTAAATTTTTGTTAGTGGGAATAATTTTTTCTATTTCTTCTGTTTCTGTGACAGAATGAACAGTGGGATGCCTGATTCTTATTGCTGTTAATTGGTATAACTCCATGGAGAGAAGCATAATTTTTACTGTATCTGTTGGGCCATGAGACAGAGAAAATCCCCTTTTCCCCACTCCACAGAATCAGTCAGCTCCTCCCTGAGGCAATCTCCTTCCTCAGCAGTATAGTTCCTCTGCTCATGCTTTTTATCTTGCATTTGCTAATTTGCTTGAGACAGGTGCAAAGGAGATTATGATGGGTAACTGACAGGGAAAACATCAGAAGCAAGCTTTGCAAAATACACATTTTCAAAGTCAATGTGGTGGGTTTAATTTTAAATACCTCTTAAATATTTTATATAGATACCTGGAAGGAGCATTTTTTCATTACAGTTTTATAATTATAATATGATATTAAAGACTGTATTCCTTTCTCAGGCAAAATTCTGAGTTGCAGATGATCTGCTAGAATGAGATGTGCTACATTTGGCTTTTATCGTCCAATAATATAGGCAACAAAATACAAAAAGCCTATAAGGAAACATTACACAGAAAGGACACAGACTTTAAGGTGACAAAACCAGGAAATGTATAATAATCCACGTGTCATGCTGCTGCAGCTGTTTCACCTCTTACCAATTTTCACAGTCTATAAAATCTTGGAAAGCCCCAGATGTTTAGCAGAACTTGTCCCACTCTCCCTGGCTTTGAAAGTAGAGGCAAGATTTATTAGTGCTACATATATGATTTCAGTCTTGACTTCTATATTTATAAACTAAGTGAAACATGCAACACATCCTGTTGTCACACAGCCCATTTACTTTCCTCTCCTCCTCCTCCTGTGCAGATCTTGCCTATTGCTGGCCCACTGTTGTAACTACAGAACAATATCAGGACATGCAGTCCAAACCACAGGATTTACTTATTTACTGACAAATATAGCTGAGAGTTTTCTCCTAGTACAAACTTCTGTCAAAACAACATTGCAATGCACAGATTATGAACTAAGCAAAACTATTTTGCAATGCACAGATTATGAGCTAAGCAAAACTATCTTGTGTATGAATATGCACTAACATTTGGGATTCCTGCCTAGGCAGAGACTGTTAATGCACAAAATTATCTTCTTTTTTTTTTTTTTTTTTTTTTTTTTTTTCACTAGTGCATGGTTCCTAATACTGGAACAGGGATAAAAACTGCTCATGCATAATTTCCAATCTTTCATAGCTCAGCGGTGCTGTAAAACGTTGCTGTTCGTTTTAATTCAGTGAGTAGAAGTTTTGTTGTGTTTACCACTAAGGGAATTGCATGTGTTATTGAAAGCCTCTGACAGCTGTCAGAGACAGAGACAACTTGCCTCATTTCAGTCTTTCATAAAGGAAGGACCCTCATCTTCAGCAAAGCTGTCAGAGGCTTGAAAAATGGGATAAAACAGAATACCTGTTCCAAACACATGAAAATCTCTGTATCTCCTCTATTTTCTTCTCCATAAAGTTACAGGGGGAAGTTGTATAGGTAGAAGAAAGAGGAAGTATGATTTGACGTGTTTGTACTGTATACTGCCTTGTCAACATTGTCTTGCAGGGATAATTGCATAGTAGCCTACCTGACTATGGTATTTAATAAATTAGCACTATGTTTTAACATAACATACAAGCTTTCATGCAGTTTTTATTTTCTGAGGGCAAGAACAATCAAAACCAGAGAGACATTGATGAAGACAAAGGCTTTGCAGCAAAGAATCTGAAAGTCTGAATCTGTAAGCATTTCCACACATTCCAACATGTCTCGCTATGCCCAGGACTCTCACTGAATTTAAAGCACTAGAAGAGGAAATCGTCTCTTAACACCTCAAACCTTAACTTCCAGGTTTTGATTTAAACAGGTGCTTGCCTTAAAGAAACCTCTGTTGTTTATTTTAGTTCAAACGCTTTTTTTTATTTGTTTGTTTGTTTTTTCTTAAAAGCCTACTTTTTTTTTGTTTTTTTTTTTTAAATCAGAATTAGTGACATTTCAGCACTTGTTTATTTTTTAATGACAAGGAAAGTAGCTTATGCAATGTCTTTAACAGGTTAGCATTTTTTTTTTCCTATCAGGTTCTATTTAGCTTTCTGATGATGATCAGATTCTCCTTTTCACTCCAGTAATCCCACAAGTATCCCTCCATACATCAGTTTCTGATGTCAACTCCTTTAACCAGTACAAGAGACCGGGAAGGCAAGTGTATCTGCATCATTTGTTTAAAATTGTTGTTTGCATGTTCTTTTTATAGCACACTCAATGCTCGTTTTCACTTTTCATACTCTGATTCATTTTTCATCCTGTTTTCTTCTCCCTATCCATCTTGCACTGCTGAGTAAAGCAAAAATCCATTAATGAGTCAGAGTCAAATTTTCAAAGTCACATTGGTCAGTGGGGTTTGAAATTAAGCAGAATGAGATTGCTTATGTTTTATCTTTCCAAAAATAGAAAATAAATTTCCTTTCTTCAGCTGCAATAAAGGAAGTTTTATCCCATTTTTTCCAGCTGCATTTATTTTTCTGAAATTCAGTCTAGACTATGACTCTCATTAGTGTCTAGGCTAACTAGCTGTTCCATTCCTTCCATATTATCATCAGCCTTGTCTAATTGTCATCCTTATCCTACCACCAAAAGCAACTTAAAAGTATTTCTTGTTATATGTTACTTTTTGTTGTTGTTGCTGTTGGTTGGTTGGTTGGTTTTTTGATTTGTTTTGTTACAGGATTGTAGCAAATGAGGAATTCATAATTTTTCGTATATGTAACTTTTGAAGCTTTTTGGCTGTACTACCAGAATTAAGAACAGCAGCTGTTGTGATATATGTTGACTGGATGTTAGACAATGTTATTATCTTCTCAGCTTGCAAAAGCCTAGTTTTCAGTTGTAATACATACTATTTCTGCCATGTTAAGCTTGTTATCAAATCCTCAACCAAATCTTTCTCAACATTTCACATAGCATGTAATAATTCAGCTCAGAAGCCATAACACCACACCATTCCTTTGGAAATATGAAATGTGAAATGTGACTGGCTTAGGGCAGGGTGAGTAATCGTTTCTTACTGCAAGCCATGAAGTTCAATTAGAAAGTGAGCTGCAGCTGCAGTTGCTTCATTCCAGATATTGACCAACAGTGTCTTCTAACCTCACAGAGCCCTGCAGAGATTTTATATTACCAGAGTTTCCTTCCACTAATATTTAAACTCTTCTTACCTATGAACAGATTCCACTCAGTATCCAAATCAGCCTGATTTGCTAGGCAGCCCTTCATTACATTGAGGCAATAGTTGTTGCAAGGTTTCACAGTGGGAAGTCCTCTGCAGTAAGGGCAGTACAACATCTTCATTAACGCCCGGATGCACCCTGGGGTGGGACTGACCTGCAGAGTTTAAGGCAGGGAAAGAAAAAGAAAAAGGAGGAAATCAATCTCCTGTTTGTGAATTTCGGGATGGCTGAGATTGTGCCTCTCAAGCACTAAGTGCAGAAGGGGCAATTTGTGAAAAGAGCTCAACCCTTAATAACACTCTTCTATAAAACTAATCAATTCCTGACAATTATCTTCATTTAGCACAGCAGCGGCTTTCAGGAATGCAAAAATCAACACTCCCCTACTGATAGCAGTGCTTGCCTCCCCAGCCCTCCCACACACAATCTCCTGGAAAATCGAAGGAAAAACATCCAGGGAATCAGGTGGGTAGTAACTGACTGATCCTAGCGTGGAGGATCCTGAGGAGACTTCTCACTCTTCCTATGTAAGCTAGAACTGTCAGTCACACCGGCACTGGATTAAAATCTCCTCTTTATAAAAGCACAGTAAATCCAGGATAATCCTGATGGATTCTATAAATTTATTCAGAACTACACGATGACAAAGGGATATAATTCTGTTTTTGGACAAAAATACCCTTATTTCTTCTCAGACAAATTCATAAAGAGATCAGACAGGGTTTGTTTGGGTGGTGGTGGTTGTTTTGTGGTTTTTGTGTTTGTTTGTGGTTTTTTTGGTTTTTTTTTTTTTTTTTAATGCTTTCAACATCTCAAGTGACAAAAAGCATTATAGACAATCTAATGCATTTCAATTTTCACATCAGCATGGCACATGTCTGCACATGTGAACTTCTCTTCTGTATTTAGTTGTCTAATCTCAGACTTTGAAAGTCATATGTACTAGTAAAATATACGTTTTCATGCCAGAGTTTCCAACTTGAATTAAAAGTGTGCACTGGGTACTACTCACATTAGCATCTTGTCACGGTGCAGTGGAGAACAAGTATCTCATGCTGGAGTGACAATCTAGAGTAATGACAAAGAGCTGCAGGTTCCTCAGTGATTTCAAAATTCCTGGACAGGAGATTGCAAAGCAATGACACTCCTTTCACTCAACCTGTTTGTTTATGAATAAATGCAACACTACTGATACGAATTTGAAAGGATTAAACCATTTTTTCCATAATCTGTGCTGAAATCATGAATCTAACTTTGCACTATAGTGATACAGGCTGAACAGATTGTTTCAGTTTGTATTATCAGTATTGTACTAAAATTGTGTTTCCTTTCTTTTTCTCTGGGAGTTGTTTCTCCCTTTTTGGTGTTAAATCATTGATTTTTAGAGAACTATACAGAACATAGTCTTTACACAGGACATTTTTAAACTAAAAAGCTTCTGAGATATAGCATTGTAACACATGCTTCTGAATATGCTCAGAATGGATTTTAGCTTTAGTTTCCTAGGGAAATGCACTTTGCAAACAGAACAGTGATGGTATGTGTGAAGGTATATTTATCCATCCTTTTCCAATAGCTTTTGAACCATCGGCCAGTTTCAATCAAATTTAACTTTAGGTCTCAGTACATTAAGATCCTACATGTTTTTTCTTTTAAATAGACAGCTGAGATAAAAAAGAGGAGAGAGGGTCTATTATTGCCTTTACTGAGGAAAAGGGTGAAACATGAGGTCAGTTCCTCATAGATATCAAAGAATCCACATTGCAAATGATGTTATGAATGACCCATTGGTTAGAAAAAGCACAAGGGAAAACTTCTACCTTACTGAATAGCAGAAAATCCAAATTCAAAAAAAGGTGCACTTTATTATTTTCTCTGCTCAGAACTATTTTTTAGAGTCACTTATCCAACTACTGTATACCTCAAAACCTAGAACAGGTAAATTTTTACAAAAAGACTAGCACCAAAGAAGGAAGTAAGCAGAATACATATATTTATGGTCAACAACAGCAGAATATTCAAATTTACATTGAAATTGCTGCTTAAAGCCAGAGGTATTTCTGTCTATGAGTATGGAGACTTTTATCAGCTAGGTTCCTTTCATGCTTAAAGTTACTCTTTTTCCCGGTTCCAGTAGTCTTGTCAATGACAAGTTATCAGCACCCCATTGATCCCTAAATTCAGCTGGAATCCACATGTTTTCCCATCCACACCTTTCCAAATCCACTTTGGTGCCTGTGCTGACATACACCTACAAGATCTTGATCTTACGCAAAAACTTCCTGTCAAGTTAATTATTGAAAAGCATATCGAAAAGAGAGAAGACAGTCTCTGTCTTTACATTATATATTACCTTTCTTTTATTGTCTTTATATAGAGCAAATACCATCAATATTTATGCAAGCCTTATTTTATAACAAGAGCAATCTGAGAGCAAACTAGCTATCATGCTACTCTGCCAGAGATCCAGATCATGCCCCACATCTGCTAGGACAGGACCCTAAAGGCCAGATAGAGTATCTATTTACACAGGCCCTGTGAATCTTGAGTCGTTGTCACACTACACAACTGCTTTAAGAGTACCTCTGGTCACACTCCACTGTGAAGTAGTAAGGATAATTTCCAACCACTCAAAAAGAATGAACAGGACCCAGGTGTCTCATATCTTGTTTGAGTGTCTTAATATCTCTCATACAAAAATGGTGGCATCATTAAGAGCATTTTAAAAGAAAGAAAGGTGGTCTGCTTCTGTTAGGAGTGAAGTAATATGTTTTTTAAGAGAAGAAGCCAAGAGGTGGGTCCAAGCAAAGAGCAGATGGAGAAAGTTTCTACAGAAGCCTCTGTCATGTTATTTATATCTGCATCTGACTTACCTACATCATCTTCTGACAAATACGAACACAAAGAGATCCTTGCTGATCAATCTGGATGCTGTATAACTCAGTTTCAGAATATGCTACACTGGTGATATAAAATACAAGCATAGATGAATTGCTGTGCCTGCTGGCTGACATTCACTTGCTTACTGCTCCCTCCTTCTCCTCCAAGCTGGCCACATCCCACACTACCACATCATATTGGCACTATGTCTCCTCTGGGTTCCACTTAGCGCCTGGGTGACTAAAATACACAATTATTTTGTGCGGGTTTTTTTCAGCTCAAAGTGTTAGGAATAATAGGAGTTAGTAATGCAGACAATGGGAGTTAAAGGAAGCTAAATAAAATGTGTGTTTTGAAGTGAAAGTGGAGGTTTCATAGTGCTTATATTATAATCTGCTCAGCATCGAAAGAAGGGAGGGGGCCACAACAAGACATAGCTTCATACAGGTCTCTGGAGGCAGTGTCTGTCCTTCCAAAAGTGTATTTCATGGAGAGACAGGTGGAGAGATCCAAAACACATCTGTGAAATGGGCAAGCAATTAAGCTGTGACCTGAGCAAGGGATGAGTCCGTTTCTCAATCCTGCTGCATATTCAACTGTCACTTAGCAGTACTGATGTACCTGTAGTTATCCAAACTGGTTCAGGGAAATATTACCAATAGTACAGCTACTTTAGAAGTCTGAAGGTTAAAAGTTAAATGCTGTATTACAGCAGTTAAGTGCCTTTCTGAACCTAGTCTTCAGTGAGCATCCAGGTTTCAGTTATCAGCTTCAGCTGGTTTTTCCGAACCTTTATTTTCAAAGAATGCAGTCATCTTTTTCTTTCTTCAACGGCAGCTGAAACGTCTTTCATACAAAATTAATCAAATTTTGGTCTAAAATTCTAAAATTGTGGTAAGAATCCAAATATAAAAAATATCTAGCTTAGACTGTGAGTATTTCAGAAAGCTATGAACTTGTGAAATCTGGATATTACCACAAAAATTTGATTTTCAACCACCTTCTTGCTGCTGGATAATGCTATGAAATGCCTTTGAAAGCCCATTTGCCATTTCCATCTTAAAAAAAAAAAAAAAAAAAAAAAAAAAAAAAAAAAAAAAAAAAAATTTGAGAGTCTCTCACACCTAAGTACTTTTCTGCAGACCAGCCAAAAAAGCAGATAGTAATTTCATTCAGTGGTATTCTAAACCTCAAAATCTGCATCTCCTGAGGAGAGCTGTTCCTCAGCTCAGGAGTTTCAATGTTTTTTCTGTAAGCAATATTTGTGGATGGGTACAGCTTGATTTTTTTTTTTTTTTTTTTCCTTTTCAAACACATTGCAATTGGCTCTACAATAATTGCAGCAGAGAAATTTACATAGACTTCAAAGTTTAGAAATAACTGGTTCGTACGTAAATCATATAAATCAGTCACATCACACTGAATGACATAACTGGGGAAACTGCTATAGAGGAGTCATTAATTACAGCATGCTGTCTCCCTGACTGACTAGGACAGCTTCATTTTAGAGCAAGCATACGTGGAATACAGCGCATCAGAAAAGTGCCTTTCTGAGCTTTGATTGAGCCTAGTAGCTTCAGGACATGTTACATTACTGCATTTTGTAACGTTTTCTGACAGCTTCGGCTTTACCTAAATGCATGTTTTTGCATACATGCAAACTCCCCCAAAAGCAATATTCTTAAGGGCTTCATTACTGAACACTTGTCTTCTCCCTTCAGAAAGTCTAGGAGGAATAATATTTCATCTGGAAGACAGATTTTGCAATGGTGAACTTGCAAATATAAATAATTGAGGAGAGAACTTTGGGTAAAAGCCAGGAATTTTTACTCTTTTGTAACACTGCATTTGCAGACTGCTTTATGTATTTGACCTGTTTTTATAATCAAAATCCTTGCCTTTGTCAAATATGCAAACATAAATATTTTTTTCTGCTGAAAAAAATCAGAGAAACTGTTTAAACAACTGGTTTTTAGAACAACTGGTCCTTTAGAAGGATCATATATGTTGAGACATGGTTTCTCTTTTATTTATCGTAGATTTCCTACCAAAGTAGCTGGTATACATTGTCTGATAATAAGGTAGGGATGTTCTTCCAAAGTTATATTGAATGTACCTAAACTCACAGAGTAAGTCCATAACCATACTTAGGTCCAGATCCTGTCGTTTCTTGGCATAAAATAAAATTTGTCAAATATGAGCAGAATGAATCACTACTGAGACCACATCAGGGAACATGCATACTTCCTACATTTCCTGTGCATCCAAAGGAACTCCTCCCATTTGAAACCACGGAAACATTCCTTAGCATGAAGACCTTGTGGGTGAAACTGCTGGGAGGAACCAAACAATCTAGCTATTGGCCAAGGAAACACACTCTTTAAAAATGCTGCTACAGTAGAATAGCCCATAGTTTGAATGAGAAGGGGATTATATTTTATTTTTCACAAGTTTTACAAATGCATTAATAATCAAGCTGCTGGATTAAAAATGGAAATTTCTACTTCCTTCCCATTTGGTGTTCAAGATGAAGGTGAGGTATACTCCTGCAATCTCATGTAAGTGGTCCGTAAGTGGAGAGAATTTTGAAACTAATCCCTGTATTTAACACTTGAATATTGGCTATATCATCCAGCTTTCCACTCAGCTAATGTGTGTCCAGCAAAGGAAAGGTGCACTGTCTGAGAAACTGAGGTACTAGCATCCTTAAATAATTTTTTTTAATCTCTGTGCAGTCCGTCTACCCAGTGACAGAAAAATTATTAAGTTTCCAAAACATAATTTTATTCACAGCCTAATTATCTCAAGAGTTTACGCAGGACTAGAGTCACAGAATCATGGAATATGTTGAGTTGGAAAGGACCCATCAGTATCATTGAGTCCAACTCCAGACCCTGCACAGGACATCCCCAAGAGTCACACCATGTGCCTGAGAGCATTGTCCAAAACGCTTCTTGGACTCTCTCAGGCTGGTGCTGTGACCAATACCCTGAGGAGCCTGTTCCAGTGCCCAGCCACCCTCTGGGTGAAGAACCTTTTTCTAATATCCAACCTAAACCTCCCTGACACAACTTCAGGCCATTCCCTCGGGTCCTGTCACTGTCACCATAGGGAAGAAATCAGTGTCTGCCCCTCCTCTTCCCCTCATGAGGAAGTTGTCACTGCAATGGGGTCTCCCCTCAGTCTCCTCCCGGCTGAACAGACCGAGTGACCTCAGCCGCTTGTCATACAGCTTCCCTTCTAGGCCCTTTGTTATCCTTGTGTCATAAAAGGTTTATATACATGGCCAGGTCAGAGTTTTAACTTTCATACATTAGAATGTCTTGACTAATTTCAAGAAGTATCCCTACATTCTTTTACCAGAAAGCTAATCTCCATGGATTACTCTCTCCATGGAGAACTCCATGGTACAATTCTAGGGATTCCTGTCCCCAAATCCTCCACAGTTTAATTCTAGCATTTCTATCAAATATTCTATTTAAAAATAAAAGGGGACATAAGGATTAGTTGTTCATGCTTGTGATTTCAGAAGAGAAGGAAGAAGAAAAACCTTTAATTAAGAATTGTATTGAACGTGCTAGTACTGAGGAATTTTCTCCTGAGCACAAAACCCATAATTTCTGATCACCCATCATGACAGTGATGCAACCAGGATCATACTGAGATGTATCACAAAGCACACTATATAGAGCACACAAGATTATTAGAAACCTCTGGATCAGACATCCAAAGAGCTTTTTCTTTAATTTCATCTTTAATTAACCTCAGGACAATGACTAAACTTCAGCCCAATCAGTGACTATTTTTTGCCATATACCTTTGACATTATCTTCTCCATGTGTTACAGTCACTCCCTTCTGATTTTTTGTTTGTTTTTATTATTGGGAAAAGCAGGTAAAGCTTAACTGGTAATGTTGGTATTGTTCCTTCTGCTCTTTCTTTTCTTCAAAGATCTGCTCACTGTTTGATCCAAGTAATTAAATTTTCTTTTTGCCCATATTTTTGCTGTTTTCATGAACACTGTGTTATTTCTGATTTACTTTAATAGTCAAGGTATCAAGAAAGTTCTTTTCAGTGGATTTCAACTGAAATTATGTCTTTATGTATCCAATTAGAACTACATAGAAATATTCATAAGATTTTGAATGCTCTATTGAAGTACTTCTCATTGCTTCAGCCTGACTCATCAAAGAGCTCAGTTCACTGCTTTTATAGCACAATCTGATATAAAAATGGAAGTATTTCATCAGCCATAGTCAGTTGGGAATTTATGTTGTAGAAGGTCAATTTGGGAATATTTGCTTATATCAACCAAAAGTACTACAGCTTTGTACTAGTGGCTTTGACTTTGTGCTTGAATTATATCAAACTAAAAATAAAAAACTACAGCCCTTTAAGCAGGTGCAAGATTCCTCCAAACCTGAGATAGTATATCTCATTGATATGATGAGACAACTGGGTTATATTAATTTTAATGTAGTCATATCCCAGAAAATATTTTTCTAGAGAATGTATAATGCATAGTTCAAGATATTCATTAAATAATTAGGAAAAAATTAGGGCAATATAGTTGAACCCTAGATAATTTTATAATGTAACAAAAAAGTGAAACATTTACTGTCTGATAACAAACTGTGCAGCATTAAGAAAGAAGAAGAAATTTTAGCCATTGTTCTTGCCCAACTGAGATGTCCTTTTCCAGTATCCATGACTTTGAAATCACGTGAAGCATGGCAACTACCTTTCTTTCTAATGCCTACTTAAATTTGAGGCATTTTTCTTATTTATTGCATCTCAGTTGTTTTCCAGCATGTGCATAATTCTGGAAGGTGTACTAATATTGCCCCTCTATTTAGCAGATGAGAAACCAGGAAATATTACAAGTAATTTATAAAGGAATTTAAGTATATAAACCCCTAAAAATTAAGCATCAGGATTTTTGAACACTGCCTGTGGGCATCACTCTTATCTATAATTTGCCTAAGCTATCACAACATATAATTTTGAAAATGGCCATATGAAAATAATTATTTGAAGTCTCTAAGAGATTACAGCAGGAGGTTGCACATCAAATAATAAATAACTGTTGGAGAGGTGAGTTGTGGAATTTCACAATTTCCCTAAAGAAGTCAAGAGCAAAAAAAGACAAGGCCAAAATGCTCAGATGTTTACTTGGGTGAGACTGAAGCTCTATTTACAGAGTAAAAGAATAGCCTCTCCTATTTTTAGGAAACTAGAAAAATTACTTATCAGATGATCTGAATACAGAAAATCTAAAATTAGAAAAGCACTTGAAAAGCGGCAGTCACAAGATATTTTGTGTAAAGCTTATTTTGTAATCTCTTGATTCACTTCTGAATGACACTTTAAAGAATTTTTTTACAAAATAAAATGTTTGAACACTCATATATAAATATTAAAATGTTCTTAAATCCCATTTTACCTGTCAGAAACATAATTAAATTCAAACAAACTGGGTGGAAATGAAAATTTATTTGACTTAAAATCACACAAGTTGAGAAAATACTCCAGGATACGAGGATTTACATCCCATGAGATATCACTGAGCTGAAAAATCTGCCCTGCAAATTTTGTAGAAGAATGTTTATCTTTCTCATCTGTTTTTAGAGTAATCCCACATTAAACAGAATTTGAGGTACAGATTCCATCTGTTACATTCCTAGCATTTCAAGGACAACACTAAGGTGAAAAAATCTCTGAAATAAATGTTTCCATCCACTCCCAGAAGATGAAAAGTTTTATATCACACAGAAACAAAGACGGAATGTCACAGCTGTTAGGCTTTCAAAGCCCACCATTTTGTCTGGAACGTAAACTTTAAGACACTCTCTTAATAAAAAGTAGCTCCTCTGCTTTCTTCCCAGAGAAAAAAAATCTAAACTGCCTCTCCCTTAAAAGAGAGTGTGCTCATTTCTTTCAGCCTCGTACTCCCTGTGAGGAAAAGAAACTGCTGTAGAGAAGTAGGTTTAGTATTGCCCATGTACAAATCATAAATAGAAAGGGAAGTCCTTGATAATCTGGAAATCAAACCCCCAGATAAGCAGAAGGAAAAACTCTGAGAGAAAGAGAATTGCCACAGCAGGAGATAATGATCAAATCATGCACTTAGACGTTTTGTGCAGCAGTATCTGGATAAGAAAGTGATGTGAAGAATGGTCAAAGACAGTCCTACTTGAAACACCCACGAAGTTTGAAATGCAGACTCTATACCTGAGAGCATTCTTGCTGATTGCCTATGATTCACCATGCCAGCCAAAAAGCACCTGAGAAGAAAAGCAGTTCCCTCTGAGAAAGCGAGCTGCAAAACTGCTCTGATCACTGACAAGTACCTCTCCTTCACTGTCTACTGATGTGTGAATTGTTTCACTGACTTAAAAAGGGCATGAATCAGAGTGGTGGAAAGGGCTGTGGGATGTCTTATTTGTGCGGTGTCAGCAGCAACACACTCATGAGAAATAAATGCATACATAATATTGGCTGTCCTGGTTGATGATAAGTTATGCAATAATTCGAGATGACAAGTGACAACGGATTGACCCAACTTGTTCCTGCTCCTCTAAGAAACCTGGAGTCAAGATGCAAAAGGCACTTTGGAAGTTTGTAGTAAGGTGGTCACTAAATGTGATCATTATCTGAATTAGTTGACAATGGCAATTTCCTAGAAACGGCAGGTAAGGATATGTAGATTCCTTCCAGCTGTTTTCCCATGTAACAGATGAATTGTCTGGGCTGCATATTCACGGTGACAAAAGGGTAGGAACTGGGTAAATTAGTACTAAAAGAAGGCTATTTTTACTAGAGAAAGAAACAAAATTGTAGGAGTAATGAAGCAGGAAAGTCCAAGTTCGATGGCTTTGCCTACTTGTTAAGCCTCACCATATTCCTATGCTGAACATTTTTCAGGTAAATTCAAATTATAAAATTCCATTACTAGCCCCGGGCTGTTGGGAAAAAGGCTAAGGAAAATTCATAGAAATCAAACAAGATTTTTAAAGTTACTCATGTTCGTGGTCCTTCTCCATAAAAATCAAAAGACCAAGTAAAGAGTGCTGAAGTTTGAAACAAAATGTTCACTCTGATTATTTGCAATAAGCTGGTCACACTATGTCAGAGACAGGTTAGGTACAAAAAACAGTCATCAAGGTACCAAGGAATGTAAAGCCTGCTTTAAAGAGGGACTGTTTTCTGATGACCCTGCAGCCCCACACAAAGCAAGATGCTAATTTTCTGGGACACAATAGAATATAATATTTTGCTTATTCACCTTTTTAATGTCATTATGTGAGTTAAGCACAAGATGGATCAAAACAGACAGGACAGTAAAATGAATTCTGTATGAATCATATGCAGCTTTGGAGATTGAAAGGAAATATATTTAACTATTTCCTTAAGTTCTAAAGGGAAGAAGGATGTCAGATATTTAAGGCATCCCAGCAAGGTTCTAGTCAGATACATTGCTGGGTTCCAATAATCAACCACAATGTCTTGGTAATATATTCAGTGTAGCACAGAAGCAGAGAGATACTTTAAAAATAGTTCACCATCTATTTATAGGATCCATAAATGCCCACTACATTACATGAGCCCAAGTCACGTGAGATCACCCTACAGCTCCATGTTAACTTCCTCCTTTATGGTCTTTCAAATACTCTTGTTCGGTTCTCAGAGAGCTACTTGTAAATATAAGTACCATATATAAAATATTTAACATATGCTCAAGTGCACCTTGGGATGATGACTGTGGTCTGGAATGACCTGTTTATGGGATGTGTGCCCACATTTCTGCTGAGTATTGCACTTGCAGTTCTTAGAACTGCATAGCTTAGAGTAAATATTCATCATTTTATTTTCTTTTATTTCTCTTTTAATCCCTTCCTCCTAACTCCTTACCTATAGACACAAAACATAAAAACAGAGGGCTCCTCACTAGTGTCTGTATGTCCTACTTCTAAGACACTACAAAGAAACATATGGAGGTGATCAAAACAAGAGTAGCTAGGGGAATTTATGTTTCTATGAACAAGGATTCTTCTCAGCATTTTGTCTCTGAGTTGTACACTAAAGAAAAACATGGTCCAAAGTACTAACACTTGACGACTATGTGATATGAACTCAAGTATATAATTTGCTAGATAATGTTTTACATATTAAAACAAATTAGTCCTGTTAAAAGAGTCAACTTTCTTCCTTCTTCATAAACATTAGAAAACCTGAAATCATGTATGAAAAAAATCTAAGATTAGACACATTGTTTTTTCCCCAATAGCATAAGGGCGAACTGCAGCAGCAAATTACCTTTATGATTCCTAATATTATAATATTATACTTTAGGTACTGTAATTTTTGGGAAATAATTCCAATGGAAAGTAGGGACATTGTAGCATTGGTATGAAAGAAGCAAGTACCAAATAAAAGACAATTTGTCAAGTTTAATCTGGTTATTTGTTCACGCCTGCAGGAAGCAGATCAAACCTAATCTATTAAAATATATCTGACAATCAGATTTACATTTTCTTTTATTTAGAGATAGACTGTATCTGAAATTCACTATTAAATCTTCATTTATCCTACCACGAATTTTAGGTCGATGTATAAACCAGAAATAGTGTCTTACAACTATATGGAAATATTTTTAATATCTTGTTCCTCATAAATTCTTAGCAGGTAAGATATTATTCAGATTACTTTTTTGTTTACCCGAAACTGAGCAAGAAAATTCATTTTGTGTGGGGCTGTCTAGTATCTAAGATGCAGGAGATCTATAAATGAGAAAAATAAAAGAAGATATTAAAGAAGTAAACAATATAGTCTAAGATTATTTTCTTTTGCTCAGAATTTTTTCCAGAGTAATTTAAACCCCAGCAATTTCAGTTATCTCTATGAACTGTTGTAATTGTATTGATTTACAGTTCTTACTTTCTCAGCTGAGGAAATCATTGTTTTATGTGTCATCTTTTAGAGCTGTCAATAGCTCTTGAAAGTGCTGATCCTATATCATCCTCACTGGGCAGAAGTGCTCTGCAGTATGCACTGAAGCCCTTGTCCCTGATGCACACTTCCCAGCTGTTGGCTAAGATCAAGTGCATCATCTTTTCTTATCACTTTAGTGTCTGACACATCCTCAGCCTAAAGATTTTATATTAAATGGATTTGGAAGGCATGGGAAGGAGTAATCATTTCCTCCATCCACTCCATGCATCAACCCAAAAGTGCAGTGCTTCCAGCTATTGTGGTCACAATGTGACTGCGTGTCAGGATGTGATATCTGCACATAAAACCACCCACCCTGTGTGCTTTCATCTTTTCTTAGGTGGACTCTGGATCTCATGCTTCCACAGATGATCTGGTGACGTGGTCAATGGCCACAATACCACCTCTTGACTGAGGGCCTGATGCAGCCACTGCAGCTATGATCTTCATGGACAACTCCTGAAATCTCAGTCTCAGGCACAGTGCATATGGGGGAAGGTTTGTAACTGGGACTGCCCTTGTCCCTGCTGTGTCATTCTTCCCAACTGACTGTCACAGTCTCTCTCCTAAAAAAAAAAAAAAAAAAAAAAAAAAAAAAAAAAAAAAAAAAAAAAAAAAAAAAAGAATAGGGCAGTCTTGATTGTACTGTTGACTGCACTGGTCTTGAACAAAGTTGCAACTAGACCAAGGAAAGGATTTGTGTATTTCTCCCTCAGTACACCAAGTTCTCCTTTAAAAGAATGAAAGAAGCTCTACAGCTTGTAAAATTAGATGGATTAAAAAACCCAAAAAACAAACATTCATCTTGAACCTCAAAAGACCACACAGACTGGACTGAATGATAATTTGACCCATGTCACTAAGTGAAAAATGTCTGAAGTTATTGCTGGCTAAGTCAGAAAATCCAGTAAAGGGAAAATATATATAATGCTTTTTAATGGCTACCTGGCAGTAAATTCCTATTTAAGCTATTCCATTGCCATTTGTCTTTATTTGAATAAGCCACCTGATTTATAAAACATGCTGGAATACAATTTATGTACAGCAATATAATCCACCTAGTGGTCTGGTTTCCAGAACCACAAGGATAAACACTCTCAAACCATAAAGGCACTCTCAGTGCCAGACATCCATTTATAATGCCTTCAGAATGATGTCTCATCCTTAGCATCTCCGGTATGGATGAACTGTCAGCTACTGTACCACAAACTCTCTCCAAACCTTTTAAGAGTAAGGAAAGTCTGTTGTGTCCAAAACACAAAGGTATTTCACAAGATGGGATAGATGGCCTCCGCGCAGCAATATTATTCACCTTGAGTGAAGAAGACAACAGGAATACCACTGTGAATTCAGCACTTTTTTAAAAGGCAGCTTTGGCAAGTAACATTGGAACAAAAGAAAATAATGTTGCAGAAATACTCCTTTGTACAAGATGACTTCAGAAAGTTGGTTCTTTACTATAATGAGCCCTTTGCAACCCTTCTATCTCATTCCCATTCCTATATCTTGCTCTACCTATAAGACTCCTGACTGGCTGTGTGGACACGCTTACAAAATGGTGAGATCAGTGACTGCTGCTGCTAGAGATGGAACAAAAATAACTGCTGGGCACCTATTATGATGAGAAAAAAGTAAAAGAAATGACAAAAGAAAACACACTTATCCAAGACTGAAATCCTGAAGCACAGGTATCAGCCTCTTTTCCCACTCCTCTCCCTCACCCTACAGTTGTCAAGGGCACTGAAAGACAAGCTGAACCAGAAAGAATTTCACTATAGTTGGATTTCTTCATTCAGAGGAAAAGCCTTAACAAAATGTTTTACATATTATCACTCCCATTTAAATGTATATATTCCCTCTGTAGTAGTTGAAAATGTGAAAAATTTAACACTATTACTTATGGACATATGTGCACAAGAGACAAAAGAAATTTCTCCAATATTATGAGATTTACCATAATGATCTTGCTATGTTATCATTTAATGGCTAATCACATGCTACTGAATGAGCAAGCAAATCCCTTATGCACTGCATTTTATTTGTTAATTTTTTGAATGCCTAAATACCAAGCAACAACTAGAGATGGTTATTAAAGGAAGCTATTTCATTACTTACTCATCTCATAAGTTGATTTTTCTCTTTCTCTCTCATAGAAGTTTTAAAATGAGAATAACGTTCCAAGGAGAAAATTCCACAGTATGAGCTAAGAGTCGGATATGTTAGAGTACAGTCTGTCAGAGCCTGGGTTTGTTTCATTACATGCTATCTCTTATGCTCTGTAAATGACATAGTTTTATTTTATTTTATTTTAAAAGGAAAAAAAAATACAGTGTACAAAACAATGAAGGAGTTGTGGAGATGAAGCTTTCATAAATATGGTGGGATACAATGAAAATCAGATTAAGCTCTGCAGATTCATTTTACTCATTGCTTTGATCAAAACTGAAAAAGTTAATTTTGCCCCCTTTATCTGATTAATTGGAATCACCATCTGGTCAAGGGAGGAGATTGTTGTGCTGTACTCTGAGTTGGTGCAGCCTCTCCTCAAATCTTTTTTGCAGTTTTGGGCACCACAATACAAGAAAGATGTAGAGCTGTTAGAGAGTGTCCAAAGGAGGGCTACAAAGATGGTGTAGTGTCTAGAGGGCAAGCCACACAAGGAGCGGCTGAGGTCACTCGGTCTGTTCAGCCTGGAGGAGACTGAGGGCAGACCCCATTGCAGTGACAACTTCCTCATGAGGGGAAGAGGAGGGGCAGACACTGATTTCTTCCCTATGGTGACAGTGACAGGACCCGAGGGAATGGCCTGAAGTTGTGTCAGGGGAGGTTTAGGTTGGATATTAGAAAAAGGTTCTTCACCCAGAGGGTGGCTGGGCACTGAACAGGCTCCCCAGGGCAGTGGTCACAGCATCAGCCTGACAGAGTGCAAGAAGCTTTTGGAAAACCCTCTCAGGCACATGGTGTGACTCTTGGGGATGGTCCTATGTGAGACTGTGAGCTGGATGTGATGGTCCTTGTGCATCACTTTCATCTCAATATTCTATCATTCTAAATCTCTCACCAACTTTTTATGAAACTTTCTTCAAATTAGCTGAGATTTTTTTTTCCCTCTATAAAATTACTATTTGAGATTCCTTTTCTGAGCAAGACTGTCTTTTCACTGGATTATACAAGCACAGAAGAAGATACTTCCATGTTCTAAAAATGACAAACATAATCTTGCATTTAAAATGTGAATTCTGCCCATTTTTACATGCTGCTTTTCAAACAGTAGCATTGTGGTGACAACCAGTCACATTTTCATGGCATCATAAGGTTGGAAAAAACGTCTAAGAGACCAACTATTAACATAGAACCACTACAATTATTTTTCTCAATTGTTGGGTCTTCAAATCTGTGTAATTTGATAAAAATGTGGGGCTTGGTCCACAAGAGAAATTTAACTTGAATTAATTACAAGTTTTTATTAGTCACAGATGTGCCAAACAGATCTGATTCAGAATCAAAAGAATCAAATATAAATATTTTATATTGATAATTGATAATATAAAATAGGGAAACAATACAATTTTGACTTCAGTGAATGTTCCTGATATTTTGTAGGTGCCTGAGCTTTCCCATATAGATTTCTATAGCAAGCCTTTGCTGTTGTATCTTAAATCCCAATAAAGTACTTATCAGTTTCTTCTAGGTCCCAGTTAAGTTACTTCTTTTAGCATGAACAGTAAGTTTAGTCTGTTTCTAGAGACAGCAAAAGAAAGTATTTTAAATTACTCAAGAAGAAAAAGAAAACCATTCAAATAATGATTTTTTAAAAAAACAAATCTTGAGAAATTTTGGTTTCACAATCTTCAGAGGCTTCTGTACCCAGAATTATTTGATATCACAGACTGTCCTAAATGGAAGAATCAAAACATTGGGAAAATGACAGCATGTGAAGTACAATAAATGAAAGTTTTGTGGAGTGTTTATATTCATTCCCTACTTATTTATGGGCACAAAAGAAAAGTGAAGATGGAGCTGCAGACATCAAAATCAAGTGCAGTCTATTCTGGGAACTATTTATTGTGTAAGTAAATGTATAATTAAATAATGACTTCATTCCAGCAGGATCCCATGGTAAGAATCAATAGGCAGGCCACTGATCTTGCATTAATTTGGCCTTACATTGCCACTAAATCTTGTCACAGCCACACTTTCACGACACCCTGAATTAACCTCAACTATAACCTTCCCTTTAAAACAGAAGCTTTTCTTACCTTCCCATTTCCAAAGCTTCAGTGGCTGCTTCCTGGGATTAATGGTATTCAAGAGAATTCACATATACAAGAGATGCTATTCCATTTTAAAAGGCGTAACAGGTGTAACAAGCCTTGCCCAAAAGTATCTTCCACAGAGAACCATTAAATGAAACTCTTACATGTTTAACTTATCTGAGCCTTTGCTGGAAAATAACTTCCTTTTACTTTAAGCCTTGCATATTCCTTGGAAGTAAATACTGCCTTTTGATTTCAGTCATAAATCCAAAAAAGTGTTATTAAAAAAAACCCAGAAAAAATAGAGACACAGAGAAAATTAACTGAACATGACTAACATGCTGCAATATTACTTTCAAACTTGTGGCCCTGCCACTGATGTGTATTTGTTTCATGTGCAAAGAACCTTTCAATCTTCTCTGAGTCAACGATCAGCACCTGCAATACATTTTCCTTTTACTTAGATTGTATTTGCTGCCTGAGACTCTCAGGCTTCCCGCTCCTTACAACTTTTTACAGATTTACTAAAGAATGAAATGCTTCAGAAATTTTTGTGGATACTATTCTATGGTTTTAAAACCTTATGAATGTGAATATAAAGTAGCTCCCTGTCCAAATGATACAGTGGGATTTATGGAGAGACATTGTTTTCACTTCAGGGTTTGTTAGGAAATGTGAAGCTGCAATGAATCCTTACCATTCTGGAAATACAAAATGTGCTCTTTCAATCTTGTCCAAGGATTTCATATTGTGTAATTTCTTCTCTGGTGATACTTGATTAAATTGTACAGAAAACTCATTGTCTGCCTTCTGAAAAAGTCAATAGAATAACTGGATCTTTCCATAAAAAGAATCAGTTTCAGATTCTTTGCTTTCGTGGAGGATTAAAAGCACTCTGGCTTTTGAAGCTCAATGTGCCCTTGCTGCCTTCTTGGTCCGATATCAAGGAGAGTCTTATCCTGCACATTACAGCTCATCTTTAGCCTGGTGCCAGAACTGTTCTCTCTAAGATGACGGGTGGTTTTCTGTCTTTGACTAAGCAATGGCATAGCCAGCTGACTACCAAAAAGTTGCCTTAGTTTTCAAACTCAGCATTGTCCCTGAAGTTCAGCATTCAGACTGTGAAGGCAGTAGCAACAGAGAAGAGACTAAGGGAAATTGAAGACCTTTGTATTTAATTGCTCTTTTATGTTCCCGTATCTACATGTTGTGAAACATGGAAGTGCAAAACCTGTTGATGGAATTTTTCACATCATAATATCCATATCAAGGAACTCGTGAGTTTTTTCAATGGCTTAGTTTGGATGGGACCTTTGGATTGAATCATCTACTTCCGAACTCCCTGCCATGGGCAGGACACCTTCCACTACACTGGGTTGTTTAAAGCCCCATCCAGGCTTGCTTTGAACACTTTCAGTGATGCAGCACCCAGAAGTTCTCCGGCAAGTTCTCTGTTTCACTGACTCACCACTCTCACAGTAAAGTAGTTCTTCCTTAAGTGTAATCTAAACCTACCCTTTTTCAGTTTAAAGCAAATTCCCTTGTGCTGTCACAGGCCCTTAGAAAAAGGCCCTTTCCAGCTTTTCTGTGGGTCCCTTTTTGGTACTGTAAGGCTGCCGTCAGTTCTCTTGGAGCCTTCTCTCCTCCAGAGTGAGCAGCCTCAACTCTCTCAGTTTGTTCTCATATGGGAGGTGCTCCAGTTCTCTGATCATCTACCTGGCCCTCCTCTGGACTTGCTTGAGCAGGTCCACATCCTTCCTGTCTTAGAACCCCCAAAACTGGACACTATTTTAAAAGGTGTGCCCAAAACTGGACACAGTACTCCAGGGGGGGGTCCTCTCAGGAGCAGAGTAGAGGGGGAAATGACCTCCCTTAATCTGCTGATCTCTTGTCTCTGGTGAGAAGTGACAGGGCCTGAGGAAACAGCATTAAACTCTAGGGGAGTTTGGGTTGGATATTAGGAAAAGGTTTTTCATTTGATTCTTTTGACGCAGCCCAGAATGCGTTCAGCCTTGTTGTCTGTGAACGCGCATTGCTGGCTCATGTTGATCTTCTTCTCCACAAACACTCTGTGTTCTTCTCAGCGGGGCTATTCTTGATGTATTCTCTGCCCAGCCTATTTGTGCTTTGGATTGCCCCAACCCAGGTGCAGCACTTTTAACTTGGCTATATTGAACCTCATGAACCCAGGCCCACTTCTCAAGCCTGTCAAGGTCCATCTCAATGGCATTCTTTTCCTCCAGGACACTGATTGCACCACTGTCTTGGATTATGTAACCTAAAATTGTGTATTCTATTTCATCTGTTGAAAGCTGTTTTTTGAGAGATGTTTTATCCTTCTCTTGTAACTCCAGGGGGGTGGATGCCCTCTGATAATGGCCCAGCCATTAAAACCAGGTGGGGCAGTGTTTCTTATCTCTTTCACCACTCCTCCATCTTCCAGGGGAACGTCTTCTAATAATGGGCCATTAGGGCCCACCAATGACATGACACATTCCATCATCCTATTGTGAGATGCTCCATCCAGAGGGGGAGGAGCCACTGTTCCTAGCTAGATAAAAACTGGGACTGAAGAACACAAGGTATCTGGTTTATCCACTGGATGCCCAGAGGAAGATCAGACCCATCTCGTCATCACTGGACTTTCTACAGGACCATCTCTACTCCACAGAACCCCATCTCTTACTCCAGGAGGACTTATTTGGACTGCTTCCAACACCCTGACCAACAAGGTGCCAGGTTGTATCCCTGACTCTGTCAGGGTTTTTCCAGGATTTTTGTTTGCTTCCTTGCTTGTCTTGCTTGTTTTTTTTTTTTTTTTTTTAATATTCCTAGTAAAGAACTGTTACTCCTGTTCCCATATCTTTGCCTGAAAGCCCCTAATTACAAAATTGTAATAACTTGAAGGGAAGGGAGTTTACATTCTCAATTCAAAGGGAGGCTTTAACTTTCCTTGGCAGACAACTGTCTTTCAAAACCAAGATAACCACTCAGTCTGGTGTTTTAATACAACCTTCTAATTAGTAGGACTATATTCCTTGTAAATTATATGTTTTGCTTTCCTGGATTCAAGATCATTCAGATATGAGAGGAAGCAGCAGCTCAACCTGAAACTATACACAAAATTCTTTTTTTAGAAAATCACTGCCAGAAGAATCTGCACTTATTTCTGTCTTAATCTTCATTCATAAGGATTAATGCCTGGGTTTTTACAACCAAAGAAAAGGTTTATCCTTGTTACTTAACTGGACAATAGTTCTATAAAATTCAGCTTTAGAGGTCCAATAAAAGCATGATAGTGAGCAGTAAAGCTTAATCTACTCTACAGCATTTTCTAACATCCATATAAAAACATAAGAAAGCTTTAGGGAGAGTTTGAGTTGACAAGTCAGCTTTACAATGTGCTTTGTCCATTTTCTCATTGCCAGACATCCAAACAGAAAAGAACAGGTTTTCTCAGTACTTAGCTGACATTCCATTCTTGTAATAGACCAGACAGGGCAACTAAATAAAGCAAAACCAGATGACATTGACATAATGTTGATATACTAGATTGCCTACATTTTCATCTTCATGGCAGTGAGGGTATTCAGTAGCACCATGAAGAACCAAGAAAGAGCAAAATGGGTTTATGGCCACTAAGGAGGTACCACAAGAGTATTCCAAAAGGTGCATCGAATCCTACTATCTTTTTAGTTTTGACATTATTGTATGGTAGAGAAGACACAGATGGGGGCTGTATACTTGTACACAGAACTGCGCTAAGACTTAAAGAAAAATATTCCATGTTCCATAGTGGCGAACTAACTACCTTTTTTTTTTTTTTTTTTTTTTTTTTTTTTTTTTTTCCCCCCCCGTAAGCTAATGAGACAGAGCTAATATCTGCTTGTCCTTCATCCCATAATACACTTATTATAAAATCACTATTCAAATTACAGTCACATCTTATTAGACAACAGATGGTCTTATCTAAATTGGTTGGTTAATTCAGGTTCATGATTTTGTATTAATAAAGTCACTTCAATGAATCAAACCCTCCTAGAACTCTTCATGAAGTCAGCCATGTGTGGCAGCCAATTGCTGCTATTCAGCAATAAGCAACAAACTTGAGGAAAGGCCACTTGTACCACATGTTACTTCAATTCCTTATAAATCCTCGTTATTGTGCCCTTTAAATGCGTTTCATCTATCACTGATTGACGCAAGATTGTTATGTATACACCAACTCCATGAAAAGCAAGAGAAGATAATTATAATAGGAAAATCTGTGAAACTGACATGATGTTTGACTTTGGCTTTATAGAGAAGATTTATCCTCACAATAAAGATTTCATGTCAAACAAGCTTTTCTAAATATATCTGCTATAAAGTTTGAGTTAACAAAATATTTTTAAAAAGATTAATAGACACCTGACTACATTAACTTTCTGACTGTCATATGTGAAAGTTTAAAGTTTTTGCAACATGCTTTTATTTTAAATCAGCATTTATGTGAAATTGAGCACAATAACTTAGGCTTCATAAACTCTGTTTTAAAATTCGCATTCTTATCTCCATTATTCTTGTTCTGCAGATTAAAAACTGAACTACTCACTGAGGACAATATGGTGTAAATCTGCCCCTTTTCAGGAAACATTAAGGAAGGGCCTAATTTCCAGTGTCTCATAAGCTCTTCTTCCTGCAATGCCTTTTTGCTTGTGGCCTGAAGATCAGGTTCTGGAATAGTTGTACTGGCCTCCTCACAGGGCTTATGTGCCCAGGGTAGGGGGTCCCTTATGAGAACTAGAGCCCTCCTGCAAGCTAACAAGCAGTTTCCAATGCCTGGAAGCTATTTAAGGAGAGATTTTCCTCTGAAGCAAATAAAGTAGCTGTATAAGCAGGCTAACCCATCGCAACAGCTGATTTTAAAAAGCTGCAAGCCCATGGCAGAAAACCTAAGGCAAACATTTCCAGACACTGAAATGCCCTAAATGCACAGCTGGCTCACTTTGTATGCAGCATCCAGTGTCTGATTTATGGCACAAATTTGATGGCCAGGCTCGCATAAGACCAGCAATAAACCTGGACTTTTCACACCTGAAGCGCAAAAAAAAAAAAAAAAAAAAAAGTACAAGTCAATATTCTATTTGTGCTAAGGGAGATTCCGGACAGTAAACCAATTGTGCTCAGAACAATCTGCCCTGACTGAGTTCCCACTGTGGAATTGTCAGCTGTTTGCTCTGGTGTCAATGGACTACTGTTTTGAGGGACCCCTTTCCCTAGGATTAACAGGACCTATTGCTGAAAGCTTGAGGTTGAACATGTGCAGAAATCAATGGCAAGACTGGTGATCCAACAGTCTTCATTGGGTCTGGAAAATAAAAAAGATGTGACTGAAATCACACCTTCAATATCCAGTAATATTTCTTGATTCAGAGATAAGCAGCCTGGAAGTGATTGCAAAAAAATAATTGAGAAATGCTAAGAGAAGAATTAGAAAAATGTCTAGCAGTGGGTCCACCCAGAACTTCTGAAGACTAGAAATATTAGAATCCCAAGTGACAATATCTTCCAAGCCATTAAACATAACAGCTATGTTATACACACATACCAAAAATTACGTCTCATAATCATCCTGTGCAGAAGAGAAACAGCTGTAATGAAAGGGGACGCAGGTTTTGAAAGAGAACTGCAAACTGCCTGGTAACACTTGCATGCTACAGGTGTAACAGGAAGCCCTCACACTCACAGAAGATGTAAACCACCAGAAGCAACAAAGAGTTTCTAAGAATGAAATCCTGACCCATGTGAATTTGAGAGGAAGACATTTACCTGGCCTCATTGGCCAGACTGCCATGTCCACTTGGAAATTCACCTAGCTGTTAGAAAAGAGCTCTGCAGTTAAATAATTGAAGCAGAAGTCCCTCCTGAGTCAAATGGGAATAGATCCTGAGTACCGAGAAAGCAGTGCTGTTATTTCTTAAACTCATGAATATATGAAGATGCACATCCTAACCACCTACACCACCCCCACCTCTCTCTCTTCTTTTTTTGTTTTATTTTTGTTTTTTTGTTCAGATTACTGGTTTTCATTGACATAATGATTTATTTGCATTAGATTTCAGAAGCGAAGATGTCGTCTGCATGAAAGAAAAAGGAATTTTGAGCCCACGTGGTACAATTTTTCATTTACATTAGGCAATGCATGTGACACCTAATAAAGAAGATAAAAAGGCAAATCTCTTTGTGAAATACATTTCAAGGAAGAGAAAAAAGAATTGCAAATTTTGCTCTTTGTCTGGAGGGTGATACTGTATATATTTAGTTCATCTCATTTAATAGGCCCTTCTTTTTTTTTTTTTTTTTTTTTTTTTTTTTTTTTTTTTTTTTTTTTAGTTCTCTGGCATGATAACAGTTCCCCTCTAATGCTATTAAATTTAAATTTGATTTTCCTTTTTCTTGATGCCAAGTTTTGTGCTTTTTTGATTATCATCTGTAAATTATGAGGGCAAGGTGGGTGTTAAGAGGAACAGATGATAAATTACAAGCTATCCATAAAATTGCAACTCCTAATTCATGTGAAGAATTGAGCTAGGTGTGTAGACCAAGGTTTTAAAAAAAACCCAACAAAATAATGAAGAACTTGCACCAAAGCTGAGTCTTTCACTAACTTCAAACTGACCAGGCATCTAACAAATCCAACTAAGTAGCATGGAACAGACTACTTACTCTTTCTGAAATCTAGGAAACTAAACTTAGGACTCCAAATTTGTGGTTAAGATCATCAGTCTTGTATAATAAAACAGGAAACACACTAACCCAGACATTTTCCACTAAGCAATTTTTATCCATTGGAAAAGACATTGACTTGTTTATAGACTTCAAAATAGGACTATCATTTAAAAGTGTGAGGAAATCAAAACAAAGAATGACACATAGAAACCCCCCTAGACCACAGAGAAAACACTTCATAGAAGCATCACACAAAGACTACTTTAATCTAAATTATTCTCTGCTGTTTTGTCCTGTAAGTGCACAGTGTCCCATGCAATAGGCAAATGCAGAATCATTAACAGAATCAACAGCCTCGAAAGCTTTTATGCTTTTAGAGTGCAATGAGCTGTAATATAAAACAGGCTACTATAATGCACACAGGTAAAATGTTTTTGAGTGATACAACCATTTATGATGCCACAAATTTCATAAAATTCCCTGAAAAATTAGAGAAATAGAGCAGTAGAAAAAGTGTTTGCATATATAGGGGGTAAGTGATCAATGACAGTAGTATGGTTGTGTCACAAGAAGGAAAAAAGTAGTTTTCAGAGAAGTGAAGCTGTTCCAGAGTTGTAGGGGTGATGTATGGCTATGGTGTGTGCAGGCTTATGGAGTTGGCTGGTTTTGCTTAGAAAAACCTCTTTCATCTGTTTTTGTCTAAATTAAAGAACCCCTCCCCTCTCGCCCACCCAAGTCCCTGAAACCAAGGGGATCTCCTATGAAAAGCCCTCCTCAGGTTCTCTAGTGGAACCAAAACTTCCAAATGCTCTTTTTGACTACTTTTTCCTTGCTGTTTTCACACATCTGGTACACACATTAGAAGTTTTGGGGTGAGGCATAGGGAGGTCAGTGGCCTTTATGTTTTAAGATGGCAGTTGGCCCCTTAGGTACTAGGCCTTAATCTACAAACATTTTTAGAATTATTTTCAAACAGCTAAAGCAAGTGTATAAAAACCATTTTCCAAAGCACAGAGAAATTAAACCCACATGAGAAAGTTATTGCAAAGTTTTCTTCATATTTTGAATCCATCCTGAGATGCCACAGTACCTCCTACCAAGCTTCTTATCTCTGTTTACCTTATATTTTCACTTCTGTTATGTGATTTTCCTACCCTTTTTAGAATTTCCTCATTCCTGCCAATACCTCATGCAAAAAAAGCCACTTAATCAACTTACCTAACTTCAAAGAATTCAATTTTTTAACATGCATTTTTCTTATATTTATGCAGTTTTCATGAACTGCAATTTAATTTCTGAATTTGATACTGGAAGTATCTGTGATAACTCACTTAACATACATCATAACATGATGTTATTATTAGTTTGGGGACAAAAGCATAGTTGATCCATAACATCATTTTTTCTTCCCCTGTGTCTTTTCAAGGCTATTGGCTGAAAAGCAATTAATCTTCAAAGAATTGCATATAACTTCATATATGCCACATGATAATCAAAATAATATTGAAACATAAAATGAAAATCCTCTGCCATCATTTCTTATTCTTGTCTTCTACTCTGAAGTTCTATGACTTTATTATCCTTCCTCTAAAAGTGAAGATTTTAGAATAAAAGATGAAGTAATTAAATTAAATTATTATTATTATATAAAATAAGGTAACAATGTGAAAATAATATGGAATGAATGACCTCTTTCCCTTTTTTATGAGTTACGAAAGACTGGTATGTGTTAGTTGATACCCCTCCTTAACAAAAGAGGAGCGTCAGCTTGATAAAATTCTCCAAACATTGACCATTTTAAGGCTAATCTAGTGATCAACTTCTCTTTTTCTCATTCTTGTTTGATTTACAAGAAGCAAACAAAATCTTTCTACAAGCAGCCCTGACATCTTGGGCTTGAATAAGAAAATAAATGCTATCTAATTTTCAGTCTCCAGTGGGAAGGCAGACTAATAATGGCCATATTATGCTCCTGGTCCTGCAAAGCATTTTCTCCATGGAGACATCACTGCAGGATCCTGGCTCGTGCTCACACCATCTGATGGCTGTTTGCTGGCCAGTGTGAGACAAGCAGACAAGTTAGTGAGCTCTGTTCATCACACCACCACCACGTTTTGCATTAAGTGCTGTTCCAGCTGGCAAAATAACCTGAAGAGTCCTACTGTGGATGCTGAATCTGTCAGTTACCCATGCCAATCTCCAGGAAAAAAACACAAACTGACGGATATAAAAACTTTCACTGCTGCCTTCATTCTTTGGCTAAACAGAACATTTTTCTTCACTGTGATATTAACATTTGCATTATTTGTAACTGTGTAGTTCCCTAAGTGCTTATAAAACTTTGCTAAAATTGCAGTGGATGATCTTAGCCAAAAATGGAAACAAATACAAGGTATATTCCATTCCTGGGAAAGAGTTATGTTGCACTGCAAAGAAAATATAACTGACACTAAGTAATTCTGAAGGGTTTTGCCTTTCTGTCCAAGAAGACAGACCGATGAGCCCTCTTCCACAGTAAGTAAGTCTGAATCGCACTGCATGAAATTACACTTGCCTAAACTTATCGGAGAAACCACCTGAAAATGACTTACAGCTCAATTTGTTGGGATAAAATAGCAAAGAATTCTGGGATCATGAAATGAATCTTTCCTGCTTTGGAGTTTCTGGATAGTTTTTTTACAATAACCATAAAATAAAATAAACTACATATCAAAATTTTCTGTAAAGTATTTACAGATAGATGGTTGTTTTCTACTATTTTCAAATTACAAATTACTCAATACATATTAAGGATAATTTATTGAAAATATATTTTTTCAAGAAAACTTCTAAAGCTAAAGACTAAAAACCTTTGTCTATGTAGCCCATGTTCTTGAAAATCCAGATTTTTGTTTTTCTCAGTCCTAATCCATTTCATGACTTTCCTGCAGGAAGAAGTTAATTCTTTACCATGTTTGGAAGGTGAGTACAAAGCTAGATAGGAAGTTTTAGTTAAGGTGTGGAGCAAAGTATCCTTTTCTCAGTTACGTTTCCTACCTAGTTTTTATATTCTTTTGACGATTACTAAACTTATATTTCTGCTTGAAATGTAGCTCTTTACATTAGACATTTCTGTCTAACATAGCTAATAAACCCATGTTCATTTAGCTTGTTCTTTTTTTTTCTTTTATATATATTAATTAATATAATTTTATTGTTCACAATGTAGCTTTAATTTCAACATTTTTGCCTGGGAATTTGATTTATTTGTGTTTCATTTTCCTTATGAACCCTTAGAAAAGGACTTTTTGGCTATGTTTTCAATTTCTTTCTATTAGCTCTAATTATTTCTCAGTCTTTCTCCCAGGCTAAGACACCTACACATTTCACTAAGTGTTAACTGTGTCTCTGAGATACTTCTGTAATAGAACTGACTTGTTTATAGTGTCTTCTGAAACATGAATGATTTTACCTGAATTTGCTCCTGCTATTTCTTGTGCTCTTTCACTAGAACACAATATTATGTTGGTGGTTTTCACGTCCCTTGAACTTTCATAGTTCTTACTAATGAAATTAATTGGAAGCCTCATTTTAGGAGCTCAGAGATAAGGAAGTTTCCAGAATGATCCCTATAGGCAAGTTCCTCCTTTCCTTCTACAGTGAAAGAGGGGAAGCAAGTTTCACTGTCTTTTCAAGCAGACATCAGCATTTTGGGACATTGTTTTCTTTGCTCTCATTGTGAGGGTATTTGTGTGCATTTTGTTTGCAGACAAAAGCACCTCACTGAGTTTTACTTACTACCTATGAAGAAAAAGAGGCAAAATGAACCCCCAAAGAGTTTGGGTATTTCCGAGACACAGGCTGTTGGACTACAGGCCAGTTGATCATATCTCTGTTATGATTAATGCCCTTAGCTTAGGCAAAAAGAATCCAAATTGCTAGTTGTAAGAGTCTGTCTGAAGTTTCCCTCATTTGCCTCATGATCGTCATAAGGACCCCGAGGACCCCACTGCAGTTCTGGCCTGCTCGAGGTGGATGCTTGCCAATCGTCTGCAGGCGCATTTTCCTGTGTCACCACGCCACGGTACACGGGCTTTGAGCAGCGTAATGGTAGTTCTGCACCTGAAGATTACACCTGCTTCATGGTCCCTGCTTCACAACAATAGCCTATGAATTTCCCCACCTCTTGGCCAAGGGAACTTTCTGGGGTAACTTTGCTGGTCCCCCACAGAAAATCCTTCATCTGCTTTGCAACCACCACGACAGACAGAGATCATAACCCCCTTCCAAGGACTGAGATTGAGACCCCTATATGAAGCCCCTCTCAAGGACTGAGACATGAGACCCCTACAACCCTAATTCAGGGGATGGGGGCTGACTTAACTGAAGCGAGATGTTTGCCTGGAGGCGTGATCATTGGACCAAGAAGACAATGGCTCTCGCTTACTGCTAAGAACATGGAGTACCTGTTCCCCCTCGGTGGCTTCAATAGATTTACCTGTTCCCCCCCGTGATTGAGGACTATAATAAAAACCCCTGAGTTAACCAGAGATTTGGAGAGCTCTCCCTGACGTGACAGGCGGACCCATCGACCGGACCACGAGGACTCCATCTCCACGTTTGGTAGCTATATCCCCCCTTTCCTCTACCTTTTTCTCTATCTCTTTCTCTCACTCTTAATCCCTCTATCGCATTTGCTATGGTCAATCAATAAAGGGTGCATTTGTTTTAATGCTGAAATCCCCTCTGTGTTGTGTTTTGCACTCTGAGATCAGTAAACGAACCATCACGACCCCGGCTTGTATGAGCGGATCGTGACACTAGTTTTAGGTAAATAATTTCCCTTTCACCAAGTTTAGTGATGATGACGAAAATGCAAAATGCCACATCCACCATGGTGTCCATGCCAAGGCTGTGGGGACAACTCAGGAATATTGGAAAAGGTCTGTCTGATGTTCATGAATGCCTAGCTAAGCTACAGGCACCAGCACGTACAGGGGGAAATAACTCTGAGATATTTCCATGGCATGTCATGTAAAATAACTAGATAATAATTATCACTACCTTTTCAACATGAAAGAAATCAGTGCTTTCATGGCAAACTTTGTTTCCTTCTTACTTAACCATATTTTATTGGAATAGAACGCTAACTATGCAATTAAGATAACTTGTCCTATCAATCAAAGTATTTGTCCTTTTTACTCAAACTGACACATCTGAAAATAGAATAAGAATCACAGGAAAAAATAATCAGCTGCTGCCCTCTGCAAAATAAAATATATACATTTTTATTTAAAAATGTTTCTTCCCTATAGTGCAAAGCTATAAATGGCAAAGTCAGATTGCATTGCAGAAAGAAAAGGCTTCTTTGCAAGAAAACCTCCAAACCAAGCCCTAACTGAACCAAGCTAAATAACAAATAATTAAAACTGAAATGAAAAAAGGGAAGCTTTATTTTTAGCAAATATTAACATTTCATGCAGCAGCTTGGGCTTTCTTTTTGTGACACTGAAACCAAGACCTTTTGCCTGTGCACACAATGCTTTTGCAGGCCGGTACATCATCACTGTCCCGTATGAATGCTTCCCTGATACAACATGGCCTTGTGCTCCAAAACTGCCATCTCCTGAAAGCAAAGCATTCACTGCCTCCTTAAGGAGCATCATGAGCTGTGAAAATCAAATCAGACATTGAAAAATGTGTATGTTTTTCATTGCTCTAGACTGGAATGTGTTCTGCCACCTGAAATGTGAATTGCTGGGCTTGCATCACAGGACAAGGAAACCTGCATGTTTGGCAAAGAAAATGAGACTGGCATAAATAATAGCAAAGCAGCTATGCATGACAATATCACCTGCTTGTTGTGCTAATAGTAGTAGAACTGCCAATTAAAACAATGCAAAGTAATGTTTAGATGTTGATACTAATTAGTGGCAGAAGAACTGAAAAGTAACCTCTTGTTAAAAAGGTCGGTGTTATTGATGTTTTGTTCTCTTCTTCCAAGGGTCAGAAGCTTCTTGACAGTAGTGCAGGGTTGGGGAATATTACATGCCGGTTTTAAGGAAACAATTTCTCATCCTATTTTTTCTACTTTAACCACAGAAGCAGTGAAATTTACTACTACACTGTATCTGGAAGGTTGAAATATGTTTACTTAGTAACAGAAACTTTGGTTCTGTAGGACCTCAACTTTGGTCATTCTTTATGAACTTAGAGAATGACTTTTAAAATTTTTCTTCCTTTTTCTAATCAGGGTTGCCCTTCCAAAACAGAATCAGATTATAAGAAAAGTTAAGCAATATTAAACATGGTACACTTAAGAGCAAAATTCTATAAACAAATTCTATTAATACCTTGAAAGAAAAAAATCTAATTGTTTCTAAATTTTTTTGTTTCTACATAGAACAATTTCTATTCTTATTTTGTCTTTGAAAAATCCAACTCACCCTTCAGACCATTTTAAATCAGGATGCAATCAGATCAAATTTCTATTGATCAAACCAAATTAATTGTCAGCTTACACAACTTCGACTGCAAGGCTGCCATGAAAAGGAGTAAAGAAAATTAATTTCTATACCTAAATTTCTATACTTCTGTACTTTAAATGACAATGAAGAAAAAGCTGAATAGGCTTCAATCAGAAGCAGTAATCCTAAGAGGGCCACCTGATGGTTACATTTAATATGCTAATGCTATTAAAGTACATGAAATTTTCTATTCTTCCCATAAAGGTCTAGTTAACAGTAATTAAATGTTAAGACATTCAGCCCCATAAAGAAAAGAGATATAGTGAATTTATTATCACTAGAATCAGTGGAAAACTTTTTTTAAATTAGTATTTGAATAGCAAAAGATTGAATTCTACTCAGGGACAGCAAAGCTGATCAGGTCTCTGTTAAATTGCATGCAATCATACCTTCCTTCATTAGAACTGAGCTTCAGCACAAACCACTGGTTTTGCTACGCAACAGATAACAGGAGTTGATGCCATTCAACAGATGGATGGAGCTCATACTAACCCTCACCCCTTCCTACCCTCAGCATGTTTTAGACTCAAGAGCAGCGAGCGACCTGTGCTACTAGCTTTGGAGATCTGTGCCTCAGCCCCTAGTGCTGGCCATCAGGCAGTCTCTTGACTGGGAGATCACCAGGGATTAGGGGAGCAGTAGGTCCTGAACACTGAAAGAGCACTTCTTGAGTAGCCAAAAAGTTGAGCCACTGCAGAGTGAGTGCTGCTGTGGCAAGTTGGTCTGCGTGGGATACAAGGCGTGACTGTCCTCAGTGTTATAACCCTGGCTCTTCCTCTCAAACTGTGTCAGTTTATGGTTTCCAGTCCTGGAGGTTCCTGGCATCCTGTCAAAATGACAGGCATCACATTCATGCAAACAGTTCTCCAGTTGTAGAAAGAGTATTTCGATAAACTCTTGCAAGTATTTACTTTTTTTGTAATGGTTGAAGTAAATTCTTTACCAAGAGCAAGCACTGGAATTACACAGCATGGCTTCCAATAAAGAATAATTGGATTCAGTCCATAAAACTAATTAAGATTGTCACAGCCTCTTTGGGATCCTAATGCTGGTTTTAATACGTGCTCATAGGATTTCAGAAAACATTCATTTGCAAAGACATTTATTTGCATATACAAATGTATATCAGCTAATTTAAACACAGAAAGGAAAATGAAATCCACTTATTACTTAAATTAGGTAGAAACTTAAAAGCAAATTCATTCAGTTTAATATTTAATGAAGTCCTAAATCAAAACTGATGGGATATGAATATGACTAAGAATAATAACCCATAAAGTGTGTCAAAGATTGTTATTCCTTAAAGTCTTGGCCCCAGTTCCATAGCATCTACCATCGTACAGAAGTACTTGTCAAATATTTGAAGCAAAAATCCAAGAAATTACGGAGTGTTAGATAAATATTGTATATCTTCAAGTTTGCAGTGTAACTTCTCAAAAGCTCAAAATTTCAAATTCTGGTGATAGGAGAAAATTTCATTAAATAATGGACACCGATGCAGAGTTTCAAATGTAAAAAGGAGAAGGATACACCACAGGAAGACTGCTGAACATTAACAGTATGGTATTGCTTTTTATATCTCATCCTTCTAATTTTAGCCTTAGTCACAGAGAGTTTCTATTCTGTGCAGATGGAAATCTTGGTCTATTGTTGAAAATGGGGCTGTTGCTTGCTTCCTCAAGAGTTTCCAACTTCCAATGTGATAATAAAGTGATTATACTTGGGAACAGAGAAAAATGAACCTACACTAGTAAATTTTTGTGAATCAGTAGATAAATTTCATATAACACATCTTTCAATCAGACATGAACCAGTGTGAGTGACTGCCATCAAAATACAATTTCTTCACCCTGATGTCCAATCAGTAATGATAATCAAGATCTAATGAAAAAGAAATGCCAGTGAATGCCATTTATCTACTCTAAAACTATCTGAAACACTAGGTAATTTTATTTACAAAGAGAGATGAAATATCATTTGTGAAATGATAAGAGACAAACCCTTCCTTCCCTTCCTTCCCTTCCTTCCCATCCCATCTTATCTTTCAACATTTAAACCTGGACAAATGAATATGGTTGCTGTAACTACTGCACAGTTTGCAACCAGAAAAGAAAATGAGATAAAATATTAGCCAAGATTTTACAACATATGTTCCTTCCACTCCTGTAACAATTTCTGTATTCAATTTTCTCATCTGTTTGCCAGACTCTAATGTCATACACCTGCAGTTATGCCACCTCAGGTGGTATTAGTGCACCTGATACCACCTTTTATCGGGAACGTGGCTAAATCTTGAGTGAAAGAAGGTGCATTATGTCATGTGCTAATGTTTTCAAAGAGAAGAGTTGAAGACCTGTTGAACATACTAAGTTTCCTATAATGTATTTCAATCAATTTTTTAATTTCATGTTGGTAGAGATTTAATGGGAAAGGATTTAGACACACTAAGCCAGCACTTAGGTTAGCTGACTAGCAGTTATGGAGCAAGGTAGGAAAGCTGTCTCATTTTACAGCTGGAGTTAAAATATGACCAAGTATAACACAATTTAATAATGATTAATAATGAAAATCCCAGAGACACTGATTTGTTTCTTAATATTAAATGCCTTCTTGTTCACCCTTACCAAATATTTTTTAGTACTAGTCCCATCAATGGAAAACTGAAAGGATTTTAGTCACCTTCAGTTTTAGCATTTCTATCTTGTATCTGGAAAAATATCACAAAAATGGCATTCTGTACAATTTCTGGACAGAGTTTTACAAGAGTTACTTCAAGAATCTCTAAGCAGAGTGGAAACAAAAGATTAATTCAAGTAGGCAGAAAATCTTGCACATGCTCTACAGCTTCCCATTTTTCTAGGGCATTCAGCACTGCTCACTCCTTACGGAAAATCCAATTGAAATAATTAATTTCTGAAAGCAAGGAGCCTGAAAAAGGAAGGAGTGTAATTTACAGTGCCAATTTCTGGAAATGTTAAGGTCTCCTTATTTAGCCTAACAAGCTTTGCAAAGTTAGCTAATGGTGAATCTTGTGCCATTTCACATAACTAGTCTCACCCTGATTGTTGTCATAACATTGCTGAGGAGGTGGATGATGGGAAAGCCAGCAAGTTATTTCTTATGTCTCAGCTTTCAAGTCTGGGAGAAAATGTACACATGTACATTTTATACAAAAGATAATAATTTAGAGGCTGCTAAACTTGCTTTAAAAGAAATATTTTCCTCGGACTCAAGTCACAGATTTGCTGACATGGAGATCTAGCATTCCTGTTTGCTTCTAAATCCAGTATTTTGACTGTGTTCCAGTTCCAGTACTAACACAGCATTCTTTTAAGTGAAGATGAATGGAGCTAGAAGAGAAGGAGAACTACAATTTTCCTTTTTAAGTGAATCCAGGCTGCCATATATCTTGGAAAAATACTGACTTTGTTCTGTCTTATGCCTCTGATCT
Organism: Hirundo rustica; assembly: GCF_015227805.2. Classification (NCBI taxonomy): domain Eukaryota; kingdom Metazoa; phylum Chordata; class Aves; order Passeriformes; family Hirundinidae; genus Hirundo; species Hirundo rustica. The sequence continues at coordinate 76,728,539 of NC_053451.1, read as the reverse complement.
TAGACCAGACTGATCCCCACCACAGGAAATACCTGCTATATAGATGATTCTCTTACTCACAGCAAAAAAATAGAGCCTTTTTTCCCCCATAATTTGTTTCACAGTCTCCAAGCCAATAAATGAGACACTAATTCCTTTCCCCCTTCCATTTTTAATATTAAATAACAACCTTCTGACCCACATCCTACCCACAAAAAAATTGACCTGTGATTATAACCCATTGGCTACTCAGAAGTGCTATGTAAGTCTCCACAAATTGTGATACTTATGGCATCACTATGTAATGTGAAAATTCAAGCCACATTTCCTTTCATTTTTTTTTCTCCCCAAAACCCAGGGAAATAGGAAATGCAAACAAAAATTTCAGTCAGAATGATCAACATTTTGATGTCCTTAGAAAACCCAACTGATGTTTGAAAGTAAATTTGAAAAAAGCCCTGAAGCTGCTGTAGTCAATAACTAAAAATTTGTACAGTTCTTCAGACATCTGAGAGATTTCTTAAACAGGTTTTGTTAAAAATACATGAGTAGTTTAAAACAAACACCAAGAAATTTGAAAAATCCCCAATTTTGCAAATTAGCTTAACACAAATAGTGTGTGCTCAGAGAAATAACTACCTTTCACATTTGTAATGAAATGTGATTTCTCACGGACTACCTACATTGCAAAATTTTCATGAATATTTCCATTATTTGAAGAGTTAATAAAACTTCTGTTCAGCTAAATCTCTCATTCAGACCAAACTTTATCTATGGTAAAAATTTAAGTTTATTGTTCAGTTTTTCTTGAAAGCCGGTCTTGGAGACAGCAAATACTGAAAAACCACAAGGCTTCACCTACAGCTGAGCAATTCCTGTAGCTAACAATTAAATACATGGCTGAAGGGTTTATATTTAAAATTTTTAATAAAGAGCTATGTAAGAAATAGTTGATTTTCCATAAAACAGACATCAAGCTAAGGTTGTGTGGCATTTCCAATGCTAGAGGGTTTCTGCCTTATCATCACATCTGGTTTTATTTTTAAATCATAACCTTAAAGTTTTATCACCTTTTCCCCTTGTTTTTCATGTATATGGGTTCATTCAGTTACAGACCCATAAAAGTGCTCTCAACTTATTGTGCTGTACATTGGTTTGGAAAGAAAAATCTAGAAAAACTTTTTCTTTGATGCATTTGACTATTAACATCACAAATATCTGTTGGTGACATCCCTATCACTGATCCAGTCAAATGACTTCCTATTGAGGTTACCCAACCCTTGCCATTGTAAACATATTTCTGGATTTAAAGATCCTCAAAAGCAGTCTTTTGCATGCTCCTATGGTCTGGGTATAGTATCTGAAATTTGGAAGGTTGGCTATCTTTGGGAAAATGTGTATGGTTTTTACTGAGCTGCAAGTAGGGCAATGGTATTTATGCCACTCAGCAGTGGACTTACTAAACTGCTGGGGAAGACATGAATATTCTGTCTGAATGAAACGTGTTTCAGTCTCATTGAGTCTTCTGTTGCCATATATACATATGATTCATGCAATATATAAACTTTTTCACAGCAAAAGCCTGGATGTCTGAACCAAAACTCTCTGCTGTACTGTAATAAGGATTGATATGCACTAGAATTTTATCACATATTGAAACCTTAAGAAAATGAAGCAGACATTTGAAAATTACCTGAAAATTTAGTCACAATTCACATTCTGTTACTTTGGAAAAAATAGATGGATATATGGTAATCCTACAGATAACAGAGCCTACCTTTCTTTTAAGGAGAAGGGAGAACATAATAAAACACCCTTACATTAACACTGGATAAGTAATTTGCTGACTTGCTGATGTGTATTGATGCTCAACTTTGAAAAGCCTCTGATTCTTTTTTTTTAAATTTAATTTGGTATTCTAATGGGCTTGAGACAAAAGTAAAATCAATCAATTTTGTATCAGTATCAGTTCTGAGCCAGATTCAGTTACCCTGGATGCAGGTGCCTTTTTTAGCAAATGGTGCAATTGATTTTAATAGTATTAGTTGCCAAGTCAGAAGTTCTTCAGACTAAATGGGATATCACAAGTCACCTTCTACAACAGAAAACAAAACAAAACAAAAAAAATATGATTACTAGACATTTCATATATGCTGAAATACAAAATGAAGGTTTTAAAAATATAAATGCTTTTGTGTAAAGACAAATACACATTTTTAAAAGTAGTATTTTAGTAATTTTGTTGCTTTATTTCTTTTGAGCATTCAATAAACATGGATGAAATGACTTTTCAAAAACTTACAACAGGAAAAAAAAAAAAAAAGGAAAAACCAAACCCTGCAATTCACAGTCTTAAATGAGGGTACACTGAAAATATACTTCATATGAATCAGCATAAAGAAAAAAAAAGAACTTTGCTTTTGGCTGGGAAAGTTCTTAATTTTTTCTTTTACTCCTTAAAGAGATGTTTCTTGCAGAAGAATTGCTGTCAATGGTGTTATTACCAAAAATAACATCTCTGTAAACTGGCATCAGAGGGTGAACCAATTAGCACTCTGAGATGCTGTGGAAGTTTAAAACCAAATGTGGCAATAACCATCTGGGTAGACAAAATATTCTTTTTACCTGCGGGTCCTTGAACATGGCAATAAACATATGGCAGAGAGAGCTGGGCTTGTTCAGTGCATTCCTAATAAAAATCTAGGTGACAGAAATATGCCATGATAGGTGTCATAGAAACTAGCATAATGACCTTTCACATCTGGATGCCTCATTTCTAATTAGGAATGAATAAGATATAACAAGGTCAGGTGACACTGTCTAACACAGCATATTACTTGTATATGGATGAGGCATTTTGATGAAAAACTTCCAAAGCATTTTTGCCAATTATCTTGCCTAACTTCATGTGACAGCAGACCATGTACCTTTGAAAGAAGTTCCAGATGTGAAAAGTCAGAACTTTAATCCTGGAGTACACAGCTTATCCTTTTTCCAGATCTTTGTTATCCCTGTATTAATGTCAAATGAAACCCAAATTTGTTCCCTCCACTTTACGAACCTTTTGAGATTCTGCTTTCAAAACATGACACTTGTTCAAGCTGTTTACACCTCTCCAACAGCATGAGCACGTTTCACCAGACATAACACCAGATGGCCAGATCCTGGCTCCCTTATTCTGAGCCTATTTGTGCAGTCAGTCTCACTGAAGCAATATTTTATCATAATCAACTTCCTTAGTCTACTTCCTGAGTTTATAACCTCCCCCAAAATTACAAGGAAAAAAGGGGCATTTCTAGATCTTTGCAAACCACCTGAATGATCTGACCACCAATAAGAGAAGCAAATTCTGCAACACCACACACTTAAATCGAGGAGCTTAGCTCATATTCTACCTGCTGGACAAAGCTCTTGAGCTTTGGTAAGGGAAACTGCTGCTTCTTTGCAAAACTTGACACCCAGGAGGCCAGCCCTGGCTGTAGGGAGCAGGTTTGGGCTGCCTGAGGCAGCTCCTGGTACCAACAGGTCCTGACTCTGGGATTCAGCAGGCGATTGCCAGCAGTGCCTGGTTTCATGTCACGCACCTTTTCTGGGGGTTTTGGGGATGTATTGGTGTTCATTCTCTTGAGGGAACACAGGTGCTACCAGGCAAGTGCTGCATGAGCTGTTTCCTCTGACTTGATGTCACCTGCCGCTGTCTGGATTTTATGGCTCTCTTGCACTGGGAAGTTTCTGGGCAGTCTTCAGTCACTTTTTTTTGCTCTAAGACGTCAATTTAAAAAAATAGACGGAGAAAAAAGAAGTCGCAGAGAGATGCTTTGAGAAACACACTAGTTTGCCTTAAAGGTCACCCAAACAAGGCCATTATTGACTGAAAATGATAATTCTTGCTCTTTCCAGGCACACGTGATTTAAACAAATCAGAATATTGGCATACTCAACTCTACCTTATCTTTCATTCGGACTAATTTCTCACTTGCTTTTATTACAGTTTAAGATAAAACACAAGTCACCTTAATACACAACTGAAAAGTGTAGCAAAAAAATTAACAGAAGAGGAGAAAGATGATGTGGTACACTGAAACCCACAGCATGTTCAGGATAACATGTAAAGGTTCATGGTTTTAGTGAAATCATTCTAGTGATATATACCAGGAATTTCTCAGGCTCCCCTGGCTACCAGGCACTACTGACTCATATTCAATTTGCCATTGACCACAGGGACTCTTCAGCTAGAAGAAAAACTCTGGAACTGGGAGCATAATGCTGTCATCTCAGCTAAGTAACCTTTTGTTGTAAGTGTACTAGACAGCTTCAGGTGACACCAATCCAGAAGAAACAGCTCATGCAGCTCTCCCATGGTAGCACTTACATTCCCACTTGAGGACAAACACCAAGGAAGATGTAATATATTAAGGAGCTCTCCGCACCATATTTATACATATCTACAATGTAAGAAGCATAGAAGTGGGATATCTCTCTTTTTAGATATTCAGTTTTATGAGTGATCTGATACACAAATATTGAGCCACTAAGGCAGCTACTTTTAAATAAGTCATGCCTTTTTTAGGACTTCCTGATTTTTTTAAGATTTTCAATATGAAGTTAAGGCTTCGGAAAAAATACAGACTGATGTATCCCTTTTTCCTTTATATCCCTTACTGTCACACTTCAGCCTATTTTTATTTTTTTTTAACTGAGTAATAGCTGAAATTTCTTTCACTGTTTTACAGTACCAGGGATTATAATCATGAGAACGGGGAGGTGCCTGGAATATCGCATGCACTGCAAAAATAATAACTGCAATAACTAGCATTCTGTGTTGAAATCCTGTTTTATTTCAAGTTCTCAGTCAGTGCAAAACTGCATTGCGTATATTTGCCCTTAACACATCTCTATCTGCATTTCTTCTAAATTTTCAGATTTGAGATGCAATGATGCTGCTGACATGGTTATTCTGCAAATGAGTCTGCAAGTCTCAAAAGATTTGCCTGCCCTGACTGCACCGATAGAGATTAGAAAGAACTAGAAAAAGGCAGATAAGTTCACTGCCCCTGGCATTGGCAAATATGTCCCTTTGGTACGCCCATTACAGGAAATGTTATCTTTACAAGGCAAACTCATGTTGTAGGCATACAGCAAAAGATGGAAATGCTACAGGTCAGGCTTGAGCCTCTGTCTGTTGTGAGGCCCAAAGGTCAATCAGGAGTCAGTTAAAGTTCTCCCCTCTATGTCACCAATGCTTTGACCTATTTCACTTTGTTCTGAGCAATGACAGTTACTTCAAGGATTAACCAACAAGGGAAGACTTCTAATTTCACACAGTCAGCACCCTGAGGAGGAGAGGTCATGATCCAGTCACTTTTTCTCCTCCCAGCTCTACCATGTAGGGAAAAAGCATCCTCAGCTGGCCTCAGACCACCGCCTTTATTATGAAGATTTTCCTTCCGACATAAAGGAAATTCAAGAGACCAAGCATGATGTTTGCCTTAATGCTTTATTTTTCTCTTATCTTCTCTCATATTGCATTGCCTTGCAATTAAATTATTATGCAAGAAGATACAAGACGGAGTTAACAAAAGTCATTCAAAAGATGTAAATGCAAATATAGTCAACAACTGTTCTTTTCTGATGAAGAGAATAATGAAAGGGAAAAAGAAAATTGGTAAATAAAGCCTGAAGATTTCCTGCAGATTTTAAGAGTGATGTTAAAAATAAAGTATTTTTTTGTAGGTGAAAAAAACCACACTTTTCTCTGTACTTCATGAGACCAGAACAGCAGGTTCTGTGAGTCACAGTGATTCAAATAAATATTTCTGTTTCTAATAATGGTTAAAGCTTTCAAAATGCCACAAAATGTAGTTCTAGTCCTTGAGCTCCTGCAAGGCTCCACCCCCACTGCAATCGTTATTAAGTTGTTATTAATGGCCTGTCTGGGATGTTTCTGTCTACATGGACCAAGAGGGTGATGCACAAGAAATAAAAAAGGGAGAAATATTTGAAAATAGCCAATGAAATTTCTACAAAATCATTTAGAGGATTCTAAATCAAAGTCATTTAGGAATCTAAAACCCATTCAATTTTGAGAGATTAAGCTTCAAGTCACTGGAACACTTTTTGAAATTTTATTCAATGTCTAAAAGCACCAGGGTATTTCTGGATTCTCCACAGAGCTAGTGCTGAAACACAGCACAAAGAGGATGAAACTCCAGTGCTGGGCCTGCCCTTCCTTTGGCTTTTGGAAGTTCTTGGAGACAGGGATGATATTGCTGTGACTGCAGTAAAAGTCTAATCTGATTTAAATTCAAGACTAATTTTACCCCAAACTTGTTCTTATGGATTTTTAAAAAATGTAATATTTAAACATTTTAATCAGTATGTATGACATGTTTCAAATCCCATTTTTCAATTAATACTATAAAAAGAGGCAAGGATTCTGTATAGGTAAAGCATTAAGACCCTAATTTTGGGTCTCAACAAATATTTCAGATTAATTTATTCCTTTCTTTCCCCCTTGAATTTTGTTAGTATGCTGTCCCTAGCTATCATCACATGATCTAGTCATGATCACATTTACTTCAGTTGATCAGTATTGTACAGAAAATGGTACACTGTAACGATATTTAGAGATGCCAGACCACTGTAAAGGATATTTTTGATGTTACCTCCTGGGCTGTAGAAAGGCAAGTACCAGATCTGTTTTAAAGCTTCATTGGCATTTTATGTATAAAAGTATTGTTTTACACTGTAATAAATTGTCAGCTGTGAGGACTAGCTTTTTATTTGTTTACAGAAATTATACCACATATTAAACAAATGCATACTCATTTTTACTCCTAATAAGGATGGTCAATTTCTTCACATACTTTTTTTTTTCAGATTACCTTCTAACATCATCTCAGTGCAGAGATTAAAATGACATTAAAATCCACTAGTTTCTCCACACCATACTTTTTGCCTCAGTCAAATTTTTCAACACCTTGTTTTCTCTAAAAATTTGCATTCAGTTTTCACTGCTGCAAAAAGATGCAGTCAAAATACCTTGAAGAATATGCTATGGTTGTGAAATAGAAAAGGCTATTCAGCCTGTAACCTGTCTGTAGAATGTGACAACACATGTACCTATTAGTGTAGCTTCTGATCTTGATGTTTATGCACTGAGACCTGGATGGACAGCAGAATAATTATAGCTTACCAGAATGGATTCATAGAAATACTTACTGTCTTGACTAAATTAAAAAAAAAAAAAAATAATAAAAAAATGTAAATGAAGTGGTCTCTTTTGAAAATTAAATTGCATTGGGCAAAGAATCAATCCAAGGGTTCAAGCTGGTGTTGGGATTATTTTACCAACCATCCTGAAATCTTAATACAACATGGGTAGAGAAAAAAAAAGAAAGAAAAATGTTCTCCTTCCAGTACATGGATCCCACTTCATAGTTTGGAATACCTTATAGATAAATTTATAGTACTTTATTGGGGGGGGTGGGGGGTGTTGGTTGATTTATATCCTTTCAGTCATTTAAAGATGCTGCTGTGAATTTGCACATTCACACAGAGCATTTATGAGTCTTGATTTCAACCTGAAAAAGACCTGGAGAATTCAGCAGTTGTACAGCACAAGACAGAGTAGCTGAGCCTATAAGAATCTGAAGAGTTCCCTGAGATGCAGAGCCTGAAAGGCTAAGGTTCAAATCCCACATGACCATCAGTTTTATGAAGTAAGCTGATTTTTTGCCTCTGCCTAATGACTTTAACTTCCTTATACAATAGAACAGCTACAAAACTAAAAAAGCAGTGTAAATCTCTTACTCAGACAGTGGACAGTCAAGTTTTGGTGCCTCTGTGTTCAGATTCAGACACAGAAGGGATCTGCATTATTCTTCAAAGTTACAGTTATTTTTTACAGAAGCTATGCATCCTTTAGGTTTCTATGCCTTACCTTGTGTTATTTCAGCAAAATCTTTGTCAAAACCAGTTCATTCAGGGGAAAAGAAGAATTACATTCACGAAAATAATCTCATCATGAAGACTCAAAGATACCTTTACATAGAAATACTTTGTGGAGTGAGCAAGACAGCTTCTCTCATAAAGCATATTTACTGCATTTCATTAGATGCCATAGCCAACCTCCATTCCTAAAGATCTCTCTGGAATGTTTCAAATGTGGAACTCCACCACTGCATGTGTTGGATATATCTGGTCTTGCAGTTCCCAGTTTTACTTTTGTTAACAACACAACACAGGAAAATTCCATACTAAAGCTTAGCTTCCTTCACATTTCAATGTCAGATTCAAAGTTCCTGTGCTTGTGATTTCCTTATTGTATTTCTTTATTTCAGGTTGGGGATCAGGAAACACTTGGTAATAATTATTTGCAAAAACTACCAGGGAGAATAGCATACAGCAAAAAAGACCCAAAAACAAAACCAAAAAACACGAGGCATAGAGAAGGATGAAAAATTGATAATGTGCCATCTAAAATGATCAAGTTGTCAAGGATGACACTGATATAAATTCCCTTGTTATTGCAGATGAACCAGTATAATACCAGGGGACTGAACATGAGCCAGATTTGATTTGTCAACTTATTGCTATTATTTTGACAACATTTCAGCAAAATTGTCACATCTGTCGAAATTCTGTTAGAAAATTAGAGGTAGCAAAGAGCACCAAGCAGCCTTATTTTCTTCTACTGGGTGTGCTGGGATTTTCCTTCAGTGAGTCATCCGCCAGCAGCAACAATGAAGTGTCACAACAATCACAAAGATACCATCTGGTTAAGGGAGATGATCCAAGAGTAAATACGTATCTTCCTAAACATAAAATTCATCAGCATAAAATAATATAAACACATACACACATAAGTGTGTGGCTTTGCATCTATCTATCTCTTGAAGCAATTCTTGCAATGCTATCAAAACACCAAGACAGTAGCAGTTACAAAATTTCCTGCATGGATTTCTATCATCACCTAAAGCCACAGATGATACTACTTGAACTTTGTATCATGAGAGCTCATGACATTTGGAAATATGGGATGTGTTTTTCATCACATGGTGTCTGTCACACCCAGTGCTTGCACAAATTAGGCTTTAATAATTAGAATGCTTCCATTTCTTTCAAAGTATTTTTAACAAATACAGGCACAATGAACAGCTCTGCTTTGCCAGGAACTCCTCCAGAGAGCTAACAGGCTACAGGATGATTAGTGCAATAGTACTTGGTCAGATGATATTTATATCTTTTTTCCTTACTATGTATGTGGAAGTTCTTGTTGCATTTGAAATTAAACTGTTAAGAAAAATCTAGCTCTCCTTGCCAGTCCAGAAGCAAAAACGAATGTCCAAAAATGTAAAGTTTTGATCAATGTAGTTCTAGAATGATAGGAAAAACATTTCTGATGTATTTTCTAAATTAAAAATGACAAGGAATAAATTAGGAAAAAAAGTCAATGATAGATTCCAAACATGCAAAGTAAAGCTCAAAGAAACATTTGCATTGCAATTCATGAAAATATTGACAAGGAAAAGATTATTACTAAAGAGGTAAAAATATAGATTACCAATACAGATCCCTCAGTCTTGTTTAAAACAAATTTAATTTAATGTAATTTTTTTAATGTAATAAATGAATAGCAATACAAGTTTATATAGAAGCTTAAAATTATTTTTCTTTCATTTATACAATGCAGATCTTTTAAAAATAGCATTTAAAAAAAAAAAAAAAAAAAAGGCCATTAGGTGACAAATAGTGCACTGGTTCTAGCACATAGTCAATCTACTTTCCATAATAAATTAGCACAAGGGACTTCCTGAAGTAATTCCAGACGCACTGCAGGAATCTACCCTCTCTGACTAAAGTACATCTTTCATGTGTATTATTTTGCCTTCCTTTAGAAGACGAAATACAGTTTAAGTTGTTGCAGCAGCCCTCTTGTTACAGGGTAGAAATGAGCCAAAACACAGACTTCTTGTTTACCGCAACATGAAAAGCACCCTGGTTTATTCCTCTTTACAGCTCAGCCATCCTGACTCCAGCAAGCTCCAACTGTAGGTTTCCCTCGAAGCCTCTGACTGCTGTTATTTCCTGCCAAATTATGACTGGATGTATTAGTTTGCAAATTCTAGATGCAGGCTTTTACCTAGCTAGACTGTGATTGCACACTCCAACAATAGGCTCTAGCTGCAGACCCAGACTGACCTCACAGCAATGATTCTCTCTTCCCAGGATCCTACTTCCTTATGATTTCTCCTCCATGATGATCCCTTCACTAGCCAACCTACTCTATTTTATCACACTTATCTTTATTGGATATAGCTGTAACTCATCAGGGGTGAGGCTGTATTGGGTAATTAACACAGCTGCTACTCATCAGGGGCAAGGTAACATATATTCCCTTTTCCTACATAAGTGACTTGGGGAATGCACCTGTAGAGCCAAAAAGAGATCTTCCAAAATTAAAAATCCTTGGAGGATTGGTTTAATGACAAGACAATAATAGTAAATATTTTTAGCTATTTAACCTCTGTGCTTTGTGCTTATATTTAAGCAAAAGGCTTAGATATGAACAAGACCACACCTAACAAACCTCTGCCTATATTTGCTGTGTTTCCCTGGTGATTGTCTAACACAGCAGGAAATAAATGCTACTGTTTTTTGCTAAAATTGTCTAAAATATATGACAATTTTTCTATCTGTCTTTCATCTAGTGATCTGTGGCACAGGGGTGAAAAAATTATATTTCCCTTCACTTGGATATAAAGTGAAAATGTAAACATATGTACTCACCTGAGCATATAGCCCACCCCCCAAAAAACAAACAAACAAACCAACAAACCCCCAACAAACAACAAAGAAACCCAAAACAACAAAACAAACAAACAAACCAACAACACCCCTCCCCCCCCCCCCCCCCCCCCCCCCCCCCCCCCCCCGAATTTGCCAAAAAAACAAACTAAAACCACCCGAACCCTCAACTTGTTGCAAAGGCATCATCCAACTGTGTCTCCTATTTGTACTGTAAGTTGGTCAATTTCTCTTTCAGTAACTTCTGATGAAACTTTTAATTCTTTTTCTGGGTGGACACTCTTCCTGGTATAAACATATGCTATGATAGCAATTGCGACCAAAATACAATGCCACAAACTAGTCCTTCTACATCTAACATGATGATTTTCACTCATAAAAGAGATTGATTACTAATGATTGATATTAATGCAATTTAAATTTTGAGACTACACGTGATGATTTTATTAAGATCAAATAAATTTTCCTCACATTAATTTAAAAAAAAAAAAAAAAAAGAAAAAGAAAAACCAATCCCTTTGAGTCTGACTCAACATGTCTGTGAACTACGTACTATGAACATATAGGAAAATTTAAGCCTGTTTATAGTAGCTCATGCTACCTAAGTCCCACTTGTTCTTGCTGAATTCTTTGCAAAGGTTGCTACAGAAAATATTTATGAGTGTGGTAATTTTAGTGGCCTAAAAGAAAAAGATATTCAATGATGACAACTTAGCAGTATTTATCATCAGTCAGAGAGTGCACACTAGGTCAGTTTCTGTCTCTTGCTCTCTGCCATATGCACACAACGTGAAGTTATACAAACATGTTCTGTTTTGAAAATTCAGCTGTAAAAAGTCTATGTATAAAGAAGAAATAGTCATAGATATGATGAAATACATAACAGTTCCTTCACATATATACAATGACTTGAACAATAGGCTACAACTATAACATTCACCTGCCATAAACAGACCAACACCAAAGCTAAAACCCATCAAAACATAGTCTTTAAGTAAGCACACTGGAAATGAAACATTTAGAAAAAAACATTTTAAAATGGAATGCAAATTATGTTTTCAAATGTGTTTCATCATTGGAGCTAGATGAGGCATAACTGATGACAGAACTTAGTTTTCTGTATTCAGTCATCAGAACTATGACATTATGTCTGTCTCTTCATTGGGAGTGAAGTGTGGAATGAAAACAAAGCTTCAGATCAAAATGAAAAAGAAGTGATATCACATAGATAAACTTGTCTTGGACATGTCAGTACTTGCTATTTCATTTCTCTGATATGAAGGATGGATGAAGTAAAACCAATTTTGGTTGTCAAGGGCTGCCACAAAATGGAGAGAAAAAGATGAACAACAAAAAGATGTCAAAAATAGGTCTATCAATAACACTAACTTATTTTATACATACACAGTAAAACTCCATCCAGCTTCCAATTTCACGTAAATAAAACACCGTTTCATTTCTGGTGGTTACTGTAGTTGCTGAAGACATGTACTGCTTCATCTTCCTTCTCAGACTACAAGAATCACCTGTTTGAGGATCTTAACATTCAAATACTACATCTGTATGGTCTTGAAATTTTTAATAACTTGTAGTAAAACATTTTTCAACTAGGACTCAGCTGACAGGTTTTTTAAAGAACCTGCACAAAGCTGCTGTTGAAGGCAATAGAAGCTTTGTCTGCTCAGCATCTTTGAAAGCCTCTTCAAATAATTTTATCGCTCATTTAAATATAAGTCCTGCAAAAAGTAGGAAGACTGTCCAGGCAAGAATATAAATAATCTGAACAAACCTATACAGGGTTTGGGACTTTATAAAAAATACATTTAAATTTAGCACACAGTATTTATGGCTATGAAATATAGCCATAAATACTGAAAACAACCCTGAACTGAGCTGTAAGAAAGAGTGAAGTTCTGATAGAAGAAAAAATGGGAGTGTAGGGAAACAAAGAAAACCCTTACTATGTGGAAAATCTGCTGAAACACTGTTTCTATAAAAATTCCAGTGTCATAAAATACTGTCCTTTACCTTCACAGTAAATCTTATTTTGGAAAAAGTACAACCAAGTTGTTACTGTATAGGCCAAGAATCTCTTTAATTCTTATTTCATCGAGAATTGACTAAGTAGTACTGGATTGGTACATGAATTAGATCTATATGGAAGAGGTCTTTAATATCAGTAAAACACCTTACAAGTTACACAGAGAACACAACGAAAACTGAAATAGGAATGTGGAAAAAAGCATGTGATTTAGACTGAACTGCAATAAAACCAATTGAAATGGCAGAGACAGCCGCATGCAATCTGACCTTCTACCTCCCTACACTATGTGTTCATACTGATTTTCTTAGCAAAAGGAGTATCAACAGCTCCAATCAGTACCTGCCAAAGTGATTCTGGTAAGTATCGAATCCTTGCCCACAATGGTTTGATCCACTCAAATTGGTAGTAGTGATAAATGGCCTGGCATTCTCCTTCTATGACATGCTGCAGAAAACTAAGAAACTCCTAGCTTTGCTTTTCCTGGTTTGATAAGATGTTTTCTTCAGAAAATAATAATAATAAAAAAGTTTATTAAATCAACTGCTCTCAGAAGAGAGACTGTATATCAGAAGCAAATGTGTGTGTAATAAAGGACTTCAACCTAGAAATTATCTTGATTTTGAAAAAAAAAAAATTACACAGAAAATGTGTGTCCTTTCAACATAGGAATATAATCCAAGAGATGTATCTAAAGGTATAAGATTTCATATTGTCCTTGAGGATCAGGAAGTGAAGCTGGTTTAAAATGTAACTACTACAAGGGGAACAAATAACATGATTAAGAAGAAGTGTATGCTGAATCACTGATGATGTTTGCTCTTTCTAAGTTACAATGCACGTATCCATCCCATGCTGCCTAATGAAATTAAATTAAGAAGTTCTCTTTCCATCCGAGTGAGCGGGAACAGTATTTTCTCTTTCTTTTCTACAAGGAGAATGACTACTGCTCTAGAGACCAGATAAAGCACTGCTGTCGGAAAAGTGTCCATTGCTCCAATAAATACAATGTATTGGGCTGGTAGCTGCCTCAGCTTTCATTAGGTCATGCAAGGAAATTCAAAAGGAAGCAAGTGCAGCCCCTTCAAATTTGGAGGCATAAGAATCCACCATGATGGGATATTTGGGAGAGGTTTAGAAGCTTAAGGTAGCATAAAAAGCTATTAAGACCATTTTGTTTGACTTTTTTTCCAATTTTCTTGAAATAAGGTTGTCTAACAGCTGTCACACTCCACCTAAATTGCAGGATCAAATATGAATCTTTAACACGTGAACAAGCACAGTGGTCTTGGATTTTTTTTCTGCTTTATGATAAGCTATAATCTTATTTTCCTTGCACTGTCTTGTTCAGATGAATGGAGAAAATATAAGGACAGATGAAAAATGTCATTCTTCAAGAAACACAATTTGGAATGGAATTAGTAAATTGGACAACACTAGCTTTAATGTGAATCTTGATTAGTCCTCTCTGTCCTTGCATATCTCCCTTTTCCTACATATTATCTCTTTCACTCTTTGAATTTCTCAATTTTTTTAGCTAAAATATTCTTAACACGGAGTGTTTTAGGTACACTGTATCAAGTTTTGTTTTTGCCAACAAAGTTCACATACTAATCAAGGAGAATTTAAAAGCATTTCCTGTTGGCATGTAGTTCGAGGAAACACAATGACTCTTCTCATAAAACAAGTTAGAGGAGATGTTGAAATAGTATTTTGGGGTAGACAGCATAAAATGGAAATGAGGCTACTTCTTGGGACAACAAAGTGGAAGCAATCTGAATTTCACTTTGCAAAATCTGTGCTGATACTGCACCAGAATTCTAAGTGTTAATTCAGACACCCAATACTGTCTAAATGTCAAATGAGAGAGATGGACAACTCCAGATTTGATATATCAGTCAGATATTAGGACATCTAAATCAACTGAAAGAAAATATCAAGAATCTTCTCCAGGCTAAACACTATTTCAGATTAGCAATTTGTTCGGCTCTATGTTTTAGCACTTAAAAGTATTTGAAAACATATCTTAATTTTTATTGTTGTGTTAGTGTTTTTCATTAGCCTAATGATAAAAATCCAGCCTGGGAAGGAAGTCACCATGGATCACAGGTCTCCCATCTCAGAGGCACCACACTATTTTGGAAAACAGCTTAAAAAGGAATATCACTTAAAAATACCTTTAGCTAGAGAAGCATCTTAAATACAGAAGTGCTTACTTTCTACTGGATTTCAACTGGACTGAGACCTTACCAAGCTGTTGGGGAATGTTTGGAGATTTACTCAAATTTGGGGTTTTTCCAGTAAACTAACTTTTCTGTTGGGAAATGCTGAGTTCTCAAAATGGAGATCTCTTGCTTTTGGTGATTATAGTGGATCTGGCTGGGATGGAGCTAAAATACTTCACAGTGGCTCATGCAGTGCTATGTTTTGTATTTGAGACTGAAACAGTGTTGATAATGATAATACACCAGTTTCAGCTATTGCTAAGCAGTGCCTACACAGCATTGAGACATCTTTTGTTTCTCATGTTGCCTCACCATCAAGTAGTCCCTGTGTAGGCAAGAGGCTGGGAGAGGACACAACCACGACAGCTGACTTCAGAGATATTTGGAGACTGGCTGTGCATCAGCTCACCTATGGCATAGGAAGTGATTGTCTTTTCAATTTTTTGTTTGTTTGTTGGTTTGGTTTGGTTTTTTTTTTAAATACATCCATCACTTATTAAATTGTCTTTATCTTGACCCAAAAGCATTATTGCTTTTGCTCTTCAAATTGTTGTCCCCATTCTGATTGAGGACTAGTGGATGAGTGACTGAGTGGGTGGTGAGTTAATGGCCAGAGTTAATTCACCACACTGGTAAAATGGTTATAGCAAGAATGTTTTGAGGGCAAAGATTAGGTTTTGTAGTAAAATAAAAGCAAGGGATTTTCCAGTCAGTTCTGACAATCTCTCTCTTGCTAGTGTTTTTTCTAGTTAATACCTTCAGCTAAACACTCATTAGTGCAAAGAAAACATAGGATAATTTAATTCTATCTCTCAGAAGCTAAAGAGTTATCTTGAATTGCGGAAGTAAAGGCTCAAATGCCTTTTCAAGGAAAGGATTCATTACTTATCCAAGGTGGAATAGTTCCAATAGGAGAGATTGCAATTTCCTTTCCTCCCTGGTTATGCATTTCATTTGGAATGAAGAGGGTGTAGGCTAAAGTACATGGACTACAAATCAGTCTTTCTCATTCATATAAGCTCACTGGTCACTAATCTAATTTGAGGATAAGACTGGAGAAAGTTTTTTGCATCTTGAAACTTTGACATGGCAGAAAGTTATTTGTTCTCCAGCTATACTCTGTTATCCTTCAGCAAAATATCTCCCAGTTCCTTCATAGGGATATTGAAGTTTCATGGGATTCTTTAGAGTGAAAGGTATTATAAAACAAAATAATTACATAATTATCTGAACATAAAATACTCTTACTCAATTCTTATTCAATTGAACTTTGAAAAGTGCAAAGGACAGAAATGTGGATGTCCTTGGACCTGGATGGCCCTTGCATTGAAAATTTAATTTTCTTTGAAGGTCTTTCTTTTCCCTCAATGTTCCTCTATTCAAAGTTAATTGAAGACTTACCTTGCTGAAATGCAATGGAACAAGTACTATCTCTAATGGTGTCTTTGAAAGTTATGAAACACTGCATAGCCCTCAGCAGTCTTCAGTAAATTTATTTTACTGTTCCTTGTAAGATTTATCATGCTTTTCTTTGTCTAAATAGGTATATGAAGAGCTGAACACACATTCACAGAAGTGCTCAAAAATTTTGCACCTTCTGCAATCAAAATGTTCAATGGTAATTATCCAGGCAAGTATGTGAAGTTTGCTTGACATACCCAAGTAAACAATTTAGACCAAAAATAAATCAGCAAAAGGAAGAAAATTTTAACTGGATCTCACAGAATCAAAACTTTTATATTGGGAATTAAAAGTCCACTAGGGAGACAAGCTTACACAGATGGGAACAAAATATATTTTTGTATGGTTATATCTATGTAAGGCTTCTTAAGAAAGATTAATGTTTCACAGAATCACAGAATATGCAGAGCTGGAAGGGACCTAAAAGGATCATTGATTACTAAGTCAGTTTAAGGCAATTTGTATGAATTAGAAGTAAAATGAATGTGCGTCTTTGGATATTCAAAGATACACTATCCCCACTGTACACTTGGACCATATTCATGCTTTGGTGATAGAAGAATTCAATCCTGAATACCACCATTTTTAAGAGTAGAAAAATCTGAGCTGATATTTAATGAAAATGGAACATGAAATGGACAACAATTTAGAAGTGATCTGGATAATATTTTGATCTACATAAACAAGCAGCTGACAGACAGCCCTTGGATAGAGATTAAATAGTCAGAGCTTTCTGGGTTTAATATTTATATAAAACATTCTGAGAGTACCTAGGTTGTGTCTTGGGTTTGCATGCTATCTCAACCTTTGCTGCAACAAAAATATTCAGATTCAAAATTTTATCTGATTATCTGGACCTCAGATTGTTCCACTTTATTTTTTCTCTTCTCAGGCATTCTGTCCTGTTCAAAGAGAAAAGAAATACCACAAATTATATCAGGTATTTGTACTGAAGTTATTAGCAATACATATAAATATTTTATCTTGATAAGATATGTATTGCACAATACAAGTGAAATACTTTGGGAAGAACATTGACTTACATTTAAAGGGCCCAAGAACAGGGTTTGTAACAATGGAGAATTCTCATTACCAAAAATCTAATGTACTGCTATTATTTTCTCATTAAAACATATGATCTGTAGTAAAATACCAACTAGTATGAAATAGAACTACAGAGATGCCTTAAGAAATAATGTTGACAGTTAAGATTTTACCATGTGAGAAAATTTATACTTTCCTTAATGTTACTTTCTCATCACTTTTGTTGATGAGAACAACCACCTTTGCAGAGCTATTTACACAGTAAAACTAAACGCTGCTCTTTTAAGTTGAAATCAGAGTACTGTAAAGTAACTAGCTGTGTTTCTGACTGCATGCTGTCCCACTCCTTTAGTACAAACAGTATCCTACTGGAGAGTTTCTAAATGAACACTTGGCTGGA
This sequence comes from Hirundo rustica, assembly GCF_015227805.2. Taxonomy (NCBI): domain Eukaryota; kingdom Metazoa; phylum Chordata; class Aves; order Passeriformes; family Hirundinidae; genus Hirundo; species Hirundo rustica. Next base: position 76,710,580 of record NC_053451.1, on the reverse strand, counting down.
AAAGGATGTCCGAAGGTCTGATGTGAAGGTAACTGAATGAAGCAACAGATGAATAAAGAGCATGTGTATTATAGCACCAGCTTCAAGACCCAAGGCATGTTTTATTCATACACCTGGATAGAAATGAAAACCAGCATCTGCTGCTTTGTTTCTGTCCTTTCCCTGTTCTGGACTTGAGGATACAATAAGCTGCAGCTCCTGGGCTGACAGAACAGAAGTATGCTGGGCCTTTATTCAGTTTCTGCAAGGGAGAAACTGAAGGGAAAGGGCTTCTCTTTTTTCCACATTGCTCCAATTGTGGATCAGGGAAAAGCAGAGCTAGGTCATGCATTACAGAAGAGATGCTTCCCTGAATCTCTGTGTAAAGGGCTCTGTTGGATACAACTGTGAGTTTGTGGATGTGTATGATGAAGCACCATCAGTGCTGATATGTACTTAGTAAAACTGCATGCACAGATAATGCCCTTGAGTTGCTATTCAAGATGCCAATGTAAATACAAAACTGGAATGTTTCTAAAGGGTAATAAAAATGTAAGATAAAATAATTCAGCAGACTTCAGGTGACATCTCTGTCCTGTATAATTTACCACAGGAAATAAATCACTGAGACAGAAAACATATGCAGTGGCAAAACATGGGCACTTGTCACCTCAGTTCAGCATCAATCCATATCTGTCTAATTAATTCAGGCTTATAGTCTCTTTTCTTCACGACAAACTTTCTGTCAAAGAATTTCTATGGATTTTTCAGAGCCCATAAAAAGCTTTATATTTGGAATAGCAGAATTGGTAGACGTCTTGCTTATCTATTAACATGAGAATATCTTATGGTTTCCTAATAATGTAAAAAATCTTAATGCTTTTGTCTATAAAGTTACCTATAAAATGGTATGTGGCCTTTTAAGTACACCATTTTGTCTGGGGCATGGAGATACTTCTGAGATGGCACTGGAGGATCATTCAAGTGAAAATTTGTTTCAGACTTCTATTGACTGTGAACACTGTAGGCAGTGCTTTCTCCCTGATGGCTTTTTCATGATTTCCCCACTGAATTTTTTTCTTACTACATTGGGGTAAGTAAATAAGCCATTTCATTTTTATTTTCCCTTCCATGAAATGCTTCCCAAGTAACTTGATTAATGTTCAAAACCAATATTTGAGCAGCCACATAATGTAATTAAAATTTCATAAAATAGCTATAATCATCCTAGCTTGGTAATAAGCAACCTTATTTATCACACAAATGATTTCTTTGGATTTTCAACAAGCACTTTATTTAGCTAACTAAATAATTTTTTTTTCTGCAGGAGGCTTGTGTTTTAAAACAGACAATTGAAGTCACAGCCAGAATGCCTTGCCGTACATACCCAATATTTAATCACAGGAGGTTTCAGCTATCTGCACATTGAAGTTAACCTGATTCATCCAGGAAAGTGTACTCGACTGAGTTCCATTTTAAACCTGTCTGTCCAAACTGCTTTTTTTTTATCTTGAAGTGATATTAAGTGCACAATGATCCAATATAAAGGTAGAATGTTATGTGAATAGGATTTTTTTTTTTTTTTTGAGTAATGTGCAGCACTGTATGGCTATCTTTAACACCATATGGGGCTTTGCTGCCAATAACAGTGACTGTGATATCTGCTGTGTGCTGGAGAACCTTAAAGCTGAAAAGAAAGGCATTTTAACTTTTTTTATTGCTCTTTACATAATCTCTATCTCCATAGTATCCCTACAGTCTAGTTCTATTTGACACTGAACGATTTAAGGTACAGTCCTACTTTAAAAGTGCTTTTGCAAAAAATGTTAGCATAAAGTTACCTATTTGTTATATCCCTGTGATTTCCAGTTCAAATTTTCTTAGCTTGCTGACTAAAATATCATTTTTTTCTATGCATCTGTTCTGCAAACCTTCCAGCAGTCTGGAAAGTAAACTGTTGTTTCTTATATACACAATACAATCTGAAAACCCTTCTGCTGGGGTTTTCAGAAAATGCTTCCTTCTGGTACAACTGTGAAAGACAAAGCATTGCTTTCAAATTTTGCCCTCATTTACCTCCCTCCATGTAGCCTAGGGCCCACAGTGGGCCTGGAAAGTACTTCTTAGTACTTGCTTGACGCTGTAGCAGAGAGGACACTGCATATTTAACTGTTCGTAGTTGTGCTGATGACATAAACAGTGGAAACCTGTAGAAAACTCTCTACTGCTGAACACATTAACTTCTGTAAGGATGACAGGATTGGAAAGGAAAGATGATAAAAAAATAGTCAGTTTTCCAGAATTATAACCAGAAAAAGCTGTTTGTAGAGTTAAATGATCCCTGTACACTACCAGGTTTTAGGAAAGATGCAGAGTTAAATATTATTCCTCAGTTCAGCATTACCCCCAGGAAGCTTTTCCTTTGTGAAAACACCAGTTGCAGCATCTGATGATTTGTGACATTGTGTTTTAATCCAGGAGGAACTTGGAATATGACCAAAGGGCGTTACAAATATTCTGCATGACTAATTATTGAACCTTCCTCTGGGTTCAAACATCCCAGTGTTTGCACAGATGAGGCCTTTGTTCATCCATCATTTAAAATGTCTTGTAGTTGGAAAGCTAACAACATTCATAAAAGACCATTCATAAAGCCTGCTGGTGACAGGGGAGGTGGAGTGACAGTTTGCATTTTTCTGGTCTTTTAACTTCTTTGCTGCTGACTGTGATTACAAACACTTTGTATCTACAGCCACTGGGAAAGCCATATTTTTTAGAGTAGCTAAAATACATTACATTAAGGCAACAGTCAAGAGACAAACCTAATTCTGCTAAAGAAAACCAGCTCCTGTCAAGCTGGAACTTATTGGATCACACTGCTGCTTTTACCGGGTCTTTACAAGTGGAAACTGGAAAGATAGGAAATGAAGGAAAGAGGGAAGCGTGTCCAAAATTTAACTTGATGTGGAGTTGGGATGCAGACCAGGTGTGCAGAGTTGGAAGCTGCTGGGTTCTGTCCTCTGGCTTTATTTTTACAGATTACCATAGCATCAAGGAAAAAAATTAGGTATGGAGGGATGTCTGGAAGGTAATGTTAAAAAAAAGAAAAAAATCCTCCTGCTCTGTGTAGAAGGGAGAGGCTGAACAGGACTCTATCCATCACAAGATGTAAGTTCTATGGAAGCTTGACTCCAGGACTAATGCCCATTGATCTCAGTGGTGCCTTCTCACTCTGACCTCTGTGAATTGCCTATGTTTTCCAGGTCTTATGCAAAGCTTCTGGAGAAATGAGACTAGATTTAAGGACTGGTCTTAAGTCTCATAAAAACATTCATAATTTCAACAGTTATAATAATCCCTGTAGTTTGAAGCATGTTGCTAGAACAAAAGCATGATAACAAGGAAAGTATCTGAAATTTCAGTATTTATTTTCATAGACATTGCTTTGCAGAGAATCTTGGACATCAAGCTTAAAGCTTCAAGTAGAATATTCCCTTCAGAAAAAGAGGAGGCACTAAATTACCTATCTTCTTTCACAGTGCCTTTCTTCCACACTCAATTTCCTTTCCTTTTTCAGGAGCATTCTGATTAGCATTTCTCTGCAGAAAATCAATACTTATTTCATAAGAATGAAACTGACTTTGAATTTTAAATTGAAATTGAACCTTAAAAACCTTTGATTCTTCAAATATGAATCTGTTAAATGGACCCCAGCATGGACTCCCAAAATGTCTGCTTCTTTCCCCATGCAAAGAATGATGTGCAGAAAAACATAGAAGGAAATTACTAGAAAACTCACACACTTGCAGAGTAGATGAGAATTCTCAATGAGCAAGTTCTGAGAAAAGACTAATGCTGTGTTCCACAATAGGTAATTATTGAACTACATCCCTCATGATGTTCTTTTCTGTTTCTTATTTGAATGACAAAAATTTTTATGCAGTGTGCCTAGTGCGTATTAAACGCTTATATGCATGCCTGCGTAAGTGCACAGGTGTCTGCATCCATCAGATGGGGAGCCTTTATGACTTCTGTGTTGAAATTCTGTTTCTAAAAAGGGAAAAGAATAGCCTGCTAAAAATAATATACGGCTCAATGAAAGAGGTATTAGAAACGATTTGTTGATATCTGTGTAGCTATCTCAAAATGTTTGCTAATTTTGGAAATGCAGGTGCTGACTGTAGGAGTCGAACACATGATTTTCACAGGCTGCAGGAAAATGGATTTTAGGATTTAATTCTACCATCTGAAGACCAAATGCCATCAGCAGTGCATACAACCACAACCTCATTGATCAAATGTTATTTACAAGTCAAGGCAAAAAATCCCCAGTCCATGTTTATTATGTTTTTAGTAACTGGATGTTGTGAAGCAGAAATTACAGGGGAGTGGACTGCTTTATTAAAAGAACAGAAACAACACAGCCACTCTTCATCTTGACGACATGATTATGACATGTTCCATTAATCTTTTTCTTTCATAATTTTTTCCTTGGGTATGTAAGTATGATCTCATCTCTTGACATATGATTGCAGAATTATTATGGTTAGAAAATACCTAAAATATCATTGGGTCCAACCTTTGATTGAATACCACCATATCAACTAGACCAGTACACTAAGTGCCACATCGAGTCATTTCTTGAATAATTCTAGGGACAGTGACTTCATCACTTCCCTGGATAATACTTTCAAATGTTTAGGAGCAAATAATTTTAGCCTCTAGAGCTCCAGGAAAGCTGTTTTTCCTGCTGGAGAGGGTCAGGGGAAGCCTTGATGAGGCTAAGATTATGGTTCCATGCACATTAATACCCAGCCTAAGCATCACTGAATCACAAGAGCAGTAAAAAATAGGTTTAGATCAGGCATGAGCCAAACAACTAACCACATTTTTGCCTGATTATTTCAAATTTTCCCCAGCTTCCCTTTGTGCCTTAGACACTACCAAAGCCAGTTCCCACTGACTGATGTTAGAGAAATCCCTTGCATACTGAAGTCCATTGAATCCAGCAGGCTCTAAAAGTTGTCCAATCATGCTGCTTATTTGTCTTCCTGTGGAAAAATATCCAGAAAGGTGTACTGTGGGGATCTTTCCACTCACAGGGACAAAGCACAGTCATGCTGTAGGCCAGTGGAAACTACCACAAACTTCTTCCTGATGACAGTCTTAGCTGATCTGGCAGACTACAGGGTATCCTACCCTTGCTCACGTTCAGTGGCTGCCAACCAGCACCCCCAGGTCCTTTTCCATTAGGCAGCTCTCCAGCCACTCTGTCCCCAGCCCTGCAGCACGACATGGGTTTGTTGCGACCCCAAGGCAGGACCCAGCACTTGGCCTTGTTGAACTGCATACCTTTGGCCTGAGGCCATGGAGCCAGTACTGTCCAGATCCCTCTGCTGAGCCTTCCGACCCTGCGGCAGATCAACACTCCCACCCAGCTTGGTGTCCTCTGCAAACTGACTGAGGGTGCCCTTGATCCCCTTGTCCAGGTTATCAGTAAAAATATTAAACTGGCCCCAAAACAAAGCCCTGGGGAACACCACTTGTGATTGGCTGCCATCTGGATGTAACTACATTCATCATCACTCTCTGGGCCCAGACATCCAGCCAAATCTATATCCAGCAAAAAGTGCACCCATTCAAGTAATGAGCAGTCAGTTTCTCTGGGAGAATATTGTCATTCTTGAATTAGTATTCATGAATGAAATGGTTTTAGAGGCTTTCCTGAAGTCCAAGTAGACAAAATCCACAACCTCCCTCTCATCTGATTAGTGGATCACCTCGTCATATAAGGAGATCAGATTGGTCAAGCAGGTCCTGCCTTTCACAAATCCAGGCTGGCTGGGCCTGATCCTTTGGTTGTTCTGCACATTCTGCCTGTTGGCACTCAAGATGATCTGCTCCGTGACCTTCCCTGGCACTGACGTCAGAGAGACAAACCTGTATACCCTCAGGTCCTCTTTACAACCCTTACAGATGGGTGTTACCTTAACCAACCTCCAGTCAACTGGGGCCTCCCTGGTTAGTCGGGATTGCCAGTAAATGGTGAAAAGTAGTTCAGTGAGTCCTTTGCCAGCTCTCTCATTACACCTGGGTGGATCCCACCAAGCCCACAGACTTTTGTGTCTCTGAGTGGTGTAGCAGGTTGCTGACCATTTACCCTTGGAATACGGGGACATCATTCTTCTCCTGACTTCTTTCTCCTAGCTCAGGGGGCTGGGTACCCTGCGAACAACTGGTCTTACTATTAAGGACTGAGGCAAGGAAGGCATTAAGTACCCCTGCCTCATCTCTGCCACTGTGTTTCCCCATCTCAGGTGGAAGAGACAATCACCTGGTCCAACTGCCTGGCCACCTCAGGCTGACTAAAAGTTAAAGTGTATTACTAAGAGCCTTGTCCAAATGTTTCTTAACCATGACAGATTTGGGGCATCGACCAGCTCTCTAGGGAATCTCTCTGGTTCCAGGTTTGACCACCCTCTTGCTACATGCAAAGTCCTGCCTGTAAGAAGGAACAACCTCATGCACCAGGATACACTGGGGACGAACAGGCAGAAAGCAGTTCTGCAAAGAAAGCCCTGTGGACCAAGCTGGATATGAGACAGGAATGTGCCCCTGGGGCAAAGATGGCCAGCAGACTCCTGGGCTTCACTAGGAAAATCAGCAGGACAAGGGACATGACCCCTCCCCTCTAATTCTACCCTAGCTGTCTACTCCTAATTTGATGAAAACAAACAAAAATAGTCGAGGGAAGTAAATATTGGCAACTATACTTTCCCTCTCAATTTTTGATTGTAAACCAGTTTATTCTGTGCCTTCCTCTTATCTACTTTTTTTATATCTGACTGAAATATTAGACATTTTTCTTCCTTCTCTCACATTTCCTAAACAAGCATAATTTAAACTACAATACTCAATGTATTACCTCCTTCACTTCCTCGCATATGTATAAATGTTTACCAGTTCCTCAAACACCTCTTCATCCTTTTTGGTTCTGATTAAACTGTTTTCTTCTGTGCTAAAATATGGGTGACAGTACCTAAGAAGTAAAAAAAAAACCCCAAAATTGGCAGAGAACCATGGAGTAATACGTCACTAGTGATACAATCATCAGTCTTTCGATAATTCTAATACAGAAATCTATGTGTTCACTCGTGCCCAAGTAACAAACCCATACCTTGGTTGAAGCAATTTGACAGTTTCTGACCTGCAGACGTTAAAAACCATGTATGAACCAATAAATCTGGCTGTTAAAAAGAAAAGAAACTGAAGTGAGGCTGGGATTTTATTACTTCACTGAATCAGATCATTAAAGTTGAGTTATAGCCCATAACAAACCAAAAGGATGAAATTATGAAATGCTGGTTCTTTGCCAAAAAAAATTAAAGCACTATAGGTTTATTTTTATCTCAGAAAGTCAATGCTCGTTCATTTAGCAGCTTTCCCAGATGCAATGAAAATTTAAATGGAAAGCTCTAGGCAGTATTATTAAATGATTTCCCCACTCTTTTATGGAGAAACAAGCAGAACACAGATATCTTAATACAGAATATGTAGGGATGATGCACCCACATAACCTCAGTGGGACAGAAATGTGCTGAAGTGAGGAGAAACATATGTCTGTTGGAAGAAACTTGGTTTCTGTCTCTCATCCCAGCCTTTGAAAGAGAACAGAGGAAACTGTGTATGTAAATCCCATCTATAGTTAGCTTCTGGTTTTTGAAAACAGACTAAAATCTGTCTCTTGTCCTTCATGTTTTCAGCGGAACTTATCTTGTGAGATTTTAATCTCTAAATCTTGTCAAGTATCATAGGATCTTCAAACATATATGAGAAAATGCACATGATCAGACACAGAAAGGAATAATTTTTCTTCTTAATCCAACCTACAGTCTCCTATTAGACAGAGCTTGACTGCACTGGTACATAGGACACACTGTAGAAGGGAGAGCAGAGAGGAAACTACAGAAAACTGACCTTGCAGTAACTGCTTTCAGTATCCCTCAAGCCTTAATTTGAAAAAGGAATTTCTCATATATAGATTCCTGACTGCAGTATTATCTAGCAGAATATGACTTAGAAGTAGTAAAATAGACTTTCCAGTAATATTATTTTTTAGACATGGCCAATAACAATGAACTTGGGCCTAAAAATCCTCTTCACTGCAGAGGAACTGATAAACCAGTCAACCTGGTGTAAAGATCATATCATGCAGAACATTTTCAATTCCTGCTCAAAATCAGGAAGGGAGCTGTACCCTAACCTCAATCATAGGGTCCCAAGGTCCAAGTCCATGCACTCAAGCTGGAAAGTGTAGGGGTTTTCCAAATTAACAAGAGCATAAATAATGAGCTGTGAAATACTTGTACAGTTCATGGGAATGATTTACACTAGCAATACCTGTTTTATTAGTGCTTTTACTAAAATTAATTTCTAATGTCCTATAAATTAGTGAAACAGAAAGTCGAGAGGAGAGGAGAGGAGAGGAGAGGAGAGGAGAGGAGAGGAGAGGAGAGGAGAGGAGAGGAGAGGAGAGGAGAGGAGAGGAGAGGAGAGGAGAGGAGAGGAGAGGAGAGGAGAGGAGAGGAGAGGAGAGGAGAGGAGAGGAGAGGAGAGGAGAGGAGAGGAGAGGAGAGGAGAGGAGAGGAGAGGAGAGTGCTGTCTTTATCTGTACAAGCATTTTTTCTTTGCAGTTCATGTGTGGATTGTAGTTTAGTCCTGTGCATGTCCCAACAGACATTGGCCCAAGGTACATTTTTAAAAATACTTATGTCAAAGATTCAAAGCAACTACACAGGACACATGTACCTTTCTCCTTAATGCATCAGGCAACAAAATTTAGAGGTAAAACACTACCACTGAGAGGACTGCAAAATATTTTAGCAAATCTCACATGCTTGTACTATGCAGAAATTCTATTCCCTAGTTTAAAAAATAATAATAAAAAAATCCTCCACTAGAGAAATAAAAATAAATCTATCAAAACAAGGGCAGAAAAAGCTAAGATTTTTTTTCTTCTTTAATTGACAAGTTTCTAACACAGACATTTTCTGCTTCATTTATCTCTGGCTGAGCTATAAAAAAGCATTTCAAAGCGTTTTCAGTGACCTGTAAGAATAGGATTGTAGAGTTTAATAGTCACAGCATTTCAGGACCTTATAATACTCTGTCACCCAGCAGGGTAATGTCAGAAAGGGACAGTTGTCCTTATTCTTATGGAAGGTATAGCAACTGTGATAATTCCTCCTTAAAATGGTTTCAGTTCCCATGATTGCTTGATCCCTGGGCAAGATAGCTGGCAGAAACATAACATTAGCCTCCTATATGCTTGTACTAAATTCCAAAAGTTACTTTTCCATTAGGAGATATGTTTGCAAGTAATTTTCAATAGTTTCTTAATTTCTATGCATGTTATTTAGTAAATAGTACCAATAGTCCAAGTATATTATGAAAAGAATTTAGAAAATTATAAATTTTGTGGTTCCTTCTGCATCTTAGCACAGAAGTTTTTGTGGATTGTTTTTTGTTTGTCTCTTTGTTTAGAAACTATTTTAAAATTAATTTAAAAAATAAATACTTTGAATTAAAACCTTTTGGTTATTAAAAAAACCCAAAAAACTCTGAAAGGGATTCATAAGAAGAGTCAGTTTGAATTAAAACTCTGTGGGGTTTTTTTGGCTTGGTTACTTAATTTTTTCCCTACAACATTTGATCTATACATATGAACAATATAAGCTTAAAACTATGCAACCCAGTCCACAAAGCAGAGAAATGTCCTTGAATATTCGGTGTTGTTAGCAGTAGTTAGTTATTATGGTACAAACTGCAGAACTCAAGTATGGGCCATTCAATTTAAAACATGTCTCTCTTTGGGAAAGAAAAGGACAGAGCACATCCATTCCTCAGAATGACTTTTTCACTGCTTTTGCTGGTTTGTGGTTTAACATTTCCATGCATCTTTAAAAACCGCAGGCATAAGACTCAGGCAAACTAAACACACAAAACATACCAAAGTCGATGTTTTGTAATTTCCTGCTTGCTTTCAGGGTATTGCAATGAATTAAACCTGAAGCTTCTCTAAAGCGATCATCCTACCCCAAAGTTAAGTACTCTATTTTTGTATTTGATTGGAATAGTCCTCCCAACACATTTGCTTGTTACGTTTGCAACGAGCTAACCTGTCAGTCAGAAGACAGGTCATACTCCTGGTGTTTCACAGGCCCAGAGCAGCAGAAAAATACAAAGTATATGGGAAGCCTCCTAAATTGTTTATGCATCAAAAGTGCAAAACTGCTATCCCTGCAGTTCTTCACACTTCATTTGCTACCCCCACTTCCACCTTATACCACGACACTCCCTGAAAGTGTTTCCCTGCTCCTGCAAAGCTGGTCAGCTGTGCTACAAGAACAAAAAGGCAGCCACCTGAACTCTCTGGTTTGTGAAATAGAAGAGGGCTAGGAATTGATGCTCCACAAGGCTTGTGGCTTCAGCTACCTTCCCAGCTCACTGACAAGAACTTTACTTAGGATGAGTAGCTTTTGCAGACCAGCCTGCAGCTGGGGAAACTGAGGGTATGGAGCTAGGGAAGTCAGGGGGGAAATACTGGAATAGGCTGTCTGCAGGAATATAGCCCTTATCACACCTGCTGTTCCTTTGCATTTTGGTGCTAGCTCATTGTGAACATTTAGGTGGTTGAGCAACTGCAACTGCTATAAAGCACTGGTATTGATGTTAGAAAATGGCTATCTAGAGTCATGCATTGGGCATACACTACCAACGAGAACCTTTAAAGTTTAGCACATGAATTTTAAACTCAATTTTCCTCCTAGAGAATGCAGCCGCACATGTGGCGTTTTTGGGTTTTGTTTGTTTGGGTTTTTTTGTTTGCTTGTTTGTTTTTTTTTGTTTTCTTTTTCTTTTTTGGGGGAGAGGTTGGTTTTGGTTTGGTTGTTCTTTTTTTAAGGAATTCTCAGATTTAAGAGAGGGGTGAGTGCAAAGAAATCTTTAGATGGGCAAGCAAAATGATTATAGCAGATAATTTAATTAACCAAAGAGTGCAGTAAGGCAATGACAAGTAATTTAAATGACATCTCTAATTTAAAATACTAAATTAGACGTTGCAATATTCTGATTGTGAGATATGAGTTTATGGAAACAAGCCTACAGAATAAATGTAATATATATTAAAAAGAGCTAAAATTGTTTATAAAATATAATTTAGACCATGAATAAATCAGTTACTTTTTTCCTAGATTTCGAGAATTGTCTGCCTTCAATCTACATGTGCTAAAATTATTGTTCATAGTCAGTTTATTAAATAAATGAATTAGCTTGTTTTGCCTTCTTCCGAGGCCTTCCAAATTCTGTTATTTGACCACTTGACTCCAATACAAAGTGGCTTTTCAAAGAAAGAAAAATGGAAGTTGAATTATGCTTTTAAATCAGATGTAGAGAAAAAGAGTTTGTCCATTCCATTGATCAAATTGCGATCAGAGTATCTAATTCTCACAAGTTTATGTGCCAAAACTTCAAATTATTTTGACAGCTTCCTTCCAAATTTTGGGGGTGCAAATCCCTCTAATTTGATGGAGTAGCCCATTGCTGTAAAGTAGCTCTAATTATGGAACCCTTTCCTGTGCTTCACAGGATGTAAGATTTTCTGATTTATATCTTCAACTTATAAAAATAATTTGAAATTAGTCAGTAGTGTTATCCTGAAGAAATAAACCGTGCAATTGGTAAGATTGCATTGTTATGAAAATCCCTTTATAAGCACAATATAAGAGTGATTGTATAGCTTGCACTGATTTTCACATCTGAGCAATTCAAATATTGAGAAACATATTTCTCATCTATATGGACTATTGGGTTTATGTTTCCTTTTCCAAAGTTTTGATTTAATAAGCATGGTTGCTGAATTCTGTTATTGAAGAATGGTAATTCAGAAATAACTCTTTTTTTGACTGGAGGAGTTCTTCCACTATATAGCAATGCACACAGAAATCTAAAAGATTCAATTTATAATAATACAACACAACAGAGCTGAGCTGTATAGAATAATATTCTGAATCCACTGTCAACCAGCCAGAATGGATTCTGCTACTTCAGGAACTATAAGGGCTGGGACAAATCTGTGATGTTGAAATGAATATATGATCACTTTTAACTTTCCATTTTAATTTTCAAGATTATGAATCTGCAAACACTCCTTTTTTCATAATTATATTTTTCCTGACAGTAAAATTTTTCAACAGATTTTTTCATAAAGAAAAATGAAACTACAGTATTGCAACATCATTTAAATATTTCTTGGCCATAAAGGTAAATAGTCGTAAGTTTTATGTAAAATAACTATAAATTTGTTTCTAGTCCCAGCTTGTTAATATCAAGGGATATCAATTTATATTACACCAAATCCTGCAGTTGTTCCTTATTTTCTTTCTTTTAATATTACTACCATGTACTCTAATCATAAATCACGACCCTGCCATAAAAAAAAAAAAAAAAAAAAAAAAAAAAAAAAAAAAAAAAAAAAGACAGGGAGGACAAAAAGAGGAGAAAAGAAATTATACAGATTTAGCATTATAGGAGAATGAAGACAAGCTGTTGTTCAAAAGAAGAGAAACTAAAACTGAGAAGAATAATAGACAATAGAAATATGTAGCACATGAATAGCACAGATTATGACAATTTTGCTGTTTCTTTGTGGGCATCATTTCAGCAAAATGATGAAAGAGGTCTGCTTTAGGATGCTCCTAGTAAGAATCAAGATCAAGAACAATGATGGATGCTGGCTATGAGACAGTTGTCTCTTTGAGAAGAAGGGAAAATTTATGAAGTTAACAGAAAGCTTATGTTAATTTAATAAAAAGGGAGGTCCAATGGATAGCCACAAAGGGAAATTTAAAAAGCTCAAAAACAGAGGAAAAACAATCCTTACAGCATTCTGAAAGCACTAGCAAGACTGCTGAACAGAAACAAGACTGTATAGGTCAAGGCCAGAAAAGGGTGACACATGATTCTGGGAGCCTGGATGAAAGGATGCCAATGCAGGAAAAAGGGGTTTATTTGGTGTAATGTAAAATTAGTCTAAAATATTTGAATGTAGTCTGGAGGAAATTGCAAACAGAGACTGATATCTGCAGTTCATACAACACCTTCTAAAAGGAGAGATGCTGCTGCAGAGATAGGTAATGCAGGTAAACTTAAGAACAGATAATGTTCTTACCTGGAGGTATCAGAGAAACAAGGTTTTAGCTTTAGTGGAAGGAAACAGGACCGGTATTGATAGTAAATTACATGCCTTCTCAGTAAAAACAAAAATGGTACATTAGACTGCTGTTAGATGAGATTACCCTGAGGTATGGCATAGTGGAAGGAGGGAATGGACAGACTCTACAGACCCTAGGGGACCTTCAGCTAAAACAAGTATATTGGAAGGGAAATGAAGAAGCAAAGAATAATAAAAGAGCAGAGATCTGGTAGCAGAGATTGAAAAGATTTCAAGAAGAAGAAGAAGATAGCAGTGCTAAAAGTGAGGGAAAGATAGCAAGTAAAAACTAATCCTTACAGCATAATTCAGCTTGGAAAAATATTCTCATGAGGGCTGTTTCATTAGAGTGGGATAAAGGTTACAGAAAAGAACAAGGCAATTGCCATGCATGTACTCTGTGATCTTATTTTACTGTCAGCATTAAGTGAGATTCAGTTGCTCAAAAATTAGACATCTAATTGTGAGTGACTTACCTTAGGCTCTCTTTCTAGATAATTTATCAGATCTATTTTAAGAGATAATGAATCACACTCTGGAAGGAGCTCCAATTGATTTGAATTGGAACATAGACGAAGAGCAATTATATGCACAAATTAAGGCAGAAATCCTACCACAAAGATCTATGTAAATCTGGCTTCAGGTTATTGTTCTCTCCCATGTTATTCCATGAGTTTGCTTTGACTATAATATCTATGGGAAGTGGACTAAGAAATCTGAATTTTTTTCTAGTATTTGATTTTTTTTTTCCACCAACTTCAGCACATTAATAGCTACATTATTTGTTTCTATAACCTTGGTCTGCCTCTCCTCTTCATATAAGGAGTGGCTATAGGGTAGACGGATGAAATACCTGTTGTGCACAAGAAAATCCACAAAAATAGTGATAAAAATAAAAGAGAATTTGTAACAATATGTACATTAAGCTATTACTATCTTTTATTTTAAAAACTATCTGACCACCTGCTGCTGCAAAATTTACCCAGGTCTGCTTGGGTGCCCTGAATTGATCCATTTTGGACACCAAAGCACCCTTGCTGTGCACAGCACACTGAACAGTAGCTGTTGCAGTGCCTGCAAATTTTATGAGCACTTAAGGGGCTGTTTCCTACATTATTTTTTCATTATATACCATTTTTGTACTGAACTGCAATGATTTTAACTGCATAGCAGTGATTTTCCTAGCACAGCACAAGCCTGACACCTGAGTACCATCATATCAGCATTGGTCCACTGCACAAAGCATCAGGTTCTATTATTAACTGAAACTGTCATATCTGTTTTGCTTTTATCTCTGCCTGATCTGCACCTGTACAAAAAAGAAAGAAAAAGGTTCTGAACGTTGCTCCTATTGCACATGAAGGGCTAAGCTTCAGTGGTCCTCTCACAGCTCTGCTAAAGGGTTGGTCCACATGACAATGAGAAGACAGTCAGATTTGCAGCTTTTATTATAAGATGTTATTTCTAAGCAGTAAGTGTTTACTCCAGAATTTTTGGGTTTTATGGTCTAATACATTCTATTACTTCGTTCATGGCACCAGATCTTCATTCAACTAAACTTTTTTTTTTTCCTTGCTTTAGAAAATCTAGAATTTTCAAAACTAAATTAAAAAAAAAACCAAACTTAATTAAGGTTATGACAGTTTCCATATATGCTTGCAATTATTTGAATTCAGTGAGCAAGAAACCATTGCCTTTGTATTCTTTCCAGAAATCGTCAAGTTTAGTCAGAAAGTGAATTGTGTGAAGCTATAAAAACTTAACAACAGTGGTAAGTCTCACTGATGCAACTACTCATTGATATCACTTTATCAAGCTATTAGGTATTTGAAACAACCTTGCTTCTATGAAAATTTTCAGGGCACCAGTACTTCGAAGTGTGAAGGCTATAAAAATGTAGCTGAAATAGCTTTTCAAACCTCTGACTGAACTATGCAGCCTTTAGAGTTAAGAATGTCTTTCGCATTATGACTGTACCTTTTGGTAGAGATGTAGAGAATCTCGATTTTTGCCTTTTAAATTCCATGTGCAGGGTTTCTTTGTAGCGTTTTAACATTTTCTTTCAGCAGTATAATCCAAATTTCAGATTTTGTCTTCTGTGTCTATAAATACACTTTCAATGTCAGAATAACATATTTCACATGAGTTTATGCTGTATTTGTAAGAGCTTCATTTTGAATGAAGAACTATCAAATTTTGTGCAGATGATATATAAATGGAAACAGCATTATTTTCTAAAATGTTGTAACAGCCTAGATTTTACTGACAGGGAAAGGAAATTGAGCATCTGAACCAAACAATAATGGAAAGCAAATACTTTCCTTCTGTGCCTCTGATTTTAACAAGCTCTCGCCGAGCTGATCTCTTACTAATCTCAGCTTCACTGTGCTGCATGTACGATGTGTATGCACACACAAATCTGGCTGAAGACCATTCAAGATCTTCATGCAGCAAGTTTGTCTTTGAGAGACTGAGAACATGTCATGTAAAGATCAAACTTGTAACCAAAAAACACAGGGTTACTATCAGTGCTTCTAGAAAACTAAGGAAACTTAGTAGGTAAGCAATAAAAATGGTGCTGAGTATACTCAATGCCTACTCACTGATGGCTGGCCTACAAGATTAATTAGTTAGAACAAATCAAATTATTTTAAACCAGTCTTTAGATAGTAAGTTTTTACCCATATACACATTTTTATGACACATTTCTAATGTGAAACAGTAAGAGGCACTGGAGAGCAGTTACCTCAGGTTTACTTTCTAAAACCCTCTATGCTTTAACCAAACACTGGACTGAAGAGGAGTTTCTTTCACAGCAATCTCAGTGGGGTCAGAGTCACACATCTCCAGAGAAAAGACCTTTATGACACCATGTAAAGGTGACTTTAGCTGTGTTTTTCTGCCAAATCATGAAATGCTTTGGGGAAGAAAAACAATGTTGATTCAAATGTTGAGTCAGCTTCTCTCATGCACTACTACAATACACCCACGTGCTCAAAAAGACAAAAAAAACCTCAGGGAAAGATTCCTTTTTTTTTTTTTTTTTTTTTTTTTTTTTTTTTTTTTTTTTTTTTTTTTTATTGGTGACAGTAAGTAAAATGCAGTTTGAATCCTGAAGTCCTAGTGATTCATATATGAGCACAGCGCCAGCCACACCAAACTGACAGCTTGCATGTTCATTTGCAACTATCCCAAGGGACAATCAACTCTACAGCAAAAATATTATCTAAGGATAAGGACCTCTGTTTAGGACACACCAAGCCATCTGTTCTTGTGAATTACAAATTAAAAAGTGACAACAAAAATAAAGTAGTTGATTTTTACAAATGAGATTTGAAAAGATCAAAAGTATTTTTAACTTTCCTTTGCCTCTTTGTTGTTTTCTACAGTTGCTGAATGGCACATTGGCCATGATAGATTCTTTTGTCTCTACGTTTTCCTCTCTCCTGTCCTTCCTTCTTGCCTCCTACCTTCTGAACAATAGGTTACATCTTTCCCAGTTTTACACACTGAAGATTTTACAGAAATTTGATTTTCTGACTTCATCTATGCAGCATTTTTGCCGTTAAAATGTTGCCCTCAGTTTCATAAAAAATACATATATTTCACCTGTCAGGTTTCAGCCTCTCAGCAGATGCCATGTTGCTCCATCAGTAATGATGATTATACCAGAGGTCACTGTCAGAGACATGCTGCCATTTCACTGATGTGATAAAAAATGTGCATAAAAGCTCTTCATTTATGCATTACAAATTCCCTCCTAATCTCACCTATTCCACTGTACAGTTGTAAAAGGAAAGCATCAATAAATTTGTTGGCTACAAAGTTAATTTCTCCTCATCAGCAGGGATTTCAGGCTGTGTATGTTCTACTGACAGTGAATTTTTGCAGAATGTGGTATTTCACCCCTGCGATTCAGCAGGTAGCCTCATTTGGGTTCTAATTGCAGAGTGTCAGTATCTGTTCAGTTTTTATCCTGAATCATATCTTTTCAGGCTCTTGTCCTTATCTGACCTTGATAAACTGATTGCATTTGTGAAGCTTACAATATGCTATTTAGACTCCTTTTCAGATGAATTATTGGTTGAGCAGTTGGATACAGTTGGTTAATCTTCCTGTGCCTTTGGGCAAGAAATCATCTCTGCTGAAAGCTCCTGTGATGAAAGTTAGAAAATGTTCAGTTTTACTGGGGGAGGAAGAAAAGGCAGGGGATAGGGGATCTTTCAATGTTCTCCGATTAATTTTTATTTTGTGCCATTATTGTATCTTTCAAAGAATTTAGAGTATATTGTTCCCTTCAGAATTAGGAAGCTTATAGGAATACATATGGTAAGTTCTTTACTAGATTTTTGTGTCCTGAAGGGAAAGAAACTGTAACTGGCAGCTCATAATATCTATTTGAGTTATTGCTGAAGAAAGTTCTCTGAGTGGCAACTCTAGATGATAGAAAAGATATTTGACTATGGTAGCAGCTAACTTCAACATTGGACATAATAAAATACTAGGTTTTATCTTTGAAAAATTTAGATTTCTTTTTAAAATTGACAGAAGGTGTTGAGACTAGATTTTCACTGAACATCACTCTAACTATTAACACTAAACAGTGTTAATAATTATGAGAAGAACACAAAGGAGGATGAAGAGGCCAAAACTTGTGTCAGGTTTCCACCAAAATGGTAATAAATGCCAATGGAGATGGAAAAAAATCCAAATATCCCAGGAAACTGTATTGTCACCGGACTGTACCTTCACTGAGACACCGGAGTGGTTTGATCTCTTCTATGTGTTGGCAATACTTGTTTAGCTTGTCAATAAAAAGTATTGCCAGATGGTAAGTGAATCAAACTCTTCTTTAGTGCTTTGTCACTCAGGAGCTAAGACTTATGGATGACATGTTGAATGTCTCTGTAAAACTCCTCAGCCAGAGAAGAATTATGGACATCACCCTGGACACAGACAGCTCTCACTACAGTACTACAAAAGTAGGTCTGTAAATTCCTAGTGGACTAGACAAAGTGAGTTTGTTACTCTGGATTCAGTGGGCATCTGGGAAAAAGAACACAGACAATCTGTATTCACATCTGAGAGCACTGCAGGAAAACAGCCTGCATCACCACCAACTAAAACAATGATGAAAAAGAACCACTCTTTAAAACAGAGTTCTTCAGCAGTCTCCTTTGGAATTAATGTCAAAAAAGGATTTGTAGCAGCAGATATGAGTGAGGTCCTCCTCTTCAGTAGAGGGAAGTACCTTCACAAAATGCTTTCTGTTGCTAGTTTGAAAAAACCCACCAACGTCTTAGATATGAAGAAGAAAAAGAAGTAGACAATTAGCAGAGGGCAGTATCAAATGTCTGTCATTCTGCTAGGCTTGAACTGCTACACGGGAAAAAATGCAGTAAGAAGGTGGTAATTGAGATAAATGAGTGTCTTGGTTTGAAAAGACAGGAATTTGCTAGGGAGAGGCGGGGCCTCTCTAGGAATGGGGAATTCCAACCCCTTCCCTCTGTGTTATTATAATTTGGGAGATCAAAAAAAAGAAACTTTTCAGTCAGAGCTATGGGGAAAAGGAATAACAGTCCTTTACTAGTAAATATAACTGGACAAACAAACAACAGCAATAATAATAATAATAAACAGAACTAAGAACCCCGAGGGGTCTTGTCTCACGAGTCCCCCGGGCAGTCTGATCTCTTGGGACCCCGAGAGCACCAAGCCGAAACTCCGGGGGCTGATGACTGGAAACGGTGTGTTGTCCCCAGCAGGCAGGGGGATGTCCTGGCAGGCAAAGTGAGCAGTGCTGAAGAAGGTGTGACAGCTGGATGAGGCTGACCCAGCTCCAGCAGGGCAGGCAAAGGGCTTCGAATTCCTGGGCGCTCCAGCAGCTGATAGAATTCCCAGGACCAGACCCTCTGTTAACAGCGGACTCATCACGCAGCCAGCAGTCGCTGGCTCTCCCAGCCCATACTCTCCCAAAACCAAGAGCAGAAGAACCCATCCTCAGCTCCCAGAGCCCCCGAGCCTTTCCCTTCCCCGCCCCCTCCCCCCCCAGCTAAGTGATCTACTTCTTTTGTACGGGTCAAGTACCCTTTAAGCATCAGTATTTAGTCTCCTAGCTACTTATGGGGGGAAAAAATTCCACAGGAAAACTTAACCCCCAACAATGAGTAATTCCTTCCATTCACAATGAAAAACGCTTCAAGGAAGAGACCCCATCTCTGCCAGTATTACAAATGTCTTATTATAGCTAATTAGTTTGTGTAAAAATTCCATAATTGTAATTTTAATTATAAATACACGTGCATTGTAATAATATTATTTGAGGGGGGGAAAAATACCCCTACACTGCAACTGAAAAACACAATAATGCCATTTGCAAGTTGACCTTTAGCAGGTAACAGCCTGATGCCTCCTCAGCAGGGCAGGTCCATCAGTTCCAGGCACCACGATTTTTACCACTATTTCAGAAGCACAGCGCTACTATTTACGAGCAACTACGGGTCCTGGCCTTCATCATGCTGGGTATTACATTACTAGTTTTTTGCAAGCACTTCTGCTTGACTTTCACCAGTGACTCCCCCAAAGAAGGCTGAGGCAGCTGGACTCACAGGACTACCAGGAAATGGTGGAAGGTGCAGAAGGTAAACAGAGAAGTAAATGGAGAGGAAAGAAGATTTCAAGAGGAAAAGATAATTGCACAGGTTATAGCTGAAGGCCAATGATTTACAAGAGATTGTTTCTCAAGAATATCTGATTTGTGGAAAATTCAGGGATTATACAGATTAGAATTTCTTATGCTTTTCTATAGATGGGTATGATAAAGACAAATGTCCCTTCGCTTTTTTAAAAAATTGAATATACATGATTTTCCCTCTGAACTTCAAAACACGTCAATGCATTGGACCACAAGTAATTTTCCCCAAAATATTTTCAAGAAATGTTGATTAATATTTAGTTGATGATTCCTCTAATTAATTTAGATACATTTTACGAATACCTGCAAATATTTTAAATCAGTAACTTTGAATACTTTTTTAAGGCTTCTGGTTACCTGCTCATATACAAGTGGTGGTAGCACATGCTTTCATTAGCTACAATTATGACCTTGCTGACAAATGTATTTGATAAAACACTGACTACTGGGGAAAAACCGCAGGACAAGAGTAAGATGAATTAGCCTGTTCATCTGGCAAAATAGAGCAAAAATCTTCCAACCTTACATTTAAATATTAAATAAAATGGAAATTTTGCTCTCACACTCAGCAAAATACTAGAAAAATGCCCAAAGTACCTTGCCTATCCATACAGACATCTTTTCCTTCATCAGTTGTGCTCTGCAGCTCAACAAACTTCACAGCCATGTAAGGGAAATAAACATGAAGGGAAAGCATGGAGATCTCAGTTAGCATGAAAGCAAGATGAAAAATGAAGCATTAGAACAGCCAAAATAGATAACAAGAAGGTCTGTTGAATGTCTGGCTTTCTACTTGCTGAAAGAAGTGGAAGCTTTAATTATGATTCATGGAGTCATTAATATTTTCTATGCAGGAAAGTTAATGGAATAATGATTTTTAATCTCTGTGGGATGATTCCTGATGTGTCTAAACAAAAATAGTACTGATGATGTATAATGCATAAAGAGCATTTCAAGAAAAGGAGTCTGGCTGAAATGAAAGGACACTTAAGGACTAAATGTTCAAGGATGCCTTTTACAGTTTCAGATCAGGGCACAGGCACTCAGGATCTCAGTCTCCCAGGATCACAACCAAAGTGCAGCTGAAAGGCCACTTTTGCTTCTGCCTGCTTTACATGAACATAACAATTTGTACCAATTCTTTTAATGCTCTCTTTCCCCTCCATAACTGCCTGAAAATAGTGACTGTTGCAGGGCTCTCTGCCCTGGTGATGAAAACCATGTCATTAGGGGCAGACCCTCCCTAGCTGCAGGCTGCCTTTCCACTGGAGCACACTGGTGGCGAAGTACCAGATTTGACTTGACTGGTTCATTTCAGCAGTCATCTTGTGTTCTTCTTGTTCTCATCCAATTAAAGTCATCATAGCTAATTAAAAAAAAGTGTTAGCGTTACTTGGATATAAGACATAATATTTTCCAAAATGAGGTATGATTAAAATATATGAGACAGCTACGGAGCTTTGTACAGAACAGCTCTACAGCCTGCTTATATTTCCTTGCACTGTAAAATGTAAATCTAAGCTGAGTGCTCTTCTAGTTTATTTTTTATTCTTTTTATTCTTTCGTGGAGATTTTGATATATATTACTTTGTACTTTTTGTTCCCATAGTTTTAATTCCTTTCTTCCCTACTTCTGTCCTCTCCCTCCAACCTGTTTTCATTTGCTTTATGGAACAAAACAGGTTGCTTGACACAGTAATATTTGTCTGCTGTTTCTAGGGGTGATTAAACTTTTATCTAATTATTTCACTTGATTGCCAGACCATTGTTCCTCATTTCTGATGTCTCCAGTGTAAATGTCTGCGTCATGTAAATGTCAATGGAAGGTCCAAGGCACCTCTGCAGCATCTCATACTTTTCAGTTTGAGCCACTTACATCAATATTATACAGACAGCATGGGAAAGAAGAGGAAGGATTTGCAAGCCTTCATTACAGCCACTGCCCCACCCTGTGCTCAGTACTGATGCAGAATCAGTGTAACCTGCACAGGACAAGCATAAACACACTGGGACCAGCTTGCATCAAGGCTTGACCAGTGCAAGCAGGTTTGTTGTTTCTGCTCACTCAGGGAGGCCAGTTGTTTCTGCCCACCCAGGGACACCAGTTGTTTCTGCCCACCCAGGGACACCAGTTGTCGGGGGCTCCTTTGCAGGAGTTTAAATTCCCCGGCATTCAGGTGGTTTTAGAGTCTTTTTTGCCCTCTGCAAAGCTCTGTGCCAAACGGATGAAAGAGACGGAGTCTTCAAGGTTGCATGCTTCGTGTTTATTGTTTCTTATCTTACAATTTTCTCAGTGTCCAGCAAGATGTTTGCTGCAGCTCAGACATCTGGTGACTCCTCCCAAGCTGGGTTGTCCTTATCTTTTATACTAATTGCTACATATTTCTTATTTACTATTTCTCGCCAATGCCTATCACTAATACTGAAAAGGTCATCTTTACTCTGACCCAATCCTCACTAACTACTTTGTGCCAACGTCACTGCAGAAATGGAGTGAGGGAACAAGAAGGAAGAAGAAGGAGACAATGCCCAAATTCTCCATCTTGCCCCATTCACTTCAATGCCCAAAATCCCAAACCCACTGTTTTTTCACCCTGTGATATACTAAACTACTATTTTTCACACTTTTGTGGCCTGTAAACCCTCTTGCAGTGCAAGAAGCCTCTCCCATGGACTGAAATCAAATCCAGTGTCTCTCTGAGCTCTGGGCTCTGGGCTGGGGTCCCAGACCCCCCTGCCCAGGTCCCTGACCCTCCAGGGCAACCAAAGGAATGCCCTGGACTCCAACAGTTTGTCTCAGAGATTGAGACATTGTTATTGGCATTTCAGAAAAAAACCCAACAAACCCCACTCTTCTTGGTTACTTCAAGCACAGTTTTAAAACAGGCAGTAGTCAATGACACAAAAATAAATAATCTCAATTCTTAAACTCAGTTCAGTTTCACATGAAGAGCAGAGTTGCCATTGGCGCTCTCTTCCTTTTGTATATGAAGTTATGAAATTTCTTTGAATTGCCATTACGGCTCTAGAGAAATCTCACTAGTGGTGACTGCTTTGTATTGCAATAGGTCTTCTGCTACTGATGTGCAAAGGTGCTCAGCATGCTCAGTCACTCCTGATTTTGCTGGCAAGTTACAAACCCTCACTTTTTCTATTAACTAAGTTCTTAAAGTTTAAAGGTGATAATGGATGAAAATTATGATTTAATCACATTGTACAATTTATTTATTTACAGTGTCCTGAAGATAAGTCACTGAGCAGCAATTATGAACTATATAATTTCCAGAGAACCTCTAAACAAAGCCTTCTAATAAAATTATAATTTTGAAATCCAGCTGCTCTATCTTGTAAAACAAACTTCTAAAAATATTACCTTCAGAACTGAAGATACAGCTGTTATGTCACTAAGGATGACATATTTTTACACAATCGAGATAATTTTAAAAATATTTATTTCTTTTGAACATTTCTAAGGACAGAGATTCCACAGCCTCCCAAGAAAACATTTTCTGGAGCTGACCTCTATCAAGAAAAGAAAAATTTCTAATGCATAAGTAAAATTTACAGTGTTGCAACTGGGTTTTTTGACTTTTGCTCTACTGTGCACCTTTAAGAAGTGTTTAGCTCCCTCCTGCAACCACCAGTCGAGTATTAACAGCCAACAAGAAAAAGCCTGCAAAGCCTCTCTTCTCAAGATTGAGCAAAAAGCACTCTCTCCATCATATCAACAAACATAGTGGGTGAAACAGACAAAAAAGCTAATGAATTATTTCTTTATTTTTGCACTCTTGGATTAAAAAGTGACCAGCTGGAAAACTACTGTTCCCAGTGGATAAATTACTGTGCCCAGAAAAAAAATGGCCCTGCACATTTTCAGAATCAAGTTTGCCTTCTAAGCAAAATGCATTTCAATTTTTAATTGTGGAGAAGAAAAACTTAAAAAAATAAGCAGAAATTATTTAGTCAACTAAACTTGTAAACTCAATACTGCTAAGTCACTTTACTCCTTCTCGTAGGTTATACTTTGTGAGGACAAACTGCAGTAGTAAAAAAAAAAATTAAAAAATTTCTTTTTAAATTGTCACTCTAAAACATTTTTGAGTAGTTTAAAGGTACTGTAAATATTTTATTTTAAATTCCTAGGTCTAGTCATTGATCATACCAATACTGCATCAAGGGAGATAATGAAGTTTTTTTAAAAAAATATTTATTTTTTATTTGTTTGCTTGCTTGTTCTTTTTCCAGCCAGAGCAACCTGTCAGGTGGTACACCTTTATGGGACACATATAAGCCAACACTGACATGATCAAATAGATGGATTGATGGCCAGTTAGAAGCTTTCCACAGGAGCATCTTACACAGGCTAGGACTAATACCAGAAAGAATCCCCCCAGGTGCTGTTGTAATGCACCTCCCACTCCCTAGTGAGCATTTCTGTATAAGGAAAAGGGTTTCAGCTTACCTGAAACATATAAAGAAACCAAACTAGAAAGTTCTGTGTCGTTCTCTTTATAATTGGCCAATAATTTATAAGTGCCAAGAGAGAAGCCCCTGTTGGACCTTGTCACGGTCCTTCAAAGTCTGTATTTTCCTTATTGGCAATTTGCCAGTGGAGCCCACCTAGACTATTAAGGACTAAAGGGACTACACAAAAGAACCAAAGAGCTTTTCAGGACTTCCATAACAGTGTCAGAATGGTCTCTGCACTGTGTTTGATCTGCATTTTCTTTATCTGTTTATGTTTATTATTTTCCTTGTTAACCGGTGTTAAACCTTTTATTTTACAAAGCATGTCCAGGGAAGTTGTCTTGCTACGTGATTTAAGCCATTTACCTGAACAGGGAAGTATTGGAAACCCCAATATAATGTGCTCCTTCATGAAGGAAATGAAACTTTGGTACCTCTCTTGGATTTGTGTTATAACTGGTTAGGGAGCTAAATTATCTGAAGCATAAATAGCATCTCCTCAATGGACATATGTCAACAAGAGAAGTAACTGATCATCCAAACTAAACTGCAGTGCAAAGGCTTCCTTTTGGGATGAACTATGAGAAAGAAAAATAAAATACAGAGATTATAGAAAACACTATTGAGACTATATTAAGAAAACTATATTAAGAAATATAAATATCTGATTGACTGAAAAGCACACAGAGAGAGGTGAACATAGGAAAAACACGAATCTAGAAAAAAATTGATCAGCAATTTAAGTGGAGAGTTCTAAACTAAAAGTTGAAAATTCTATTCAGTATTGGATAATTCATTTTGTTATCTATGAGTTGAGATTTACAAATGGAAACTTGCAAATAAGAGCAGCCTTTATGGAAGGCTACTTGATCTTCACTCATATGGAACTAGTATCATCATGTGTACATCTTTGTACTATTTTGCTCTTTATGCATAACATATTCACTAACACACAAGTTTGCACAAGTGTTCACAAGAATAAACTGTTTTATAAACAGATTCTTACAAAAGTGAAATTAGAGTTCACTGACAGGAGTTACAGAAGGCTTTCTGCTGGATTTCTTTGAAACCTGCTTGTCACTTCCACAGTCTGTATTAGTCAACCCTCCACTTCCACTGAAAAATGTATCAGTTGTTACCTTGTGATTGGAGAGGGAAGGGACCTTTAAGTATGTGGGATACTACTTGTTTTAAATTATAAGATTTATTTGTTTTTGTGCATGAGAGAGTGTTAAGGACAATTCTTAAATTTTAATGTTTTTTCCAAAGAGGACTAGTATCCTCAGCGGAGTACATTTTTCACTGTACTCCAGTGTAATTAGACCTTCCAGGTCATCAAGAGAATGCTTGTCTGTCCATAGCCATAGGAAGGAAATGATTCATGTCTTTAACACTCTCCTCTTTCTCTCCCTGATTTTAGTGCTGCTCATTGAATGTCCGAAATGTAATGACAGCAAGGAAAAATCGATCCTATTAACACCAAGAGAGGCAAGCAGAAGAGAAAAGCTTTTCCAAAGCTTTTAGCAGAGTTATACAGAGAATACAATGGGGAATCAACTTCAGCCCTTGTGGAGCTACATATATAAGCACAAACAGGTAGTGTCTGCCTAAGTTTAAAAAATAAAAAAAGAAAAAAAAATCAAAATTTATATATGTATAAAATTATATATAGATGAGACAAGAAAACAAACAAACCCAGCAGTGTTTCTCTAATTTATGTTATACCTTCCTTTGAAAGAAATTCTCCTTTCCATAGGTTAACTGCCTCAGAGTGTGAGTGCCTCAGCTGTACCCATGCTGCTCTGGGCGCTAGAGATCTTGCAGTGCAAGCTTAATATCTGCCTTTAGGGTCTCTTGCCTTACTCAAAGAACTGCTCCAGACAATTTACAGGGTAATCCCAATCCTAGAGTGCATTTATAATATACAAGAAAAAAAAAATTGTGGCTTTAACATATGGGAAAAATAATCTCAACTCATCTGGGAATGTGTTGGACCATCCAAGCAGATACAGTAGAATGGCCAAACTATGTAAGGCACAGATTAGGTGACACTGCCATGTCCAAGATGGCAACTGAAGTGATCCTGGGTTCTCTGTTCCCTCATATTTCCCATACTTGGTTTAATAAAAAGAGCATAGCCCCAGAATTTGGTAGCTCTGTGCGCTGTATACACTCTCTGCTGATTTCTTTTTTCAAGGCAATAGAACAGAAAGAAGCAGCCAATGATGATATTTGATTTTCATCTATGTTCTGTATGCCTCAGTATCTCTCACCTTTTGACCCAACCGATCCATGTTGTTAAGAAAATCCTACAGTCAGTAATGAGGACAGCCAATTCCTTTTTCTGAAAGGTCAAACTCAGAAACAAATCCAACTCACAGTTTTCTGAAATGTTGGAATAAAACATTCCTTTCACTTGACTTTGACCCCAGGGCACATCTGATCTGAGAGAATAACTGGAAGTTAGGACTGGTGTAAGAGACTTCTAGAATTCATGATTCAAGGGATCTACAAATAACCCCAGATAGGAATCCTCTTGTCTGAGCATTTAAAAGTATTGAGAGAATCACTAATTCAGTGATAACACCAGGTATTCATTTAAATGCTGCAGTTTAAAGCTGAACTTGCATCAGCACGCTTCCTCTTTTGGGAAGGGGTTTCTTCCTTTATGGGTAGGATAGTGCAAAATATATATATATTTTTCCTGAAGTGCATATACATTTCCATGCCCTAAGGTGCAGAGATCCAGGAAGGAAATGTGTAAATTAGCCTGACCTGAGATCTGGGGTGTAGGGACTGGGGGTAGAGAAAGAGAATCTTTGCAATAAACAGTGTCAATGAAGGGGCCATTATCTGCAGATGCTGTATCCTCCCTCCTCCCTGGTTCACTTAGTGCCTATCATCTCATCCAGGACAGGTTTTAGCCTCAAGTTAGGCTACAGTTATTCTGCAACATAATATTTAAAATATTCTTGAAGATTTTGGGTCAGGTTTGCCTGTTTGCACTCTGACTTTCTTTTTATGACTTTCTTTTTATAACTAAGCTGGCAGCAAAAAGCAAAAATACTTTACAAAATCTGTAGATAAGAGAATAAGTGTCAGAAGGAGAAATCGTATTCCCTTCAAGCATCTCATTTCAACTGAGACAGACAAGGACAGAATACAGAATTACTGCCTTGTTTCACAATACAAAACACACTACCTGAGGATAACCATTTGAATATGACTTGTTTCCCCTTAAGAAATTAATATAACCTCTGAACTTTTAGAGTCTGCACACAGACACTCTTGCATATAGCACTGTGTGAAACTTCACATATTGACAAATTAGAATGCTGTTTTTGGCAAGGCAGTGATCTGTCAGATTAAATCTAAAACTAGAGAAAACAGCCTTTGGCCTGTGTCTGCAGGTATAATCTACAATCTGTGTGACCAAGTCAAAACGACTCAATCTTATTGGCTTTCCAGCTCCACATTGATCTTTTAAATAAGGATATCTGAAAGTAGAGCAAACCCTTACTTATAATGGCAATTCTTAATATAAGAGCAAAACAGATGTTGATTGATACTAGAGACCAGTCAGAAAGTTTGTTTAAAAGTGTCCTTGTGGGACTCGGACCAAAGTTTCACCAGCCCTAGGGCAGCAAACACATGCTGTACACATGCATGGTAATGATCACAAAAATTTAAATTTCAGCAGTTAACTGGTTGTATGCTTTGTGAATTCTGTCAGGAGGAGGAAGGTGGTATAGTGGCACCCACTTCTCTGAATGGATTGCAATCTTAAGTACTGAAAAGTACTGGGTTTATACCAACAGTTCTGGGTGGGTTTTTTTCTGATCCCTTTATTCATTGAGAAGTCAGAATTCCTTCAGACTGAAATATAAAGTAAATGGAGAAAACCTGAATAATTAATGACTTGAAACAGAAGTAGTCAGTGTTTTTACAAACCCCCTGACACCAATTTTAAATAAAAAGGAATGCTAATACTTGGGGGAAAAAAAGAGTTTCTAAGGTCCTATTAAATGTTTCAAGCCACAGGTTTAAACATCTGACTAGAAGAGCTCATATTGGAGTATGGGAGGACTAGGTTAAACAAATCAGTCTCTGGAGACTTGAACAGAGTCAGCACACTGCACACCTGAAACACAGCGAGCCCAGGGAAAGAAGTTCCTGGAGAAGTTCATATGCTAATATGCATATATAAAGCTGAAAATAAAACATAAATCCTGAAATTTACATTAAAGAAGAATGCATATCTATTATTATCAGTACATAGCTGCCTGTTACTGAGTGCAAAAACAGATTTCTTCCTCCTTCTACTCAGCATTCAGACACCACTTCCAGACAGAAATGAGAGGTCCATGGGCAGCCAGGGGAATTGGGAATGCTGAGGGGAATCAGCTAGTCATGTCCAGCCTACTGGAAAAAACAGAGAGCAAACCCCATGTGACAGCAATACTACCAGAAAACTGTAAAACAGTAAGGAGAACAAAAACAAAAACAAAACCAAAAAACAAACACCCCCCAGGAAGAAAACCTCACACTAATGAATACCTTAGTGTTCATCTACCTCCACAGTTTTTACTTCCATTCCTTTCCACCTATTTCAACCTCATATTATTTTTTTCTAACTTTTTAAAATTTTCAGTACAGGAAAATGAGTTGTCTACAAAAGCCTAGAGAATATATTCTTAAAGTTTGCCTCTCTAAATCTTTCTCTTCTTTCCCCAATGTCTGAAAACTCGTGTCTAAAACTAAGAAGTATGCTCACAAAAAGCTTATGCCTTTTGGATATATATACTGATTACAGGTTTTGAGGGAATTATTCTCTTCCACTTCCAGGTATTGTTTCTCTTCACTGTTGTGTCTCTTCCTTCATTGTCAGAATTCTGTGTTCCATGCAAAATTGAGCTAAAAGATATTGAACAACAACAAAAAAAATCCAAACAGAAGAGCGACTGCTTTGAAATGCTCTCATTAAAAATATGAAAACCTAAATCTAAATCAACAACAACAAGAAAATCTCTTTCCCCTCAAAAATCCATTCACAATTATGTGCTGTAGTGGTACCATGAGAATCCAAACAGATAAAGATGTGGCCCATCCAAGCTTTACACTGAATTATTCTGTAGGGCAGAAAAAAGTCATAATTACTAGCTCATGCAGCGCAATGAATTCAAATCAATCCTGTGGAATAAGGCCTTAGGGTTACAGATGTAAATTGTATGCAATAGACCTAATACATCTCTCCCAGTCCTTTTATTGTAGATATTGCTGATTGATTTGCTGCATTAAAGTGCAGCAGAGATTGTTGTGATATGAATTAATATTAACTGGTGAAAAACATACTTATATAAATGTGTCACAACTGTTTAAGCCACTGGAAAGTCCTCCCCTTTAGTTAGATCTGCAATGTACAGAATGAACACCCTAATTTATTTAATGTCATTTTAATGGCTTCAAGTTACTTTTTTTCTTATATAAATGTCAAATTCAGTTGAAGATTGTAAGTCTTGGCTATTGTTGAAAGTCCATTTCTTGTGGTTGAAGTTACTAATAAAATGTTAATCAGGCTTATTTCTTGCCCTGCGCTACTAGCTATTGCTTCAGAGCAAAACTCCTAAGATGTAAAGACAGGTTTTGTACAATCAAGACCTCCCTGTGGCATTAGAAATTACACTCACTTTTCTTCTTCCTTTTCGCAGATTGTTTATTCCATCAGGAGTAATTTACTCTAATTAGAGTCTGTGTGTTCTGAAACTGTAACAGTTTCTCCAGGACAAGTTAAACAATATTGTCTCGCTATTTGCTATGCCCCTATCAACTTCATAAGCAAACTTTAAACCTGAATAAATTAAACCTAGAACACAGCATTTGTCAGACGGGATCAGACAGCTGGTCTATCACAGTGCCCTGCCTGCCACTGGCAATGATCAAACGCTTCATGGTCTTGAGCAAGATGAAGTATGCCTGGTGTACCCAAGGCAATATTCTTTGTAGCAGAGGGAGAATTCCTTACTGGCCTCCCTAGGTGATGGATTATTTCCCTGAAGCTTAAGCTTTTATTACGACTTTGCTTTTGCTTCTTTAACTAAGGAAGTAATAGATATCAAGTCAGAAATTCTTGTATGTAAAACCAGAGACATGCTCTTTATTCAACCTGATTCTTCTTTCCCGATGTGGAAACAAGTGTTGCAAAGCGGCTCATGCATAAATTCACAGAAATCAAAACCACTCATATCAATGAGTGCAGGATCTGAGGGCAGTCTGTGGCAAACTGTCATCTGTGCCTTCTTCTGTAGCCTGTGTCCTCGTCAAGTTTACCAAAAGGTTTCTTGTTCTTTTGGTAGGGTAACAGCCCCACTTCCCACTCAAGAATATAAATGAGTCATTTCTCTCCCTGTCATTTTCCCTAGCTCTGACTGCTTTAATAATGTGAGGGATTTGGGTTTTTTTAATTTGATTTTTTGCTTATTTGATTTTTAATAATTTTTGTTTTCTTTTATTTTCTTTTGTTTTCTTTTGGTTTGGTTTGGTTTTTGGGTTTTGGTTTTAGTTTTGGGTTTTTTTTGGGGCATATAATAACTCCTTATTAGACTAAAACATTCCTGGGTGATACTATTTATTTTATATTATCTTTGTGGGACAATTGTTTCAGTCATAGCACCATTTGCCTTAAAATCATAGGATCAAAGTTATAAGACATAAGGAAGCAAGAGAGTAATATTATTTAATTCACAATGTCATCATGATGATTTTATCACTTTCTGTCTTTTTTAAAAAATTATTTTCTTTTTTGAGAAAATCCACTGTGGGTTTTTATGTTTTTAGCTAAACTGTCACAAACAGCATAGGAAATGTCAAGCAGAAAACTCCCACAAGAAAGATTTTTCCCTAGAAAAGCCATTCTCTCTATCCTTTCATGGTTTCTCAGCTTCAGATTAAAAAAGCAAAAACCCAAACCTTATATAACAAACCCACAAAAGATCAATTATTTTCAGTTATTTTCACCCATGAACCTTATACTCAGTTGAATTTCATAGGCATCATGCTGCTCAGGGGCAGGGTGTCTGCATCTGCATAGCTATGGATTTTAATTGCCAAATCATGCTAATTAGGTAAAAAACCTTAAAGACTGTTATTAGCAAATATCCACCTCATTGCCTACTCTCTCATCCAGATCATTAGCCTATATGTAACGCAGCACGGACGTAAGCCACATCATTGATTTTTCTCCAAAACTAATTCAAAATTATCTTGTTCTCCTTCTTTTCACTTAAATATCCTTCTGTCTTAAGAAACAATTCATTATCTTTATTTTTAAATTTTACTTTGTGCCAATAGTGCTTTACAACAGGCTTTATAGTCCTGTTTGGAATAAAAATCAAAAGCAATTATATTTTTTATCCCACCTTTATTTTTTCTTTTAAATAGAAAATTGAAAAACACATGGTCCCATTGACCAAATTAAAAGCAAATTTTTTTGCTACATAAATTTAGTGTAGTATTACACTATATCTCTAAAAATTCAGTTAGTGTCCAGCAATTAAAACAGAAATAATGCCTTTTATTCTTCAGCTTTGCCTTATACCTTGAGCTGCTTAAATATTGACTTTAATTTCAGGATTTATATTTCTGATCTGCTTTTCAGGTGAAGTTGCTTAAGACTGAACTCAGAAAAAGAACATTTCTAACAGAAAACTTTTAAAATAAGAGTTGTCACTTCCCTATTTTTGCTCAAATAATGCACATAAAATTAGGAAGTTTAAATGTTTGGTTAAGAAAAAGAGAAACAGCTTACATAAATATCTCAATAATAGTTGCAATAATTCCATATAAGAGAGTGTAATTATGACTGGTCCAGAAAAGAGGATGGCAGTGGAAAGGCCTCCAGTGGGGTATTTATAAAGAAGAAAAAAATGTTTCAGAATGATATAGCACTACACTGAAACAGTTGCAATGCTCCATAAAATCACTGTAATTGAGCAACATATTAAAAATGCCACATATCTCTTTTTCTCATGACAAGAAAATACATTTAATTTTAAAGGATAATGGCATCTTTTATGATACATCCTTGGTGCACACAGTTGCATCACCTTCAAGAGTGCACAAATTCACATTTTAAAGTTTGTGCATGGCCTTGAAAAATAAATTACACATTCAGTGCGCCTGTTGTAATTTTTAGAGGGACGAACAAATAATTTGTAGTATTACTGGATGAGGCTAGAACCATTGAACTTATGCAGGTGTTATAATTTGCATTAAAAAGCTCAAAGCAGATGTCAGGGGGTTTCTCATCATATAAAGAATGCAAAGCATTACACGCATTTAGGCTTTCTCTTACATGAGTAACTTCGCTCATATACATTGGAATATGTCATCTGAATATATACTTAATATATTCACAAGTAATTTGTAGGATAAAATTTTTATGGAAAGAATTTCTGGATTGATATGACATTCAGCCCATATTTTTTTCCTAAACTACAATTTTGGGGATACATATTTCAAGAAGGTAATCCCCAAATTGACACACAATATAATTTAAATAAATATTATACATATTGTGGGTGATGGATAAATTTTTGAGCATGCTAAGCAAGCTCATGAGCAACCACAGAGCCCAGGCAGTAAGTTTTCCCTAATGCCAAATACTTTCTTATGTTTGAATGAATGTGACGAAACAAAACAAAACCAAAAGCACATGAAGAAAACACTCAGCAGTTATCCTTGACAGTCACAAGGACCTTAAGGCAAGATGCAGGAGGCCACACTTAAAAGCACTGTCTGTTCTTCGTGAACCCAGGATCATGTCATTGCCTTGGTTAAAAGGGATAGCGATTCCACACATCCTGCAATATAACACACTCTTTAATAAGGAATGAACTTAGTAATGATGTGAATAATAAAACACAGCAACAAAGACAAAATTAACAAATCCAATTTTGAAAAGTGTTAGAACACCTAAAGTTTTATAAAAGGCTTAGTTTTTAAAAATCCTAGTCAGTGAAACAACTCAGCATGTTTGAGTGTTATTTGGCTCTCTTGTTATCTCTGGTTATTAGCTTGATGGAAGCTGATGTATATTAGCATCTTAACAATTTGATAGTTCATGCTGTAGCACTGAACCACAGAGGACATTAATTCACATGGTGACTTTTGGAGCCAGACTATAAAACCTCATAAATATTATATATTCCATTATTTGCTTCTTATAGAGGGGATTACCATATGAAAACCCAAATATTGGCTGCATGTAGGTAAAAGGAATCAGAGTATGCAAAGGACAAAAGTTTGTAAACTTATGAGGCTAAAGAAGGAAGAACACATGAAGGTGATATTTCATGATTTGCTGAAGGTTAAGTCATGGCAACCCAGGCAGAAAGCAAGAGCCCTGACTTAGTAGATGACTCCCATCATATCTTTTGTACTGGCACAAACTGGCATGACTGTATGACCACAGAACAACTACTCTCCCTGAAAAGCATCCCCGAGGAAAATCTTAGAAAAGCTGGGTTTCCCAGCAGGACTACGCCCCGCCTTGGCATGCAGCGAAGCGCCAGCAGTGCTAACATGGGGCCAGGCTCTGAACCACCAGTGGCCAGCCCAGCCAGCCCCGAGGTGCACGGTGAGCGCTGGCTCTCACCAGGGAGGACGCCCCTGCCTGCTGGGAGAGGCAGTGCTCGTGTAGGTGAAGGAAGGCAATGCATGGATGCAGTTCTTTCTGTAGCTTTGTTACTGGCTTAGCAGTTCTTGCTTCTAACCACTGCCTGGATGTCTAACGCTTGCAGTTGCAAACAGATTAACCCTCTTTCCACTCAAAATTCACACCCTCCACAAGATACATCCTCATTAAAGTAGTAAGATTCTGTAAAAGTTGAATATATCGATCTGTAAGTTACCTTCCTGATTGAGTGGAGCATCTCTCTAAATGTTACCCAATCATCTAACTATTAATGCAGCATTGAACTGAGCCTTAGGACTTCAGTCTCAAATAATAAACTTCAGAATAACTACAGGCAAGGTACGTATGTGAGTGTGCGTGCATATCAGTGCATCCATATCTGTCTCTGTATATATTTACAATTGAAAAATAGTTCATGTTCCACTGTTTCCTGATTAATCTCCAATCAATTAAGAAATAAGTAACAGAGTATGAATTATTTTTAAGTCGAAAAGATCAGTCTCATCCTTCATTTGGTCATAGTTCCACCAGTGACTCCTAGAACCACTGATTTAAGGATTTTTTTTTTTTTTTTGTATGTTTATTTAAGCATATTTCTTTTTCTTACCATTTCAAGCATCACTGAGGGTATTTGAATGTTCTTTTCTGAGCAGTTCAGAGAGCATCATTATCCTCTCCGATGATAATTCCCTGCTTAGCTGACTGTATCACCTTCAAAACTTTATTTGAGAACTTACCTAATTAGCCTTTGAACCACTAATTGGCTATTATCTACCGATCTCTTTGCTTTTTCTTGCACAGATTTTGTTCCTCTCATTATGGGAACATAGAAGCATCCTGGGACAAAGCAATGGGTCACATAGTCTCATATCCTCTCTCTTACCAGAGCAAAGACAAGACCTCTTAAGCAGGTGCTCAGCACCCGGAGCCTGCTCCTGTCATTATCTCATCTGCAAGGCTTCCACTGAAAGAAAAGGCACAGAACATTTCTCCTTTGGCTGCAGGTGTGCATTGAACAGGTGTCTTCATTGAACTGTCCATGGTGACATTTTTTTTTTTTTTCCTTGAGAGATTACAGCTAATTCAGAACTTAATCACATATACAAATAGTGTAGATGTCATTCCCAAACAGCTCATATGTACTGATTTGGGTACTGAGCCCCCTAATGTTGCTAATTACAAGTTGGCTATGCAGGCATACATCTTGTGTGAAAAAAGCAAATTTAAGTTCGAAAATTTTTCATGATCAAGATGTCTTTTTTATTTCAATACAAAACCTGCACTTTTTTGGCTTAAAAGAAAGTATAATTATTTTATCATAAGAGCCTGATGTATTTTGCTTTATTTTAAAAAAGAACACCTCTCATATTTCTTCAATGATAGACCATAAGAAATAACAAATCATCCTCTTGGAAACATTTCAAAAGCTTGATTCCCAGTATTGCCAACCTTATCCATTTAAACTTTTTGAACTAGGCTCCTGAGACTTGCAACCCAATTAAAAAACCCCAAGATTTTAACAAGATTTCAATGGACTGCTGAAATATTGAGTGAATGACGTTATTTATCCACCTTCAGATATTTAAAAGTCTGAGTTATCCCTCTGAAAAGATAAAACTAAAGAATAATCGTCAACCACAGCTCTTTGAGTATTAAAATGAAGGGAAAGAAGAAAAAGGAGTACCCCTGGAACACAGATCCCCACAATTCAAGGTGTGTACAGACTGGAGAGGGTCCAAAGAAGGGCAATGAAGATCATCAAAGCACTGCAGAACCTCCCCTATGAAGAAAGACTGAAGGGGTTAGGCCTTTCCTCCATGGGGAGCAGAAATATAAGTCAGGACATCATCACAATCTTTTAGCATTAAAGGGCAAAGAGGGCAGAAGCCTTCTCTCCACAAGGAGCCACCTGGTGAACACATGGGACAACAGATAGAAGTTGCACCAGGAGAAGTTTCATATTGACATAAGAAAGAAATTTTTACAGTGAGAAGAGTCAGTCAATGGAATAATCTCACCAGGAATGTGGTTGAGGCCTCATTGCTGAAGGTCTTCAAGATCTGATTGCGCCAGGAGCTAATTAATCCCACCTAGGCTCCATTTCCCACAGATTTCTGGACCAAATGATCTACTGGGGATCCTTTCAACATGGGCTTTTCTGTGATTGTTTCCATGATTCTAGGAAAGAGTCATGGAGAAGAGAGAAAAAATACAGTGGAAAAGAGAAAAAAAAAAAAAAAAAAAATGCAGGAAGAGCAACACATTTCTCCAATAGCACGAAGTGCAGCACTGCGGCAAGCTTTACTCAGATGCATAAAGTTCTCCACAATGCTCCCTCCATGCAAAGGGTGAAATGACTGCCACCAATGCTTGGGCTCAATTTGAACTCTAGATAAAATAAAATCTGAACACCTTCTGGTTGCCAGGGCTCAATAATTCCAGAGACCTTGACGTAGTTTCTGTAGGTCATTACACTAATTTAAATTCACAATGCTTTCATCTCTGCTTTGAATGTAAAGTACCTCACACTTATCTGTGCTGCATTTCCTTTTCTATGCTTTCAATAGACAGTTTCAGTTATTTCCCTCTCAAGTACCTCACAATTCATTCTCTTCTTGACTACTATTTTGTTCTCAAAAGAATGTTGGGCTACCCTAGTTTAAGATTAAAAATAAAGAAGCTGCAAGACTAAATTTAGTGATCCAAGTAACTAAAGTGGTATCTTTTGGATTAAACTGAATTTGTTTCCATTTATGACATGGGAAATGTTGAAGGTAATGCAAAATAAATTACATTTAACCTAAGTAAAACTGTATTGCTGTTTCAGCTGTCATAATCACTCCATGTGCATGTGTGCACACTCTTGATCTCTAGAATGTACAAAACTATGACATAGTTTTGATCCCTAGTATATGCAAAACTATATATGACTTAGTTTGACTAAAGGTCAGTTCAGCTCAGCTGATCTACCAAGTGGGCAAAAAGTATCTAAACCGATAAAACTTCAGCCAAAATATAAAGCCTTTTGTATGTGGTCTTCACTTCTCATGCTTTCCCATGTTTTTTTAATGCAATGTGCTTCTGCATAGGGTCATTCCTATACCTGTACGAGGACATGAGACAGTGAAGGTTCTGATGATGGTGTTTCAGGTCATTCATCCTGGGACCCAAATAACCCTTGCTTAATCCTCAGCCCCTGTTGCAGTGTTCTGGCATGATAACATGAGAATCATTGCTCTCTCTAGCTTGGAAATCCTCACAGATTTATTTTCCCTGCCCTGGGTGGGCTGTGCCCATGACCTCTAACCATGTCTGAACCAGAAGACATGCTTAATATTTTCAGTATTTGGCTTTCAAATAAGGAAGGTTGGCACTCTTACCCAGGTCCTCTTCAAAATTACTAAGACTGTAGGATTGGAAAGATGCTAAACTAGCCTGAACAGAAAATACAGTCCAATACACTCAATAAAAGAGACACAGATCCCCCAAAAACTTCAGAATGAAAGTATGTTGAAAATCAGGTAGAAAACTTGGCAAAGGAACAATTAGGTTTGGTTATCAGGGCTCCTAAGAAACCACCCTTTCATTAGCAGAATCCTGAAAAACAAGTGAAGAAATATCCTCAGGAGCCACATCTTTTCTTCAGAGAAGAAATGACAAATATGAAGAAAACATTATAAGAAAAATGGAGAGAAGCATCTCTGAGATATTTGAACAGCCAAAACAGAGAAATGGCACAGAGAAAGACCATTGAAAAAAGAATCAAAACCAAATAGAAATTACCATTGCAGAAGTGAAGATTTGAAATAGCTTTCAATAAAACTTTGTCTTTTATCTTCCTTTTCCCTTTCTTTCTCTTACTTTCACTCTGGCGTTTTTTATAGCTTTCCTTTTTTATACTTATATTTTTTTCTCAAAATTCCCTTCTCACACCCTTGCATTTCATAACAGCATATGTTGGTCTCAGATATGTATTCCTTCCCTACACTACTTGTTTCCACACTGTGTTCCCAGTGAACAGTGGGATACTTCTCTATCAAGCCTAATGAGAAAACAAAAATGTAAAATGACATATTATACTACTTGTAACCTCCTATGCCACTGAATAAGGACAGGCTAAGCATGCAAATTATTTTTTTTAGTGTGCCCTTACAAAAAAAATGTTTAACTGCTTTTTTCTTCAAACTGTTGGGTTTTATCCATTTGGAAGAATTTCTCAGAGCAATCATACACATCCTGCAAATAAATGAGCTTTGAAAATAGCATCAGATACTACTTCCTATAAGCATTATTTGGATTGTCAAACCTCTCCCTATGAATTGTTTCTGAATACTCCACTTCTGTGGACTAACAATGTCTTCCATCAGTTTTAGCTAGACAAATGAAAGATGCCTACTTTCCCCACCACTAAAAACATAATCCTGTCACCAAGGTTTCCTTGCTTTGTGAATTCTGTGAATAAGTAGATACATGTTTTCTATTACATTATTCTTTCAAGTACTGCAGTTGAACTAATTCCTTTAAAGGTTTTCATAAGCATTGTTTCAATTCCTGGAAGAAAGAAAACTGTACTTTAACACTTCTATTCTCAAATGGTCTCCATAGTAACATATACTACATTAATTCTCATTATGAATATTTTTATTTACAATTTAGAAAACTGCAGTCCTTAGAGGAGTGGGGTTTTTTTTGGTTTTTTTTTTTTTTTTTAAATATACAGGTTAAAAAAACTGGAACATTTTTAGTCAACCGAACATCAGAGTTTTTCAAAGGTCTCTTATGCAAACAAGGTTAACCTTTTGTTTTTCAGCTCTGCACAGTGTGCTTTACTGTAAGCACTTCGGTTTTAATTTCTACTTACGTGTGCAAAAGTTTTGAGGACATGTTTCAAAACCTACCATTAATTTTTGAAGGAATGCAAAAGATTTTTAAGATGGCTGCCACCTGTGTCATATGAAATACCTAACCATTTGGATGTTCCATTTTTTAAAACAACTAAATAACACTAGAACACTATATATACATGTGTATGGTCCTAACGACTACAATTCCTCATTGTTTCTGATACTAGAATATAGGAAAATATTTTTGCTTAGGATAATCTGAATAGATTCAATTACAATTACAATCAGTTTTGTGAACTTCAGAAGACTACATACTTTCCCGTATTGTAGTTGTGCAAGAAAATATTGCCATAATTGAAAGAGTAATTTCTATATTTAATTCTATGACCTGAAACAGTTGTGACTTTTACTCTACTTAAAGGAAGGAAGAGGATGTGTCCATGTCCTACAAGTGCCTCACTGCAAGGTGAAAGAGTAAATTGCTGGAAACATGATAAAATGCAAAGACACATCTTGTGGGTCAGTCATGAGGCTAGATAATTTCATTTTAATACTTTAACAGAGCTAACTCAGATTTATGACATCCTTTGAAAGGGATATTGGAGAAACTCATTACAAAACTAGACTGTTAATGTAACTCTCCTTGTACTTCTAAAACTTGGCTCCTAATTTGAGCAATATAAGCCTCCCATACCAAAGATATCTGCAACAAACTACAAAATGTGCTTTAATTATGTTCCATTCACAGGAATGTTGAGATGTCTTAAGGTCGTATTTCAACTGAATCAGTTAAAGGAAAGAACACATCGCATGCCTATGATGTGCATCTATTCCTCCTCCATATGGAAAACCACTTTACATGGAGTTTTGAGGGGCTGTCCTCTCCTATTTATTATTTGAGGTCTTCTGGTCTGTCTCACTTGTCCCAGTAGCAATATTGCTAAAAATTGGTATTCAGAGAACATGAAAGGAAATTTGTTTGTCTGTAGAAAGCCAGGAGATTATTGCACTTTTCAGATGTTACTTACTGGAAACAGAATCTCCTTCCCTTATTCACCCCCATCTGTCCCTATTGTTCTCAAGCTATTTACAAATAAGGTGAAAAGCACTCCACCAAAGCATTTAATATTAAGAGCTTATTTGTATGCAGAACACACAGTACTGAATGAGGTGCAGAAAGCATTACAAAGTACAAAAAAGATGCTATTTGAATTATGGTGTCATCTCCAGAATCTGACAAATTGCCAGGTGTATGAAATGTTTAGACATTGGTGGCTTACTTGGGATGCACATGAGTGGCAATAAAATCACAGGGTCTCCAAGACAAGGTTTGAATTTTGATTTGATTGCAGAAAATTTCTGGCAGGGATCTTTTCAAGCTGCATTTGATTTCCCTAGTTAGAATTTGGCTTGTAAACAAAGAGAAGATTTTGCCATTTATTCCATTCCATATTTTTGGATTTCTGTGCCATCTCCCTGATGATAACTTCTCTTTTTTCCTCACTCACAAACTGCTCATTTCTGCAGTGGTGCCTGGGATGGATGGCAGACAAACAGGAAAAATACAAAGAAATACAAACCACAAAGCCTGTTGCAAAGTAATGGTGCACAGCATTTCTTGTGTCTGGACATCTTTGAAGAGAACTCACACCCTCAACTGTCATTTTTCTCCAGGAGGCTTCATTTTTCTTCTTTGGAGTAAAGGCTGTGAAACAGGCCAATCAGTTGCTGTGGTTGTATATGGTGAAATTACTTCCTATAACAGCTGTAAAGTTGAGGAAATTTGAAGCTGATCAGTGTGCAGGGTGGTGAGAGTCCATGCATGCCCCTCACATCAGTATTCAAACACACCTAGGATGCTTACTTTTTCTACAATGTCTCTTAGTGATCCTGGAGCCATCTTTAGAAGGACATTCATGGGATGCAAGGTAACTTTAAAACTTTCTTTCCCATATCCTGTTTAGGAATTTCTCAAACATTCTCAATTTTTACTCAAAGTAATAAAATATTTAGCACAGTATTAAGCCATTGAACTTAAGAATCTTGTTTAATTCTGCTAATGGGAATAATTGTAAGCACAAAGTCCTCCCTGGAATGAGCCTTCTTGGAGTTGTACTCCATTGCAATACCAAAAAACTTTGTCCCTAGTGATGCTAAAGGATGACTTTCACTCTTCGGGATTTTTTGTTTATTTTCTTGCTATTGCAATTAAATAATCACAAATGAAACGTGAAGAGGAACCTGGTCTTAGTTTTAAGAGTGTAAACTGAGAGACATTCTGCCTGAGCATAAATATTATTTCTCTTTTTGTTTATGGCATCTGAATGGCACTAGGACTCTGGAATTCAAGCAATCTACCATCCCCCTTTTTCAAATTTCATGGTTTTAGTCACCTGCTCCACATGAAGAGATAATAGGTGTTTATAGGGCAGAGGAGGGATTAGCTTTTAGCTGAGTGGCACAAAAATCATCCTTTTGCCTTTTTTATTAGTAAATGAAAATTTAATTTGGGATGTGGAAGTTTTGATCTTTCTTCCTTTCTTATAAAATATATTAGGCAAAACAAACTGTTTGCATAGGCATCCAGAAATACTCTCAACTCCTAAGAAATAGACACAAAAAGAGCCAATAATTAAAAAAAAAAAACCAAACAAAAACATTAACTATGGAGCATTTCAGTACAATCTATATACAGCAAGCTACTCTAGTCTCAGTCCATAAAGCAATTAATTGTTGCATTATCTTATTGAAATCACTAAGACAATGTTGGCTCTTACTATTAGGCTCCCATTAACATTTTATTG
Source organism: Hirundo rustica (assembly GCF_015227805.2). NCBI lineage: Eukaryota > Metazoa > Chordata > Aves > Passeriformes > Hirundinidae > Hirundo > Hirundo rustica. The sequence goes on along the minus strand of NC_053451.1, from coordinate 76,668,831 downwards.
GCTCAGGGCCATTAAAAGTTTCTTTAATATGGATGTTTATGCCACCCAGTCGCAAAAACTTGCCAGCATCATTGCAAGCACCACAACATCCACTGAACAGTGACCGCCTTTTGTTCACTTAAACTGAAAATCATCACAAAATACTCACTAAAAGTAACAGAATTACAAGACCCCCATTTGTTGCATGAGATAGGAAATTTACAAATGGCAGCACTTTTGCACAGTCAACAAGAAAAAAAAAAACCAAGCTCTGCCAGGCTGAGATTTGTAAGGAAATAATCTTTTCATTGGACACTGAGGTTTCAAAACGATGATCAGAAATTTTCTGCTAAATTCCAAGGACAGAAGGAATTTCAAGCATGAGAGAAAAGCCTGAGTGTCACAGGCACCCATGGGTTTCTCATGAACAGAGAAAACACAGGCTTTATCTTACAGTTTTATCACGTTTTTCTGTACCTTTGGGATTATGTAATGTAAGCACAGTTTTATAAAAGACCCAGTGGGATATCTGGTTCTTTCCCTTTTACTGGGGAGCCACAGTGCTGGGAAGAGAGAATGTGATTAGTGGAAATTCATATCTTTATTCCTGTTGAGTAACCTGGGCTTTTTGCCTTAATGTGATTTCGAATGAATATCTTTCAGGGAGTGCAGACAGGAAAGAAAGTCTCTTTCTGGATTAAAAGTATAGGTATTAAAGATGAAATGAGGAAGAGCTGAATGAGGATGTAGATTGGGAATATGCTAACAATCATGCTGTCCTTTTCAGATGCTTCTTTTAGAAAGGCTGTAAAGAGGTCAACATGAAAAATATTGGATCTGCTGAAGAAGGGCAGTAAATAATGTGGCAAGTTATCTTTCACAAGGTTAGTTCTCTCATGATATTTGAGAGCAAGGCATGTTTGGGAACACACATAAAATTATTTGATGGTCTCAGTTCAATAAATCAGCTTCTTTTGTTTCATCCAACCAAACAAAAACAAACAATACCAACCAAACAAACAAAAAAACCCCAAAACAAACAAACAAAAACCCCCAAACAAACAAACAAACCAACCCCAAACCCACAGGTGCAGATTGCTGTAAATTGCTGTAGATTTGAAGCTGAATGACCAGCAAGTCATGGGACATTAAGCTGCACTTTAGACATTGTGTTTTCCAAGTGTAAAAAAGAAACATCCAACAGCGGCTAGACACATGTCTTAGCAAATGTGGTGACACTGATTCTACAGAAACTTTTGTGGATAAGCAAATGGCTTCATCTTCTACTGCTTTTAGTGTAACACTCTTTCAGAAGTGCTACATTCACTCAGGCAATGTTAACAGAAAGCTGATTCAATCTGTAACCTTAAATGATGCAATTCAGTTCCAGTGAGAGAGGAAAGAATGTTCTTGAATAGCAACACGATGGATTTTGAGAAACAAACACCAGATTGCAGCCCTACCTGAGTGCTGCCCTCCAGACCTGATGCCAGTAGGTACTAACGAGAATTCCTAAAGTGCCAGTCCAGTGCACTATCCATCAACACTGCAAAACACAACTTCTTCACTGCAGCTGACAGAAAGTGAAGTGGGCTTTCCAATCCACATCCTTCCAGATTTCCTAAATTATAGCAGTCAGACACATTTTAGATGTCTGGATGTTTAGATGTTTAGATGTTTAGATGTCTGGAACACATGAATCCCACCAGGTTTGTGTGAGTCCTTTCACAGGCTGCTAAACACAGGTTTTTCTGGCATCTGTTCCAGGTAACATTGCCAAACAAGGGCAATATTACCTGTTATTTTATGTACCACCTGCAACTATATCACAAGGTACTGCATGGTAACCCATGCAGTGCACTTTGCCTCCCAAAGAGTGTTATTCACAGTGATAAAGCTTCCTCCCAAGAAATTATATTTCAGCCAGAGTATCAAGTCCTAAGTGTTGAGTTATTTAACTCATGGTTGACAAACATACAGTTATTAGTCTTAATAAGGATTGATCACATGGTTCATTATCAGTTGCAACTGTGCTATGTCACGTATTACAATAACAGCAATGCCAGCCATTTTATTTTGTGGTTCTCTTCTGAAATTACTAATACAATAAGTTAGTGATTTGATAAAGTTCAGATTGCTGATGTAATCAGATCACAGCTGCTCTGGTAATGAGTGCTATAGAGATATCTATAAGAAGGCTATCTAATTAAGTATTAGCATATCCATTGAAATAACCATAATCATACTCTAATGCTGTCCTTCCCAAATACCCATTTTGGGAATAATTGTTAACATAATTTGCTCTGGAGCTCACCTGCAAAATGAAATATATTGACATTTACCTAGCAGGGATCCCAGCGGAGCTTTTGCAGCTTCTGCTGCTACCACCGCACAGTGAAAAAAGTGGCAGTAGGCTAACTGCGCAGCAGGGGCTCCACAGCAGGTGCTCCCACTGATGCCTTGAAAATCAGGACCCTTCAGCAATTGTAAGTCAGTTCCCCAAAAATCAGGCTCATTTTTATTCGACAGCTTCATATGTTTTATATTTTGGGTAAAATGCTGATGGCTTTGGGGGTATTCCTCTTTGAGTTTTGGAATCTCTGGGTCTTAGAGTGGCCACAATTTGTGTTTGGGGTTATTTCTTCCTCACCCCCCATTAATTAGAAAGGTTAAAAAAAAAATTTCATGTGAAAGCTAATATTCTGACACATAGGTCAACAAAGAGTGGATTTTTAGAAAATACACCAAGGGCAGAAAAACATACCCAAGGGTACACAGAAAAATAAAATATAATTCAAAGCACTATGGGAACAAAAATATCAACAAATAGTTTTTTCAAATACATTAATGGTGAAAGGCAGTGTGGAAATAACATCAGGTAAATACAGGATGAGGTGTCCTTGCAAACAGGGACATAGACAAGGCAGAAGTGTTTAGTGCATTCTTTGCCTCCATCTTCAACACTGATGACAGAGGCAGGTCTCAGCGCTCTGAGATGGATGACCACAACTGCAAGAAAGATAAACTCTCAGCTGTTGCTGAATTTGTGTGGGATTTACTATTGCAGCTGGATCCCTAGAAATCTATAAGGTCTGAGAGGATTCACTGGAGAATCCTAAAAGAGCTGGCTGATATTGCAAAGCCTTTCTTGATTAATTTTGAGCAGTTTTTGGAATCCAGAGAGGTCCCGGCTGACTGACAGCTGATAAACATTGTCCCAATTTTCAAGAAGGGTAAGAAGGAGGACCTGGAAACTACAGGCCCATGAGTCTCACATCGGTCATCAATAAAATCATAGAAAAGATTATTCTGGGAGGTTTTGAAAAACACCTGGAGGGCAATGCAGTCATCGGTCACACCTGGAGCAGCTTCCTGTTTGTTGAACCTGACTTCCTTCTATGAGAGGATAACCCACTTAACTGGCCAAGGGAAGCCAGTAGATATAATGTTTTTGGACTTCATGAAAACTTCTGATATTGTGTCTCATAGGATCCTCCTGGACAAAATGTCCAGCACACAGCTGGATAAACACATCATGAGATGACTGAGCAGCTGGCTCATGGGTCGGGCACAAAAGGTTACAGTGAATGGGGTGACATAAGACAGGTGACCTGTCACTAGTCTGTCACTAGTGGGATTCCTCAGGGCTCCATCTTAGGCCCTGTGCTCTTCAAAATATTGAGTTCAGGGGCTCAGGATTCAAAGGAATACTAAGCAAGTTTTCTGACAACACTACTAGGAGGAGCTGTCAACTCCTTCAAGGGCAGAGAGGCCCTGCAGAGAGACCTTGACAAATTAGAGAGGTGGGAAATCACCAACAGCATGAAATTTAGCAGGGGTAAGTGCTGGATTCTGCACCTGGGCTGGGGCAACCCAGGCTGTGTGTATAGACCAGGGGAGCAGAGGCCAGAGAGCAGCACTGTGGAAAGGGACCTGGGGCCACGGTTAATGGCAAGACAAACGTGAGGCAGCAGTGCCCTGGCAGCCAGGAGGGACAAACATGTCCTGGGGTGCATCAGGTACAGAATCACCTGCTGGGCAAGGGAGGGGATTGTCCTGCTCTGGTCTGCACTGGGGTGGCCTCATCTCAGATGCTGGGGCAGTTTTGGGTGACACAATATATAGATGACATTAAGCTATCAGAGAATGTCCAAAGGAGGGCAGCAAATATTGTGAAGGGTCTGGAGTGAAAGCCACATGAGGAGTGGCTTAGGTCAGTTGGTCTGCTCAGCCTGGAGAAGACTGACAGAAGGCCTCATTGTAGTTTTCAACATCCTCATCTGGGGAAGTGGAGGGGCAAACTCTGATCTCTTCAGTCTCATCACCAGTGACAAGATTCAAGGAAACATCATGAAGCTCAGTTGGGGTAAGTATAGCCTGGGTATCAGGAAAAGGTTTTTCTCCCAAGGGGTGGCTGAGCTCTGTAACAGGCTCCCCAATGAAATATTCAGAGCACCAAGCCTGTCTGCATTCAAGAGGCATTTGGACAACACTCTTAGGCATACGGTATGTCTCCGGAGGGCTCCTCTGCAGGGCCAGGAGTTGGATTCAATTATCCTGATAGATCCTTTCCAAATCAGCATATTCTATGATTCTATGAAATAATGGTGGGACAAGATAAGGCAGAAAGGACCTGAGTATAGGAATGGCATGGCACTCTGCCCTGAGATTTTCTGAAGAAAAAGGAATATGACAGCCTCAAACATACCCTCTCATGTGAAAAGGCTTTTCAAGTCAAAAGAATTTTAAGTTTTATAGTGATTTAATAAAGAAATATCTTGTAAGTTTGGTTCTTAACTAAATAAAAAACTGCACACCATTGTCTAGGACAAGAGCCATCTCAAAATATCTATGCTTTAAAAGACTGAAATCCTTTGAGGAGTGTTACACCCTAATTGAAACATAAAGATTGGTTATTCAAGCTGTAAGTGTGCATAGTCCATCCACAACCAATGGCACAGGGTCTGGATGAAACCCTAAATTTCCATAAAAAGTGTAACAGGCTAGTGGCATTATTGCAGACATTTAGGCACCATGTGATGTATGAATCATAGGTTCTACAATACAGGAGTGATACAAAACAGTGGAGACATAAATTTTCCCCTTTCCAGCTGTAACCTTCATTGGATTAGAGAAAGTACTATGGATTTTTTCTCTTAATTCTTCTTCCTTTTCTATAGTTTTCCTGCCTAATTGCTTTACCAGTTTGTTTGCCATCAAGGATTTAGAGAATATACTCAGAGGCTTACAGAAACAATCTGTCAATAACTGCCATTGATATGTATGAGCAACATATATGCAGGGAATAAGAGATCTATGAAGGTGTTTAGTGTCTTGGAAATGCAGAGTAAGAGAGGTAGTCTCTGAACCTAATGATGGGAGAGAGTCATGCCTACCCTCCAAACGAGGAAGAAGCTAAATGGGGGAGATGCAAGATACAACAGATGCAAAGCTTTTTTGTTTTGTTTTATTTTGAACAGAGACTTTGTCTTTTCAGAGTTTCTGAAAATTTGGTGAGAGACCACAGTAAGATTTGATATGAAAAGACATTCCTTGGCCAATTCATTGCCTTCTGATTGACCATCCAAATGGCCTAGTTTATCTGCATTTTTGTTGCATGTTAAATAATGAATGTCGTAAGTGTTTAGCAATACAAAATAGCCTTAAAACCCTGGAGGTTGGTGAATAATGCATTAAGAAATGTAATTTCATTAGTAGAATGTTTTCTTTTTATTATATAACATGCTCAATAGCTGGATGAAGAGTAAAAGAGTGCTTGACAGTTTTACTAATAAAGTGAGCAGAATTAAGGGAAAAGCTATAGAAAAATAATTTACTGTTTCTGAAATTTCGATGATTGTTCTTCTTGCACCACAAGAATCTCTTGACAGTGAGTGTGCTTAGCCAAAGTTATCTCCGGTTAGCAACTGGAAGCATCAAATTAAGTGAAAGAGAATCTTTGTAGATCATCTGTAAGAAGTCATTGAGAAAACTACACTGGGACAATTTAAAAAGGATTCGGTATTTACAGAGACAGCAATAAGTTCTGAAAACATTACACTTACTTAAAAAGCTAAAGAAATGAATTCAGAAAGATGAAGCAATAATGGATTGCATGGATGATCCGAGGAAGAAATTATTTTGTCAGAAGTTTCACAATTGGATAGGTGCATTAGGCAACATTTTCCTTGGAAGCATAAGGTGTAAACCACCTAGAGTGAAGGAGAAAAGCAATTTAAAAGCTTCACTGATCCATATAGGCAAGAAGTTAGTACAGAGTCACACTCCAAATACATAATCGTGGAAAAAATTCACATCCCAAAAAGCACAATACCTGTCATCAAGCACCCACAGAAAAGTATTTTATCATAATTCCATATATTGTTAACTTCATCTATATCAAAGTTTGGTTTAGCATCTACCATTGTAGCGTCTTAGGGATATAGGGCACAATGTGCCCAGTGTCCAACCATCTCAGCCTGATGATAGAACACCTTCCGACTGATAAAAAGAATTCATATTTGTGATACATCTTAGAAGGATGAAAAAGAAAATCTGGGTCTAAGAGATTCATTGCACTGGATTTATTTTAGTATTTTATAAAGAGGGGAGGCTTTTAAAGAATTCTCCTTTGCAGAATTTTCACTCAAATTGATTTTACAAAGAGCCATGAATTTTATTTAAAGGTATGCTTCTCCCTTTGCATGGGATCTGTTCTTACAGTTGCTTTTGGGTTTCTTTCCATTCTCCAAGGAAAGCTTGGCTGGAGAAGATTAAAAAAAGAAAGTAAAAAAATGTGTAGGTACAAAAATGACTAGCAGAAAAAAATTCTTTTTCAACCATAGTCAGGTGATATCTGAGTTCTCTTGAAAGTTCAGATAGAGTTACGGTGGCATTGTGCTGCAAATGTTTTCATATTAGGAATTGAACTTGTGTGTAAAGGAATTGCAAAAGTAAGATTCAGCTTTTGGGTTTCAGACATTCAGCATAAAATGTCTTACCACCTACATGTCTATAAGTGAATCTGTCCAAGCTCCTGTAACAGCCAGCGGAGAACCTAATCAATACTGCAGTTGATGGAGGCTGCAGGCATATTGAGATCACACTAAAACAGACACTGACACCTGCTCAGCTGAATGGCTGCCCTATTCCTTTGCCTGCAGAGTAGAATGGTGCACGGTCTGTGCCTCCCATGCACACACTGGATGTCAGGGAGAACTAAATTCCTTTGACTCTCACTTATGATGAAGTGGCAACCTGGCTGCATTTGATTTGCTCTTTGACATCTCAGCAATCCCTGGCACTGTAACAATTTCTTGTAAGATTTTTACTTATTGAGAAAGTAGTAAATTCAAGAAAGTTTAATTTTTTTCCACTTTTGCCCATTAGAATGTTCATTGTAGGTCCATACTGGACATTTACAAGACTTACATCTGTACCTGTGTATTTGCATCAGGACTAGACTGTCTCCCTGTAATAATGTTCTAATAGAAACTATTCTGTCTTCATCAGACTTGAATTTTTTTTTCACGAGTTAAGGATGCAAAGAATGAAAATGACTATGCAAATAATGTTTGCTGAGAGGAAAACCAGGGCCAGATACTCTACCAATAACTGTCACTGCATACAATATACAGATGTTTCCATCTGCTTGGTTACTTCTAGCTAAATTTGTATTATTTAGGATATTACAAGTCTAGCACGCATGTGATTTCTAACAACAAGACACAGGTGTTCCCTTTAATTCCCTCTTTCACTATTTGCTTGACAACACATTTTACTTCAGCTGTTGGCTGTTATTGCTGTGGGCAGCCTAATGCTATAAAGCAAACATAATGTATAAATTATATTTTGAATCTGCTGAAGCAAACAGCCTTTGAAGATGTGCCATTTAAATAAAAATATAATTTAAAAATATTTCCTTTTTTCTACCTCTTTTTTATTATGTAAATTGAACCTGGAACACAAAATTCATATTTTGTCTGACTGACAGTAGTTTGACTGCTATGTAATGAAACACTGCACTTTTCTATTAGTATTATTTCGAAGCCAAGCTGAAGCAGCAGTTCAAGACCCTTCCTAACTACCCTGATCTCTGGAGATTTGTCAATTATTTAAATACAGAGATAAAATAGAGACATTAACTAAAGCCAAGAGGGCAAATGGTCTCTGAGATGTGAACTACAGCTCAAATAAAAAGGAAATAAACCATGTAGAAAGTAGACAGACCGCTGTTTTTTTTTTTTTTTTTTTTTTTTTTTTTTTTTTTTTTTCTGATGAGATTAACAGAAGCTTTTCTGTTCACAGCAAAGTAATTCATAGTCTATTCAGATTACTCTTTTCCATGCAGCTCATTTACTCCACAGTCATTCCTCCCACAGTCTTACTGAATAAATTGCTCGCAACAAATCGGTTGACAAACTACAATTGCTCCATTTACAAATCACACAGTAATATTCCATAATTTGGGGAAGACTTTGCCTAAACAGAGACAAAAAATGCAATATAAGGTATATAATTAGGGGAAAAATAAATTATTTCTTCTAATTCTTTGACCTGAGAATTTTAAAAATGGCTAGGGATATTAGTAGTCTTCTTTTAAAGAGTCATTAAAAATGAGAAAGAAGAGAAAAACTAACCAGAGATGTTGCTGAAAAACTGCCTGGGAAGTTGACAGTAAAACCACCATCCCTGAGAGTATAATAAAGGTTCTGTTGTGGAGGTACAGAGCAGAGCCAAATCTCACACTGTTTCAAGAAAAAATAAACTTCAGTCCATTTGCTTCTCAGAATCACTTGCCTCCTCTCCTCTACATTTTTGAATCATTACTACACTCAAACCAGATCTTAAACACAGCTGTATGGAGTCAGCTCAGCTTCCAAAAGACAATCGACCCTTGGAGAACCAAAGCTGCAGTTTCTTCCTGGTATAAACCAAATGTCACCTCTAGCAAATATAAGCATTTCCTGAGGCTTGGCTTTAGTTAACCATGGGGGATAAAATTTAAATATACCCTTTTGTCACATAAAAAGGATCAGAAGATATCATAATCATAGAACAAGGCTCATTTTCAGCTGTAAAAATGGAAGAAAGGTAAGCTGCATTGTTCAATGTGTAATGGCAGTGCTATTTCCTTCTGTATGTCTCCACATATTCGAAAAATAATAAAACTTTTTTTTTTCAAATTTCATAGATTTTATTCAAGAGATTACTGAATTTAAGAAGGTAGTAAGGAATTCTCAGTATCATAATATCTGACATGATGTCTGAGATATCCCTAAATACCTTAGTTGAAACCACTTGCTGGCAAAGAAGGGAAAACTACTATTAACTAGCACTGACTGTACAGTAAGCACCATTAAAGGGAGAACATCAAATTAAAATTCAATCAGCTTCAAGAGATGAGTTAAAAGTAGTTCCAAGGACTGCATCTGCTCATTAAACACCTGGCAATGGGCCTGATCTAAAGAACTTTATACAGAAATGTTATTTTTTGAAGCATCAAATAATATAATTTTTCTCAGGTTTTTTGTGCTTAGATTTAGAGCCAGGTTTTAAAATAAATCAGGATCAAGGATAGGTAGTAAAGAGAGAAAGACACAAAAAATTTCCCCTTGAGAATGTTTTTCCTCTTTGTTTTGAACAAGATCTCTACAACTAAAGGTGACACTGAGTAGCTGGGAAAACCCAGTATATATGAAATGCTGTCACACATGCTAAATAACCAGAACAACAAGTGAAATTTTTCAAGCTCTATTACCTTACAGCTATCATATCTTAATGTATGACTTTAAACAGAAAAAATACTTTGAGATGCAGGTGAGATTTCAAGTTGATAATGTCCTCAAAAACAATGATTAAATCTATTGATATATCAAGCACTCATGTCAGTAACACAGTACCTCCTCCTATTTAATTACACTGTTAGACCTTTGATAGTCATACAAGCAGACATGTGTGCATGTTTGTATGTAATGAACATGTACATTCACGTGCATGCACATGCAAACATCTGCAGTAAAGTCCATGAGGATCAGTTATTTGGTTGCCAACAGCTACTATTCCTGAATCCCTTATCACATGCTTCAGGGGTGTCCTGGCTTTGGCAGGTGACCAGAACAACATGAGCCTGCACATCAGTGCACTTGGAGTTAAACACTTCACCTCATCCCCTCCCCAGGAAACTGTGCTTGGAGCCACCCTCATCACTCTTCAGAAAAACCTCCTGTGAGACTGTGTTTCCCCAAGATTGTGCTTTCAGCCAGAGCTCCTTACTTTATTTCTGTCAGTCACGGACTCCTCTGTGTAATCTTTGATACCCTACTGTGGGTTCTCTTTATTTATGTTATTTCATGAAGTGTGAAGAATTCATTGTTTTCCAGGAGATCATGTTCCTACCCAGCTGTGTTTTTATTTTCATTAAAGCTGAGGGAGAGTCTACAGCTGCAGGGGAAGATGAAAAATAAATCAAGAAATAATATTCCAGCATAAATGTATCTTGGAGGTCCCATTCAACCTATGCAGTGGCCACAGCAGGGTAACTTCAGATCCTGTGTCAGTTTTTACTAGCTATGTCCCAATGCTCTATGCTAGAAATAATTTTCAGGCTTATTTCACAGGTCCAGTTGATCCCAGTTCCTTTGCTTGTAAAGTTTCACAGACTTGAGATTAACACTGTTGTGCAGAAGCTTCTCGAGAGAAGATTTAAAACACTTTTAAGCACTTGCAACATCATGTTTCATGGCTTTATGTGTAAAGCCTCAGTGTAAACCAGAGCTAAACACAGCAGGCCAAAATCTCTGCTAGTGTCAGTCATGTGAAGTCCTTTAAAATCAATGGAGCCAGGCTCATTTGTCTCTGCACCCAGTTTTTACTGATACAGAAAAATGGTGGGTTTATAAACATGCAAAATACATAAAGGAATAAGCTTGTTTTTCCTTAATTTTGATGCCACGTGGGCACTGACTCCAAAGATAGCTGGGGTTAGTGTTCCAGATGTCACAGCACAGAATCCAATCAACAAGTAAAATAGATAAAATTTGCAAAAAATTATTTCTAAGTTGGCGAGATCCCCCTCCAGACTGCAGAAGTTTGACATTCAGTGAGTAGACATGTGAGTGACAATACACATCTGTAAAAGATACCATCACTGGAATTGTTCATAGTCCATGGTGAACATAAACCTTGTAGACTCAAAAATTATTTTCCCTTTACTCTTTATTGGCATACGCCCTTGCCAGGTCATACAATTCAGAGAACTGAAAGGCTGGGACTGGCAGAATTAATTACTGCCCACCATAGGAGAAGATCAAACTCTAGACCACCTAAGGAACCTGAAAGTGTATGGGTTAATAGGACCTGATGAGATGCATCCGAGGATCCTGAGGGAACTTGTAAGGAAGCTGCTAAGCTATTAGCCATACTTGAGAAGTCATGGCATACTGACGAAGTTCCCCTGATGGGAAAGGAGGAAATATAAGCCCATTTTTATAAAGGGAAAAAAGTGCAGGCCCATCAGTCTCAGTTCTGTACCTGGCAAGTCCAAGGAGCAGAACCCCGCTAAAGGATGGTAAGGCACACAGAAAACAGAGGTGAGAGGTTGGTGACAGCCAACATGGCTTCACCAAGGGCAAACAGTGTTTGACAATTTCTATGGCAAATTTCAACGATAGTGTTACAGCACTGGTGGATAATGGAAGAGTGACTGACGCCGTCTCCCTGGAGCTATGTAAAACGTTTGACATTTCTCTACATGATAATTTTCTCTAAAATGGAGAGAAGTGGATTTAATGGATGACTTGGTGTCTAGGTGGAGACCAGTGAGGAGTGGCATGCCTTGGGGATTGGTACTGGGAACAGAGCTGTTGAACATTGTCGGTGACATGGACAGTGGAACTGAGTCCACCCTCAGTGAGGTTTGCAGACAACACCAAGCTGTGTGGTGTGGTTCAAACTCCAGAATGCCATCCAGACAGCCTTGATAGCTTGGCAGACTTGACAGGTGGACACCTGGACAGGTGAATTTCAAGACTAAAGGTGAACTTTACTCATGAAGTTCAACAAGGCCAAATGTAAAGGTGCTGGGTTGTGGCAATCCCAAACATGGATACATGGGTGATGAGCAGATTGAGATCAGCCCTGCAGAGAAGGACTTGGGGGTGTTGGTGGTTGAAAAACTGACCCAGCGATGTGTGCTTGCTGCTCAGAAAGCGAATCAGCCCCCGGGCTGCATCAAAAGAATAGTGACCAGCAGGTTAAGGGAGGAGATCATCTCCCTCTACTCTGCTTTCATAAGACTCCCCCTGGAGTACTGCATCCAGCTCTGATACTGTCAGCATAAGAGAGACCTGTTGCAGTAAGTCCAAAGAAGGGTCATGAAGATGATCAGAGGGCTGGAGCACCTCTCCTGAAAGCTAAGCTGACAGAATTGGGGTTGCTCAGCCTGGAGAAGACAAGGCTCCAGGGAGACCTTAAAGCAGCATTCTAGTACCTAAAGGGGGCCTACAGGAAAGATGGGGAGGGGCTCTTTAGGAGGCGGTGTAGTGATAGGACAAGGAGTAATGATTTTAAACTAAAAGAGAGCAGACTTAGATTTGATTTTAGGAAGAACTTTATTGTGAGGGTGATGAGGCACTGGAATAGGTAGCCCAGAGAAGTTGTGGATGAAAGTGTTCAAGGCCAGGCTGGATCTAGTTTTAAGCAACCTGGTCTAGTGGAAGGTGTCATCTAGTCTAACTTCCCTGCAATGAGGAGAGGCATCTTCAAGTAAACCGAGCTGCTCAGAGCCTCATCCAACCTGACCTTTAATGTTTCCAGGGATGAGGCATCTACCTCTCTGGGCAATGTGTTTCAGCATTTCACCACCCTCATAATAAAAATTTCCTTCCTTCTGTCTCCTCTGAACCTATCCTCTTTTAGTTTAAAACCATCACCTCTTGTCTCTACGACCCCTACTAAAATGTTCTGACCCTATCTTTCTTAGAAGTCCCCTTTAAAAAAAAAAAGCCTCAATAAAGTCTCTTCAGAGCTTTGTCATCTCTGGGCTGAAAAAACACAACTCTCTCAGCCTTTTCTGATAGGAGAGGTGCTCCATCTCTGATTATTTGCCTGAGTAAGTTCCTTTCATAATTTCATTGTGTATCTTTTATTACTTACTAGAAGGTTTGTTTCAACAGAGTTGTAATGACCATGATGTATTTCCCATTCCTCAAATCATATATCACATTCTGCCATTCCTGTTGAGGCAACCGGCTTTGCAAGTAGCACTAATATAACAAATGGTCATATAATGTTACTATAATAATTTACTGTTCTTCGTGGGGAAAAAAAAAAAAAAAAAAGGCAAGCAGACTCAATTTGCTCCTGATTTTCATCCCTTCTAAGAAGCTGCATTTTGAACTGCATGACAGCAGTGGACAAAGACATTATTTATCAATCAGGCAGTCCCATTGACCTTGCAGAAGAAAGAAAATGTGTTATAACTCCAGGTGCAACCCACTCACTTGCTTAATAGAGAAAGAACAGCTCCCCAGGACACATGATTTCCTCCTGCTACTTTAATCGAGGTAAAGTGGGACAAACAATGTTAGCTGCCACCTCCAGTAGAAATAGATGTTTTGTAGGAGGAAGGAATAACAGGATAGCAGTACTACATTAGCTGCCCTTTCTCCTTGTGCAGAAAGGCAAAAAATGATGACGCAAGACCAAAAGTGTTTCACACTGTTACTGTAAAAATAGTTTTATCTTGAAGTTAAGAAAGATTATCTCCACTATTCTTCTGACTGAAATGAAGGAGCTTCAATTTTGTTAACCTGGAAAAAAGCAACCAGGCAGGAACCTGTAAATAGCACAGTGGTTTTCAACACAGGATAACCACGAATAATAGTCCCTCTCAAAACACTTGTACAAAATGATCAGTGAGGACAGTAGGATTAGTTTTCTGGAAAGAGGATCTATTGCCAATTGACCAGATGAAATTCAGAGAAGCAAAGTCTGCAGTTTATCTATGGATAATAGCAATGCCTTCTGATTTCTTAACCAAGCTTGACAACCTATAGAGCACAAGGAGAGTGCATCTTTAGCACAGAATAGTGATACTGATTTAAACTCTGAAGTGATATCTGGTGTTTGAAACTAAGAGTAGAATCCAGCACTTGAGAGTGAGGTTAGTTCTTAAAAAGCCCACAAGAAAAGAATTTAAAAAGTCAAACTTTTCTACATGAAAATATGTGTAAAAAACAGGAAATAATATTCAAAATTCAAGAAGTGATTAGGGAAACATTGGCTTAAAGATGACATTAATAGTATAGACTCTGGAAGATCAGGAGTCAGAGAATCTGTTTCTGACTTTAGGATGTCCCACTTGTCATAAAAACCACTCTGATATTTAATTGGATAAATGTATTAATGCCCAACTACCAGATTGAAAGAAACAAACAGGAGAGAGGGCAAAAAGTCTTAATTAAAGAGGGAAAGGAGACAGAGGCAAGGGCAAGAAAATGTTCCAGGAACATAAATTATTCTGTGTCAAGGGACATTATGTTGGAAAAATAATATTTTTAATACCGCTTATTCACAGTGTTAAAGATACTTTCCAAACTACTCTTCAATTGCAAACAGAGGGTTTGCAGTCAAGGGTGAGAGGCAACATAGTGACAGAGAAAATAACAGAGACTGGAGAAAAGGCTGGGAGTGCAGATAATGGAGTGGGTAAGGAAAAGGATATTCTCAGAAGATTCAATGTCCAAGAAAATTCACATGAGTGGATGGATGCAAGCATGCAAAATGGGAAGGGGGTAGTGGTTACAAGAAAAAGATACGTTAGAAGTGAGAAATGCCATGATTGAGAACCAAAGGCTATCTGACTGTTTCAGTGTTATAATTTGGATAATTATTTATATATATTTATAGTTTTATAATATTTACCACAGTATAATATATTTACAGCGGACACAGTTTGTGCTTAGATCCTAATTTGTTAAGAGTGCACACCATTTGACTGCTAGGCACTTAAGCATCTATGTTGTAATGTCTGGAGGCAACAAGGCAAACCTGCCACCCAGTCAAGCTCTAATACACGGTGTAGATGCAAGGTCTCAGCTCTCATCTGACCTAACCTCTTCTCTGTCTTCTCCCAGCAAAGAGGGCATGGCCACAGGAGCATTTCCATTCATGGGAGACAATTGCTAACTGCTTCTTTAATATGAGACTGCTGCTCAAAGAGAAAGATCTCTCCAGCAGAGAGAACAGGAAGAGTATCACCAGGCTCTTGTCCTGGAAGGGAGCTAATTTTACAGCACCCAGGCTGATGGTGCAGCCTCATGGTGCAAAGGTTTTGTTCCCACACTGCTCCTGAGAACTAACCAGCAACAAACCCAATTGCTTTATCAGAGCCATCTGGAAACAGAAAACTACGCAGGTCTGAGCTGAAAAGTGACAGTAACTAATGGTTGCCACAGCCCAGGGAAACTGCTACCATCTGCCTCCCTGCTGACTTTGGATGCATTTCCACCTGGTAGGGCCATAGCCCACAGCTGAACCTTTGCTGAAAAGCAGGATGTAAACAGAGCCACATATTAGGATAATGAAAGAAAATTAGTGCTCCTGTCCAGAGACAGCTTGGGAGTGAAGGGTCTCAAGGTTATATAAGAAAGTTCAGCTTGAACCTCATTAAGGATCACTACAATGACATCTTGCAGTATTAAGGGTTACCTGGTACTGTTTCCACGTCCTGTGGTGGGCAAGGTGACAGCACATGGCAATTCTGCTTTTTAAGGTGTTGGTGTTGAAAATAAGCCCCTACAAGCTCTGTGACAAGTACAGACCAAAGTTTTAAGCTTTATTTATATGTCTGGATGGATTTACATCAAATCAGCCAGCATCTCTTCCCTACATTAACATTTATTTCTGTACAATTACTTTGCAGACTTACAAATGCAGAAGAAAATAAACAAACATGGAATGATCATAAACGTTTCTGGAATTACACTATCTGAGTTCTTTAAGACACTTACTTATTTGCCTTTCTTCCTACCTTATGTGGATTACTTAAGAAACACCCTGTAAGGAACTACTGGTCTTTTACTTTGCTAATATTTAATGACATTTCAAATACTTGTCCTTTAAACACATTGAAGAATAACTGTTTTGAAGCCAACTGTATATTTTTCAACAATTTCAACCCTTAATTCTCTTTTATAATGAGCAGAGGACTGAAAATATGTTTGATGTTGCACCTAGAGCATTCACAAAAGGTTTAGAGAAGTCTGCATGCAACTGATTATTGAGTATTTCCAAATATATGATAATTCAGTGTCTACAGTCTCCCACAGAACCCTGTCTCTGTCTTGCTTTCAACTTAAAAAAAAATCCTGTTGTTTCTCAGCAAACAATATGAATATTATAATTTTTTATGATGTACTTTTTGTGCTAAAAAGGATAAGCAGAGACAAAGTTTTACATGCTTCCAACTCAGGAAAATGCAATGAGATATTCAACTTGATACAGTACCACACATTGCAGTATGTATTACATTTACTTTTAATAAACTAGATGATCTTTAATGTCCCTTCCAACTGAAACCATTCTGTGGTTCTGTGTGTTTGCATATGCCATTTACATAAGTCATTTTAATACCCTATGCAAGCTTTTTAATAAAAAATGCCTCATTCAAATCTCCTATATCATTACTAGTGCAAAAATAAGTGACCTGGTTTTTTGAAGTACCAAGGATGGCGTCATTTATTTAAATGCTCATAAGGACTTTCAGGCATACATTTAGGTTGATGTTTGTTTAAACCTTAGTGTCATAAATTCAAATTATTTTTGTAATCTGATATTCATAAATAACAAATTATTCCTCTGATTCAAATATCCATATTTGACTAGTCACCAGTGCTAAATGCATATTTAAAGCATCTTTTAAACTAATCTGCTTTCCATGGAGACATCTTTCCAGATCAGTTGACTCTATAATCATTCTACCCTTTTAACTCCAGCACGCAGCTTGTGCACCTAACACTGCAAGAACTGACTCGCTGAACAAGAAATATGTGTATTGTAGATTGCACAGGGGTTTCTCAAGTATCAAGGTGATTTTTCCAACAAAAAAAAGTTTTTTAACCAGCCCCCTTGAAAAGGGGAGGAATTTGAGTACAGACATTTCCCATTTGACTGCTGTTGGAAAGGTTTAATTGTACTGAAAAAGGAGTTATTGTTCTTCATTTTCATTCAAGAAAAGGTTATATCAAAATCAGAAAGTTTTTATTGTTCTAATGCTTTCTTTGAGAATGCAGTGCACTCCCCAAACCTGTGTATGCTTTGATGCTCCCAGGGGGGTATTCTGCTGCGTAAATCCAGGTGATACTCTGCGGCACAGCTCCACAGCTCCTGTTCAGTAAAAAGGAAGGCTCTACATCTTATCACCAGGCTTACCCTGGGGATAAGGTCTTTGAGATTATATTCTCTATGATCTAAAGAACTATTTTACATTATGAAATTAAAAGCAATAGGAAGGGATTTCTTTTATTTCATGGGTCATGGGAACAGCTGTTGAAACTCTCTTATCCTGGATGGAAAACAGTATCCCTGAATTAGAAACAACATGAGGCATAGGCTTTGGTTTGAAGAGATGTGATTTGTCCTGGTATAGGTATGCAGACAAAGCAAGGTGAAGATTTGTACCTCCACACACAGAGTTTGTGAAATGAAAATCTGTATTTGTATAGTATCCAGCACATGGGGTCTGTAGTGTAGGACTGAGGTCTTACACATGCTATAAAATTAGAGATTATCAGCATCAGTAGAATTAAGAGAGTTAGGATTGTTCAGGCAGGAGAAGAAAAGGCTCTGGGAAGATTTTAGGGCAGCCTTCCAGTATGTAAAGGAGACTTAAAAGAAATACAAAGAAGTATTTCTCATACAGGCAAGCAGTGATAGGACAAGGGAGAAAGGCTTCAGATTGAACAAAAGTAGGGCTATATTAGATATTAGGAAGAAATTCTTTATTGTGAGGGTTATGAGGTATTGGTTGCTCAGAAAAGCTGTGGAGGCCCAATGCCTGGATGTGTTCAAGGCCAGGCTTGATGGAACATTGAGCAACTTGGTCTAATAGAAGGTGTCCTTGCCTATGTCAGGGGTGTTGAAACTACATCATCTTTAAGGTCCCTTTCAACCCAACACACTATGTGTTTCTGTTATTAATAATAATATCAGGAAGTCTAAAGAGCTTATACTGTATTATATGTTAAATTATTCTGTGAGGGTCTTTCGGTTCCCTTGAGTATAGGCTCAAAATGCTACAAAAATTATTGCAAGAAAAATCTCCCACACTGAACCTATTCTGTGCTGTCTTATCTAGATGCTCCAAGTGGAGCCATACTATTTAGCAAATTAGTTTGATTAAACTAAGTTTTCGCTTATTAAAGTTCAGTACTTTACCTTTGTATTGGTAGAATTTTAAACCCAGAGGGGGTCATTGCAGCCATCTGATGTCAAGACTAGCAAAACACAGCCAAAAAATAACTAGGTTAAAAACACAGCAGAGCTTTTTGAGAAAGCTATTTCAAAAAATATCCAATTTAATATTCAAAACTTCAAGTGCTAGGGAGGCCATCATAGCCTTTGAATAGCTGTTTCTATGGATAATTACCCTTGCAATTAAAAATGTGTGTAGTGAATAGAGCCTGAATTTGTGTAGTTTCAGCTTCCAGCCAGAGGATCTTTATGTGTCTTCGTCAATTAAGAGAAAGCCTCTTCTATCATCAAAATGCTGTTCCACACTTGTGTGTGTAAAATCTATTATTAAACCACCACTTATGTTTTTTGATTTTTTTTTTCCTCCAAAAGAAATAGACTCCTCTCCTTCACTCTCTTCCTATGGGACATATTTTAATTACTTCTAAATATTACTATGACATTCTTCATCACTCTCTCAGTATCTCTCTTGGATTGTGGACACATGGAAATTGGGAACAGTTTTTACTTCTTCAATTCAATCTAGAATGTGCAATTTTTTTCAGACTGGACTAAATACAACCCAGTTACACCAACTCTTATCTAAGCAACTGTACCCTTTCATTTTATGATCAATTAATGTTTATTTGTCAATACTCTATCCTTTTTCATCTAGAGCAACCTTTCTGAGTCAGGACGTTGCTAGCCGCTATTCTTCAGAAAAAGAATTTTAATTTCTGCGCTTTCCACATAGGAAGCGAGTGCCCTATGTTCCTTCTCAATTTTTCTCTGTATTTTACAGACAATCATTTGAAAAGCTGGGTTTCTTTCACGATACCCATGGTGTCATAAGGTTTCTCTCTTAGAGATCCAACTCTGTTCTTCTAAGGGCAGCAGACTGATTTTTATAGATAGAAAAATTCATAATTAATCAATAAGAATGCTATGTTTTTAGCTTGTGTTGATGTAGGAGAAACAAAACAAAGAACAAGTCACAGTGGACATATCAGCCAAAAGTAGCTTTATTCTAAGATCCTCCCCCTCTAATCACCTGGCTGCTGGTTTTCAAAACAGTCCAGTGTGGTGCTCATGTTACTTTACTGCTCTGGGAAAAGAATGCTCTAAAACTGTTAGGTGTAAATACACAAATAATTTCAAAACAAGTAGAAATAGAACTTCCCAAAGTATCAAGTCAGCTTGCAAGCCCTAGTGAAATAAATATAGATCAGAAGCATGGCTATGCTTCAGATAGTTTGGAATTTCATAAAGTTTACATATTCTAGAAAAAAAATTTCTCTCTGTCTCCAGACAGTAATTTAGTACAATTAGAAGATCTAGAGAATGATCACTTCAGTGTCCTAATTTTTAGAAACTGTGTAGTTTCAGAATGCAGGGAAATCCTACTGGTGTCTCAAACCAAACCACTAAAATCTTTTCCTGTTTTAATATGCTTAGCCTTAATATGTAATATCCAATCTGTGTAATATCCAAAGGTGAATCTCAATTTTGTGATTGCAATGTGTCCTGGTTCCAACCAGGAGAGAGTTAATTTTTGGCACTGGTTCCTACCAGGACACAGTTAATTTTTTGCTGTAGCCAGGACGGGGCATGGCTATGACACAGAGGTTATTCTACTCTGCCTCAGGTTATGGACAGGGGTGGGGTGAAGGGAATCTCTTCCCGGGAGAAGGGGTCTCTTCCAGTCAGGGTAGTGTAGCTGGGTTGGGCTCTGAGGTGAGCATTTTTCACGTGAATCACTCTCTCTCTTTTGTACACTTCTGTTATTAGCATTGTTGCTGTTACTATTCTATAAGTTATGAGGCTTTCTTACCTCGTTGCTATTTCCAGTAAATTGTTCTTATCTCAACCCATAGGCTTTACCTTTAGTGCTGCCAATTCTCTTCTTCAGACACACGAAGTGGGAAGAGGGGACAAGGAGAGAGAGAGAAAGCAGCACCATGGTTTTAGTGGGAGCACAAAATTGATGAGGACCATTCCTAAACCATGCCAAGAGAGATGCAGGCCTCTCTCAAACTCCAGAAAAATCTAATTTTTAACAAAACATCAGGTAACATAATTCAATCATTTTATTGTAAGTATTATAGTGGTCCCAATTCTTGGGCATGCTAGCCTCCAAAATAAACGCTATAGTTTAAAATGGGGGGGGATTTAGAAACGGTAATTTATTTTTCTTTTTATCTATGTAAAAAAAAAAAAAAGAATAAATTTTATCTCTAATCTTTACTAATCTGTCGTAACAATGAGCATGACAGGACTCTCTGAGTACTAATTATTTAACATTACTTCTGATAACAATGACATCTTACACTGGTATGCTAAAAACCATGAATCACTGGTTCTATGTGTTTTCTGTTAAATAGTAGTGAAACACTCCAAAACCAGTGTAAAAGTAATACATTTTATTCACTTTAAAAAGGAAAAATCTATTTCTGAAAATTCAATATTCATATTACATTTTATTTGTGGAGACTGGCCCTGGTTTAGAAAAGTATTTAAGTGATGCTCTTAGTTTTGAATTGGTATCTCAGATTTAAAGATGAGTAGGTTTTTAGGTCTTTTTCCAAGTCAGAGCTAATGTACAAAATCAACGTACTGACACGTCACAGGCAGTAACAGAACAAATACAAAATACCACAGAATGCTCACTGGATAGAGCAATAAAATATATTTTGAATGTTATATTCAGAGAATAAGTTTATTAAGAGATTAATGTGTTTCTTTTAAGCGATAAGATCATCTCAGACATCCACCTGAGATTCATAATACTGTTTTGCATGCCTCTTGGTGTGTAATATATTTGTTCCTCCTGTGAATAACATCACCAGGATCTCTTGTATACAAGCGCAATTTTCCAGGGAAATAATAAAAAAACCCAACCCTACAAAAAGAAATTTACATAGCCACTGAATACAAATAGGATTAGTGTACAGTTAACAAGAACTGCATTCAAGAGGAGTCAAAAGCATTTGCAAGATGTTTAACAGCCAGTGTATGAAGTAATGCTGAGATGCAGCTGCATCTGGATAATTTTATAGTTTCTTTGTACTTAACAGGATTCTCTCATACTAGTATTTTATGTGCAATTAATCAGCCTTAGAGGTCTTGTAAACTCATCATAACTGCATTTCCATCTATGCAGTGGATCAAGAAGTGTACACAGAATCACATCTCTTTCTTTAAAAGATAAAATAATTGTCATCTATAATCCTTTCTGTGTGAGGATAGTGTGGAAAATGCCATAAAGCCATACTCTAATTTGCTTTAAAATGTTGCCAGAATTATTTATAGGCATGATATCTCTCATGGAGGAGCGGTTCAGTGGTCCAGACAGGCAAGGATTTATCATGATGGGAGCAGAGAATGTTTAACCTTCCCATTAGAATGTGGAATGGTTACCTTCACACAATAACACTCCCATATCTCCTTGGGTGCACAGCCCCACTCCCTGCAATTAGCACCATCTCCACTCCCTGAAATAAAGGCCTAGAAAACTTGGCAAACAGTGAATGCTAATTCTCACAGTGAGTTCACCTTGTGAGCTTAGTAATGTGAGCTGACTTTACAAAACAAAGGGGCATAAACCTGAACACCTCCACCTACTGAGATTTCAGTTATTTTCAAAAAATTACAGTCCTGCGGTTTTTAAGCTTGATTTCTCATAACCTTACAATGCGCTGTGAGCGAAGTGCTGACAGCATATTTCCCCTTTGTAAATGTGTTGCTTACTGGAATGCCCAAAGATTTCATACTGTTTGCACTGTGTTTGTGAGAAACCTGCAGCTGGAGAGACTGCACTCCAGAGATCCTTGGAGCGGCTGGATGAGAGCTGTATTTCAGACGTGTCCTTCCACATGGGGTTCTCATGTACTTGCCCACCCTGCTGTGAGTTTTCTCAGCCCAGCTGGCAGCCAGCTTATTGTGTATCACTACTCTGCTGGCAGTTGCAACACAAAGGCCAGCCGAAATTCAACAAGATGATCCTGGTAACATTTTGCTGAGGAAGGACATAGAGGTGCTGAAAACTGGCACATACCATTCCCCCTCACCCTTTTCTTTCCACCCGTCCCCTCACTCCCCCGCCCCAGGATCCAAGGTTAGTCACTCCTGCTAAAAAAAGAAATCTAGTTTGTGCATAAATGCGTAAGACATCGTTCACTCCACATGGTGACAGGGGTCTGTTAATGTGAGTTAATTTGTGCCACTTTGAAGGCAGGGTTCATTCCCCCATCCCTTTTTATTTATCCATGTGTCTTGGTGAAAAGTACCTGGGAAAAAATGAGGCAATGAAAAAACCCCACAATTAAAATGGTCCAACAATATTGAACAATTGGGGTGGGGAGGGCACTTTATTAGCCTTTTTCATAATGAAACTCTGTGAAGCCAGTAATTTAAAACCAACCTCAACTTTCATATTTTCTAACAAATACCATGTCACAGGAAAAAGAGACTTTGTCAGCTGCCTAGGGATAAATGGAGGTAGTATTTAGAAAAGGTCAAATAAAATTGCCCTAAAAACTGTGTGATAAATCAGAATTCATTTCTAGTCTGAGAATACAGTATGCAAAAATGTCATCATGGTATTAGCATTCCAGCCAGCTATATGCATTCAGTGTCTGGCAAGAAAAAACAAAGACCAGTCTTTTTCACTCTTCTTAGCTCTACAACCTGTGCAGAAATATAAGAGAACTAATTCAATTTTATTCTTTTTTTAGGTCTCCATAACTGTTTAGTGTAGCATCCTAACCTTTTTTGCAAATGTCCCATTCAGCCGGAGACGAGACAGAACTATGTAGGGACCATGGCTCAATAATATGAGCCAAACTGAGCTTATTTTAACATTCAGGTTTGCTAATTCAAAGCTCCTTCTATTTTATTTTAGGAAATCTGTAAAAATATGATAAATAAATCTGTGAAGAAAAATTAATATGTCTCCTGACACATTTTTCAGATCAAAATCACATTTTTAAATGGTAGATAAGTTTTCCTAATATATGCTTTTCATTACATTATTTCATTGCACTTTCCTGGTTAAGAAAGGTATGGCCTACGCTCATGACTATGGGCAAGAGTCAGATCATTCCTTTCTGTCCTACCTTTCGCTCTGAAAAGACAGTGATATGAAACATTCATTAACTTTGAGAACAGTCTAGTTCACTACTGACAACATGTTTCTCAGCAAATGGGTAAGATATGATAGCAAAACCAAAAATGTTCAGTATATTTTCTGATTTTTCAGTTCAAAATATTCCTGAAAAGTGCCTATCTCCATGGAAGAGCACAGGTATCTGTGCTGTAAATATTGTATGGAGAACTACTCCTCAATTTAGACTTATTTATGGGAAAGACAGCAGGCAGTGTGCATAGAGACTTCCGCATTTAGCAATAAAGAGAATAAAGACTTCACGCTTCTAGCCAACCCAAATGACTTGGAACCAGTCCTTGAATGTTAACAGCTGATACTCATTTGTGATCATTTTGCTGCTGAGGTGCCTGATTGTCTATGGATGGCAATGTGCCCCTTGCAAGGTAATACGCCAGTTTTCCAGGACACAGCTGCCAGTCAGCTGTGGGTTGAGGTGGTGAGAGTACATTGCAGTGCCAAGGCCATCCCATCTGTAGGAAGAACATTGTTTTCTTGGAGAGTGGCATACCATTGCCAGGTACTCAAGCCAAAATGAAACACAGGAACAATAGAAGAGAGGGGGAGGTGGTGGTTTCAGGCAATTTGCTCTGCCAGAGGGTGAAATACTGTAGATACCCTGGGCAGCCCATGAAGAACACTGGTATCCAGCATATCCAGCAAAAGGCACAATCTTCAAGCACCCGTACACGTATATTTATGGGAGAAAACTCTCTCAAGCACTGATATGCTATAGTAAAATGCAGGATTCACAGATCACCTCTGCTCGAGAAAAATTTCTAAGCACATGCTGTGACTGATTATGGGACACTAGGTATCAAAAAAAGGCTTCATTTGATACAATATTCTCACCTTAGTAATTTTTCCAGCTCCTATTGGTCATGACTTTTTCTGCCAAACAAAGTTATGCATCCTTTATGTACTTACATAACTTTTTACGTAACTCTTTAAAGTTGGATTTTAAAAACCTTTCCAGCAATATAAATTCTTAAGTGGTACAGACACGAATTATATTCCCAGGACACTTAACACTCATGCTAATGTTATGCTTTTAATTTAAGTGCTACAAAGACCTTTGTGCTAATTGCAGTGTTAACCATGAGCACAGCAAAAAACAGCAGTAAAAGGATGAATAAAATCTAGGCACACCCAACGTGATCAACAAGTGAAGTACTGCAGCAGCACTGCATAAAACTCATGTCTTGAGCTTGATCTATTTCATGATTTACCTGCAGCATTGCTGCACGTGATTTATATCCATACTGCTGACTGAGTAACTGAGCTTCCAGTCAATCAGCCATCTAAATCTGTTTGAGTTATCAGGTCCTCTCTTTAAAAAGAAAAAAAAAGAAAAAAAAAAAGAAAAAAAAAAAAAAAAGGCAACTTAATTAGCATGTGAGTCATCTAGTATGTGGAAGAGTAACAGAGAGAATGAGAGTTACAGACTAGGATGAACACAGAAAAATATATTACCAAACAACTTTCATGGCTAGAACCACATTCAAACTCTACATCATAGCCCTAATCAGGATATGTGATGAAATACCATTGGAAGTTGTACAGGTTAGAAGATTCCAGAGGGTTTTCTAATGCTGATAATTTTCTCTTTGTGTCCATGTCCTCATTATTCAGGAGTATTTGCGACCAGAATTTAGGAAATTATGTTTACAATTGACTTATTTACAGACTGTGTATTTTAATTAGATAATTTTATGCCTGACTAGTTAGCCATGATTTAGATCTCTTATGTAAAAGCAAAATTCTTCAGCTGCTGACCAACTAACAGCAGGTTCCTCACATAAATACTGTTATTAACTCATTTACAATTTACAAAACTGAGCATTTTCAGAAATACTAATTAACATAAAGGAAAATTGGTTTACTTTTACTCAAACATATTCAACGACCTATTTTTTATTATTCAGTCAACTCTATTAATACACCAGAACACTAAACTGCATTAAAACTGTACATTTGATGCCTTTAAAGCAGCCGATTTCTACAGAAAATCATTACCTTTGTCTGTTCTCTTTTTAGAATAATTTCCACAATGACTAGCCAATAAGTGCTGAATAAAATGTAATTAAAAATTGTATTTAGGTCATTTAATTAAAAAGGATCAGCTTTAATGTGAGTACCTATGATAAAATCCTAACAATCTCTAATATAATGACTACAAAATGCTATATTGCACATTATTTTTTGACAGACTGGATTTTTTTCCCCATCTAATGCCATGCATATAGATAAAGAATGTAAAGAAGAGTTATTTTCATCTCTGTAGCTGGTAAAGAAAGAGAGCAACATCCTAAAATTAATTGATGTGACTGGAGATGAGAACTTCTTTTTGGGGATGATTAACTCTTCTCATTGCTTATTTGAAGAACCCTATGACAAATACACTGCAAACATACCTTGGTATGTTGGTACCAAGGTACCTTAGTTCACCAAAAGTAAGAATCATCTGAAACTCTGTTACAGAAGGTAATAAACTTTGGCTTAATGAACCAGACTAGCTGGGCCAACCTGAGGGCCTCCAGGTTTTACAAAATGTGATTCTGAATAAATCTCTACAAAAATAAATAAACCAGTTAAGGTCAGCTTTCAACTACAGGTCTTTGTTTCTTAGCTTAGTAAGGTCACAGCAGTATTTTTTTCTTTGATGAAAAATATGCACTAAAACTAGAATAAAGCATACAAAACCTGTATAAGAGACATAGGAATGATTTTTTTCCCTGTTAAAGAAACAAAGAGGTAAGAAGTCTTTCAATTTGTGTGATTAACCTCCAGCTCAGAAAGGAAGTTTTGGTGCAATGTAAAGTTTTAGTCTCTTGAATAAATTATTCAAACTATATCATTTGACATATACAATATTATCATACCAATGAAATATTTTCTGAGTACTTTTTACACATTATGATGCAGTATGACTGATTAGGTGTGGAGATGAGATTACATGATCAAACAGATTCTCCCCTCTCACAGTATGCCCAGGCTAGTGTAGGCTGTTACCTCCAACTAGAGCTCCATTTTGAACACTGGGAAATGGTGGCTGATATTCCACAGGTTACAATCTCTACAGCTTCCTGAGACAGAAGAGACTTCTCCCACAGTAAATCAGTTTACACCTTTCTCACAAAGCCAGAATATAATTTATGAAACAATCTAAAGCCAATTCCCTCATTAGCTGAATGACATGCCTTGAGATGAGACCCATTAAAATTTCCAAGCACACCCCAAAAATGGCTGCTCATATTTACTGAGGCATTAACTCCTTTGCCAGGTTCATTTCATGTTCTGTAAAAAAAGGAAAACCCAACAATCAATCAACTCTTATAAAAACAAGCAAACTAACAAACAAACAAGAAAATCCAACCCCAAACCAAAGTAAACAAACAAGCAAAAGAAACACCAAAAGGAAATTATGGTCCCAGAGTGGAAAAACAACCACTCTCCTCAAAGTGAACAATATTCAAAGGCAAATCCACCTGGCAAAATTGAATGTAAGTATTTGGAAAAGACAAAATACCAAGGCAGAGACGTACTGGTATTCAAGTAACTCATTTATCTGCACAATTTATCTGCAATTTTTTTTCTTTTTCTTTTTCTTTTTTTTTTCTTTTTCTTTTTCTTTTTCTTTTCTTTTTCTTTTTTTCAGTGTGTACATTTGCTTTAAAGAATCTTACCATTATAAAAAAAAAACTAAAAAAAAAACCAACAAAAAAATTGCTCTTACAAGTAGTTAAAATTGCACCTGCTTTCAGATCCTACCAGCAGCAAATGCTACCATTTCAATATTTATAAGGGCAGTTCTTGGCTGCTTTATGGCTGATACATGCCAAAGTCTATTTCTGACCCACTTCATTCACAGTAGAAATGGGGAAGTGATATTTGCACTTTTCCCTGCTGTTACTGCTCTCTGACCACCATTTCAATTGAGGTGATGGCTCAAAAATCCTCCCTTTAACTGATGCCAAAAAGTCAGGACATATTTTTGACAGCAATCAGACCAAAATTAGTCATGTCCTAGGATACAGATTCCTATCTTTGGAAAAGAGTAAGACAATAATAATAAAGCTGAAAAGGATTCTATAATCAGGCATTGCTCATCTCTGAAGGTGCTAACCAGCAGTTGTAAGTTTTTTGCCTGTTACATTTGTAGTTAGGTTTTAATGTCGCCAGTTCAGAAATTCTTTTCTTTAGTGACTACTAAGAAAATCAAATTGCAATTCTGTCACAAGTATGCATAGCAGCTGAACTCTATAAACCATATACTTCCCCTCCTCTTTTATCACCTATTCTTTAAGTTACAAGGTCTCTTTATTACAGTAATGAATAATCTACATACACATGGAGCAACAGATTAAAGAGGACATTTTCCATTTCATTTCAACAGCAGTCCCACTTTCAAAGTTAATGATGAAGCACCATATTTTACAAATAAAGAAATTAAGGTTGATTCTGCCATATTTATTCTTTATCCATCATCTGTAAAGTTAACTTCTGATCACTGAGATATTGAATACTTGGATGAATAGTATTTATAAAAAAAGAAAGTATAATTTTGAGTTTAATCATATTTTTTTAATAAGAATAACTTCTATATGTCAGGCAGAAACTAACCTTCTGGACTTTTAAGAAGTGTGGGAACACTATTCCTGACTTCTCTAATGAAATCCTAAGCATAATAAATAAATATCAGCTTACAGAGTAATTTAAAAACATGAACTAGAAGTCCATTAAAAAAAATCACAAGTGAAATGCACAGGTGTGTTTTGTACAGTTCTGCAAAAAGGAGAGGAAAGAATTTAGGACTTCTGTGACGAATGGAAAACACCTTAGGGAATTCCCATCTTTGCATTTAGAGTAAGTTTTGTTAAGGTCATGGGGTGTCCCCATCACTGGGCAGTTTTACCTTGGGCTTGTTAAAGGCCAGTCCATGCATTAAATGGCCTCTAGTGGCCTCCTGTTCCCTCTCCTTTGCAGGTAAGAGAATGTCCACTCTAGAACATGACTGAACGTGCACAAGATGTGATTTTCCCCTGGATATGCCTAATTTTTTGCAGTCATAGAAACAGTATCAGGTCACTTTATTTTTAATTTAGTTCTTCAGATAAGTGCCAACTCTAGGTGATATGAATTTCTGACTATTAAGTACTATGCTCGATCTTAGCTTCCAAGAACAACTTATCTTTACTTTTTCTCCATCAAGCTTTATGTTTCTTAGCAAATTCTCAACTAATATAGTACTCTCTGGGCTTGATAGTAAGCCCTTAATTTTTCTTGCTAATAAACATATTTATAAGCTTTTTCATCTGCCAAAACTTCCATTCTTCTCAACCTCTGTCCATTTGCCACTTTCACGTTAAACATAGCATTATATTTGAGTATCTTAGAGCATTTAGGAAACATTTTACTTTTGTAGCTTCTTGGATCATGCTGCAGATAGATTTAGGTGAAAAGGCAATAGTGAAAAGTAGTTCCATTCGAATACATTTGTTTATTCTCACTGTTTGTATAGGATGTCAGCTTGACAGCAAAGTATAATTGAGTCCTTAGCCACTGATAAAAATGAGCAAGAAAGTATGACTTTGAACAATGCTTCAGCTTTGACCCAAAAAGGCAAAAATATAGCTACATAAACCAAAATCTACATGGTAATTTTCTAAAAAATTAAAATTCAAAATCTAAAGTAATTTTCTGTGCTTGTTGACTGTATTGTTTCCTCTGTATTAAGACTGCTTTCCAAAATACTGGACCGGGTAGTGCTTTCTGTGATCTATGTATAAATATATCAACGTTTCATGATATATACATAAATACCTACCAGGTGATAATAACACAGCCATTACAAGCTCAAATAGCAACATTAGTATGCCATTACCTGCAGTCAATTTTGGTGCTCACAGGCTTATACACACTTTAGTCCCCTCTTTCTATTAGTGTTTTGAAATATATTGGATCATAAGCACAGGTGAGTGAACCTCAACAGCTATGAGTTTGTTCAAAAGAAGATTGTCCAGTTCACCTCTCCTACAACACAGCAAGTTGTCCCACTGTTTTAGCTGCCAACATGACACCTGGGAATCCGTATGTGTGTGTGAGTGTGTGTGTGCGTGCATGCAGGAATGTGAAGACAAGAGACAGAAGCGCTGAGATGCATTATCACTTGATTAAGCAGTAAAATCAACCGCTCTGTAGAAATCTAATCTTTCCTTGATAAGTACTTACTCCTCCTACTAAGGACCAGTACACCGTCAACAGGAAAATAATTTTGCTAGTAAAAAAAGAAAATAATCCAATATATTTAGATAACCTGTTTCTTTCTCCCACTAGGTGACAATCTCTCCTATATCTTAGTCAGCAGCAAGAATAACTTAGTGCTTTACACACCCCGCTGCATAAGTTCTCTCTCACAACATCAGCACTATTAATACAATATATCTGTCAAGGCTTAATAATTTTGTGTGTGTTTGTGTGTGTATAGAATGATAGAATCATAAAATTGTTTAGGTTGGGAAAGATCTTTAAGATCATTGACTGAACCATTAAATAACACTGCCAAATCCACCAGTAAACCATGCGCCTGAGTGCCACACCTACCCGTGGTGACTGAACCACTTCCCCAGGCAGCCTGTCTCAATGCTTGACAGCACTCTCCATTAAGAAGTTTTCTTAATATTCAATCTAAACTTTCCCTTGTGCAACTTGAGGACATTTCCTCTCATCCCATTGCTTCTCTACTTGGAAGAGATTGACCTTCACCTGGCTACACCCTCCTCAAACTGAATTTTAAGTAGAGAATGGTCTTTTACATATAAAAATATGCATTGTAGGAATATATGTATATTCACAGTTTTTCAGTACTAGTCTAAGTGTAAAAGATATTTCTCCCAAAAGCAGTTTTAGGGAATCAGACTG
The DNA here is from genome assembly GCF_015227805.2 of Hirundo rustica. Taxonomy (NCBI): domain Eukaryota; kingdom Metazoa; phylum Chordata; class Aves; order Passeriformes; family Hirundinidae; genus Hirundo; species Hirundo rustica. The sequence continues at coordinate 76,638,317 of NC_053451.1, read as the reverse complement.
AAAATATGATATAGCCATAGGATGCTTTCTTTGGGGTCAGGATAACAGTAAGACAGTTGAGCCATTTTGGTATTAACATTTCACTGTCTGGGCCCCTACTCTTCTCCCTCTTTTCTTATTTTGAAAAAAACCTTATTGTATAAATTCTTATTTCATACTCTTAACATTTTTTAATATATTTCTGTAACTATATGGAAGAACAGGTATTTGCATAGTGCTAGAGACTGCCGGCCAGTTTCCTCTGGTAACTTCAGAGTATAAATAAACCTGAAAACATTCTTCACCCAAAATTTTAACTCTGATTTAAGTGAAAAACTGAATTGCATTAATTTCCATTTGGTGTGTTCTATCCTGGTTTTAAATGCTGATGATATATAAAAAATTATGTAACAATAAAAATTTTGCATTAAGAGATTTCTTTAACCTTGCACTTATGGCCAGGAAACATTCAGAAGGCTTAAGAAAGAACTTCAGTTTTGGGTGAAAGTTTCTGACAGCAGTTTGTCCTGTGTTTTGATTTCTGTGCAATGCCCTTGAAAAGCAGATGTGTACTGTTACTTACAAACAGATGTGCAATGACTAAAGATACACAGTGGATTATTTTTCCTATAAAACTACACCTCACTCATGATGGGTAGGTTTCCAGATTATTTCTGAACATGTTTTGGTTCTGTTTTCCTATACCCTATGTGGTATCCGTTTACCTTGAAGTTTGCCTTAAGATCTCAAGGACCAAAGGCAGCAGTGTGCTGTGAGCTGCCTCTCTGCTGGATTTCAAACTAAGTGTTAAAATAGCCACTGCTTGCTCAAAGAAATGTCAGTGCAAATTCAAAACTAATACTCAGTTTGGAGGAAAACGTTTTTCACCCATTCATGCTATCCTTTGTACAGTAGCACACAAAATTAAATGGTTGTTTCAAATAAATTGAATGGCACTCTAATATTAATATAAACAGGTAAAGCCAGGAACAACAAAATATGGATTTAGCCTGAAGATATCAAATAAATACCTCAAATAGTTCTTTCATTGACTAGGAAATATGCAAGTATAAAAGGCATTGTGGCCAGATCCAACCTAATTCCCATAGAAGACCTTAGATGTAAACAAAGATGGCAGCTGATCTGAGCAGATTTTCCATACATGTTTCCACAGCTTCTAGGCTTCAGCTGGTGCGAATTAATGCAGCGTGGATGCCACAGACCAAAGTAGGTCAATTATTGCATTCCCCAGACAGAGACGACTGAGCTCTTATAATCATATGCATTCACTTGTTTTGGGACATGTCTGAAAAACAGGGTTCATAACAGCTCACTTGGTGTTCCATAACATCTAGAGAGAGTGGTGATACTCTTGAATCAGCAAACTGCTGAAGGGAAGAAGAACACAGTTTGTAATTTCTCTCTTTCTGGTAGTTAAACACTTAAGGCTACTTTTGTGAAATTCAGATAATATCTTTGGCTGCTCAAGTTTCTCTCTACCAATCAGATGCATAAAACCTCCATTTGAAAAAGGACAATTAGATTGGTGTCTTCTCTGTGGAAAGAGCTGTGTAATAACTCAGTATGCAGCGAGCGTACAGAGGAAATGCGAGTTAAGAGTGCACTAGCTCCACTCAGCTTTATCAGCTTTGCCAGAGATTGCCTTGTACACATCACTTCTGGATCCACAGAGAATGCCAACTCATAAACATGAAAGACAGAACTGTGGGATGAAGTACACAATAGGCAAGTGTAGATGCAATTCTGTTGCTTGGTGATATGGAGATCATGTAAGCAGGGGTTAAGTGGAGAGTCCATATGTGTTTCCTGAAGAAATGCAGCAATTTCTTCACTGGTATATTCATATAAAATTGTTAAACCTTCTAAAAGCAAAGACCAGAAGTCAGACTTGAATAGTATTGGAACAGTACAGAATATCAAAAAATCTCTGGAAGTTTTAAAAGAAAAAAACACTTTCAAGATTCGGGAGGATATTTGCAGGCCATAACTGCACTGAGGTATTGGGCAAATGGAAAGTCTTTTACACCAGTGGCCAAAGGATGCCAAAGCATTATGACGGACAAGCAGGCATGTCTTGCATTAAAATCCCCACTCTATATTCTTAATTTCTGTTCTTGGCCACTTAAAGGTGACAAGTGTTCATCTGAGGTCAGCTAAATCCTCCTATCTTATTCAAAGCTCTTTTTTTTTCTCCATTTTGATCTGGTACATTTAATTTTTACTCAAGAACTCAATTCTGCTTAAAGAGTTAAAAATAAAACATAATGAGAAGGAGGAAAAGAGAAGAAGAAGCAAGAACAATGATGTTCTTAAACATGTGGAATGAGTGAAAGTGACATTTTACCCTTTCCAGAAAAGATTATAGGAAAAAAACTCAGCAAGCTTGCATCATAAAATCTCCCATAAAAAGCAGACACTGGAGTATGTGGATAAGTTTAAAGTTTCACAGAAGACTAGAATTAATTTCCTGACAATTAAATTATTCATTTTGTATTCCTACATTCACATCTTCCTTTTTTCTTTTCTGAGATATATTTTGAGATGCAAGACTAAAGCAGACAATGAAGCCAAATGTAACTGATTCCTGAATAACTGAGAATTGAACTTAGATGCACATTGCTGATTTCAGACTTAATTATCTGCAAGTCTCGAAGAAATTTGACTTATTCACTATATTGCTGATGACTTTGTTGACTGCAACACTTAAGCAGATATGACTTTAAATTCCAGTTAGTATTCCTGACGCATTTTAGGTAAATCAGATAGCTTCTTGGCTAATGTTTTCCATAAAAAGCTGAAGGCCAAACCTATTAGGATTTGTTTTCTGCTTCTGGCTCACAAGAGAAATAAAATTAATTGCTTTTCTCAAATCATGATTGAAAAACATCACTTCCATAGGCTGTCTTCAAAACAGAATTAAGGCAATCTGCAAAAAGAGTCATTCTAAAAAGTCAGCAAGTTGTAAGATGGTCTAGATCTTGCATTGCTTAACCTTCAGACTTTTTAATCTTCTTATTTCCATTTGATTCCTCTGAACGTTCTTTCACTCTCCTCTACTAATAGAGCAAAAATGTAAAGCCTCCTATAAGATTAATAATGAGATATCTAAATATAGTGGGGTCAGCAAGCTCCTAGGTGAGCTTGGTTTATTCACCATTATTTCTATCATGACTTGACCCCATATCATGATATGCATTAGGATACATCCTTTTTTCCTAGGAATGCCTCTGAAAAAGTTCTAAATTTTTTCTTACTGTATTTTATTCAGGTGCTATATCAACATCTTTTGTAGGTGATAAATACATCTGATGTGAGAATTTTGAAGGATTGTATGTAAAATGTGCATTTCAGCAATTCTGCACAAAACCTTGATTAAAATAATTAATTTTCTAATGGGTCATGACAGTGTTTAATAATGTTGTTAAACTAAAATCCTCTCATTACAATTCTTAATTTACAGTTAGAAGTTTCATGCAAAGCTGAACTAAAGGGTATTTGCCATGCAGTAGGCATTGAGCAAGACCCAAAACACAAACTGAGCAAAAGAACTGTAATCAGAAGATCTCTATTTATGAATGATACAAAAAATCCAGAAAGACAGACTGCTTTGGATTCTGAGATGTGATGTGGCACACAGTAGGAATAAATCCAAGCAGCAGACCTACTTAGAGAGGTACTCAGCAGGACTGACCATCTACTGAGCAACATGACTCAGTTAAATTTGGGTTATTAAGTTCCAGACCAAGGTAGCTGAATGATGTTTAAAGACCTATGAAATGGAGAGGCCAGGCTGGATTATATCTGACAATTCTCATAGGTAGGACAGAGACCACAGCTTTTGTAGACCTCCTACTGCCTTCTTCCTTTTGTTGAAGCTGCTGTTTCATTTTAGGCCTTTTCTCCTGAACCACTCTTCTGGAACCTCTGATGATTCCAGTGCAGACAAAGCAGAAAATAGATCAGTGCACCTGCAGTATGTCTGGGATATCTGGAAGGCATCAGTTTTATTTCTCCATGAAATGTGTGCAATTAACTAGATCAGTTTATGTGCCTTTTCTTTCCAGAAAAGAAGGAAAGGTATTCAGCACAGCTGAAGGAATTCAATTCAAAGGATACTTCCCAGAAAGAACTCAAGTGTGGATACAATTCGCTCCCGCTTTTGGGCCACTGACACATTAAAGCTCTGAAACTCCCCTGGCTGGATAATGCTTGGACTCCCCACCAGAGGAACACCAAGGGAGAGGAAGAGGAAAAAAGAATGTGGCCCCATTCATCACAGTGTGATCCAATTCTTGTAAATATATGTTAACTCAATGAAAACTCACAGAATTAATGACCAAAAACCCCTTAAAACAACAGGCAGAGATGCAATCATAAAAGCTATGCTTGCTCAGCTGGGCTGTTCCTAAACCAACAGTTTGAACTGAGGATTAAAGTTTGCTGGAAACCATAGTCTTTTCAGATCTCCTTTTCCTCTGTGGCTTTAACAAGCCAAATCTCTTCAGCCAGTGAAGTTAAAATATACAGGACACACAGCTCTTTATCTGTCACACCCTGCAAATCACATTTTCCAGGCTTAAAGTACAATTTGTTTTGGCTTTTAATTACCTGACTTATCACCATGTCATATTCCCTCCCCCTTGCAATAATTACATTCTGAATCACTGCGTCATTCAATATTGGCCTTTATTTATGCCTCTCACAAAATGTTGAATGTTTATTCATAAACCATGAAAAACACAGTTTGTAAGAATATTGATTCAGCATATTAGAAAAGCAGTGGTCTGGCATTCTGCAAGTAGAAGTAATCACAGGCAATTACTAGAGACTGCTTTTCACTACTAATCCTGGGTTTAACCTCATAATTGTATTACTGAATTTATTTCACTTTGCTCATATATCACCAGGTTCCTAATAAGAAGTCTGATATTAACATAATTTAATAATATTCAGGGGATGAATGGCTTTAATTGGTTTAAAAAGAAGGAGATATATAGCCTATGCCATGCAATGAGAAAAGCCTCTTTTTATTTTGTAATAAACGATAATTAATATTTAAATGCATTAATGAAATAAGTTCTTAGTGGCTGGGTCACAAATCTTTGATGTTTATGCCACTAACAAAATCACTAACTGCTCTTAATGATGCCCCTAAGCTAAGCTTCACTTTACTCCTGGTATAAAAACTACTTTGGTTGCCAGTAGCATGAATTTTCAAGTGTGAAAGTCTAAGTCAAACTCAGAACAATCCTTTTTGTCCTTATCCCAGTATACAATAGGAAGAAAGTGCTCAAATTAAGACAAAAAACCACAAACCACAAAGCAGCCAAACTTAGAGAAAAGCAAAACTAGCAAGCAATAACTAACCCCCTAGATCTCTGTAAATAAAAGTACTCTGCGCTCACTCGCTGTTCCCAGTGAGACAGGTTTAGTGCGAGAGCCAATGGAGATGTAACTTCCTGCCTGGGATGGAGTCAGAGCTCTGGGCAGCATTGGGGTAATGGCTGTGTTCTTGGACAGGTCCAACCACGTGTACTCCACCATTTGTGTTTTCCTACCAAATTCACATGTTCTCAATGTGAATTCACCCAGGCTGGCACATGGAATCAACACAAGTTAGAATATTTTTTGTATTGTTTTGTTTTATTTTGTTTTGTTTTGTTTTTTTTTCTCCTGTTTTCTATGGCTTTCCATTAAAAGCATATGGAATGCTTGGTTGGGATGCCTACCTGATAGGATAACACCTATGCTAGAGCATTGCTCTTGCCAACTAGTATAATATTTTTGGAAATATTGAAATACCCTTAGCTTCACTCAATCTTTCCTTGGGAACTGGTTTTGTTTTGCACGTGCCATGTTTGGTTCAGAACTCTTTCTCATTTAATGAAAAAAAAATCCCATTACAATTAGCTTTATAATTATTGTAATTCAGCTTTTAATATATATGGGGAAGGTATTTCAGGAATAACATGCTCCTGGAAATCCTAGATCCTCCAGTTTAAAAATTTTAGTTCTCCTTGTGTTTTCCTGCTTACACCTCCCTGTCACTCAGTGACAGCTCAAAGGGATTATTATAATAACTGAGAATCCTTTGTTTAGAGTCAGAGAGAATAGCTTAGCATTATTTTCTCACAGTGTCCAGAGCTCAGACACAGTAAAAGATGAACATGAAAAGTGTGCATATGTCTTTTCTATCACATTATTGGTAATCACAGCTACGAGCAGTTTCAGAAATATTTTCAACAGTTTGTCCAGCTTAACAATAGATGTTAAATCACAGGTTATCAGGAAGGCTTTTATTTTGTTTGTTTTTGTTTTATTTATTTATTTAACCTAGGAAAAAAGTTGATAACAAGTACATTTAATAACAAGAACATGTTAATTTGCTATATTTTTACAGAGGAACAGGGAAGGACAGAACTTTTTTTTTTTTTTTTTTCCCCAAATGGTATCAAAACAGAAAAGCCAGGTTTTTAGAACCTAACAAAGTACTGAAAAAATAGGAAGTAGAAAATTTTAACTAATTATTTCTCAAACTGTAGTTCAAAACGTCCATAAACATCTATTACCTACAGCTTAAAAAAGTATACTATCTGAGAAGCTCTGCTCCTCCTATACTGACCTTTAAAGTACTGCCACTGAGGTAAAATCAACCAAGCAGACCTTTGACATACCCAAAATGGCAGTTCTGATGTTGCATATTGAATATTGTATATTGAAACTGCATCAGTGCAAGTTCAGATTGAACATTAGGAAAAGGTTCTTCACTGAGAGGATGGCTGGTAACTGGAACAGTCTCCCCAGGAAAGATGTCAGGGAACCAAGCCTGTCAGAGTTGAAGGTGCATCTGAATAAAGCTTTTAGTCATATGGTTTATTTTTAGTTAGTCCTGCAAGCAGCAGGGAAATGGATTCAACGATCTTTACAGGGCCCTTACAGCTTGAGATATTTTAGGAATTCTTCTATATTAATGAATAAATTGATTTAAATTAAGAATTAATTTTCTCACTTTAAGAAGTAATTACTTTTCGCTCATGTGCCTATACAACTTTCTAGAATATATACAGAATTTAGCAAGCTAGTCCATTTGAGCCAGTGGAAATATACTGCACTGAGTGGAGATTTAAGTAGCATAGCAAGATAGCACTGACAAATTTAATGCATTAGAATGAGAAATAAAAAGATTTAAAAATCTCTGAAGATTAAAAACTGTAATTAGACTTAGAGATCATGAAAATACCGTTCAACTAAAACAGCTTAATAAAACTCCAGGCAGATGGATGCAACTATGTCTGCTTGCAACTGAAATATAATATTACAAAAATTACTAAAATAAGTTGTCCTAATCACCCACCCTCCCCATTTATCTAAGTGTGACTTACTGAATTATAATCTCACTGATAAGCAAATTGCTAAACTGTGAAATCCTATTGTAAGAGGAAAATGTTTGCGATATGTGTTGCCTGCTTTGAGTGTGCTTGAGCGGACACTTCACCAAAAAAAAAAGGAAGTGTAGATCCTTTGCAAAGAATATACAGACTGCATTGTTTTCAGACCTTACAACATCTCTGAGGAAAAATCTTTAGAAAGGATATGGCCCTGACATTAGAGAGGGATCAAATCCTTCGTGCGTGACCCACCACCTCCTCTACAGAAATGGTGCAGAAGATGATGAGACAGTAAAGGCCTGAAGGAGATGTTGTTACCAACTTTCTCATGAGTCACTCTCTCATGGTGTTTAAAGTGTAGGCTCAACATTTTTCTATGTCAGTGGCGGTTCAGTGAAATAATGGGTCTACAAATAGAAAGCAAAAAATCTTTTAAGCTTGTGATGTTGCAGGTAGAAGATCCCCCTCTGATCCCAGACAGCACAGAGAATGGACAAAGGCTTTTATAGAAGAACTGAAACAGTTCCTCCTTTCTTTTTCTGTCTTTATTCATTCCTCTTGACTTACCCAGATGTGGCATCCTTATCACAGAATCTCTCAATATTAGAGTACAATGAGAAAGAAATCCATGCTGAATCTGGATGACTTTCAAAATAGCAACAAAAGTTGTTTACCTGCCTCATTTTCGGCTGCAGTTATGTGCTGACTCTAAGAAACGGTTGTAGTCTTTTAAAATTATGTTTAAAGAAAAGGATTTTTCATTTTCTACCGTAGATAAATAAGCATAACAGTCCACAGTTATGATATGACAACAAAATACCCAGAATACTCATTCTCAGAGTAATCACAGCCTTTCCACAGGACAATTATTAATCTTGAATATTTGGTGCCACTTGGTGTACTTCATATCTGCCTCACCAGGCTGCATGCAACACAAAGTCCCTAACGCCAGCAATTGTTTTGCATATGCTGTGGGTACGAATACAGCCACCAAGATTTTAATAACAAAGACAGTCATGCAATCAAAGCATATTCTACATTCAAAAATGTTGATTTTATTAATTTTTTTAACAGGATCATGGGATAATGATCTTAAAGAATGTGACCAGCAGGTCACCTGTACCCTGCTCTCAGAAAACCTAACATGGATTAATAAATTCAGCTCTGGAATTCTCAGCATCATAGGAAAGACGTGGACCTGTTGTACTGGATCCAGAGTAGGACCACAAAAATGGTCAGAGGGCTGGAGCACTTCTCCTATGAAGACATGAGGGATTTGGGGTTGATCAGCCTGGAGAAGAGAAGCTCCAGGCAGATCTTATTAGCAACCTTCTAGTACTTAAAGGGCATTTATAAGACAGATGGGGATGGGATTTTTATTAGGGCCTACTATGATAGGACAAGAGGAAATGCTTCGACTCATGCCCATCATATCACACCATGCCCCACTGTGAGAGCTTTGGTGTATTTCTTTAATGACCTCCCTAGAGGCACTAGGAGCTACTGCTAAGTGGCTTTGAAGTAGCCTCTTCTCCAGAATGAAGAATCCCCAGCCCCACAGGCTCTCAGGACGAGTAATCCAGTTCAGATCATGACGGCAGCCTCCATTGAACTTGTTTCAGTTTATCAATGTCTTTTTTGTATGTGAAGGGCCAAAAACTGAACACAGAGTTCTAGATGTCATCTAATGGACTATCACTGTGTCTATAAAGCACACTATCTGTATTAGGTCTTGCACCACCCACTGAACCCTTTAAATGATGATTTCAAATGTTTCTTTCATGTTAAAAAGCAAAAAACCAAGCAACGGAAGCACTATTGAGCTACTGTTATCATCTTCAAGTGACACTACGAAAAGACCCACTGATTACAGAGCTAGCAATTCTCATTACAGGATCACAGGATCATTTAGTGATCTCGTTATAAACCTTTTTCTTGAAAGGGCTTATGTACCCAAAGCCCAGAGGCTGAGAGGAAAACATTTCCTGGTTATGTGAGAGAGGAAACACCTGCACATTCTGTACAGTCATGTACATACACAGGGAAAGCGACATCTCAGCAGACAACTCAGACCTTAATCTGTGAGGGATTCACAAATTATGCATCTATTACATGAATTACACAGCTTACTCTCTACAGTCTAATCCAGCAAGACCTAATGCCTGCTGACAACAGTGACATCAGAGCTCTGTAGTTTCACTTAAAACCAGACCCACGGGGACATCACAGCTCTTCAGAGGAAATCTGAAGCTGCAGATATATGCATTCTGCACATTTGGAGGCTAAAAAGCTGCATCTGCCCCCAGCTAGACTAGGCAGCCTGGGGTTTCATGACGATAACCTGCCACAATTCAGAAATGCTGCAAGAACTGACAATCCCAGAAATCAAAAAAGGCAACCCTGAAGCTCAGGAAGGACCCTGGAGGAAGAGACTTTGGTTCTAGCTGACTAACAAGGATCACATATCTCATCCACTCAGTTTTAAGTGCATAACGACCTTTTTCTCCCATGCAGTCTCCTAGACATAAAATCAGGCTCTCACTTCCTGGCTACCTTTCTGGCTCCATGGCTTCTCAACTTGTAATTGCAAAATATCACATAATACAGGTTAAGAAAAGTTTGATAGCCCCATCTTGTTGAGTGCTTGAGTTGCAGTCTACTGTACAATGTATGGGCTCTACCTCATCTTCAGACTGTGATTTAAGTGAAGCAAATGAGACAGTCCCCTTGAGGCAGAGGAGTGGCCGAGGCTTGTAAATGTGGGAAAGTACTGGATGGGCCAAGCATCCAAATCACTCACACACTTATTGTTCAGAAGTGAGTATTTGAGCATTTCACAGTGGGTTTCATGAGAGTATTTCAGAATTAAAGGTCCAAATACACTACGAGGACTGTGAAATAGTGAGATCACAGAGCAAGTATCTAGCTGGAACACCAATTCAGAAAAATATACCTGTTTTTGAAACACTGTATAAGAGAAAGCCATTCAGGCACATTTGTGGTACCCAGATGGGTTATTTTTGCCCGTGTTTTTTTCTTTAATTATGTGAAGCCCTTGAGGATTATAATTGTCATAAATATTTGCATAGATAAATAATTAAAACTAAAATAAATGTGAGTCAAACCATCCTTTGGGAAAGCTCAAGCTCCAGAGGTGTCACTGTTTGTCTATTTTCTCATCAGAAACATGACTAGACATTTCTAACAAGATCCATCCCCCAGCTGCATGATGAATGAATGCTGTGAGGGCTGTACTTTCCTAATGAACGGCAGAATAAATTTCCTCGAAACATTTAAATTCTGATCTAATCCTCATCTTTTATATATGTAGCCAGTTTTGAGTTACAAATGACAATCACTACCATGCCATAACATTGATGTATGTTGGTATTTCACTGTGTCCTAAGCACAGAGAAATGCTGTCCAGTCAGTATTGTCTTAATATTCCCAGAAGGAACTGAAGACAGCTCTTGCCCCTATTTATGAGCTTTGGATACGTATATCGGTAGACACAAAACCCAACCAGACACACCTCCTTATACTGAAAAAAAACAAAGCACACAGACAGATTTCAATTGTCCGGCAAGCTGAGAGCAAAATCAAGCTAAAATAGCCCCACCCTGGTTTTAGATTACCTTGGATACTCTGTTCGCAACCTCTCTGCCTACTGTCAGCCCCTGAACAAAGGTCCGTGCGGCAATGAACGCTCTAGTCACTTGAACCTTCAGCTTCCTGGGAACATCTCCAAATGGCTTCAGCTGGTCTGTGTACTTGCTTACACACTCCAGGTAGTCCTCACTGAAATGGTACTGAGGGTTTATAAGCTGGAACATCCGCTCCAGCAGCCGAGCCCAGAAGTCGTTCAGCATTTCCTCCAAGTTCACGTTGCCTCCCGTGTAATAACGCTTCAGCTCTGTGAAGAGGTCCTGGAAGACCTCAGAGTTCTGCATGTACAGCATGCCATATGTTCGGACAAACATGTCATTTAGGGATCGTTCCGCATTCTCCAGGAGCTCTCGGAAAAACTCTGCAGGGAAAACAAGCAGGTGTTAATGGCCATAATAGTAGGGCACGAAGTGTCTTCTTATTGCATTACTAACTTATCATAATTTGTCTTAATAGGTGTAGAACCTATAACACTGAGCAGAAAAACCCATTTAAAAGAACTTCAGTGAGGGTAGTTACACTTCTTTGTATACTATTTGAACATAGCAATCCCTGTCCCTCCACAGCCATTGTATTAAACCTTCTAAGCTAAAAGTAAAGTCACTAATATTATTATATAACTGAAAATTTATTAATATTAGAATTTAGATTGCACTCTGATCAAGTTTTTACACTAAAGAAGCAAATCATGGAAATAAATCTGTATACTTATTTGCATGTATTCTTGAAGACAACTTGAAAGAGACTTGAGTGGAAATGAGAAGGATCCTTCTTAAAAATGTCACACGTCTGGGTAATGGTAAAAAAAAAATTATTATTTTCAATAGTTTTCTTACTCTACTGAAGGGCAGTGCTAAAACCCTCCAAAAATCATGCCACAACCATCCTACTAATTCCATTTTGTGCTAGTTGTTTATTCTGGAGATGCAGGCATTAAGGTTTTCTTGAAAGGATTTCAGACAACTGCTTCAGTGCCTTTTATCTACTGAGGTCAAAACCATAACCTATTTCTAAATTTTGGCTTGTGGAATTTTTTCTTGCTGGAAACTGAGCCCACAGGATAAAGTAAAATATGTAATCATATCTTCTGTTCAGATTTTTTAATTGCAATATGTTACTTAGGATTTCCCAAAAAATTCACTGAACATGTACAATGGTTCCTTAAACCCAGCTGACAAAAGCAGGCATAGTATCTCCTGGCTTTCAGTAGATCCCATCTTTTTACAGGGTTTCTTAAACCACCTTTGGAAAAGGGTCCTGTAACTGCTGTGGCTTGTAAATGAGGCATTGCAGACAGCAAGGCAGAGATGGCAAAACCTTTGGCAAAAGGTTTGCTGCAATTAAAGTATTTGCAGTGAACCAGGATTCATCACACACCAAGTCTGGGATATCAGATTCTCAATTTGTAGTTACTGTCCATAAACACATCTGTGTGTGCTAACTGCAGGGATGTGCTGCCTTTTCACACTTGGCCAATGCTATGATGTGATTACTCTTCTAACACAGGGCCCTGGTATGGTACTGTGACTTATAAAAATGTAGAACCTCTGCAATGCTAAAGAAAGGGCAGAAATTAAGACTAAGTAAGAAAAAATGTACACTAAATTTGAGGCTTTGCAACTGTGATCAGAGAAAAGCAGAACCCACTGAACACCGTAGGCCAGTCTTCAAAGACTCAGTAAGAAAAGAATTTTGGCAGAAGTTGTGCAGAGCTGCAGCCTTTGATCTCCCAGATAACTGGAAATGGGTTATTATGAAAATGTATACACAGAACACTGAGAACATACTTGCTACATCAAAACATTTATTAAAGGGAAAATATAGTCTAATAAATACATCAGTGTCTAAACTGTCATTAAAACTGGAGTTCTTCATAAGGAATAAATTACATTTGGAAAAGGATATGCTTTTGCCAAATAGTTTATGTAGAGAAAAGAAAAGAAAAAGGAAAAAAAACCCCACCCATAATAAAAATTTTATTGCCAAGTATAATAATTTGATGTCCACAACATATAGACTTCCATTTAAGAGAAAAGTGAAACAAAGCTGTTTTTCACTTCTAGCCATGGTCTAGTGGTGTCTTTGACGTCTAAATAACCATGATTACTATTTTGTACTTTCAGCATTTCTTCTTCTAGAAATAATGCACATTGACTGCACTGCTGAATACATCTAATTCTCTAGTCACACAATCCAGAAAGGAAAAACATGGCCGAGAACCTGGGGCTCAAATTAAAATTTGTTTTAAAGCTGGAGCCAGGCTTTCCCACCAGGGCAATTGAATGACAACAGGGAAAGATAGTCACAAAACCAGTGAATCCAGGTCCCTTGACTTCTTTCCCATAAGCCTATATATTCTGGGAGGCTTCTATAAACAACTCACATGCTGGCTCCTCACGATCCATAGCTATACTGGGAGTCCTAGTCTTTATCTTAAAGAATCTTGCCACCACATAAGTCAGTCACAGCAAAGCTTAACTGAGTTTGCTGACAGCTCCTCTTGTCTGAGATTATTAGCTTACTCTTTCTTTGTGTGGGTGCATTATTTAGCAGTCTCACAGTCAGCTTGTTGGAAGCCAACCAAACTTTTCAGGGAGGGGTAGCTATTTCTTTGCTTGTATAGCATCCAGCACAATGTGGTCCATGCCGGTCACAATCTTTATTTATACTGTGGTACAAACATTTCCAAAAACTCTACAAGCTTAAATTTCATGCTAGTCCCAAATGTGATTACATACATATTAATTCTGTAGGAAAGCTGATATCCTCTAAACAGCAGCATATTTATTTTATTTTTAGTCTTCTTACATGTCTCTAGTCTTCGAGAGCTACTGCAAAAGGTAAATTATGCCATTAAAAATTTGGAGTGTTAGTTTTTTGTACACTTTGACACAAAAGACAGTTAGTTAAGAGAGCTATCTGCATCAGTAACCCCATGCAGGATCAGAATAATAAATAAACAGCAGCTACAAAATTGGATACCTTTTTAGTTCCAGACAGAAAGAGATCTCCCATGTTGCACTAATTTCCCAATCAACTCCTATCCAGCAAAATGAATGCCCCTGTGAAGGATTGTTTGCTGTTTTAGTCTGTAAATCTCCTATATATCAAGAAGGTAGTCTGCTTTGCAATGCTTATGTACAGAAACTGTGTCCTGGCATAACTGAGCACTTGTTCACTTACATCAGTAGAAACTGTATGTGCTTCTGCAAAGTTTGAATTTTGCCATGGTCTCCACAGTAATGTAAAAAATTTATGTTCATCACAAAAATGGTATTTAATCAACTTGCAGGTAGGTTTTGAAAAATAATGTAATTTTTCAGCTTCAAGTCAAAGAATGAAGATGAGATAGACATTAGTCATGTCGCTTAAAATGTTCTTCGGGAAGGCACTCAAGTACTAGGGTGGAAGAGGAGAATCTATATAAAACAGAGCTGTGCAGTGTTTTAAAATATATCTTGTGATTTTTTTTTCCCTTTTTGCTTCCAAAATAGGTTGTCATGAGCAGTGTTAATGCTGGAAATAATTTTTCCTAATTTTAAGTGATGATTCATTCATATGACAGTGTATGTCCCGGGTATGCCTTCTGTTGCTAGCATGTTTTATACAGATTTCATTTAATAACCAGAGGGTCTCAGGAAGCCTGTTCACTTCTATGAGGGAGTTGAAAAGAATAAGACTAAGGCACACTGAGATACTGAAAAGATGGGGAGAAAATTGCTATTGCAAGCCATTACATGCTCTGTATAGGCTTGAATGGTGGGTTTCTAGTCCATGGATCACACTTCAGCTAGTTTTTATTTTTAAACATTATTTGTAAAATTAGGATGCAAGATAGATAGTAACAGTCTGCAAATGAAGTCAGAATTGTTTTGGAATATTTTGGCCATGATAAGACAACTCAGTCACAAAGTGAAGGGGCAGAATTTCTGGACTCCATTACCAAAAGGTGGGAACAGCTTGCAGATTAAAAATTATGTCTTGTTAGCTCTCACAGTTCTTTGCCTACTGCAAATTGACATTCTCACTCTATTTTGACATAGATAAACTAGTATCATAGTGCAGTTGAACACGGGAGCTGGTCTATTTCCAAAGTGATAACTAGTTGCCACCGTAAGTCAGTGGATCAAGATTGGGGATAATATTGCAGAATGGCTGATGTAATAATTGCTTTTAACAAAATATATGTACAAATACCTAGAGACAATTTTTACAGACACAGATATGTATTATGTTGGAGGGGATATTCTATGATTGTTCCCAGCCTGATAAGTTCCCTTGCATTTTCTTTTCCTCTGTAATTTAAGCAAAAGCAATGTCTGACTGTAGGACAAGATGCAAAGCTAGAAATAGTTTGTTTTCTAAATCCTAAAACCAAAAATATATTCAGGAGCTCTATGACCAAAAAGACAAAAAGATAATTTCATTTAATTATCTAATATTCTACACAGCTTTCCTTTCTAGCAGAACTTGAACCCTGAAGCCATACTACAGTGCACCTTATACACTGATCAAGCAGTCTCACTGTTAGCTGAGAAAAAAACGAGCTCAGCTGCACAGAGCTCTGGACAGTGATATATACCTGATTTTACATCGGCCTTCATATAAAACACTGCTCAGGGTGACATCCTGATTTCATCTATCATTGACTAACACCCAAATCCTACTGGCAGTTCTCACCATAGCCTTGTTCTCCTTCTTGTGGGGGCAATGCTTTTCCAAGAGCTTTAAAGATTTAGATATTTAAATTCTACCAGTCTTTACCATTCTACCATGACCTATCATTTATTGTGAAGATGTGCATGTATTTACACCCTATGCAGACTTGGTGTACCTAACTTCATTGCAAATCATTGAACTTCCCAGTCCTAACAGGCTGGGAATATTAGAGAATAAGAGAACATTAGAATTCATTTAAATGAACTATGCTTTTTGAAAAGATTCTTTGGGGGTTCTTTAGGTACAGATACTTGCATTCATTACAAATATGAATGTCAGGATGTTTCCTGCATCCTATTTCTGTGTGCATTTCTTTGTTCAGGAAGTCACTAATGAAACAAAAATGTTTTGGTGAAATCTTCATATTTTTTGCCACAAAGGCTTTCTTCTTTTCTTTTCTCTTTCTTTAAATATATTCCACAATGGCATCAGTTAGTGAAAGTTGTGATTTATCTCAAGGAAATTAATCTGAAATTAACCTCTGTGGGTTTTATGCCTTTTCATTTTCCAACTGCTTTAGGTTTCTGGAGACTTTCTTTAAACAATAACTAACCTTACAAAGCAAAAATAACTCAATTTAACTTCCTGACTGAGAAAAGAGTTGCTGTAGGAGAATATTTGGAGCAGATTTTTCTCCCCTAGTTTTGTCATTACGTTTGTTTTATATTCAAGAGCAAACAAATTGCTTGCATAAGGCTACCAGTGCTCTGGTATTACTTTTTAGTCAGTCTGAATAACTAATTTTAAAATTCCCTTATAGCTTTGACCTTTAAAAACACTCAACAGTCACAACCGGGAAACAAATTTCATCTTCCATTAGAAAAAAACAAAAGCTGCAGTGTGATGAGATTTGTTGAAAACTGCTCTCCTTTTTAAACTCATTTTATATATATATATATATATATACACATCACTTTTAAAGCAAAGAAATACAAGTCTGATCATTAAATATGCCATATAATTGCAAATTTCAGAATACATGATTTATATGCTCCAGTTATGCTTTGGGTATGTGTGAAACTACCTAGCCGTTAATGAATAGCTTTCTAGACTGTCCCACATCTGTAAATATCATGATATTAAAAAAATCTTTTGGATTCTACTAAATTGTTTAGAAGCCAGTGCAGTCTCAAAGGTTGTGAGTAAAGATGAGAGTTTATTCCTTCTTTAATCCCTCCATATCTCAGACTATTGCAAGACTTGGTAACAGCAGATAATTCACTGTGATCTCCCTGACTCCTATCCAGAGCCTGTGACTTCTTCCCCCTTACGGGTCAGGATATTGCAAGAAAAGAATGAGATACAGGGGGAGGGGAAACCACTGAGACTTCATCCTTAACCACTCCCCACTGTGGAGCATAGAGAGAATGCAAACAGGACTGTCCTAAGCTAAAATGAAGGACATGAGGATGGGGAAGGAACAGAAACACATCTATGATGGGCTGGGTTGGACAGGGTGGATCTGGTGCAGGAAAACAGAAAAAAAGCTATGCTGCTTTTTATATATCAAATGTCATTTTCACAATGGGAACCTAATTTGACAAAGAATTTAAGGCATTATTTAATGCCAAAGCACAAAGGATCTATTGTGCAAATGAACATTAGTACAGAGTTAAAGGATCTGTCATCTGCTCAAAGCTGATTACATGCATTGATAAAAGACTTATAAGACTTTATTCTGAAATGCCGAAATCAATAAGAAGATTATCAGCAACTTCAGGGGATGCAGGTGCAACCTTCAAACGCAAAATCTACTGTTTTTTCATTGCAAAAGGTCATTTGCCAACACTTGAGTATGTGTGAAAGTGAGACTTAATCCTCCAGTGATTCTATACAGACACTTCTGCAACTAGCTGAAATACGTAAGTTTCACACAAGGAATATTAGACATTACATATACTTTTACATTAGATATTACATATACATATACATATACATATACATATACATATACATATACATATACATATACATATACAACATATACTAGATAGAAAAGTTTTTACTGCACTCTAGAATTTCAATTCTGTTGCATGTGGTACTTGATATTGATAATATATTCTCGGCTATAAATATGAAACCTGAAATTCCCAGGATGTCCTCAAAGAATTCATTGAACTTGGAGCAATAACAAAGAAAGAAAATGCTAGGAATAAAAGCAAAGCAATGAGATAGTTTTACACATAATTTATATATACACCAATAACTGTCCCTGAAGGTTCTGTTTTCATTATCAAGTGGAAAATGCCCAAGTGAAGTACTCATAAAATGTAAGCAAAATGTTACATGGCATAGAAGGTTGCATTCCAGAATATTTATGAACAGGCATTTAAATGCTTACAGAAGTAGTATTGTCATGAATATCCATGACCGAAGAGAGAGATATAGCACTTCATGGATATCTGTGAATTTCAGAATGATGAATTTTACATCATATGTTCGTAAAAATGCATAACATCTTATAAAAGATTCACGAGTCACCACAGTTTCTTCTGAAAAACATTTAAAGCTTTCATGAAAATATTAACAATATATAAACTATGGGACTCAGTGCAACAATTGTTTTAAAATATAGAGACTGTACCATTTTCGCTACATCTCACTAGGGGCTATTAAACACCCAGTTCAATAGTTAAAAGAGATTTACCACCTAAAATTTTGTGTGAAAATTCCTTGTCATGCCTATAATATGCAACCATCTTCTAAACATATTAAAAGTTTGCTGGCTCTTAATACAGGGAAGTGTAAAGTGGACCAGAAGATGGGAAAATTAACAACAAATTCTCTTGTTACACTCTAGGTAAAAATTGATTCAGGATAATTTTTATATTCTGTCAAAAAAAAAGAAAAGAAAAAAAAAAAAAAAGGCAATTTTTTTGACAAGCAGGTCTGATCTGAAACCAGGGGCAGTATTTGCTATGACCAGACTCACTCTTGTGCTGTTCAGAGGTCACAGGTGTTGTGCTGGGAAGGAATGTGGCCCTGAAGTCACTGTGTGCCTTCACATCTGTTCTCAGAGTAGACAACTTGAACTGACTGCAGGAAGGAGTCACACATGAGGAAGGAGGTTCTGGCTGGCCAGAGGAAAATACTGAAACCTTCATAGACTTTTATTAATAACGGGGTGATCAGCCACCATTTGACAGCAGTGACACCGGGCTTTGGAAGCAGAAATATCAGCCTGGGTTTAGACATATGTGGTATTGAAGAGGTCTTGGTCACCTCTTTTAGCACAGTGTCTTCTTGGCTTTCTTCCTCCCACCTTAAACAAAATACTACTGCGCAGAACTCTCATTGAGGTTATTTGAAAACAATTTCTCAAGCCCCACTCAGCTTCAAAAACTACTCAAGAAGAGTAGTTTTCTGAAAAATCTAGTGGATTAGATCCATTCAGTGAAGTAACCAGAAGGAAGTGCATCTCTGAATCCCAGTGTGGAAAGGTGGGGTTTAAACAGGTCAAACTGGCTGCATTACAGTATGTTTAAAATTAGAACTGCAGCTACTTTCATGTAACAATTGAAAAATGTAGAGAGCTAAAAGTTATTTGCACAGTTGTATTTACATAATGTAACTGCTGTAAATCCGTTGCAGTTTGCCTTTCAATCTCATTTCACCTTTTCCCCTTTTGAAGAAGGCTCATTTTAGTATTTAGAAAGAAATCAGTTTATTCCATAAAACTCCCCAAAACCTTTAGGTGTTTGACCTGAGACAGATACTACTGAAATAACTGCAAAGACTTCTATTTGGGCTAACCAGCAGAAGCCTGCTGTAAGTGCAGATTGAAGTTTGACTTCCTATGGAAATTATTATGTACATAAAATCAATTTTGTATATAAGTCTGCAGCTTAAGAGGTAATGAAGTCATGTTGATGGTTTTTCCAGACACCTCTGAATGCAGCTAATAAGTTCTGTTATGGTTTAGCCCTACTAACAAAAAAATATAAAACTACCTCCAAGAAAATGTAACTATTTTTGAGCTTATCCAATTTTTCTACCCCTACACTCAAAGGAACCCCAGGTACCATTAAGGTCAAGCAATATTAAATCCCAGGTGGTTTCCCAGTTGTTTCTTGACTGTTTGGACACTGAGCACGTTACTGTTTATTAGTGACATAATATCGAAGTGATTGAATGTCTTGCTTGTAAGTTGTGCACATGTTCAAACTTCACTGAAGCAACAAACTTCCTTTTAATTTTATGATAGAAAATTAAGCTAACTTAAATGTTCTCAGTTTGTTAGAGGGATGATTTTACTTTTTTCCCCTAAGGCAATAGTAGGAAAGTTAAGGAGCAGCAACGGTCCTAGAGATCAGATTTGGGCAGTCAGTGAATTTAAACCAAGGAAATGCATAAAATCCCTGATTAAGGATAAAGTTAAGGATTAAGGTTAAGTATAACAGAGTGGGCCTCAAATAAACTACAAATGTAAAAAAAAAAAAAAATATATATATATATATATATAACTTTTAAAAGAAAACAGTCTTTCAGATCCTGCATATGCATTCCTGCGCTGGTAGAAAGACCTTGGTCCCCTAAGGAGCTTTGTGAAGTCAATAAACTTTCCTACCTGGATGTTTCAAAGATCAGGGATTAAAAAACAAAGTCAGTATTTGAATAGCTTTAAAGCCAACACAAATCTTCATCTACAGACATCAGTTCACTGGATCAAGATGCTGCATGATTGATTTTTATCTGACCTACCTTCTCAACATAACTTTTTTTTATTTTTTTTCTCTTACAAGTCTGTCTAGTGGGAAAGCTTTTCAGTCAGAAGGAACTTATATCTAAGATATGGCACAATGAACTAAAAAAAGAGCTTTACAGGATTGGTATATATTCAGGGTTATATTAGATTTCAAACAATATAATCTACTTTTTATTTGATTGAACTACACAAGAGTGGCCTTAAAACTCCTAGGCCAAGTCTATTTGAAGAATTATTTTCATTTATTAACTGCTGTGTTGCATACGATGTTTCCACCTAAATGGATATGTCCATGTAGAGACACACCGAAGTTTCGTGCCTCTGCTGCTGGTGTGCTGCTAAGTTGTTCAACATATGGAACATATTGACAAAAATATTCCAATGAACCCACCAGCTGTTGACTCTCTAAGCAAACAACTTGACTGCTTCCTAGGGTTTTGTGAGAAATAGAGTGGCTCAGTGGGAGGTAGGAGCTTTAGAAACTGTTTCTGGACTTTTTTGTATAGGGTCTTTATTTGTCTGTTTGTAGGGGATATTTTGTGCAGAAGTCACTAGAATTCCAGGCCTTTTGCTAATTACGGCTTCTTCCACCTTCTCTGCAATCTTGAGACCTTATTGTATGCCTTCTTTGCTATACAGTCCTCATCCCTCTTTCTCAGACATATGTAATCCTCACATTACACCTTTTTTACCTGAGAGCTTGATGGGGAAGCGTAGACATAGGCCATGTTTTCCACATTATTGTCCAATCCTTCCCCCTGACTTGGAAGTGGAGACTCTGTGTCACTTCTGGTGGCAAGGTCTTTTCACTCAGTTCCTAGAACTGTTGCTGGACACTACTTCCTTGTGCAATATTTGGGTGTTACTCCAGCTTGTTTGGCCACAACACTAATGCTGTGGCATGATCATTTGGGATGAAAACCCCACTAACTCTTTTTCTCATATAAATCTTGCCAGCTGTGAGATGAGATCTGAAGAACAAGTTGAAAAGCTGATCAATCCTGCTGGGCAGCAGGCAGTGAAGGCACCAGGGTGACCTGCACTGACTAAAGTCCTTGTACTTGCTTTCCTGCACTACACTACTGCAGAAACCTTAAAATATGGGAGGATAAGCACAAATGAGGCAGTACAGGTGAAACAGGAAAGCAAAATTAGAGAGGACAATAATAGCTGGAGAGAAGATAGAGAAATAAGGAAATGGAAACTGAATCAAACAGACAAAACAATAAGAAGAGAGCTCAAATTTAGTTTTCTAGATGTTTCTCTGACATAGTCTATCAATATTGCCAAAACCATCACCTTTGAACGCACAGGAAGAACAAGGGTTGATGGAGTCCAGGGCATTCCTTTGGTTGCCCTGGAGGGTCAGGGACCTGGGCAGGGGGGTCTGGGACCCCAGCCCAGAGCTCAGAGAGACACTGGCTTTGATTTTAGTCCATGGGAAAGGCTTCTTGCACTGCAAGAGGGTTTACAGGCCACAAGAGTGTGAAAAATAGTAGTTTAGTATATCACAGGGTGAAAAAACAGTGAGTTTGGGATTTTTGGCATTGAAGTGAATGGGGCAAGATGGAGAATTTGGGGCGTTGTCTCTTTCTTCTTCCTTCTTGTTCCCTCACTCCATTTCTGCACTGACGTTAGCACAAAGTAGTTAGTGAGGATTGGGTCAGAGTAAAGATGACCTTTTTAGTAATAGTAATAGACATTGGTAAGAAATAGTAAATAAAGGATACGTAGCAATTAGTATAAAAGATAAGGACAGCCCTGGGACGGGGGGAGTTGTCAGATGTCAGTTGTCAGAGCCGCGGCAAACATCTTGCTGGACACTGAGAAAATTGTAAGATAAGAAACAATAAAAATGAAGCATGCAACCTTGGAGACTCCGTCTCTTTCATCCATTTGGCTCAGAGCTTTGCAGAGTGCAAAAAAGACTCTAAAACCACCTGAATGCCGGGGAATTTAAACTCCTGCCAAGGAGCCCCCGACAACTGGCATCCCTAAGTGGGCAGAAACAACTGGCATCCCTGGGTGGGCAGAAACAACTGGCGCCCCTGAGTGAGCAGAAACAAAGGGTCTCAAAAACTGAATGCCCAGGAATGTCCACACATTGATTCACTTCAGATACCCAACCAAGGCATGAAGCCTCGCTCCAGCTCTGCCTTTATGTTCTCCGTGGGGAGAGAAAGAAGGATTTAGATCAGGAATCTGGGTTGGGTTTTAAATTTGGGGCTCCTCTTCACATCCTGCAAGAGCCTGTCCTTTATGCCAACCCCACTGGATTAGGGCCAGTATTTTCATTTAATGCATGGATGAATATATGTCTTATTGCTTGATAATGTGATTTTAGGATTTCCATTACTGCATTATGTGAAAAACTAAAGTTTTTAGTGGTCTGGTGAGATACTGAAGCAAAATAAATGCCTATTTGAAGAGATTGCTGTAAAATATTTTACCCAATAACTTCTCTCTTTATAAGTTTCCCTAATATATATATGCTTAGTAATTAGAGATAAATATTCAGACATTGGACAGAATAAGGGTCAAACAGTACAGCTTGAAAAAATAGGGATTCCTTTGAAAAGGGTATGAGAGAACACACTTTATGTTTTTTAATTGAGACATCATTCAACATTCTTTAATGAGGACCTTAATAATTGTGGAAGGACTTTTAAACTCACAATAAAACACAGATAACTTCCGAAAAATCTAAATGGTAGGTATGTTACATGTTAGGTGAGACTAATTACCCTGCTCCTCTGCCATAATAATAAACTTCATAAGTACATTACAATTTTATGTAGCCTGGATGACCTTATATTTTAAGTGCTTCCACATTTACAAACCATATAATTAGAAATGTGTTTCCAATAGGTGACTTTTATATTAGGGGTCGGCATTAAATTGTATACCCATTATCTAGAAAATATTCTCCATTTTCACTGAAGAAGCATTATTTTATTAGGCACACGTTCCTCTCTTGCAAAGACCATATGTTCACTCAGACTTGCCCATAATATGTGCATATATAATACATTTTAATTGATTTTTTTTATGTTTTAATGTCACAGTAACTGCAATAGGTGTCATACTGCTTACCTGATACATACTTATTCATTAAGAACATTAATTAATATAATGTATTAAATATAGTTTATACTGTAAGTCTCTTAATGCAGTAAAAATCAATTAAGTAGCTGAAAATGTAGATGTAGAGTGTACTGAAAAATCTTTTTTGTTGATTACACAGAAACAGCAGCTTTTGTCTCTGGAATCAAGATTTATACCAAAATATTTCATAACACCATTAATACTCTGCATTTTTTTCTTCTTGTTTCTACTACCTGGTTTTACTTTGAAATTGACTTCTTCTAAACATTTTTACTTATTCTGGGGAGCCATCGAAGTTTGTATACCCACCACAGGCTCTGAGTGATTCTATTCCCACTGAAAGTCACGATTTCTTATACTCTGAGCCTCAACATGACTTATAAAAAATCTAGATTTATTTCAGCATCTTCCTTTGTTTTGTTGATTTTTGGGGGGGTTGTTTGTTCATTTGTTTTTTAATTTACTACACTGTGGGTACTACCTAAGAGCTAAACAGGTTCCTACTTTGCAGAGCAACTATTTCTACTGCTTTAACATACCTCTGTCTCTGGAAAATCTTAGACCTACCCTCTATTTCTTTTTCCTTTGTGATGTTATGAAGTTTGACAGGAAATAAAAAATTCAGTCTCACGTTGTTTTGCTGCTGGCTGATACATTGGCATCAGGTCCAAAGGGCCTCTTGTTATCCTTCAAAGCCAAATGTGAGAACATAAATACATGCTCTGCTCTGCATGGATAGAAAAGCCAGAGGCACAAATCCAGACCCACCAAGAGGAACTAAAGGATTAGAAAAATATACACATTTCAGTCCTTTGAATTACTTCTATATTCTTGAAGCAATGCATAGGCCTGGACTTGACAGTGAAGAATTTAATCATTATTTCTTTTTTTAATACAAGAAGTAAGGTCATCACTGTTATTAAATTAATTACATATATAATTCAGAACATAATATAAAATTTAGAAAGTTCAGGCAAACAAGGACATGGAAAAAAGCTGCCTGTTCACTAAAGCTTTTTCCAAAATGTCAGGTAAGCTTTAAGAAGACATAAAAGTAGAGAATTTTTTTTTTTTTTTAAACAGATGTAGGAGACGGAGAACTTCTGAATTAATAAAAACCGAACTTTCTTTTATTTACGTCACAGAATTTGCATTCTTCACTTCTGTCTATGCATATGAGGGTCACAAGCCCTGGATCTTTTTATTTTATTATTATCTCATTTATTTCTTTAGTCTTAGCTTTTTCTTGAGACATGCATTGAGAAAGTGACTAACACTGCAGCCCAGCACGCAGCAGCCATTTGGGTCTGCTAATCTGTGACATGAAATAAAAGGATGGGAATAAGGTGATATTGCTTCATTTAGATTATTTTTAATAGGTTTAAATCTTTGCTGATATTCTGCTCCTTTCATTTCTGCTATCCTTACCTGGATTGTATGTAGTCTATAACACGGACCTGCTTCCCTGAGCATGTTTATCCAACACTTCTTTGAACTGCTAATGGTAATGAATCTCCTTCCTCTAGCACCAACTGCTGCATTCAGTTATCGTCAAGCACAGGCATCAACCAGAGCTCTAATCTTGTTCTGATGGATGGAATACTAACCTTTCACAAGATTAGAGACACAAGGTGCTCTAGAGATAATAAAATTCAAATAGGTTTATTTCAAAGGGCAACTCAATCTCGATTTTGTTCATGGGTCACTTGACAGATCATTTGCCAATGTAGTTTTTGTGTCCTTCTGCATCTGGCTTCTGTGCAGCGCTTCAACTATTTCATATTAAGTGGGCACCAATGGGCAGAGTTCGGCAAGGGTCTGGCTTTAGCAAAACCGCAAGGAATTCATTCAGCATGGAGCTGGCAACTTTACTGAAAGTTTATCTTCTGAGGGTAGTGCTTGGATGGTGGGAAAGCTTTCCTTAGCATTTTCAGAAACACACAAAAAATGACAATCATGATAAGCATCTTGAACACTTTGAATTTTAAACTCCCGTTAGATCAAAGAGCAAAAATCTTGCTAACATCATGACAGCCAGCTGTGCAATATATGCAGTAGCTGTAATTTAAGAGATCTGTAACTTGCAAGCAACCATATTTAATGTGCTTGTCAAACCCTTCTATGCAAAAGTGTTTACAAATCAAATATTTAAGTCAGGTATCTACAGGCATGAAGATAAGGCTCTTACAGGTGCAAAAAAGATTCCTCCAGATGACAGCTGTGGTGTTACATGCAGGAATTAGGATCCCATGATGGCAAAAAAGGTGAAATTTCCTGCAACTTTTATGGTTGTAACTTGTCCCTATTAAATATACCAATTGACCTAACTCTGTGGTTTAATAGAGCAAAATTTAAGGATTACAAATTGACTGCTTAGAGAACAAATATAATTGAAGCCAGTGAGCATAATGTCTGGCTTTCATTTAGGAGAAGGACAAAAATAATTAAAAGCCCATATAGACCAGAGAGCTAAAGCTGCAGGTGTATAAATTGAACACAAATTACAGCACATCAGTGGAAGCACATCCTTTAGCCAGGAATTTGGAGGCTAGTTTGTGTGCACAGATGCTAGCAGCTGGACTTCTCTCTGAGAGAGAGAGAGAGAGAGAGAAAGGTGGGGGGGGGGGGGGGGGGGGGAAAGAAAAAGCATCATAAGCACACACAAAGAGAACCAGAGAAAGCTCACAGAAAATCAGAGGGATGTTTATGCTCCAATCCAGGACAGCACTGAAAAAGAGTATGCCCTAGAAATAAAAAATAAAATAAAATAAAATAAAATAAAATAAAATATTAAAAAAAAAAAAAATTGCTCAGAAACATTAAACCCTGTCTTTTTCTTTCTACAGAACTTGCTTCTTGCATATTTTTTATAGGGGTGAGAGTTTAGAACAGCAAACACTTTGGAGGTAAGATTGCGTGCTTTTAGTTTCCCAAAACAAGGATGACTACACTGTGCTTAAAATTCAGTGGCTGATGAGTTTGCTTGATAACTAAGTAGGACAGATTTCATGGCATATGCATCTAAAATGTGTACTCTACTAACTCTGAAATCTGGAAACTGGAAAATAAAGTTCAAGATTTTTTTTTTTTTTTTTTCTGTTTTAAAGCCTTAGAACTACATGAAAAATGTATGCTCATTTTGGCTGTTTTAGGTGAGACAGCTCATAAACTAGTCTATTCCTAGAATTGCAATCATATCTCCAGAGTCCATTTACAATGTTTAAATTTCATAATTGAGTGAGTCCTTAATATTTCAAAACTGTTTCTGTTTTCATTAAGTTTTCATAGAGACAGTTCACTTGTCATTGTTTTCCTTTATAGTAAGAAGCTCTTGAAACTAATTTTATAATATATGTTTTTAAAAATTCCAGAAATTGCTGACTACATGTGAACCTTGTGATTGATTCAGGAACTTATGCATTTTTGTGTTTCTTTCTCTTGCCCCAGTACTAGGAGTTATTAATTTTCTGGAAATATATGCAAAAGTAATCTTTAGGCATGCAAGGTGGAATCCATACTTGAGGATTGAAATATTTTAGATAGAGGATATGAATTTTTCAGGTAATCATCTGTCTTTGCCACTTCACTACCAACTCTCTCAACCTGTATGTAATTTTCTACCCATAATAGATGCAAAATGGGCCATTAAATTGACACAGGATCGCACAGACCAGAGAATAGAGAATTAAGTTCTGTGTTACCTGAATTGTTCACACAAAAGGGGACTACATCAAATCAAGACCTTTCAGGAGTATCAAGGCTCCCAATCAGCTGTTGTGGAGATGCGTGTGACAACTAACAACCCAGGCTGCAGGCAGATGCTGTAACTCTCCATCAGCGAGGGGCTGGGATGAGGAAGCAGAGATGGGAAAGCAGTCACTGTGATCAGCCTGTCAGACTAGTCCCTGACTTGCCTCCAACTTTTAATTATGGATTTTTTACTGGTATGTTTCATCCTGATAGCATGTCTGCATACTAAAGGCTTTGAAATCTTCAGACAGCCTATGTGGGAGAGATAAAAAAGTTGAAGACACATAAAGCTGGATGGGGAAATGTGACTGTGGAAATAATTTTAAATTATGTCTTGAATAGAGAGTGTATTAAAACTTGGAAGATTTTGGCTTTCAGAAAAACAGCCATTTAAATAAACCAGGTGTTTCTTCTTCCAAGTTTTACACATAAAGATTTTGCATTTTGCATTTTACTGCAAATCAAAATACACCACATAAAAGTACCTATACTAGCCTGGCAGGCTGTTGGGAAATATAGTATACCTGCAAATAAAAAAATTACTGAGGAACTCATCCTTTGGTTCAAAGCCAGGACCAGCTGCCTGGAAGCATGAAATCTAGCATCAGACCTAGTTCCAAAGATAACTGCTGAGCTGACTGTTCAATAATTGTTTTTTACAAAGCCTGATCTGCAAGCACACACAAAGAAAAGTCAAAGGACTTAATTTGATTTAAATGCAGCTGCCCTAATCACAGAGAAACAACCACGATAGTCAGAAATAGCCAGACTAAGCTTTTTTCCCAAGAAAAGCACTTGGTCAAAAATACATAACATTATCCTCTTCGTCGTTAACTTTGAATTTTCTTGCTTTCGTGGGATTAAGTCAGACCCCTACCATTATGTTAATGTAGCTTTTTGTGGTTTAATTACGATGTTCCCTCTAGAGTGTAACATAATAACAATTAATCAGCTAGTTCTTAACTTCAACAAAAGGAAACATCATCTGTTATTATCTATGCTGCTATCCTGCCACAATGTCAGCAGAACTAAAAACAAATATACCACAAAAGCTACATGCAAATAGTGTTAATAGTGCGGCTAAAGCAAATGAAAGCCAAAATCTCAGACCCATCCCTGAAATGGTCCTTTGTTCACTCTAGTTTATATAAACAGTACAACATTAAAATTGTTAAAATTAATATCAGGCAGTAGGGATTTCCTAGCAACACAACTACTAATGCAAATTGTGGATGGAAAGTCATCTAAAGAAGCAGAATTTGAAGCTGATGCTATTTCAGGATTTACTGCCTTCTTCCATGATATCTAGATGTAAATTCTCTCATTTATTTTTAGGTCATGCTTATTTTGCAGAGCCAAGTTGATTGTATTTGGCAGAAAAAAATCATTAATGGATGCAGATAGTAATTAATGTGATAGATTAAAATAATGCTTTTGAAATACATGAATGTGAAATTCAAGAAATGTGTTTTAATAAAAGTGGAAACAAGATATTGGACATTCACAGCAAATGAAGAAACAAAAAGTCACTGTGGTCATTTAGCATTTAAAAATATGAAAGACTCAATTCTATCAGCAGTGAAATAGTCCCAGGTTAAAATTCTCTTCTCAGTGTGGACTGGGTACAGAGATAGATTTTTTTTTTTTATGTAGCTGGATGGCAGTGGGAAATGAGAAGTGAAATTCTGCTGCTGTTGTTACTTTTCTTCTTCCAGAGAGTAGTTTTCTCTAGGGTGCTTTTCGACTCTTAGAAGTCACCACAAAAAATGGCAGTTTGAGTCAACAGATTTGTTCAATGACAAAATATGATCTTAGCACTCTTTAGTCCTGTTAGCCCTGAAGCAATAATAGGACAGAGGGGGCAAAGAATGTACTAGTAACTTTTGTTAGGCACAGTCTCTCCCTCCCCACCCACCACCCGCCTGCCCCCCACCCCCCCCCCCCAAAAAAAAAAAAAAAAAAAAAAAAAAAAAGAAAAAAAGAGAGATGGTTGATTGTAAGACATAGCTGGAAATCTATGGGGATTCCCAGGAACTCCTTCCCAATCCTAGGTATAGCTACTGCTAGCAATGTGTATAACATTATTTGTGCAATTATAACATTGTACCTGTGTAAGCAGTTTTATAGTATGTTTCATTATTTTAGAGCCATTATGGTCTCTATTATTCATCATATTTCATTTTCTTAATTATGTATATCTAAGTATTAGGTAGGTTTTTAGAACTCCCGTTTGGAACATTAGCAGATACCTGTAATGGATGGACCTTAACACCTGTTGTGTTGCATTCTTTCATTTATAACTATAGTAGGGTCCAAAATTGCAATCTAGCTACCAAATTTCATTTAATATTCCCTAACATTAACTCTGGTATTACAGATATAAAGTCTAGCTACAGCCTTTCTGTGATTGCGGACTGTTCATACCCATACCTTTTCAAAGGCAACTCATTCTCGTCTCTTCTGCACAAGTCACAAAGAATGATAAATCTCACATTCCAACAACAGCTATCACTTCAGTCATTAGTAACAAACACCTGTAGCAGCAGGAGCCACATACACTTTGTCTTGTTTTTTGCACCTTTAAATTGCTTGTCATCATAAAGAAATGACAGCAGTTCTATGAGAAAAGAGTAAAGCATCATGAAGGCTGAAGCCATTTCTAGTGTTTAATTGCCATTAAAAAAAACCCAAACTAACTAACAAGTGATTAAAAAGATAAATCAAAAGTTTGCAGAAAGACTAAAGCACACAGTCAGTTTTACAGTTTCATTTGCGTTACAAACACGTTATACATTCATTTACAAAACAATGAGCTCTTACAGTTTATGAAAGTTTAATCTCTTGGTTTATTGCTTTAATATATCTAACACTGGTAAGGTTTACTTTAGAATGAACTGTCTGACTATATGATGTTGATGTTAGTTTTTACATTCAGTCTGCAAATGGAATGAATAACATAATAATTGCACTAATCTATGAAACATTTAAAGTAGGGGTAATTGCTGCTTCTCTCATATCTGCATGTAAAATAAAAGAATTAATATTTTAACATTTGGCAATGCTTCTTGTTGGTGCAGTATTCTGAGATCAATTTTTTGTTTGGCCACAAGCATTTAAGCAAATGCTGAAAAAGTTATGCAGAACCAAAATGCACATTGCTGGTAAACTAGTGCTTAAGGAACCTATCATCTTAGGCTCACATGTCTGGTAAAACTTTGGTCAAATAACATCAACAACTGCAAAAAAAACCCAACCCAAACCAAAGAACCTCAAACATATTTCTTAAACTAATAACCTCATAATTTCAGAAAATAAACAAATTAACAAATGGGGATTTGACGATAAACTTCTCCCTCTCAAATGATATTTTTCTCCTAGACTGAACTAGAAAATTACAAAAATTATCACAAAAACAAGTAATTGTAGCTGTTGTTATTATTGAGGATTTTAAACACAGGCTTAAAAAGCTCAGAAAACAAACTGTATATGTTTTCACTGTTGTAAATTATCCAACCATTCATGAAGGAAACCAAAAACCATCCTGAAAACTATTCTTTCTTTTTGTTTCCTACCTTGTCTAAGAACATATTGATCTTGGCATTTGAATTGATTTTTATTTTATTTTTTATCCACTATTTCAGGAAACTGCTAATGACATGCTTTTAAATTCCTGAGTGTGTTTTAATGATGTGATGTGGGAGACTGTCTCTTATGCACCATGGGGATTGGCTTGGGGGAAAAAGGAAGATCAGAGAAGGGAAAAAGGAAGATGCTGGTCCTCTGAAGTGCCAGAGCTGTTTCCTGCCTTTCAAAGCTGTCAGGTCTTTTACTCATTTGCTGTTTCATTCTGCTTCTCATTTGCACATCAAGTCCTGCAACCTGAATTTGGTTACCTTAATAGATTTGCTACAAGGTCAGCAGTATGAGCCAAAGCTTCCATGGTCTCTTCAATTCACCATGTGGAGACAAGGCAACAATTGCAGACCTGTGGCAAGATTTATTCCCCATATAACTACCAAGACAAGAGTTTCGCTTCACCATGTCTCTTAATGAAATTATGGAAATGTGTGGGTTTTGGACTGAAGGCTACCTCAGCATAGTAACTCACATACCATAGAGAATCACCGAATCATAGAACGGTACAGTTGGAAGAGACCTTGAGAGATCATCTAGTTCCTATTCCCCTGCCGTGGGGGATCATACAACATTAATTTTGAGTAAAGCATACAGGGTGTTTTCCCCATGAAAGTTTTCTGAGAATGTTCATAATGCAAAATGTGCATAAATAAAAGGAAAAAGAAAAGCATTTTGAAAATAAAATACAATGCTTATACTAAATTATAGAACTACTACCATTCACAAAGTTCTTTTGGAGCTGGAAGTCTGGAGCTTTAAAGGAAAGATTATACTCATCACTACCCAAACCAGTGAAAAACACCATCAATTAGGAAGAATTATGATTATTTTTTTTTACTAAGCTTGTGACTGACCCTTTCCACACAGGAAAAATAACCTCCACAAAAACCTGTTCCACAAACAAACAAATAAACACCAGGAACCCAGAAACGGAGGAAGAGGCCCAAATCAACCTGAACTGTGCAGAATCACAGAATCAAAGCAATTGATTCTTTCTCATTCCCCACTCAGCATGAGTCCTAACAAACAACTTACCCCAGTTAAGACAGTGGTATAAGATTATGTGGCTCTAAAACTTTTGGGAAAACAGATAATATTCTACTGATCACCCTAACATATTGTATATCTTCCATGCTGTGCTCCCATGTGTGGATGTTTATGCATACACTAGAGGCACAACTTTTAAAATTAGTATTATACATTTTCATAAACACTAATTTACTTAACCACAGAAATCTTTAGTAAGTGAGCATAAAAATGCAGAACTGTGCATCAATCAGAATATTTCTTGATATTTTTCATAAAACCTCAGAATTAATGACCGGTAAAAATAGACATGATTACCAAATCATTGACAATTTTAAGACTACTGTTCCTTGAGATTCACACTTGTAAACTTTAAGTGCATACTTCTTCATGACAAAATAAATGTAGCTGTAAAAATCTTAAACTTACCACCCTGGAGTAACATGCATTCTAAGCCTCTTATAACTGTATAGACTACAAAATTTTAAAATTAATTTTAAACTTTCCATAAAAGTGCCTAAATGGCAGGAAAGTGTTTATTTTTACAAATACATCATCAGAATTTCCAACTGATTTGTTATTTCTAGATTGCCATTTTTCTTCACTCATCATCATCAATAGTACTTTTCATCTTTATAATCAGTGACTGAATGTTAAATTTTCATTGAGTTCTTAAGCCCTTATGACTCCCCTTTCCTATTTTGTTCTGAATGTTTATTTCCCTAATACAGGACTTCTAAACTATCTCTGTTGAAATACCTAATGAGAGTGATAGAGAATAGCATTTCCCTATGTCCTTATCTGTTATAGCAACAAAGAATCCAGTTTACAATTTTCATCTTGTAAACAAGAAAGAAAGCAATGATAAAATTAGTAGAGGTAAAAGCTAGTAAAAATATCTTTAGTTTACTGATAAAACTAGAAAATACTGCCCAAATTTTCCTTTACCTTCCCCTCTCATGTTAGAATTTACCCATAAAGAGGGTAAGATTTAGGCATGTTATTAGGAAGAAATTCTTCACTGTGAGATTGTTCTCGGGTGACTTTATGACACTTGTATCCCCAATTGTCTGTTCTGTTTGTGCTGTATATTGAACTCTGTGCCTTAAAGTCTGGTTCTAGGAACAAGGAGAAGCGCGGAGTTTGTTTTGAGAGAACTAACTCCTACACATTCTTCTGCGGACGGTGTGTTCAGCGGAGGCCTGGAGAGACTGCAGGACAGAGATCTTTTTGCTTTTAGTTAGTTTCAGCTAGCTAGGGCAGAGAAGTTCCCTGGACTGTTTTTTTTAACCTTTTTTTCTTGGGACTGTTTAAACCTGCTCTGGACTGAAAACCCAGGGGAGCACTGGGGGCTGCACCTGCGGCCCACCGGGGCCTGGACCTCGGCATTTTCCAGCAGCGCCGGAGGGACTGGGACTGAGGAGAGACTGAGAGAGAGCCGAGCTACACCCATGGCAAGAACTTTCTCAATTTGCCATCTCACTCCAGAACAAGAGGTTTTATTGTTTCATAACATTCATTCTTTATAGTTGTAGGCACTTTTTTTGTTAACTAAATTTTTTTTTTTCCACTTTTCTCTGAGGAAGTTCTTTACCAGACCGGTTGGGAGCAGAGGCCATTTGGGTTTGCTCCCCAGAAGGATCCCATTCAGGGGTTTTCTCCCAGATTTGCCCTAAACCAGGACAGAGGTGGTGAGGCACTGGAATAGGTTGCTCAGAGAAGTTGAGGATGCCCCTTCCCTGGAAGTGTTCAAGGGCAGGTTGGATGGGGCTCGGAAAAACCTGGTCTAGTGGAAGGTGTCCCTGCCCATGGCAAAGGGGTTGGAATTAGATGATTTTTAAGGTCCCTTTCAATCCTAACTCTTCTATGATTCTGTATTTTGCTAATGTAACTGGCCCGCATGGGGAAAAAATGTGCACATGCGCCCACCTTCACTGACAAGGTATAAACATGGGTGAAGCTTGTGCTAATTCTGCATGGTACAGTAAAGACATACTTACTCTCTGATATGAAATTCCTATTTCTATTACTTTGTCACAATTCATTCACAGGAGCACAGATAATGTAGTATTCATTTCAACAAGTCCGTGTTTATACTGCAAGGTAAAGAGTGAGTTTGGGAAAAGGTTTGTGTTATAAATAAGATCGACCAAATTCAAAGTATCAAAATTTAGAATTTTATTTTGAGACAAAATATCAGTCTCGGAAAGCCACAATTTAAAAGGACAGCGCCGAGCCCGGGATCGGTGCCGGGTGAACGCGGATAACAAGCTCTGTCAGCCTGGTATCCCCCCCAAGTTCACAATTTCTGGTCTCCGGCTGTCCCTTTTTATACACAAGATCGCGGAGTGAAGTCCGAAATTCTGACGTTATCCTCTCCGAGGCGTCTTCATTAATTATTCAAGTCCTGGTATCGGAGGTCTGAATAGACCGGTAGGGTGGAACAATGCTGTTGATGATCGGGCCCGGGTGTGTCGTGTATATGTTAATTTCAGCGGAGACGAGTAGAGATATCCATCTGAAGTGATTATCTTGGTCTCCGGACTTGTATCTTCTTCTTCCGTGGTTCTTTGTTTCCTTTCAGGGATTCCCGGCAGCAATAGTTTCAAGGCCCCCTCTCTGGTAATTCCAATCATACTTTCCTCGTGTCCCTCCTGTGCTTCCCAAGCCAGGAAATTTCTAATTTTTAGTTTCTACATTTTACCTTTACTTTATGTACATTTGAACACATTTCTAACATTCATATTTTATACAGTTCAACATTTACCTTGTATAATTTGATAACACGAATTAACTTTAGCACATTTATCACAATCCCCCCTCTTCCAAATTCACCAATTTAATTCGTGTTCTGGTTATAGTCTTTTTTCTCTGTCAAGATAAAAAAGCCTCTTAACCATTATTCTGTTAACCTTTCCCCTGTCGTTTTGTTCCAATATGTTCTCTCTATGTTTCCTCCCTGTATCTGGGCTTCAAATTTTTCTAACACCTGAGCCGCAGTACTTCTTTCCTCGGTTAAATTCATAATTTTTGAGGTGGCTTTTTCTTTGGCTAATCCTCCTGAAGCTAATTCCGGATCCATAGGAAGGGCTGCTATTTGCATTCCCTGGACCACAGTGTGAATTAGTCTTATTAGGCAAGGTATTAAACAAGGCAAGAACACTAACCCAGCCACTGAGCACAGGATAAAGAACCCCACCTTCTTCCACCAATCTCCCGTTCCAAATATTTGATCCCACCATGATGCTTTTAGGATCGAATTCCATTTCTGCACTGGGACGTGCGCCACTTTTTTAATTTCTGCAGCCAAATCTCTAATAGTTTCTCCATAGTCATTGATTTCGATACAGCATTCTGAGTCATTAAATTTCCCGCACACACCCCCTTCCTCTGCTAGTAAATAGTCCAGAGCTATTCGATTTTGGTATACGAAAGCTCTCATTTGTGAGTGTTGTTTGGCTAACAATTCCAGGGCGTCTGAAGTGTGGTTAGACACTATTTCTACTACAGCCTGTAACCTGATTAGCCGGTTCAATAAGTATACTGGGGTCCTGTAACCCCAACTTCCATCCTGTGCCCAGGTGGCTGGACCATAGTATTCTATGATGCGCTCTGCAGGCCATTCTTCCTCTCCCCATTTCTGATTCCCTCCCACTTGTGGGAGTCCTTTCTTTACCTCTCGCTTTCTCCTGCTGAGGGTTTCATACAAAGGGGCCCCTAGCAAATTGCTACCAGTTCTGGGGAGTGTAAAGAAAGAGGGTCTAATCATACCTAGGGTACAGGACCCTTTCCATTTCCGGGGCAATTCACTGTAAGCTCTTTTCCCACAGATCCAATAAATCCCGCTGGGAGCTTTCCATTTAATGTCTATATTTTCCGGTTTGTCCCAAAATTCCACCAGTTCAGTTAAGGAGTAATATGGGTTAGCGTTAGTGAGTTCATGCCAACAGAGTTCAATTTCCTCTACCCAATTACACTTTCCTTGCTTCTCTTTTCCCCAGTACCCATTTGGGGGTTCTGGTTGCCACATTTTGGATCTGTTGTTGGAATTTACAGCCAGAGTGGATAGACAAGGGGTGTATCCCACTACATCACTGTACACATTCCCTTCCCTACTAATACAGATTGTCCCTATTACTCGTTCATCCAGTGTCCACCCTCCTGGCCGGGTTAAAGTGTTTAAGATTTTATTATCCCATTTTAGTAACTGCTCAGGAGTTAAACTCTCACCTTTCCATGGCCATCTTTCGGCGGATTTTAATCCTCCGCAGATCCAACAATTAGTTAGCCCTAACTCGGTAGCAATCTCCTGTACCAAATCCAGGAAAAGATTTTTGCTGGAAGTAGCCAGACTCCAATCATTAGACTGTTTTTCCAATTGATCATATTGTTCACTTAATGTCCTCATTCTTTCCTGCTCCATTCTCTTTTTCTTAGCTGCCAATTCTTGTCGTTTAAATTCCAGGGCTACCTTTTGTATCTTGTTCTCAGGGTCTAACCCTTCCTCGTCCTTGGAAAAGCAAAAAACTTTATCCATTCTTAAACAAACCCTTTCATCGTTCTCCCCCAACATATCGAGTAATATAGGTCCATTCGCTAAAGTAGCTGTTTGCAATTTCTCATTTTGTCCCACCCAATATGTTTTCCCGTTCAAGGCACACATCTTCAGTTTCCTCTTATCATAACATAAAGGGTTAACTTGGAGATATCCCACAAAGGTACTCTCCTTTTTCCCTCCAATCCACACAGTTTTGTTACATTCTTTGCATGTTGTGATCAAAGGAAGACTGCTTACCTCCCTCCTTTTCCTAGCCGTTGCCATCGGGTGATTGGATTTGTTCAATTTAACCCCTTCATTCCACTGACGATTCTCCCCCCTTTTTGGTGTAAACCAGTCTACTCGTACCCTGGATTCCAAAACTCTGTTCCGGGTAAGGTTTGGAGGGACCGTGGGGAGATTAGTTTCCATCCCCATCCCCTCTTGGGGTTCGTGGAGGCCATTCGTGGGGCACATGGCTTGACTCAGGATCACCAGGGTTACCCATAGGCCTATCCCTCTGCTCCACCCTTCGCCCGTTGGGTTGCCACCAGCGGCGGGGTAATCCATCTTCTTGGCAGCAGGGATATTCTTCCGGGTCCCTGCCGGTGCTTCTCTGAGCATATCGCCTCTTGTACTGCTCCCACCTCGTTCTCCTTATTTGATCTCCTCTACAGGGTACTTTCAACGTTCTCCTGCACTCAATTACGAGTGGATCCGCCCTTTTATTCAATCCTCCCCTTAACCCTTTAGTGTAATAGTGGAACCACTCAGGAGAATCCAATTCGAACAATCCCGATTCTGTGGCAACGTATAGGAATAGATTGGTAAGCCTGACCTCCTCCTCGTAACAAGGTACACACAAATTCCAAGGTCTAGCCCCCCGGACACAATGAGTTACCCAAACTTGTTCACAATACCCGCACTTAAAATGAACAAAAGGATAGCAGGGACATCCTGCCTGAGTGCAACTTATCCGATAAGCGCTGGTCATTGGGTGTCTCGGTGAATTCTCAGCTTTAAATCCCCAGGTGCAGAGGTGATTTTCCACTGCGGAGAGCTGCTGTGTTGTTCCACCTTTTTCACTCGGGAGCAATGGGTCCAGCCTTTCTCTGCTGTTCTCACGGCAGTATCTGTTGTGAGGAGGACGAGGAAAGGTCCCTCCCAATGCGATGACAGCGGTGCTTCTTTCCACGCTCTGATCAATACTTGATCACCCGGCTGGATCTTGTGGATAGCAAACCCCAGCGGGGTGCTTTGTGCTATTAACCCACGCTTCCGGAGTTCCTGCAAATTTTTGTTAATCACAATGATATAAGACTGGATCTGACAATCCTCCACCCGGGGATGTCCAACTGGCATTCCATGCTCATAAGGCATTCCGTACAACATCTCGAATGGAGATAATCCCGAACCGGAATGAGGTTGTGTTCTGATGTTTAGGAGGGCTAGAGGGAGGCATTTTATCCAAGTCATTCTAGTTTCTAGCATAAGTTTTGACAATTGTGCCTTCAGAGTTTGATTCATTCTCTCTACTTGACCTGAGCTCTGAGGATGCCATGGGGTATGATATTCCCATCTGATTCCCAGAGCCTCTGCTAAGCTTTTTATGACCTTGGATGTAAAATGAGTTCCCTGATCTGAATCAATGGAATCAGGGACTCCATATCTGGGAATTACTTCCTCCAATAATCTCCGTGCTACTGTTTGAGCTGTAGCCCTAGGGCTAGGGAATGCCTCCACCCAATGTGTTAATTGGTCTACTATCACTAGCAGATATCTATATCTACCTATTTTTGGTAACTCTGTAAAATCCACTTGTATTCTCCCAAAGGGGCGATATGCTAAAGGACGTCCCCCTAATGCATTGTGTTTGACCTTTGATTTATTAATTTTCTGGCAGACCAAGCAACTCTGAACCTCCTGCTTGGCTAACTCGAAGATACCCTTACATCCAAAAAATTTCAAAAATTGTTCTGCTAAAGCTTGAGTTCCCCAATGAGTTTGTGCATGCAATCTTTTTAATATGATCCTTGCATAAGCCTTTGGGATCAATTCTCGACCGTCAGTCAATTTCCATTTCCCATCTATTAAATTTCCCCCCATTTTCTTGAAATCCTCAATCTCCTTTTCTGTGGGATGAGGAGAACCTTCTCCAAAATTTTCTGTCCTGCTTTCCAGGGTATCCAGGGTTAGGAGAGCTGCTTTCCTGGCTTCCTGATCAGCCAAATTATTCCCACGTATTCTGAACTGTAGTCCAGCCTGGTGACTCTTTACATATACCACTGCAATAGCTTTTGGTTCCCTTACTGCCTTGAGAATTTGCCTTATTAGATCCTCATGTATTAACCCTTTTCCTCTAGTGTTCACCAGTCCTCTTTCCTCCCAGATTTTCCCAAAGGTATGCACTACCCCAAACGCATACTTTGAGTCAGTGAAAATAGTTCCTATTTTTCCTTTAAGTCCTTTGAGTGCTTGCAACACAGCATACAATTCACATGCCTGAGCTGACCATGAAGTGCCCAAGGGGCCTGACTTTATCACTCCCCCAGTTTTCCCATCTATAATTGCATATCCTGATTTTCTTTTCCCTTCTATAACCCTGGCTGACCCATCTACAAACCATTTTTCCCCTTCTTCGAGCTCCTCGTCCTCCAGATCTTCCCTAATTTTTGTTTGTAATTCTACTAGGTCTATACAGTTGTGTATAGGCTCTGATGAAGCTTCCCCAAACAGGAACCCAGCAGGATTACTTGCTTGTGTTGTCCTTAATTCTAATTCTGGAGCATGAAGGAGAATGGCCTCATACTTCAACAATCTGGCATCTGTGAGCCATTTTTCAGCTTTTTGTTGTAAAATAGTTCTTACATTATGTGGAGTATAAACTGTGATGGGAGCCCCAAAAGTAATCTTTTTGGCTTCTTCTATCAATAAGGCAACTGCTACTATCGCCTGTAAACATGTAGGCCACCCCCTGCTTACAGGGTCCAACAATTTTGAAAGGTAACCTACAGGCTTCCTATCCCCAGCCCATTCTTGTGTCAATACCCCATGTGCTGTGTGGTTTTCTACATTCACAAATAATTGGAATTTCTTATTGATATCTGGGAGGTTCAATACTGGGGCAGTCACCAAAGCACCCTTTAATCGCTCTAATTCCTTATCATCCTGTTCTGTCCATTTTATCCTCTCTGCAGTTAATTTTTCATACAAAAATTTTGCTTTTTCACTATATCCTTCTATCCACTGCCTACAATAACCTAACAGCCCCAATAGCTGACGTACTTGTCTTTTGGTTTTAGGGGGGGGCAGTTCTATGATTCCAGCTACCCTTGCAGGGTCCAATTTCTTTTTCCCTTTTACTAACCAATGCCCTAAGTATTTCACCCCAGATTCTGTGAACTGTAACTTTTGTTTTGCTACCTTTAATCCCTTTTCCCCTAAAAAGTTTAACAAATCAATAGTGCATTCTCTTACACCTTCCTCTGTTTCACCAGCCACCAGTAGATCATCTACATATTGTAAAATCTTGGTCCCTTTCCTAGGGGAGAACTGACTTAGCAACTTTTCCAATGCTTGTCCAAATAAATTTGGGGAGTCCACGAATCCTTGGGGAAGTGAGGCCCACCTTAACTGTTGTTTCCGGTTAGTGTCTGGATCCTCCCATTGGAATGCAAAAAAATCCCTGCTGCCTTCAGCTAAAGGGCAGGTCCAAAATGCATCCTTTAGGTCTATAACACTGTACCAAGTATCTCTCGGGGAGATCCTATTCAGAAGGGTGTAGGGGTTAGCCACTACAGGGAACCGAGTTCTTGTTCTTTCATTTATGGCTCTTAAATCTTGCACTAACCTATAATTCCCATCTCCCTTTTTAACAGCCAGTATTGGGGTATTGTGTCTGGACATACACGGCTCCAATATGCCCTTTTTGATCAAATCCTCTATTATAGGTTTCAGCCCCCGCCTCCCTTCTAGAGGGATTGGGTACTGCCTGATCCTTATGGGATCCTCAGGCTTTTCAATCTCAATTGATATAGGTTCCATAGCCAATTTCCCCGCTTCCTTCCCTGTGTGCCATACCTCGGGATTAATTTTGTCCTCATCTTCACAGGTTAGTTTATATATACTAACCGTAATCTGTGAATTCCTTATGATGAGGTTGATCCCCAGTGCAACCATCAAATCCCTACCCAGCAGGTTGTAATCAGCCTCTTCTACTAGCAACATATCTCCCAAACAAATTTTATTCTCTGATTCTATTTCCACATTCTTAACTATAGGTACCTTGAATGGCTCCCCTTTAGCTCCTATAACTACCATAGAATCTTTACTTACTCGGCATCCCGGGGGCAGCTGCTTGAATGTACTTTTCTCAGCCCCTGAATCTACCAAAAAATCCATTTTTGTTCCCTGGGGTCCTATTTTCAATGTTATCAAGGGCTCTCCTGATGTTATGGACCCCAAAAGATAGAGCCCCTGACTTCCCTAGTCCTCCCGGAACATCTTCTCATCTCTCATCTTCTTTGGACAATCTTTTTTCATATGTCCCTTCTTTTTACAATAGAAACATTCCATTCCCTCTATCCATTTTCCTGAAGTCCCCTTTTGCGGGCGTGTGGCTCCCCTCGGAGGTGCTTTCCTTAAGGGTTTCTCCGAAGCTTGTGGGCGTTCCTGTTTCTGGGCTTCCCTTACTGCAGCTACTAACACCCTAGCCTGTATTTTCTGTTTTTCCTCGTCCCTTCTCATGTAGACTTTCTGGGCTTCCCGCAGTAATTCCTGCAATCCCTTCTCCTGCCACCCCTCAATCTTTTCCAGCTTTTTCCTGATGTCCTCCCATGATTTTGCTACAAATTGGGTTTTTAAAAGTACCTCCCCCACGGGAGAATCAGGGTCTGTCCCAGAGTATATCTGGAGGCTTTTTCTCAACCTTTCCAACCATTCTGTGGGGGTCTCATCTTTCCCTTGACATTCCCCAAAGACCTTGCTCAGATTTTGTCCCCGGGGCACGGCCTCCCTTATTCCCTGTATGATGATGTTCCTCATATCAATCATGCTTCTCCTACCCTCCTCAGTTTGAGCATTCCATCGGGGATCTTGGCTTGGCCATTTCTGATCTCCAGGAGTGCTCTGAGGGTTCCTCCGTTCCCATTCCCGTATCCCCGCTTGTCTGATCATTTCCCTTTCCTCCGTATTGAACAAAGATCTGAGAATAGCTGTAAGATCTTCATACGAATAGATGCTAGTTCCTAAGAATTCATCTAGTCTTTCGGAGACCCCTAAAGGGTCATCCATAAGTTTTCCCATCTCCTTCTTAAAGGCTCTCACATCACTGGTATTAATCGGGACGTTTACGTACCCGATAATTCCTGGAGCAGTGGGAATTTCCCTTAAGGGGAAAAGATTTGCTCTTTCACCTTCCCCTTCACTCTCCGTCTCATTCATCCTCTTTAGTTGTCTCCTAGTCCTCCTAGCGGGAGGTGAGTGTTTTGCTTCTGCCCAACCCTGCTGTGTGTTTTCAGGAGAATTAAAGAAAGCCGCCAGATCTAGATCAGGCAACAGGTCATCTCGGGCTGGCGCAGGGGTGTCTGTACTTTGTGTACCTCTTCCCAGTGACTGAGTGGCTTGTACAGGTTCTAGCGGGGGAGGGAGCCCGACCGGTGGGACCGGGGCCACTGTTCGTGACTCCAACGGAGGGGCAGAGGGGAGAGACGGGGATATAGGAATCCTCCGTCCCAGAGGGGGTCCCAATCTCCCCGGGTTCTGTGGATTGTTCTGCTCAGGGAGGGGAGGGGGTGAGGGTACTATGTAAGGTGGAGGCAAGTTGTCTAAAGGCTCCCACTTATCCCCGGAAACATCGGCAGGGTCCTTTATCCTTATGGGTAGTAATTTTGCATCAATTCTACCCCAGACCCCCGCATATTCCCGTTCTTCCACAGTTCCCTTTTCTCCGACATAACGTACCAGTGCCTTACATATCCATTCTTCAAATGTTCCAAACACGGGCCAAATTACGTGATCCCGTATTTCTACCCCACCCCATACTTCTATGCAAAAATGCACCATCCGTTTCTTGGATTTTCCCTCCCTTATGGGGCATTCTTCCCAATGTTCTAACATCCATCCCAGCGGGCTTTCAACTGGGATTTCAGGGATTCCTTTACCGGTTCCCCGCTTTGGTTTCCTAAGATTCCTTTTGCTAGCTTTGCTTTTTGTCTGTCCCATGGTGTGAGTTTACCAGATACTAGCCCTTTGTGGGTGATCGCTCCCCCCCCCCCGGGTTTCCTCTGGTGTATGCGAGCTCTCTTCTCCTTACTTCCTTCCCGGACCGTCCCTGGTCCAAGGCTGGAAGGTTTACCAGTCCCCGGAACTCTTGTAAGGACGTAACCTTCCCTCCCAGCCTTCCTGTGACCGACCCCCCTTTCCGAAAACTCCCCGAGTTTTCAGGGCTTAACGTGTGAGGTGCGTTTTACCCCCGAAACTTTCGCTTCCCCCGCAACCGACCACGCCCCTCGCGGGACTATGGAACTGCGATTTTGGGGTCCCACTCGCTTCGTGATAAAATCACGTCTCACTCACACGC
The DNA here is from genome assembly GCF_015227805.2 of Hirundo rustica. Taxonomy (NCBI): domain Eukaryota; kingdom Metazoa; phylum Chordata; class Aves; order Passeriformes; family Hirundinidae; genus Hirundo; species Hirundo rustica. Next base: position 76,595,205 of record NC_053451.1, on the reverse strand, counting down.
TCGGTCACTCCCCACTCAACCACGCAATACTTACGATCCTTTTCCTGCGTGGATTCTTCGTGCACGTAGATTTTTATGAGTAGATTTCTTCACCGCGGCTCCGGAGGTTCTGCTTCCAAAGAAAAACCTCCCCGAGTTCCCCGAGAGCTCTGACCTCGCCTATCTCCCTTTTAAATGTGGCTTTCGCTGTTTTGTTCGTCGTGTGGTTGATCGGTTCCTCCCGGATACCCCAGTTCCGCCAGGCCGCTGAATTCAGCGGTGCGCCTCCTGGTCAGAGACGGGGGTCCCTCGGGGGTCCCGGTATCACTCCAATCACGTCGGGGTCACCAGAATTGTTATAAATAAGATCGACCAAATTCAAAGTATCAAAATTTAGAATTTTATTTTGAGACAAAATATCAGTCTCGGAAAGCCACAATTTAAAAGGACAGCGCCGAGCCCGGGATCGGTGCCGGGTGAACGCGGATAACAAGCTCTGTCAGCCTGGTATCCCCCCCAAGTTCACAATTTCTGGTCTCCGGCTGTCCCTTTTTATACACAAGATCGCGGAGTGAAGTCCGAAATTCTGACGTTATCCTCTCCGAGGCGTCTTCATTAATTATTCAAGTCCTGGTATCGGAGGTCTGAATAGACCGGTAGGGTGGAACAATGCTGTTGATGATCGGGCCCGGGTGTGTCGTGTATATGTTAATTTCAGCGGAGACGAGTAGAGATATCCATCTGAAGTGATTATCTTGGTCTCCGGACTTGTATCTTCTTCTTCCGTGGTTCTTTGTTTCCTTTCAGGGATTCCCGGCAGCAATAGTTTCAAGGCCCCCTCTCTGGTAATTCCAATCATACTTTCCTCGTGTCCCTCCTGTGCTTCCCAAGCCAGGAAATTTCTAATTTTTAGTTTCTACATTTTACCTTTACTTTATGTACATTTGAACACATTTCTAACATTCATATTTTATACAGTTCAACATTTACCTTGTATAATTTGATAACACGAATTAACTTTAGCACATTTATCACAGTTTGATTTGTGACTTAATTATTTAAAAGATTGGTTTCACGTCACCTAACTTGGCATGCTGTCAATGATGGTACCGGTATCCAAATTGGTCACAGTAGAGTCCCTATTTAGTTAATGAGTTTAGTTAGTGCTTCGTAGAATGCAGATGTGGAATGCAATTTAGAGACATAGAAACTGCACCCTGAAGTGCCTATTTGTCTTAACTGACTGTAAATTACCTAGAGTGAGCAGTGCAAATGTCCACAATGTACATGGTATGTGAATCCCACTCAATGTTAGTTCTTCCTATTCGAAAGCTAAGGTTGTGATTATCTGTCAAAGTCTTCAGCCCCTTTATTTACTTGATCTATCCAGAATGCTCAGATAAAATTTAGTCTGATGTTAAGAGTCCATGCTATGTGCTCCCAAATTTCCCCTTCCAAGAGCATTCAAGCATATTAGAAGTTATTTTCAACTATGGGAACTTCTGAAGCCTTTTTTAATGAAGGAAAAAAAAAAAAAAAACCCAAAAATTAAAAAACCAAACCAAAAGCTCAAACCAAATCAAAATGTTAGCTCTGGCAGTTGTTTCTACTTTTTATGGCATTACCATTGGGATTTTGATTTTGGCAGTCACACTTCTGGTCAATGTTTCTAAACATGACAATCACAGTCTTGTAGATAAGTCTCAAGATGACAGGGCACTTTGCAAATCCTAGAGGATAGGAAAAGCCATGTAGGCATGTGCTAATCAGTTTGATTGACCAGCAAATCTCCTTTTGTGATACCAGCCATTCCCTGCAGGGAATAGAAACATTGTTTCTAACTTCAGGCTAACTATTACTTTTGGGATTTTCCATGAAACAGACCTGGTTGACCTGTAGCTGGAAAATATAGCATGTGATAGCAGTTTGGGAAACAAACTGTCAAGGAATTGTTGTGCTGGAGCTGGATTAAAATAAGGTGAACTTGTTGTACTGGAGTTATATTTGTGTGGAAAGCTCGAGCAGTTGCTGATTTGATGGCTGATAAAGAGAAAAGAGAAAAGGGTCCCAGTAGGCAGCAACAAGCTGGTGAATCACAGCTGCCTCCTGATGTTCATTTGATTATAACCACGGCTTATGAATGTCATAATTGTGCAGGGGTTATTCACTAGTTAGGGGATCTGGTTTTCTATTAAAAAAAAGGACAGGCAGAAAGGTCAATTGAAAGAATGTGCAACGAATGGATTTAATTTATCTATGGTTGTCTTCTCAACACTTTGGAAAAAAATATAATAACAAATTAAAATTATCAGCAAGGGATTCATTGGTCATTTTCATGTTATCATTGGGGTAAGCAAAAGAACAGAGAAATTGATATAGCACAAGACTTTGGAAGAGCATGTCATGCTTAACCTAACATTATGAAGGTTGGATCAGGGCCAGATATGATTACTCTCCAGTATATATGACCGTTAAACACCAGGGAGAAAATAGAGGCATTTAAGATAATGGATAAAACAGGCATAAAAACAAAAGGCCATTAATACAACTCGTCTATGAATTAGATTATTTCTATTAAAGAGAATAGAGTTTCTGCACAAAACTTCCAATAAAAGCAACTGGACAATAAAGCTGAGGAAGAAGGGAAGTTTGCCCTGTAGATATGGAAGACCTCTGGTAATTTGATTTACACTGAAAACTGATGATATTATCTATACAAAATATTCCATTACAAATGCCTAAAAAAACCAAATTATCCTTCCCTACTAACATAGTGATGCTTGGAAAACACCGGCAACACCATATTACACACATAAAAGAAAGACATTTTCTCCGGCTGGTTACCTTTCCTTGAGTTAGGAGAAAACAGTGGTCCCTTAGTAGACAAAATCATATTTTTTTACTCATTAAATTTTAATGGATGAAATATTTTCTTTATTCCGTAAATGTTTATAACTATTTTCAAGATAAATTATTTGCCTATGACAACAGGAAATATGCATAGAATAAAATTAAGCCAGTTTTCTAACTAAAATGGAGCCAGGTTTCTAACCTATTACTTATGACGTTAACACAGACTTTGTTTACACTGATAATTGTCCTTATTTTACTTAATACATTTCACATATTTGGTTCACAGAAAAAAAAACTACAAGAAAAAGCTCCACAAGCTTGTAAGTATAAATGAGGCAAAATATATTTTAGAAAATTATCCATTTCATAAAATATTCTAAGTACTGACTAGTTTTTCAGTCAGGTTGCACTGTGCATTGACATCTTTTCACAATCTCTTTTGCATATGAGATTCAAGATTTCCTGCCTGACACTATTTACTTAAGACTCTTTCTGACATAACTTATCATATTGATAGCATGCTCAAGTGGTCTCATCTATATCTCGTAGGTGACGTTGGGATCTCACCTTCTCATCAATCCCAAAACAGTAAAACTTTTAAGAGTTAATACTTGTAATAATCTAGTAGATTCCAGGAGAAGGAAGCTTGTGTCTGGGGTGGGGGGGGGAGGGGGGAGGGGTGTGGGATCCACATTAGATATTTTAGTTTGGATCAGGCATACTCTTTCAATACACATACCCACACCTTCTTTCACATGTCAGGATGGTCTTGCCTGATTGTGCAACTGGAGTCCTTTGAAATAAGAGCAAACCAGAAGATATTCTCTGTGAGCATAACTAACCTGCACCAGCTGGTAACTGGATCTCAGGCAAGAAAACAGCCTTTTACTTTTTTTTTAACTATGTGACTGAATTTGTATATTTCAAGTACATTTTTTTGCTGGAAGATGTAAAGTTCCCACAGTATGCCAAGAAAGAAAGAAACAAAGAAGTTGCAGTAGCAAAAACTATCATTTAGCTTCAGGAACTGTGAAAAACATGTGTAATTAGGATTTTACAACAGTGTGATACCCTATGAGAAATCAACAGCAATTGTGATTCAACATCTGGTTCTTCCAAAGACATACATCCCAAAACAAAAGCTACAAAGAACTAAAATGTAGACAGAATAGCAATGCACAAGAAGGAAAAGAGACATGTATTAGCTCCTGAATTCTACATTTGTTTGTTTGTTTGTTTTTAGTGTGCTTTATTTTTTTTTCTCTATAGCATGAAGTCAGAACTCAGCACAATAAATGTCTAATCCTATGCAAATTTTCTCTTTTTGAAAAAAAAAAAAATTCAGCTTGGTGATGCATGGTACAGATACTTATTTATTGTTACTACGTGTGTCTGATATACCATCATGAGAAACCAAAAGACCCAGATCTCTGACTGTGAAGGACTTAGGCAGCCCATGTAAGCAGTGATGGCTTAGGGAAATGGTGATGAGTAGTGATTTTGTCTCAGAAATAAGCCGTGACTATGGAAAGGCCTTTTATGATGAGATTCCATACATTATTTCAATTACCATTGGGTCACTGTCTTTAGAGAAGGTAGTGACTTGCTACCATACATAATAAAAGTGAGTGAAATCACAGTAACCAGAGAGGAAAAGGATGTTTCTGTACACTTCCAGAGCATGTATTGACCATAAAAGGTGACAACTCATCCCTTTAATGCATATAGGTATGAAAATCCCATTATATGCAGCAGTTCATATTGCTGCCCGTCAGTACTATATGACTATTTTTATTGCTGCCTGTGGCAAGCAAGTACCCCTGTCTTATTTTACACAACACCAGAGAAAAAGAATATCAGGCACTCATGTAGCCTCAGATGTAGGTGTCCAGTGCTGAAATCCTAGTTCTTATTTTGATTTTTTCTGCAGCTTAGCACACAACCTCCTGCAAACAGAGACAAGTAGTGTCTGTCTGTGTTCTGCTTCAGCAGTTGCCAAGTTGCTGAAATACATTGGCTTTTACTAAAGATCCGGCTGAGAAGGCAATTTGTTGGCCCAGCAGAGTGAGATGTCTGCTTGCAAAAGATCTATACATAACTTTATGCTTATATTCACTTCAGCATAATGGGGCTAACCAGACTGCATGCCTTGGAGAGGATTTGAAAGGTTTTACAACGTAGCCAACCAGTCTATGAAGTACCTATGTATTGTGGTGACAGAAATAATAAAGTATACTCCTGGTAGTTAAAAGTTAAGCACTATACAAACATTTACTGCAGCCAAGCTTTAATATTTTTAATATAGCTTGGGGAAAGGAACAGCAAACAAATTTGGGCCTTGGAGTAAAATGCAGCACCACTGCTTATGTGTTTCTTCTGCTGTAAAATCTAACAGAATTGGATTAAACATTATCACTTGCTCTTTAATCTTGGTTTTACAAGGTGTTGGTTCCTTGAACTGATTTTAAAGGATTTTAAACTCAAACCTGTTATCCTTAATAATGATTCTAAACTTCAAAGCTTTGAGGAAGGAAGAGAAAATAAGGTCTGCTGCATAGTTGTTGAGATTAGAATTCTCAGTGAGTATTCATTCCTGTCATGTTCAGAAAGACCTATATGGCTACATGCTGGGAAACATGACATGCTGTTTGTGTAATTGAAAACTGAGAATTGAACAGGTAACTAGGAACTTTGGCTGTCCTGCTCAAAATTAGATGTATACAGCAATAATAACACACAGATCTCAGGTTACGGATAGAAAACAGGAAAAATGACATAGAATACTTAGCCCAATATTTTTCTGAAATGCTGCTTAAAATTACTGTGGGGAAATAATGAATCTGCCTTAATAGTAATCTTCTTTTCCATTTTACTCCTACTCAGTAACCAGAAGCTAAAAGTGTTTTTTTAGGACTTTTGTTCTCATTAAAAGGGGTTAACTGTACTCCAGCATGGGGCTGAATTGTTAGCATTAGCAGCAAAAAACTACAGTGACATTGGCTTCTTTCAAGTGCCCCTTTATTTATCAAAAAAGCAGGAGCTTTTGCAACAACCACAGGGTTCCAAAAATCACATTACTTACAAAGCTAGCTGTCTTTATCCAGTCACCATCTCCACCAGAAAAGAAGTTTTCTGGTGGAGATGGTAACTGGATAAAGCTCTGGTGGACATAAAATGAGCATTCTTATTATCACTACAAAGTTTAAGCAGGTAACTAATCCCAGACACATTCCCTGTTATGTACAGCTCCAACACAAACTCTTGGCATAACATCAATCCCGCCTTCTGACTTAGCAGTATACACACTGGATAAGGACCTATCCCAGGTTTTCAGTAAATTATTCTTAAAATCTCATAAGATGAAAGATCTTGTGAAGTTTTAGGGGGTGAGTTAGGGAGCGTAGCTCCAGAGCTGTGACAAAAAACACCTGAGAGGGGTTGTTATTATTATCAATCCTTAGCATCAATTGCATGGCTTTTAGTGAAGGATCAGGTTTAGTCATAGAAAAGTTAAATGCTTCTCTGGGACCTGCTGGCCAGAAATTGATGTGAAAAATTGAAAACCAGGCTAGCAGCAGCAAAGAGCAGTGTGCTCCCTCTCTGGACATGGTCATGGGTGGCAGAAAGCAGTAGACTTTTCTGCTGGATTTTCACACGGATTTTGCCTAGGAACACTAGTCACATTCCGATTTCAGTATCTGACTTTGTCTGCCTGTTCAAGTTCTCCAGTTACAATGCAGAGACATCAAGCCTTATACCCTGAAGGCTTTGCATAAAGAATAAGAAAAAGAAAGGAGGGAGAGAGGTAGACAGCGGGAGACAAGACAGGAGAGAATTGGAAGTGCAATGTGGCATGTAAGAAGAAAACAACAATAAGAAACAGAGAGAGTTACAGGAAATTTAAAACCTAGAAAGAAAGACTTGCAAAATATTAAAATTTCTTTCAAAATATGCACTAAACCTCTTAACTAGCTGGATGTTTTTAGTTACATAAAATTTATTATCTCTTTTAATCATCTACAGTGTTGTAGAGGAAGAGGTAACATGATTTGGTACAGATTCTTAAAGTGAGACTGGAAAAATATTACATCCTTCAGTAAGGGATATAAAAGGGTTGCTAGTCTGTTGGATATTGCTTCTTTATTTCATTTCTCAAAGAACATAGGTCTGGTGCTGAGATATCAGTTTTTCTATATCATAACCTCTGAACAATCTTCTATACTCCACAAGGTGTTATTTTACAGAAACATAAACATCCCCAAATAAAGAAATGTGATGGAAAACACCAACAAAAACTCCCAAACCATAATAAGACAACAACAACAAAACTCAACAAATGAAACAAAAAACAAAACGAAAACCCCACACAAAGAACCCAAACCAAACCAAACCCAGAACCAAAACAAGCCCCCAAATCCCCAAAATTAGTCTGAGAGCTTTGTGTTAAAGTTGGCTCCATATCCAGAACTTTTGTATTAAACATCATATATTATTAAAGGGAAATGTAGCACTTTACAGAAAATAAAATGCTATTCACTGCATATTTCACCAGGATCAGAATATTCTCCTTGCAGTTTTTGAAACCTTACAAGCATGAAAGTCTTTGAACTTCTACTTTTGTCAAAATTCTGAAACTTAAAGCCTATTGTTTTAACAACTAATTTCTGTGCATTTTCTGTAAATATGTTTTCCCACGTCTTCAGTTTTTATAATTTCATCTTTTATAATTTAATTTTTGAGCTTGTTCAGCAGTCAACAAAATATAATTTGCATTATGACCCTTCCCTCAAATTCCTGAAAGCTAAAATTTTCCTTTAAAAAAATCAATTTATATGTAAATTATCATACATCTTTCTATAGCCCTAAATATTTCTCAAGCAAACCTTTTCAGCACAGATCCTCAGTATACCTGAACGCACTGAGAGCGCATTGGCATTGGTAATTCCAGTTTTATTCCTTTCACCAAGACTTGCTGAGTGTGGAAAACCAGCAAAATTACCAAAGTAAAACAAACAAACAAAAAACCCACTTCAAACAAACAAACAAAAAAACCCCAAACCAAGCACCCAATGAAACACTCCATTTTTTTCTTTAATGTAAATACTGCTGAAACATTAGTACAGGAAGACGTGAAATGGACACTAAGCCCCCCAAGTAGCTATTGATACTAGAATCCTATGAAATAGGATGCACAAAAGGATTCCCTGTTGCACATCATATCCCATATCAAATGCTGGATGATAATCAAACTTGATAGCAAACCATCTAACCAAGTAATCCTGAAATGAGCTCCCATGGCAGTGCATTCAGAGATGTTCTCTTCTTTACTGTGAAGAAAAATACTGATTTCTTTGATTGCAACAGTTCTGATTCTACTTTCTAAGGATTTGAGAACTTACAGGCATAGAATTCTGAGTTGTGGTAAATCACTGAGAGTCCACTTCAAGATGAGATAAAAGGTTAGAATTATATGTTTTCTTAAAAATACAACCTTCAATAACAGTTCATGTACAAAAGTACAAAATAACAAAGTACATTACAAGGAATGTAAGAGAATCATAGAATAATAAAATCATAGATTCATAGAACAGCCTAGTTCCAACTCCTCTGCTGTGCTCAAGGACATTTTCCTCTAAACCACGTTGGTCAGGCCCCCATCCAGCCTGGCCTTGAACACCTCTTGGGATGGGGCATCCTCAGCTCCTCTGAGAAAACTGTTTCAGCGCCTTACCATCCTCATGGTATAGAATTTTTTCCTGATATCTAATCTAAACCTCCTCTCTTTCAATTTGAACCCATTAACTTGTCTTGTCACTACATGCCCATGGGAATACTCTCTCTCCATCTTTTCTGCCTGTTCCCTTCAGGTACTGGCACATGACAATTAGGTCACCCCAAAGCCTTCTCTTTTTCAGGCTGAACATTTACAATTTTTTCAGTCTTTCCTCATAGGAGAGGTGCTCCATCCCTCTGATTAACTTGGTGGCTCCCATCTGAACTTACACCAGCAAGTCCATGGCCTTTCATGTGCTGAGGGCCCCAGAGGTGGATGCAGAGTTGCAGGTGGGGTCTCAGCAGAGCAGAGCAGAGGGGTAGAATCCCCTTTGTTACCCTGCAGGCCACACTTCCTGTGCTGCAGCCCAGGACACGTTTGGCTCTCTGGGCTGTCAGTGCCCATGGTTGGGTCATGCCCAGCCTGTCACCCACTGCACCTCCAAGCCCTTCTGGGCAGGGCTGCTCTCCATCTGTTCATCTCCAGCCTGGGCTGATACCGGGGTTGCCATGACTCAGGTGCAGTGCCTTGCACTTGGTCTTGTAAAACCTCACAAGATTCCCATGGGCCCATTTCTCAGCTTGTCCAGGTTCCTCTGGATGGCATCCTGTTCTTCAGTTGGTGCCCTTGCTCAGTTGCTCAGTTTGGTGCCCTCTGCAACCTTGTTTAGGGTGCACTTGATCCCTTTGTCATTAATGAATATATTAAACAACACTGGTTCATATGTGGACCCCCTATAGATTTGTGGGGGTTTTTTTATTATTATTTTTGCCACACTTCAAGTAGCTCTTAGAACTGACTAATTTTCATTCCACATGTTTTGTTTTCTCAACTTTTTCAGAAGTCTTGAAGCATAAATGTGCTGCTCCAATTGCTCTACTTTAGACAGAGCCACCCATAGACTTCTAGCCACCCATCTACTTCCATCAGGAATATCTTCCTTTATTTACTTCTTATTTATCTGCCCCTAATGTAAGAATGTATGACTATAGATGAACCATATAGCATCTCACATTGTCTACTCACTAATGAAATTCTGGTCATGAATTACAGGTCACAGCAACCGTGCTGTACGTAGCTCTAGCTATTCTGTCATATCTGCCAACATTGCAGGTGCCCTAAGGGACCTCAAATGGGCACAAATGGCCAAGAAGGGCACCTGAATCAAGTCTCAGCTCTCTTCTGACTAAAATCAGGCCACAGATACAATGCCACATATAGACACCAACTTCTAAATACCTAAATGAAGACACATACAGTACAGAACTGAACATTACCTAGAAAAGTGGCCAATCTGTGTTTTGGGAGGGGGGGACTGGCATAGGTCAGCAAGTGGGGAACAATTACTTTGTGTATTACTTGCTTTTCCCTTTTTAAAACTATTACTATTATTATTATTATTATTATTTACCATTATTACAGAATTGCAACTTATTTTGAATTATTAAACTGTCTTTATCACAACACACAAGTTTTACTTTGATTCTCAAGTTTTACTTTGATTCTCCTCCCCACTCCACCAGGGTGGGGGGAAGGAGGTGGATAAAGGGGGGCTAAGTGAGTGGCTGCATGTTGTTTCATCTCCAGTTGGTATTAAAACTATGACAAGTTGTCACCAAAGAAAGTTTATGGTGCAAGGTGATATTTTAGGGAGATATTCATTGATCTGAAAGTTTCCCTCATTGCTTTGAATCGAGTCTCAGCAGAGAGAGATCCAAGATACTTGATACAGACAAGAACTGATTCGAGTAGCAAGAGCAACAACCGTTTCCCTTACTGTTATGTGATACAGCCTTTTAAGTACGTTAATCTAATGGGTTCAGTCTTGGATGTCAATATGTTTTTCTGCCCTAGAGTATTCAAATAACTTAAATATTCTTCCTTGATATGTGGTTGGCAATGTTATAAAACATCTATACCATCAAAAGGTAAAGGCATAGAGCAGTATTCTTTCCACGGTTCAACTGTTCTAAAAGAATGTAACAGAAAGTGCTTGGCAGTGGTGGTCTTTTTCATTTCATATTCATTTTCTTAAAATACATTTAAGGGGGTAAGAAAAGCAATGAAATTAACTTTGAAGAGGTAACCTACTTAAAAACAAAAGGAAGTTGTTTGACCTGGAAGCATTTCTTTGTACTGTCTTCCTGATAAGTGGTTCTTCACTGTCAACGCGCAAAAAGCTAGTTTGATCTAACTTCAAAAGTAACAATGAATGACCTCTATGTTGCAATACCTAAGCAATCAGCAGAATGGCTCCAAGTGAACAAAGATTTTCATATTATCATCAGTAAAGTAGGCAAGAGAGGAGAAAATTAATTTTAGTGACATGTTTCCATGTCTTAATAAATATATGCTATAAAGTCACAACTGACTGATATACTCCAGAAAAGTATCCACATTAAAGAATACCTGTTGAATACTTATCATGGCAAAGCATTTTATAAAGGTAAGAAAGGGTGCTAAGTACTACTTTTTGGTTACAGTGTGGTCAGGTCCCTCTCAACACAAATTAAGTTTATTTCTAGCATTTTATTTGAAAATAATGTGAACTATTCAGGCTATGTATCAAGTATGAGAAACTACACTTTCTCAGGAACAACCTAAAAACCCAAACCCTTAAAGAAAATCCCAGATGCAGGCAAATCGCCATAAGAGTGGGAACCTCTGTCTTCCAGTTCTACGGAATGCAGAATGCACTGAATATAGGTATTTTAACGGCAGGGTCTTGTGAAGGTTTGTGGAGAGATCCAAAATCCAGCTACTCACAGTGGGAGAAGTGACACCTCTGGTAAATGATATGCAAAACACATATCCCAATTACCTTACTCAGCAGCAGGTTAATCAATGGCAAGCCCAGTGGGCAATATTCATCTGTCTTTTGAGACATCTGAGCCAAGGCCAGAAGATTGAATACAAGAAATTTGGAGTTGAAGTGGGATTTCTGACACCATTGAACATCACATGAGAACCCTATAGTTAGGAAAATACTTGTCACAGTAATGATGTTGAAGAATGAAGGGAGCCTGAAATGTCAGTTGTTTTTTATACCTCAGCCTTCCGATACATAGGTTCCCTCTCTGATTTCTCTGTACAACCAGAAAAGAAACACAAGTCCACTGGTATTGGAACAGCAATATCCTCATGACCTGAGCAATACAGAGCTGTACCTATGTTTGCTAAAGCAGGTGCAGAAGGCAGGTTTTTCTAGGAAAATGTTGCAACAATAAAGAGTTACAGCAGGAGCACTGTGATGTGAAGCAGAAAGCACCATGGCCTTTTTGGGGGAACTACACCCTATAGGTTGCATTAGGAATGCTCCACAATTAACCATTATCTGCAATTTCTAGTGATTTGGAGGAGTTCCTGTGTTTTGTGATTCTGATTTGGTCTGTGCTGTTTTGAGGCATGTGGAAGTGCAAAAGTTGAAGGTCAGAAAGTAAGGTGTATCTGATGGAAGCTCTATTTCTTTAAGTACAGGGCAGCAAAATCATGTAAAACCTCAGAATCACAATTTCAAATGCACTGGATCTTGGTTTAAAAAAAAAACCCAAACCACCTTGCAAGACGTTGCACCTGGAGGCTGTGACTATTCATATCTTTTATAAGTGGGCATAATGCTATAATACACTTCACCTGGTGAGTTGGTATCTTCAAGGGAAAATCACTTCATTTTTCCATCCTTATTTTATATGACACCATCAATTTAAAAAAGAACTAATGTAAGAAAGGACTAGTTTACAAGAGTGCTGTGAAAGCTCAAAAGGCATAAACTGCTCCTCATAGGCATAAAAAAAAATTCTAAATTTTGGGGCTTCTTAGGCCTCTGAGACCCTCTTGACCTGCAATAGTCACTGGAAATGTTAGCAAACGAGTAGAGTTTTTTATTTCAAAAGGCTGCTACCAAACTCCAGCATCTTCTCCTTGTTGTCACTTGGAATGTCTCTAGACATATTTTGCCTGCTTCTCTGTATTCCTGAAATACCACTTTCATCCTGGAAGTTTGTGGGCCTGACACTTCTAAGTCTGAGGAGACTTTAGCCTGCTAACAGTGCTAACTGTTTCCCAAGGGAAAAGTTCTCGAGAAAGTGTCTTCTCAAAACAATCTTGGCCAAACAACTCTCCTTTCTCAAAACAATCTTTCTCCAGGTGGTGTTAGCATTGTTAGCAGGCTAAAGTCTCTTGCACCAGAAGAGTCAGGCCCATAGAAGTTCAGAAATTTTTTTAGTATAAAATTAAGATCTAGTGACCTTTACATTTAAAGATATAATCCATAGAATTTCATACCTCTACTAACAGATCTATCTAAATGCTTGAATTCTCACCATGTGTATGCAAAGATTGAAATGAATACTTTGGTTTACATGAAGTCTTCTATTACAGATGAGTCCGTTTCATATGATCTGTTGTTATTTACAAGTATGAGAGCACCTTTCAGTACTTTCTAGCAATGTATAACAGCAGGCAGCTGATCTGTTGAATTGAAAATATTTTACCTGGACTTAGTCCAAATGGCTCAGAGGCATAACAGAGCCAGAGAAGATACACATTTCAGAAGTTAACCAGGACGAAAGCAACACTGTGTTTCTGTACAATAAGTAGTTTTGAAGTGCCATTCATGAACAAGTAGGTACTTGTTCATGGTAAGATTCCCTGCTGCATAAACTCTTTCACCAGCTAACAGTTGATTGCTAGCTGCAGACTAATTCCTAGCTATAGCTCATAGTAAAAAAATGCAAATACTATACAAGCTTTAAACCGCCTACCAAGAAATATGTCTGTATTTTTGTTCTTTGTACCACACATAAATACTATGTATGCAGAAAGTAATATATTTACAGTATATGGCCGTATACTTTTAGAGAGAGATGGAATAGAATAATTTAATCTTAAATTCTTAAATATTGGTGCAAACCCAGGAGAGTAGCAACCAGACATATATGGATATGGAAACAAAAAAGCAGTTAACAGTAAATGCAACCAAGGAGCAAGGCTCTGCAAGACTCTTCCAACAGAACTGGGAGTGGTAAAGAGAAGAGGTCATCCTGCTAGCAGCTGTTTCCTGGAGGATGGAGACTATATTTCAGGTCACATGTTCAGAACGTAGCCATGAGGAAAAAAAGGTGAATTCCCTAGTAAATAGAATAGATTAGACTATTTAAATTGGAAGGGACCTACAATGATCATCTAGTCCAAATGCAACGTTTGCATAGCTGCAAGAAGCCTCTTCCTTTTAATTCAGTGGAAAATTTCACTCACAGAATGGAAAGCACCTTGAGGAACTAAAGAAAACTTGATCTTCTTTGCTATGAATGTCAGCACAGGCACAGCATGACTAAAGAAAAAGAAAGCAACAATAAAATAACAATAAAATAAATTTTAGTTCTGTCTTCTAGATAAAATCAAGATTTTGTTTTTCCCTACCATGGGAGTGCTCACATATTACTCCTCAGTTGCTGACTTTGACTTCCTCATAGAATTAAATTCCTGATCTTTTTAATTATTAGTCATTTAGAACACACACTTAATTTATTTCTGAACTAAAGGACACTGGCTTGTTTTCACCTTAATATTAAACTTTGCATCTGATATGTGATAGTTACTCCATGATAACAACCCAACTTTTGACAGTGAAGACCTAGATTATATTTACAATCTCTGCTAGAGAGAAACAAAGTACCAGAATAGCCCTAAAATTGTCCTCTTCCAACAAAACAGTGTACATGCATGAAAATGTGCTGTTGCAATAATCACCTGATTTTACAGAATAGGAAAGAGTTTTCTCACAGAGGTAAAGCGCTCAATATTCAGTTGTAGTCCTATTTTTTTCCTTTCCTTTACCTTTTCAGAAATTCCCGGAGACTAATTTCCTACAATGAAAAGTGAAGAGGAAAAATGTTGAAACATGTAATTTTGTCAAAACTCTCATCTTAAGACAGCAATGCAAATGACAGGCTGTTCTCCCAAAACTTAAACAGCAAAAGAACTGGATCTGCACAGTTACATTAAGATCGGTTATTTGCAGTATGAAGACCAAAAAGTTTGCTGCCTTCCTATAAGCTTTCATGGGAGGGAATCCCTTGGAGAGGACACTATTTACAAACTAAAAAACTAAAAAAACCTGCTATTTTGGGTGGACTGTAGCTGCCTCTCTTGAAAAATTAAGCATTTATACAAAATTTTGCTTTCTGCCTTGACATCTATTTTTGTTTAATTCTTCTCTACACCCCGATCAAAACCTTTATGTACAGGACCCTTGCATCAATGACCCACAGACTATGAAAGCAAAAAACCTGGAGGGATCCTGACTTTTCAGTAAGAAGGCTGAATTCTTAATTTCTTCCTTAATCATTATCCAAGAAAACTTAAAACCAAGTAATTACTCATTTTCCAGCCAGTTTTTATTTTAATGGTCTATTTTCACCATCTCAGCTACTGGGCCAAACAGTAAAAGATCCCTGAAAATGATGTAATTTTCTGATATTTGAAGTCGTGCTTTCAAGTCAAAGGTCACCTCCAAAAGATGGCTCTGAAAGGAGATTCTGAAAGCTTTCTCTCAGTTACTTCAAACTGAAATGAGAGAAGTGGAAAACAAAAGACTTTGTGGGTAGCCTCAATGTGAAAAATTTACTGTGTATGCAGGTCAGAAAATCAATGTCACCCACAATTTACTGCTGTGAACTTTCACTCATTTAACTGTTTTGTGTTCAGATTGAACATTCATTAGGGATGTTTCACTGAATATAAAGATTCCTGTAAAACTATGGAAAACAAATCTATTCTTTCACCAATTTACATTCTTACTAGTTGTCTATGTAGAAGCTTATTCATTTGCAGGAGAAATATAATCAGATATTAACAATGTTGTAATGACACATTTAATTTCTCCTTAAAGTTTCATCTTAGCCTCATCCTGAAGGCAGATAAATACTTACTGCTTTTATGGGATCATGCTTCAAATTTGTTCTTTACCCTGTAAACCATAATGATCTCATAACCAATAATTTAAAAACACTTATTTATCATCTGAATCCTACAAAACCTCCAGCTTTTACCAGTATATACTGTCTTAAAAAAAAAAAAGGAGCAATTCAGACACTAAAATAATCAGATTTTCAGCGAGGTTCTCTACTGACCTCAGCATTTCTGTATTGATAGTGTGAGAACAACTGAAATGCTTCCACTGACTTACCACACTATGCCACATGCTTTTGTGAATATTGGGAGCTGCTCCCCTTTCCCTCCTTTCTCTCACTCTTCTTTAAAGAGAAGGTTTCAACACCATGCATTGCCCAGGGAGAAAGCACTGTGGTTTTGACTCATTCAGCGTTCTTACACGATCCTCTGCTGATACCTATAACAGAGTGTCTTCTTTAGGGACTCCACAGATACCTGCTGTATCTCCTCTCTCAGAGGTCTCTCTTAGCACTACTCCTATACATATCCTTAGATCAACCAGTGTGCCAGCCTGGTTCTCTCACCAAGCCCAGTGCTTGTCTTTATTAAGTCAAATCAGAAAAAAAACTTAGATGTGATTTTCTTGTATAGAATAACAATTTACTGTGTTGGGGATATTCAGCCAGAGGCATACAAAATCTAAGGATTTAAGTTCTTTCTATTTATGTTTTTACTTTCCTGGGTCAGTGTTTCTGCTAAAAATGCCTCAGATCAGCAAAGCTTTTAGTGTGTCTATCTGTGAAGATGGTCAGTGCAGCTCCTGGAGAGTTCACAACTCATTAAAAAAAATTACAGTCTCAGACGTTTATTGTCTCCGTTTAGTTTAATAATAGTATAGGTAGAAAACACAGGGAGAAACAACAAAACCCCATTGCACAGCTACTGAGCTTGTCTTTTTCCACAGCTGTACCCTGTTTCTGTGAAGGCTGCAGTTTAGGTTAGAAACTTACTTCAATTTGTAATGTGTGAAAGAGAAGGATTCTAATCCTCCTTTCCATGAAAACAGAACCTCAACTCCAGAGTTGTGGCGTAACTTCTATAATCCTTTGGGTTTATATATTTCGACTTTTCTAAAAAGAAAATACTTCCCTTCAGCAGAAAAAAAAGTCCTGAAAAAGGTTCCATAACTTGAAATGTAAGAAAGTATGGTGATAGAATTTGACAAAAACACAGATGATTTAGAAAAAGAAAAAATCCAAAATTTTATGGCATCTTTCACTAATATTAATCTAAAAAATGCTAAAGAGACAAAATGCAGCAAATACATAAAATGAAGTGAACCTTCAGTGAGAGAGTCTTCATTGAGACTGGTGTCTGTGTTTTTGTAATGCTGAAGCACTCTTGTGACCATTTATTTAGGAAGAAATTAAAAATACCCTTACAGAATTAGGTGAGTTGGCTGTCTGTCCTGAACTCATTCACTGTATGTTGGGTTAATATGCCAAATTGACATGGATGCCCACCCAGTCTGTTACAGTAAAACACAGCTTTCTTGATGGGAGATGCAGCTGATGTGTGATAGATTTCATTCTCCTTCAGTGCAAAGGCAGTTTATTTCAAATTCTTTTCAGCTGAAATCTTCTAACTGTTAGAAATGGCCAGGATCAGCCTCTTAAATCTCCAGTTATAACTCAAAATAACTAGTTTGACTTAGCACCAAATGGGATCGAAGCACTCTTAAGTCATGGAGATGAGATTTATCTCATCTACCTATAGATCACTGTAGACATCTGCAACAAATCTGGTTTTCCAGACTTCTTTTTTTTCTCTCTCTCTTTTTTTTTTTTTTTTTTTTTTTTTTTTTTTCTTTCTCTTTTTTTTTTTTTTTTTTTTTTTTTTCCCTGTTAGTGAGAAGTAGGAACTTTTATAGAGCTATTAAAATGCGTTGTACCAGATCTCTACCTAAGAAAGGAGGGGAATGGCACTCTGGAAGTACCTATTCTTTTTCTATAAAGGAACCTTGAATGGCTACTTCAGATGCTGCTAACACATTAGATATGTCTACATGGGTGAGAGATCTCTTTCCCTGGATTTTTGTTGAAACAGAAAAGAGAGCTTTTGAAATCTCCTCCTATGCTTCCTTGAGTGAATGAGTATTTACAGTGCCTTTCACAGTAGAGTCAAGCAGGTTAATTTGAACAACTGATTTCGGAAGCTGCTTTCACTTCACCAGCAGTTCACTACTAGCACTCTCCAGCTGACACTGGGGACAGGAAATTTCAGTTGCTGACTCTCTGGAACCGATTTCTCATCTGCTACCCCTACTCTTTGTGCCTTCAGTCTTAGCATGCACCTCACTGTTATAACAGGCTACACAAAAAAATCTTAGTGTAACTCAGAATCGTCTATAACTGTACGTACACACACCTGCTAAGCCTTTTTTTATTTGGAAGAAATTGTCTAGTACCAAATAAAGATGGTAGTGTCCATACTTCTTCTGTATCATTACATTCTCTTTCATTACTACGGCATCACTTCTACCTGTTAAATTAGACCTGAATAAGAGTAAAACTAATTATAAAATAAATATGTAATGAAGAAATATTATCTTTTTTTTTTTTTTTTTTTTTTTTTTTTAGTAATTTCTCTTTAAATTTCTGGTTCTGGCTCTGCATTTATGACTAGACTTGTACTAAATATGTACAGACAGAATGTATTTTAAAATCACATGCAAGCAGACAGTTCCTTTCACCAATATAATACTATACTGGCAACTTGGGAATCAAAGAGAATCTTGGGTAATGATCACTTAGCATTGCTTTTCATTTAGAGATGCTTTTCTTGATTCAACGAGGGAAAACAGACAAAATGTGATAAATCTCTCTGTTGGTTTTATTTGGCTTACTTATTTTTTTATGCAGCCTTCAAACTGATTTATATCATTACATTCAAATAACTTGGTGGTGGCAGTCTGCCTTGCAAAACAAATGGATTAAATTAACTGTCCTGTGTACTACAACTCTGGACAACAAAGTGCCAAACAGTACATGGGTGGGTTCAGCGCTTTTAAAATGTTTTGTATATACCTTAGTGTTTACTTCAGCCACTGATTGATTATACTTATCACGTAGGAGGATTGATTCTTTACAAGGAAAAAGAAGGAAAAAAACCCCAGCATTCAAGTACCTGGACCTCTTTTAATACCACCTGAGAAACGTTCATTATAAATGAGAGCCCAAAATGAGGGACAAAGGTGAATTTTTTTCAATGCTAGTAATTAATTCTTGCTTTCCATAGGGTAATTGAGGGCAACCACAGATTATTGCATGTCATTTAATTATTGGACCATCAGATGGACTTCTACATGCATACCCTGGTAAATGTGTTAAATATCTTGGCTGCTGTACCCATGTTGGAGAAAAAAGCCTCCTTAACCTTTCTGCCAGTCCCATCTTCCTTTTAAATATTGTCATTTCCCTTTCACCTTTTTTTTTTTTTTTCCAGACTTAAAAAGAAATAAAGAACCAAAATGCAAAACTCATGCTTTCCTTTGCTTTAATATGAAAAAAGCGTCAAAATAACTAAAATAAAAGCATTTGGAAACAGCAGTAAATATGAACTTATGTTGTAATGAAATTCCCTGCCTGAGATGCTCATGCTGTTGTGGTCACTGCTGTCACAACCCTTAGCTTCCTTTTCCTGTGTCTGGGTAAATCCTTTACCCAACAGCCCAGCAGTCAAAAGTAGGCTGTGATAAAAAAGAAAAGCACTGCTAGATAGACTTAAAAAATCAGTACTCTCTTGAAAATCAGTAACCAGTTTGCTCATTTCTTCATTAATTCCATGAATCCCTCTACAACATAACGCACAATTCCACTGATAGTTTAAGTCACTTGTTCTGAAAAGTTTGACATATACATTTTTAAACAGACCTTCCTGTTAGTGATCCACTCAGTTGTGATACTTGCAAGGCCACAATATGTTGGTTGACTGAATATACACATAAATTTTTTCAG
This sequence comes from Hirundo rustica, assembly GCF_015227805.2. Lineage (NCBI taxonomy): Eukaryota > Metazoa > Chordata > Aves > Passeriformes > Hirundinidae > Hirundo > Hirundo rustica. The sequence continues at coordinate 76,575,690 of NC_053451.1, read as the reverse complement.
TGTAATTTGTGAGGCACAGAGATATGCCTGTTTCAGAATTTTGACACAAATCTTGTGTTCAATGTGACTGAGAGTAAGTTAAGTCCTACAAATTATTTCAGTTACTATAATTATACAAGTATGGGTCTTCAAAATACATCATTATGCAGCGGCACGAGATTCACCAGTGGCACCCACCTTTCAGGAGTTTAAATGAAGAACATAACTTGTGCAGATTTCTTGTACAATATGGAGTTTCTGCAATCTGCTGAAATATAAGATCTGAATCTCTGGAAGTGCACCTCTTTCTCCTTGTTGACTTTGTGGGGTTCTAGGGAAAAGATTTTCTGATTTCCATATATTGGAAAGATGCCTAAATTACTTAGAATTAATCTAGGCTCCAGTGCATCAATGAAGATAATAAGACTTCTTATGAGTAAAGTCCTTCTAAAATAAATATAACATAAATGTAGTGCTTTGAAAAGTTTCCATAATGTTTACAATATCGTGCAGTGCTGTTCTCTTTATGATCATGCAAGAAAACAAATAGTGGTGTCATCAGAGAATCATACTTGATATCATAGATAATGAACAACAAAATGTGGATAAAGTAGGACCTTCTTTACCATTGAGTAGAGCAGGACATGCAGAGAGATCTGCATATTTGTGAAAGCAGCAGGTAAATTCACACTTAGGAAAGAAGTTAAAAAACTGATGTACTGGTGAGAGCCATGATCACAATACTCTTATCACTGTTCTGCCTCTAGCTCCTGATCTGGGACCTTCCCTTACCTGCAGCAACATACTTTGAACATAGCCTTTGTAGTAGGCAGCAGTCCTCACTGAGGGCAGTCCTCAGTGGCCGATGCCTTCAGTTTGGTAAATAGGTAAAATAAAATTTCATCAAAAGCAGTCACAAGGTAAGTCCACCATGAGAAGGATGGCTTTGCATATATTGCACTTTTGTTTAAAATGTATCATTTTTTCTTGCTGAAAATGTCAGCTTTACAGATCACATTAAATATATCTCTATTCTCAATGGGTTTGGATGGCTTGATCTGCAATCAAAAAACTGCAGATTGCATTCTGATTTCATTTTGTATATACAGCTGCATATTTACCTGCTGTTTGTGTGACGCTGTGTATTTTACCACATGGAATACAGTTTGATGCATATTAGCAAAACAGCAGGATATAGGTACTAATATATTTGGCTTAATATCTGATGACAAAAGAAAATTAAAAAATCAAAGAAATAAACAATCAGACCACTACAAATTAGCTCATTCCTGTATTCTTTTCATGTCCCACAAGGCAGTTTGAAAATCTAAAAAAACCACACAAATCACAACAGAAAATGAGCTCATTGTTTTTAATATTATCAGCACATTTATTTCATCTTCAGTTAAAATGGCATCTATTTTTTTCATATAATGTTACAGGCCTTTTTGGTTTTGTTATTATCATCTAAGTTCATGTATATAATTTCATTATTCAAATTAAAACAAAAAACTAAATAAAAACATTTTAGAAAATTTCCCAAAAAAGAATTATTTTTCAAAATGATTAACATATCTTACATATCATACATTACATATCTTGATGATTTCAGTAATAAGAAAGGGAAGTGAACTGGTTTGATTTTCAGCACTAATCTCTTCTATTTGCTTAAAACAATTCACGGTTTTGAAGATGTCAGGGAAGATTAACCCACCCCATTTATCACAATTACAAGAGAGGAACATTTCCTTGCTGTAACTAACTCTTTTTTTTTTCTATGTACTGATGGCTATTCTCCTCAGGCCTCACTAAACCCTCCCCACTGTTTTCCTGGTACTTCCAAACAGAAGATATCATCTAAAATGATATCTTGTATTCTCCACAATAATTTTTAGAATCCTTCATTCCCATCAGATGAATTTTCGTGTGCTCCAACAATACACTCTCATATAATACTAATATATCTTTTCCCCACCGTAGTATTGACATGGATTTCAAAAGAAACTGAACTTTTTAAAACAAAAAAAACTGAATTAAACACTACATGTTTTTCTAGGAAAGAAAAAAATGGCTAAAATTGCTATTTCTAAAACATGACCATAACAGGTGTATATTTGTTAAATGGCATTATGGTTAGTTATGCTGACCAAAAAGGCGTTTTGTTTGAACGTATTAAAAAGAAAAACATCTCTTGATCTCTCAGATTTTGAGGTCTTATAAAACCATCATACCCCTAGTACACTAACTTCCTGGGACAGACTCCTGTTAATACATCGCTGAAAGATTTTTAAAATTTATTTTTAGACTTAAATCTGTCATCAGTGAAAGACAGAGGAGCAGGGGTAAGGCTATTTGATTCAAATGTATTTTATATCACGGAGATTTTTCTGATGCAGTGGGGAGGTGCGTGTCTACAAGAAGAATGCAAACAACTCTCAAAGCATCATCGTCTCCGGTATGTCTCTCTTTTGTAAATTATACAAGAAATCGATACTGAAGTAAGGCTGCCAAAATTGCCCAGTAGTAGCACACAAGTGACTCTAAATTAATCACAGATTTTCGATCACCCCATCACTGGAGCAGCACCAGTAGGGAATAACCAAATAGTTTGGTTTGTCATCAGTTCTGAGAAATGAAAAACTGGAAAACACACCTATCAAATGGACCTTGAATATAAATCCTTTCTGAGGACCTGCATATTATTCTCAGCCTGACAAGCCCACCTTGGCTGAAGGATTTATAGCGTGTCTGCTTGCAGCAGTGGCAATGGAGCGTAATTACCTGGATTGAGTATTGCTCTAAAATAGCACAATGAAGGATAACATTTATGAATCACAATTGGAAAGAACCCTTCCACACAGGTGGATCATGGAGCTGCTGTTCATCAGTGCCACAAAATAAAGGAACAAAATGACCCACAGAGTATTGCAGGTCCTCTGCCCAGTCTGAGAGAAATAAGAATAAATTACCAGAATTTTAGATGAAACCTAGACTCTAAACTACATCCTTAACTGAATATCAGCATTAACACGTTACTGTCAAATTTTTTTTAAAAAAAATGTTTAGGAGAAAAGGGACAGTACCTATTACCAAACATTTATTTCCCTGATGTCAACATAACTTCTCAGATAAATGCATGGATATTGATATGTGCATGCATACATATCTGCACACAAATATGTACATATAAGCACCATTTAGTAATTAAGAAATTGCAATTCAGTCCTTATAAATGGAATTAAGAAATCCTCCTTGTAGTGTTCTTTGAGATCACACGGGAGAGACTTATCAGATATCTTTTACTAGTTTCCTTGCATAGGAAGCAGTGACAAAAATAGCCTGGGAGGAAATAAATATGTGCCCTTCAGCAGTGGCCAGAGGAAAAATGGCAGGAACTCAATCTGTTATTTGCCAGAGGTGTAGAGTCTCTCTCACATAATAAATAATAAGTAATGATATCACTGCAAAGATTGCATATACTTCTTCATTTGTGAGAGTAAAAAGAGCTATCATCTGTCCCTGGCTCCACACAAATGATCTAAGAAAGAGCTTCACCTCCTCCCACTTGTTCTCTCTAAGTAATAATCTCACATGTAGAGAGGCAATGGATGTCACAAGAAAGGGATGATTTTCAGGAAACTTCAATAAAAAAAGATGATTAGACATTGTATGACAGGGCACAGCTGAACTTTAATAAACAGATGCGCGAGTAGTGTAATTAACTTATTGCATTGCTTCTGTCATTTACTTATACTAAAATATCAGTGTTTAATGAGGCAAGAAAAATAAACTAGTTGCTGTTCTTAAGTTTGTGGTCACAACAGCTAAGATTACCAGAAAGAGCAGGTCAAAAAGGTCCTAAAGAGACCAGGAGACTGCCCTAAAAATAAATGGTGGGGATCAACAGGGGTTGAATACTCAAGCCGGCTTCCTGGGTTTCTTTTATTTAGCAATATAGATGTCTTTGATAGTGAAGGCTATCAACATTCAGCATTCAACAACAGTATGCAGTACTGTGAAAAAGATACCCTTTTATGTAAATGTAATTGGGTATTTCCTCAACAAAACAAAAAATTGACTGTATTTCAGCCTAAATTTGATCAGAAAATTAGCATTACCCATGGACAAAAAATATGTAAAATAAAATTAAATTGTTTTTAAAGAAATGTGCTCAATTTATTCTTTTTGTTAACATTAATTTTCATTTGCAGGAAGGGAAATAATTATAAACCCAAAGTATTATCGATTAAGAAAATTTAATTTTATTTTGAAATATTTTCTCTTTCAATTAATTTTTTTTGAAGCTGAGAAAAAGAGAAGGCCCACTCTTTCAACCAAAAGAAAAGCACTATACTATATGACCCATTATGCCATCTAACACTATTAACTACATAGAAGTCTTCATTTTCCTGTTTATTGGGCCAAAGCTCTTAAGAACAACAGTGACATCTCCCAGTACAACCTGGGATGTTGTAGGATTTCTTCCAGCCATTACTTTCCGGTAGCAACGTAGCTTCAAGAACCATGAAGTGCTCTCCTTGAAGGCAGCATCAGGAGCTTGTAGCACTCTGGACTAGCAGTCGCCCCTCATTATCCCTATACTCAGCTGCACTAATGAATCACTGTTTGGGCTAGCCCAAGCCATCTTCCACAGTGACTTGAGTTAGTGCCTTGAGTTGGTTTGCCCTGAAACGGAGTGGGAGGACTCCCACAAGCTGTTATTGGGCCTCACCTGCGGGGGCTGTAATGATTACCTAGAGAAGCAGCAATAAACAGCTGTGAAAAGCAAATTCAAACTGTTCTCGTTAGATCTTGTTTGTTCCTGCACTAACTTAATCAGCACCATCCTAAGCTGGTGAGTTCTTAGGATTTCATTCATCCAAAGACTGGGGAGGCTGGCCTGGTCTTTCTTAGTTTATAGAACACAGTTCAGGGGAAAATTAGCTAAAGAATAGTTTTATAATGAAGATTTAATAGATTTGACATGGCTAGAGGGCATACCTGGTTTCTAACTTTCATCTTCTAGAATGTTTTTTCTTTACTTTAATAGTGTGCAACTATAGTAAATTCTTGCTTTTCAAAGCAAAGAAGATGTGAAGCTGCAATAGCAATGAGTTGCTAGAAGTCTACGGAGAAGATTTTGGAAAGAGACATGAATTCCTTAATTCATACTCTAGAGAAATCCCAAACCTCAAAGTTTCAAGACTTTGTTTGTTAAAAGCACAGAGAAACAATAAACCTCAACAGGAAAAAGGAGCAAGTTGTGAAACCTTAACAAGATCTCCAAGGAAGCTTAGACAAAAAGGTAAGAATCAATGTTGCTAAGACTTTAAAAAAAATATCAGAGGTAAAGTTTCATTTTCATGAGCTACATCTGAACCCCAGATAACCTGGCCAAATTCTTGAGTTCTCAACAAAATACCTGTCTTTAATTGGACAGGTTTAAAAAGGCTAATATCTTTTAGACATTCTATTAATCAGAACTTAGAGAATTGGAGGTAGAACAGAACATGCTATAAATTGAAATAACTGAATTCTGTATAGCCCTGCATGTTCTCTTATTGTTACTGCAGTAGTTGATATTTTTTTAGTTATCTTTTTTCCCCTGCTATGATTATCTATTACTTTATGAAGACTGTAAGGCTTTCACATACAAAATACATGAATCTACCACACAACATATCCCTATGTTAAACATACTTGCTGAGTTGAAAGAATTAATCCAGAAGGTTTAACAATTCCATCATTCCAGTGAAAGGAGTCTTTTAATTGTTTAAAATAAATAAATAATAATAATAAAAAAATGCGTGTGTAAGATCTGAGAATAGAACCTATCCTCCTTTCCACAACCCTTCCCAAGCCAAACCTATCAGTGTCTGTTAATTTGTTACCATTAGTACAGCTAACAGGACCATGATATTTAAATTAAGGAAACCAAAGATAAAAAATATCTATTTCTCATACATTTTACATGCATTTAAGCTCTTGGAGTTTGCCTGGAAATATAAAGATTAATGCATTCAGAACCAAATTTACAAAAAAGTAAAATATCATGTTGTACTATTACTGTAGGATCCACTAAATATTTTGTGACTGGAGCTTGGCAAAAAATACCTTTGTGCTTTGTTGGCAAATTGCATCAAAAAATGAAAAATCTATTTGTACTGAATATTTCATTAATTTTTAATCAAGGAAAAATATACTTCGTGTTGAAAGTAAGATCTAATTAAAAATTAATTCGAAATTTCAGTTAATAAAAATGAAAGAAATTTAAATAAAAAATTATCCTGGAATAAAGACTGAAAAGAATTCAAAACAAAAATTTTCAATTTAGGAAAAATTCTAAGTCAACTAAATGGTATATTATCTATAAAGAAGAGAACTAAGTCAAATGCATTCGGTCATGTATACTTAAGCTAAATGGTAATTAAATTTAAAAATCTAGTTTTATATTGTTTTATTTCATTTGTTAATATGTTTTTCCTGAAACTCTGTGTATAGAAAATCCTATTTACTCAGACAGGAAGGTTGGTTGAGAAAACTTTTGAATTAATTTCCATCCAAATTCCCATAGGTACAAGGAAGACTTCTGGATGCATTCAAAATTTAGAAGAGTAGAAGGTAGTTAAACTCTTTACACAACCTCTCAAATTTTTATTCTTGCTTTTAGATCTGTAAGGAAGTCTCACCAGCTTAAAAAGAATTTTAACATAAAGCAATCAGTACAGTGTGTCCTGATGCACTCAGGCTGAAGGACAGTGGCTCTGTTTTCCAAAGCCCTACTAAGATTTTCAGACAGCAGAAAGGATCTGCCACTCCCTGTTATGGCTCGTCCTTGGGATTTAGCAGTAGCTAAAGGTTAAAAACACATCTTTTCCCTTCTTAGTCACCTGTGGCTGCTTACAGCACTGAGGAAATGAAATAGGGTTCCCAAACAATAATGGCCACACCTGCAAATGGATTTCCTTGTGTAAGACTGGAATATGGGGAGCACAAGAAACAACACTTGGGAGACTTTTCCTTTTGCATTTGCTTTTTGAGAATTGGCTGAAACAATAATGCTTACTGCACTGTCAAAATGTGCATCCTCATGCACATTAAACACTCTTAGAATACTGGATCTTTTGATTTATATGTCATTTTAGAAACTTGAAATGATGGAATTTAAATGCAGAGAGACAACAGCAAGAAAATACATTACTGGAGCTGTAACAAGTTCTGTATATTTTTTCTTTAAATATCAACTTATAGGCAACCTACTTTTAGGTAACTCTCTTATTTTTTAAGACAGGAAAATCATGTTTCCCCTTTCAATATTAGACATCTGCCTTCTAAAAAAGAGCAAATATTTTTTTCTCCATATCCTAGATCTTAAGTCAACGTTTTACACTGTTCTTTGCTAAGCTACTTTGTAAGGAAAGCAGAGGAATGGACTGTTTTCTTTCCCAGCATGGTCTTGCATTGATGGCTGTAGAAGACTTCTATCCTTTCTCATTTCACCTCTCCCTGTGCCAATTTTTTGTGACTCAGAGCAATTGTAGATGATGTTTCTAAGCTCAACTACCCAGACTATATCCTAAGTAGGTGAAAGATTAATTATACCCACTGAGATCAACTATATCAGGATAGCAAAGGCCAATTACAGACAAAAGTTATCATGGAGTGGTCACTTCCAACCTCCTGCCAACAGCAATCCCAAATGCAAGGGAAATCAGCTTCCTGCTGAACTGAATAAGCTCTACTTTTAGTGCATCCCAGGTAGCCAGCACGCTGGTATCGCTTTTATTCATTTCCAGAGCTGAAGAACATGCTTTGCTGAGCCGCGTGACTCATCTTGCAGTGTGCAGTGCCTAGAGCAGTGGCACTGCTGGGTGGGAGGGCAGCAGACGGCACATCAAACGTGTCTCTGGTATGCAAAGTGAGCAGAGGTTGTTGAGTAATTGTGACTTCAAAAAAAACCTCTTTTGCACACTGCTTGTTGACAGCTGTTATTATGACATTAAATCTATAGTCACTATTTGAGGAAGCAGCTCAGCCAGGATCCAGCTAAAACCCACTTAGTGGATTACCTCAAGCTTTAGTTCCCAAAATTCAAGTTCTTTCATATTTTGTTGCATGAGAGCAGAGGAAAAATCTTGATCAATGGGTGTCAGCAAAAATGCCTCAAACTGTTAAGAAAGGAAGAAGGAGAAATAAAGTTGGGGGTATAATATGTGCCAGCAATCCATATTAGAGCAGTCACTGCTGAAGGCTGGAAAGGCATTGAGTAGGGATCCTGATAAAATGGACTAATTTTGAACAGTGTCAAATTAAGTTGAGTTTAACTTTTTCTATCTCAGGTATCAGGCAGTATTATCTCCACATGTGTTAACATTTCCACTGCTACTGCCATCACTGCTCTGATGACTGCAGGATGTGCCATTTCCAGCCATCAATATGATCTGAATAATACTAATGTTTCCTGTAGCCTCTGGCTGGCTCAAGTCCAGTTTTGTTTCCTCATTCAGAGATGCTCCATTTGACGAAGTTACTGGATTTCGATCTGTTTCATTTATTAAGTCAATCCCCTTTTGAAGAATGTTTATGCTAGATAAACTTATTAAGGATAAATTCAGTAGGCAGAGGAATTACTTGGGACATTGATGATTCTGATTCAAAAAGTAATACCTGATTAGGCACATGAAGTGGTACAGTTCCAGCAGAAAAACCTCGAAAAACAAATCCAGAATAATGAATAACCTGTTCATCATGGCACTCTCTTCTCATGTTGGAGACCACAATCCTACACGTGAAATCCGGTTTCTCTCTCCCTACTGTTTTTGACCAGGAACTCCCCTGGAGCTGGAAGCTGACAAGGCTTTGCCAGAAAAAGCTTTTTTATAATGGAATAAACCAATAATGAGGTTCTGTTTTGATTAATTGGATTTTCCAGCTAAAATAAACAAAACTTCATCATGAAGCTCCTTCTAGTATGCACAAAACAATTCCTGGACCAATTCCATCCCTAACATTAAGACCAGATACAAATTAATGTATTAGAGTTTACTGCATTGATTTGAGCATTAATTAACAAATTTCTGTAGCAGGTTTGAAAGGTACATTGCCCAATAACTGTGTCACTGCAAGTACCGATCTTGGCAGTAATTGTCACAGTCCTTGATGAGATTGGGAATAATCTATTTTCCTATTCTGGATCCTGAGAAGAGAGAGAAAAATCACCTAAAATACCCTTTCAAACCTGACCAGTTCTTTTTCACATCCAGAGTTGGAATGCCATACCTACTTGATTAAGGATTCTTCAGGACTGCAAGTCAAGCTATTCACTGAATAACAATTAGTTGAAGAAAACTCAGTTTCTGTAAAGATAAACCTTAAGATTCCATATTAAAATGAAGTTTCAAGATGCAAATGCTGTATGGTAATGGCTGATCTCCTCAAAAAAACCCCAGTCACAAGATCCTGCATGGCTACAGGCTCTCTCTTTTGTAACTAATGTGGGGTTTGTTCAACATGAAATCTGTGACCTTATGACCTTGACTTTCTCACAGAGCACCCAAGTGAGATTCTTAATACATGTCTAGTAGATTGTAAGATGACTGCAGTGTAAATGAACAATAGTGAATTCTTTATGCTTATCATAATGTGCAATAATTTGCCCAAGAATCACTTAAGAAGATTTACACTGAAGCTCAGTGGAATAGCTTGTAAACAAGGAATCCATTGATTCACAAATATTTAGGAGTATCAGTGTGATGGGACCAGGTAAACAAATAAAATGCAAACAATACTGTCCTTTGGCAACTGGAATGCCAGATTATAAGAAGCAGGTATGTGTGGTTTACGGAACAACCATTTGATTGGAACTAATTAGTAGAAATAGTGCCTCTATTTTACAATATTGCTGTAGTGAATTTCTATCAGCTGTATAATGGAAACACAAGCCTCATGCCAATTCAGAGAATAATTACACAAGTTCCCTATTGACAGGCACAGCAGTGACTCAAACACAAGTCAGGAAACAGAATTACTGTTATTCCACCAGAGGAACCAACACCAAGCCTGATGCTATGTATGCCATTTTAACTTTGAACATTGCAATTTTATTCACTGTATAAGGTTCTACAGAGTCACATAATATAGCAGAATTAAATTTCAAGAAGTGTAAATATTTTAAATTTACAGAAATGAGACTTGAATTGACGTGAAGTGGGCAAAATGGCATGAGGGCTGAAAATAAGGCCAGTATTTCTGGGGTGTGTCTTAGTAGGAAATAGGGAAAACAAATTGGCAACAAAATGACAAATATTTGGATGTGTAATTCAAGCCAAACAATGGCTTGATCCAGCAAACACTTCAGCCAATACAGAATTTGTATGTGTGAGTTGCTGAGCTAAATTCAATTAAATGTTTTCGGGCATTAGAGATTTCACACATTGAAGACTGAAGGACAGATGTCACCATTTGTAATATAATACTGCTATTTTAGGGTAGCTTTTAAAATCCATTACAATTTGAAATGTTTAATACTTTATTCAATTAATGAAACAATATGGATAGATTCTATTGGGAGTCAGCTTCTCTTAATACACTTATATCTGCCTTGTTTTAACTTAGTGGCAAAATGTGTGCAATTTTTAATGCCACAAAATATTTAAATGGATTTTAAAGATTACAATACTGTTCTAGATGCTAAAGTGATGCAGAATAACACAGTTCTGATGTTTCCAACTCGCAGCTGAAAATAATTTCATGTTTCACAAATATGTGAGTGTTCATAAATTACGGCCACATAACACATTAATTAGACTATACTACTAAAATATAGCATTTGAAAGATTATTTTTTCAGTGTGTTGAATAGAGGCAATACTCTTATATTGGAGGTTTTTACATTATTTCTGTCTCTAGCCTGTTGTGGTACACATGATATGAAGTCAACACCAAGATACTATCCTTCCACAAAACCAAAACCAAACCAACCCAACAACAAAAAAAGCAAAGAACCGTATTTTTAGCTCTGAGCAGCTACACATTAATACAACTAGTGTGCATTTATACTGAAATGTGTATACTGAAAAGATACTGCCCTACACATTGAGCAAAATACAATTGTTTCAAAGAAATAACAGAAGTATTAAAAATGTTGCAGTTTGTTTTCCATCTATTTAGGACATTAAAAAAGCAGCTAATAAAAATTTTGACACCTTTGAAAAATTTTAAAAATTTATGATGAAAAGTAAATTATGCATTATGATTGTGATGATTCTGTCCAAATTGTGAGGCATTTGCAAGTACAAAAATATAGCCCTACTGTGAAAGAAGATATAAGCTGAGGCTACTATGCTAAGCTAAATTTATGAAATACATGCTGATTTTTTTTTTTTTTTTTTTTCTGTGTTATAATTCTGAGTGTTAATCATTCACGACAGGAGGTTGTTTAGTGGTGTGATGGTTTGTTTTGATCAAAACTGTCACAGAAAGAGGTGATCTCTTCCAAGCTAAAAGAGCAAATTAATTATATATTCCATTCACTAATGGACACAGAAGAGACAGATTTTCCAGTGTCTCTTACAGAAATAGGAATAAACTATTACTGCTTTTTTACTTTTTTCCCCCAAAATCTGTTTCTATGTTTACTGGGGTAATAAATCTTATAGTGAGCCAGAGATTCAATTATTTCATTCATTTCTCAGAAACCAGAAAGTTTGGAATTATTATTTACTTTAAGGATAAACTTTTTTCTCTATGGCCTGACTTCTGTCTCTAATTTTTGACCCTGGGCATTCTGCCTTTTTTTTTTTTTTTTTTTAAATAGAGATCATTTTCTCACTCAAAATCAATCCTTTAAAAAACCCAGTTAGAAATCCTTATTTATCCTTGGACCTCACCATGAATCTCTGCTTATAGATTTCACCTTATAGTCCACAAATCTTACATGTCTCCATAAAACTGAAGGAGTCAGATTGATACCTTAATGACCTGGTACTTCAAGTTGTTGAGATTTAAGGCAGTGATGCACAGGAAAATAGAAGGACAGGGTGCTTCATTGGAGTGAAACATGGATGATGCATCTTTGCATGCTTCCTTTATCATTATTGATTTTACAAAGGGAATTTAACACTGCTTGTAGCTGGAGACATAATATCAAGGAGAGCAGAAAGATCAAGTGCATTCCTAAGCAAGTCTCAGGCTTGGGTAGAGAGGAATTTGATCAACTGAGGTTTCAAACACAACAGGCCTAGGGTGTGTTTGGGGAAGAGCTAAAAGCTTCATTTAATCCCAGCAGACTCTTAGTCTTAAGAGGTTCTTTAAATGGTCATGAAGCATTCTGTCCAGAAATAATTGACTTTTTTCTTTTGTATTTTTTTTAATATTACATGCACTAACACAATGAAAAGGAGTATTATATATACCCAAGACCCATTGCATAAAATGTTTACAAGTAATAGAAACAAGAATTCAAAATGCCAAAAAAAAAAAAAAAAAAAAAAGGATGTTGGTGTTCGATTTCAAACTCTCTCACTGTCTCACTGACTGGTAGTTGGAGGGGAATAACAAAACATTTCTTCTACTCTACAATTTCAATCCTCCCTCTGATAGTTTTTATAACTCTTTATAACTTGCAGGTTTCTTTTAGCTTTTTAATTCTCTTCAAATAGTAGTCTATCCCTTCTCTGCATTTTAGCAAGTACTCTGGACTTGCATGTAAATAACTTCTCTTAGGCACCTGTGGGGTATATCATATAAAGTAACTAAAAACTTTTTCATCAGTCTACCTCTGTCTCCAGTTGAAAAAGGGAATTCTCTCACATTATTTGATGAGAATTCCCTGCTATTTTCAGCAGAGGGATTATAATGGCAATAATTTTTCCCGGACTTTTCACCTGTCAAGGCAGCAAGACCTCTTGTAGGACTTAGTGGCTTGGTGCTTCAGAGTACAGGCAAAATATTCTTCTAGGCATCTTCTCCCCTCTCTCTCAGTTTTAGCAAGCATTCTTCTGTTGGCATACTTTTCTGTCTTGAATCCAATACCTAGGGGCTGTAATGATGCTGGGTTTGTGTCAATTTTATATTGACCTAATTATAATGCTAAACTTGAGTTTATTTTTTGTTCAGTAGTTTTATCTTGCATTTGGTTGGGTTATTTCCCAGACTTTCAGAGAGACTACACAGGAAAAGGTATCTACTCCAACTTTATTCAAATGAAGATGTAGAGAAATTCACAGTAGATAACTAAAGGAGACCGTATTTTTAAAAAATTATTATTTTAGTTGTTCAAAATAACAAAAATCCCCAACCCATCTACTTGCATGAAGTGTTTTATAAAGTCAGTTAGCAATTACAATATGAAACCAAAATGAAATTTTTAACATCTATCACCAAATAGCTATGAAATGAGTTACTTAATTGATTTAAAATATAGGATCTAAGAAGTGAACAAAGGAAGGGGGAGTGTACCAGTCATCAGGTTTTATAATCTGACAGAAAATGAATGAGAATTACCCAGAGATCCTGCCACCTCCTGGAGTTTCTTCTCCTTTCTATTCTTCTGCCCACTTCTCTTCCTCACCCTCACACTTAGAAATTACCCAATCAGATCAAAACAAAAAAAAGCACATAGAGGACTGCTTCTCTTTCCCTACCTCAGTCATATCTCCAGCTTTATTTGAAATGTGACACTTAGGTTCCTAACTTCACTTGCTTTTCTGCATCCTTTTCATATTTACTTCATATTTCTCATCTTCAAACCTTTCCAGTTGCAGAGCCACACCAGCAACCCTGTATTCCATTAGCATGAAAAACACTGCAGTGGAAAACATGTAAAATTACATGCAAGTAAAACAAGAAGAGAGAAAGAGTTAACCAGAGCTCTGTACAACTGCATTCACCAACTCAGTGACTTATTCATGTGAAAAACAATACAATACTAAATGAGCAGGGATTTTCTTCATAGATTTGGGAGCTAGAAACACCCAGCATACTAGATTTTATTTCTAGCTAATGGCTGAAATATCTCTTTTTCGCCTACCACAGCTACATGCTGAGTGGTCACACTTTGTTAAGAGGCAATGTCAGAACAGATGTGTATAGCAGATTATGGGTTCTAATCCCTTTTATTGCGAGTCTGCTAGCCTCAGCCCCACAAAATGTTCTATTTTTGTTTGACTGCAATAAGCTTATCACCAGAAAGGCAGCTAATGATAATATCTCAAAGAGTTTGACACGACCACAAGTTTGTCAAGTGTCAGACTAGCTGAGCAGATTGTGTGTAATACCTGTCTTTCTTTGAAAAGCAATGATGCGCAATTCAGCCCTCACCACTGATGTTGTATTTTCTGCTCTATCTGTTTCTCTCACTTATTCATCTGTTTGATTTATTTAGTCTTCTAGGAAACTAGACAGAACTGGAGTAGTGAATGCTCCTGTCCTTCTCAGCTAACCTTTTACTGTTATGACTATCAGTATTACTACCTAAAAAATGTGAAGAAGAAAGGATTTTTTTATTCTAGAAAATCTGTAGAACACCAGAATTGAAAGACTTGATATATTTTTTCGTGTTTAATTAAAGGGGAAAGGTGGTTTCTATGATGGCAGCTTCTCACAAGAGACTTGGGTCTTGATATTTGAATCTGAAGTGGGTGTAGCTGCTCAGTTGTGTGGGCACAGCTGTGTGAAAAGTGGTTTGATGCTGAGCGCGTTCCTGCTACCACAAACTATATGGCATCATCTCATGTACTGGGGACTTCTGCTCTGTGTCTAACAAGTGTGCTGCCTATAAAGCTGTTAAGTGTTTTGCAATATACTAGAATGATGAGGGCTGTAAATGCCTTAGGAAAATCCCCACCAGCTGCACTGGTTTAGTCTTTTTATGTTAAGACCCTGCAGCCTTACACAGACTAGTTTGTGCCTGCAGTCAAGTCATGCTCCTGTATTTGTGGTGGCTCAGGTAGTGCACCCAAAGGGACAGCAAACCTCATCTGGCAAATGCAGATTCACAAGACGTATTTTGAAAGACTAGCACAATGTAATGAAACATTACATATGTCATTAGACAGATCAACCACTGTTTTCAACTTTTTCTGTCAAGTAGATGTGGAAAGAAAAAGTCATATTTTAATTTGGGAAAAAAAGAATATTTCATAAGACTGGTTTCAAAGCCAAACCAGATCAAACAAAGCAATAAAACTGGGACACTGATATATCTGGAAAATATTTGAAGGCTGGACTGCTTTCTGTAAAATGTCCCAAGAGAGATGGGTCCTTCACAGCAATTAAGAAAGCAAACATTTTAGCCTGACATACACTACTGTGTTTATTGTTTATGAGAACTCCAAAGGCAGAGATGCAGGAGATAGGATCCAACTTCCACTTGTGATCTGATTAAAAGAAAACCAGTGAAAATATTTACACTTAAATAAAATCCTATTGTACCTACCAGAATCAGAGACAATCTGTGATGAGTTTTTGCAGCTCATGCTTCTACACATGCTTTTGAATTCCTCTACTTATTTTTAAAATAAAATTCAAAGGTATTTTAAATATCTTAGTGGCTGGGGGGATTCTAAAATGTTCTAGGAGGAAAATTAAGATGAGGAAACTGTGAGTTGCATGTGAGAATGGACTGTGTGATAACTTCTGTTGCACAGTTGGTTGAAAACTCTATCTGCAGGCTTTAGCATGCAAGAATGTCAACAGTGAGTTAGCTGATGCCCAGCAAATGCTCTCCAAACCTATGGCAAAAGGCAGGTAATTCAGTATACTTCTTCTGATTTCACTGAGAGTAAACTGCATTCAACCTTGAAGAGTCAACTCACGTATTAGTAGTGAGATGTTGGTCCTGATTGTTTCTTTGTAATTTTATAAGTTTTGATAAGAAGTATTCCAAATATAATGCTGATTTCTCTCCCTTTGTTTGATGGTGTTTCTCCAGACTGGCTGTGTGAGCTGACAGCTAAAAATTGCTAGATAAGCAGCAAGGCCTAAAGAATGGAATTCTTCTGTCTTATTTTTCTTCATGGCTTGCTACCGGGGCACATACAGTGCATATTTTAATACCTTCTTCCTGCAAACACTTATGCACATGTTTTAACCTTTTATATGAGAATAATCCACAGTGTCTTACTGGAAATAAGTATCAGGTCCTATGGATATGATGATCTAAAAAAGATCTTTAAGGTCCCTTCTAACCCAAACCATTCAATGATTCTATCATATGCAGGTCACCTTAACAGCTAATGGCTTCAAATTTCTTCTTATGGAGGAAATGACATGGAAAATGTGAAGAAGTGTCACTACTTTCTTATTTCATTTTTCTCTGCATTTCATGAAACCATTTAAATATTCTGAAGTTGTATTGGATTAACAAAATATCAGCTAAAAATTCAGAGGCTGAAAATTCAAAGTATAACTTGTAGGGTTTTTTCCCCCCAAATCTATCTCATAAATGGTGATGTAATTAATTGTTTAAATAAAATATAAAAAAATTATTACTAAATATATGGTTTAATCTACCATATATGAAAATGGTGCACTTGGTCTGTGAATATTTGCAGGTTTTCACATATATGGAAGACTGCATTTAATCATAATAAATATATTTCTCAGGTCAACATTGCTAAAAAGTAAAATTTCCTTTTACTGTAGTGCATGGAGAACATCAGAGTATCATGTTCTCCCTACTTTCATATTTCTACCTTACCTACTTCTTGCTGACATTCAACACAGTTTCTAAATTCAGCTTATCTGCGTGCTTAAACGTACTGCTCTTCATTTTCTGCTGAGACTCAAGAAATATGATGAGATTACTCTTATCTCAAAGGATCTGCCCTGCACTTTGTCTCTGATGCACAACATCCCAGTGGAGTATTGGGTTGTTTATCTACTTGCACTCAGGCTTATCTTTCACATCTCATAATGTAGTACATTAAAACAAGGCTGTTGCCCCATCTGTTTGTTACTGTTTTACCACTGGCAGCGCCCTGGTCACGTGTTGTGCAATGGTTGCACTGTGCTTTCTTAAGCATACATCTTCTATAATTACTTCTATAATTGCTTAAATACCTCCAGAGTAGGGGCCCTGGCTATTACAGACACTGTACAAATGGTGACAACTGAAATACTAGTAAAATTGCAGAATCATTTGGGTTGGAAAAGACCTTTAGTCCAACTGTTAGCCAGAGATTGACAAGTCCACCACTAAACCATGTCCACAAGTGCCACATCCACACATCTTTTAAACACCTCCAGAAATGGTGACTCAACCAGTTCCTTGAGGAGGCTGTTCCAGTGTTTGACAACTCCTGAAGAATTTTTTCCAAACATCCAGTCTAAACCTTCCTTGGTGCAACTTGATGTCAGCAGTTGAGAAAACAAAAAAATTAAGGAGCTGACCATTGTCATAACTAGAGTTCTTACAGAAAGAAGCCTGTATTTTAACTGTAGCAATTAAATTGCATTACCTTATATATTCTAAAAAATATAATTTTAGATGTGAATTATGGATCTTTGAAGTGTATGAAAATTTTTGTAACTTTAAAATGAAAATGCATATATATAAATATGTATCCTTGAACACAGTGTATTGTTCTGACCCTTGTTTGTTGGCAACCAGGCAGATTTCTAAGTTTCCAATGCAGAATAATTATTGTATGGCTATACAACCATGTGCATATTTTGAAGGTATTATGCTAATAATGTCTTTTAGGTAGTGGCTAAAGTACATCCCCTTATCAAAAACAGTCAGTATGTATTTTTATTGTTTAATAGTAGTCCAGAAAAACTGTTTTCTGAAGTACAATTTTGTGGAAATTCTGTCCTTCAAAATAATCATCTTGGATACGAGTGACTTCTTACAGGCTTTACTGAACAAAGAATAATATAGGCATGAGCTCTAATTCTTTCCCAATTAAGAATTTTCTGAAAAAAATAAGCCTCAAAAATATTTCTTTGCCTTTTTAATCATCAGTAATACCGTACGAGCTCCAGTAAGATAACTTAGGCAGCTTTTTATAGAAGGTCACATTTTCCTAGAATCTCCTAACTCTATGGCGAGGACCAGCATACCTGGCATTTCATTAAGGTGGCTATATTGGATAAGACCACTTCTGGAAAGTGAATAAGTGACCCATTCCCCATGTTTGCACATCATATTTAAATCCCAAAGTGAGATTAGGAAAAGACAAAGCTGCAGTGCACCAAGGCAGTGAAGTGGGTGGGTTATCTAGGAGATCAATGACATGAGTGAAAATCTGCAGAGTACAGGTGCTGCCTACACCAGAAAGCTGAAAGCTGCAGGGAATTGTTCATGGTTACACATCAATGTGATTTCATATCCTTCCTTTCTCAAGTCCGAGATTTTTGTTCTATGGAATTTAGCATGAAATAAGTGAAAGAAGCTATGGTTTAACTTTGAATGAAAACTTAGAATTTTCTTTGGTGTAGGGAAGTATTTTGTTTCTGTATTATGGCCACTCATACTACGTGCTAAATGGTTCGGGTGTGTGCGGCTAACACAGCACAAGCTGTGCATTGCTCTAGCTGGAGATTAGGACTGGGAACAGCAGTCATAGGGCAAGTGAGCAGTGACAGCACTAATGTGGAGAATGGCTCTCCTCTGAGTACATCAATAAAGTAACAAGCTCACCAAAGAAACAGTGTTTTACTACAGAGCAGTTGCATAAGCAAAGCTATAGCAGGACAGGTCTGCTCTGGAGCCACTGAGGGTCCACTAGGCAGGGAACTTGCAGCAAGGCTGGGGGGGTTCCTTCGCTCAAAGAAGGGAATTTTCCTCTCAGCAGAATAGACGCATTCTCAATAAACAGAGAAACTGTTTCCTGGAGTCAAAATTCAGCAGTCGACATGATATACAACTACAAATATCAGAACTGTTAGATTCAAGTCATAGCTCAATTCCTTCTCCAAACTAAAAAGAAATTGATCACAGCCCTACACAAGAGCCAAAAAGAAATCTTTACAAATGTCCCCTTACACGAGATGCAGACGTTTCACTAATCAGTCACCGCATTCCATGGTTCCAATATCAGAAAGCACGTAATTTTTTGCACTCCTCCATTACACATGCACTATCTAGAGGAAAAATATTAACATCAAGGGCTAAAAATGGTTTGCTGACATCCAGCTGTGATTTTTTTTAAACTCCTGCTAAAATAACTGTTATTTCATCCACATTGTGCATGTTTTTACACTTCTAGAACTGGGAGTCCCATGGAAATCTAACCCTGACTTAAGAGTCTTTGCAATGGCAGAACTCTCCTCCTGTCCCTACTACTTCTTCTCTTTTGAAGGCATCTGCAAAGCACACTGGCAAATTTTTCAGTAACATGGAGGACTGCTGCATGGGCATGGCTTCTGCCTTACTTGCTCCTTTTTAGACTAATGCTACTCTTTCAGAGCTGGAAGCATTTGTGTAGAATAAGGGGTAGTGTGGCGCTTGATTATTCTCTACACAGTAGGTTATGACTAGTTTATGTTTTAAGATTACTAGGAAAACTTAGAGAGCAAATGACAGATTCCTGGCTTGTTAACATTCTCATTGTGTAGTCTTCTGTCTGACAGTGATTCCCTTACACTTGTTTTAACAAGCTGTATAAAAATCTCCCCTATGCAAATTGCCATAGCAGTAGACAGCAGTAAATTGTGACCAGAGTGACCCACATGAAATCCAACTCCTCAAAAGCTGTTCTCTGTACAAGAGCACTCATCTGCTCTACTCCGTAAAAGCTATCACTTCCATCTTTCTACCAGTGGATTGTGGCAATCGTCAGAGGTGAAGCAAAGTAGAGGTCAGTGATTTGACTCCTTATGCAAGTTAATTGTCTTAATCCATTCCTGCCAGTGTCACCTGCTAAAGCCCATTTATCCCATCCAGGGATAAACTGTAGTAATGTCATGGAAGTGAATTAATTCTATCAAATTTGCTAGATCCCTTGGCAGCTAACAGCTAAGCAAACAAGAGGTGTCTTTCAAAACCTCATCTTTAGTAATTTTAAGTTGTTCTGCCCAAAATAAAGTGTAAACAAAAATAACAATATTAGAATAAAACATTTAATTTTAAACTTCAGTCTTTTTGTAGTTGCCACTTTTTTTTTTTCTTTTTTTTTTTTTTTTTTTTTTTTCTTTTTTTCCTCTAGTTTAATAAGACCACTTAGAATTTTTGAAATTGACCTCTCATAATTTTACATCTAAAAAATCTGGAAACAGGAACTCTATACATTTAGAACAGTACACATTTCTGTTTGTGCCTTGCTCGAGTCAAAGTAAACATTGAACCTCTGATCTCTACATGGAGTAAGAGCACCTTGTCATTGGAGCTTTTGGCTACTCCCCTTCTCATTATGTTATTTGTTCCTTGAGTGACACAAGGAGACAGAGTCTTGATTTCAAAGCATCAACATTTTTGGCAAAGAAATAAACAAACCATGCTGAAATGCTCTCTTTTGGGGTGGCAGCATATCAATGGTATTGGGGCCCGTATTTGCCCCCTTCCTGACAAATCTCAAGCAAAGTAAGCAGCAGAAGGGCTGCATGGGACATGAACAACCCTTGCAAAGAAGAAAATCCCATTTCAAGGTTGGAACTCTCTTCTTTAATGGGAATAAAGTTACTGCTACTTTGAGCATCACAGTGTTGTATGAGCAAAGTGCTGCGCTCCAAAGATTTACCAAAGTTAAGGGCTCTCTCTTCTCTCGAAGCTTATCCTTATGACAATGAGTATTTTGAATTGCAGGAAATATTTTTATATATAGCCTCTTTTCCATTCCTTCACGCTTCATTTGAAGCGCAAAAGATTTTTGCTTTGAGCAAAAAGGCTGGTCAAAGCAGGGGTAACCCTTTACAGGGCATTGTTAAATAGTTTAGTTAAAATGCATGATACAGATAGGACATTTTCAGTGGGAATTGTACTCAGAACAGATGTGAGGAAAGCATTGCAGCAAATCTCTGAGTAAGTACATCTGCTTTTTCATTCTTACAACTTTTTAATTCTTGACAGCTTCTGGGTGAACACTAGAGAGAGCTCTTTGATATAGGGGCATTTGCTGAAAAACAAAAATAAAATATAGGGAGGAAAAAAGTCACAAAACTATTTCCCCTTAAAAACTACTTGTTTTCTGTAAAAATATAAACTCATTTTGAGAAATGGTGAAATTTAGAATATGTAGGTTGTTTTGTTTTTTCTTGCTGGTTTTCTGTGGCCTCATGACAAATTGATACTATGTATTTGCATAAAATATAATGAAGCTCATTCACCAGACGAATAACATTAAGGAGTGATGTTTCATAAAAAGATAGACAAAATGTACTTACTAGAAAGCTGTTTTCACTTTCTTCTAGCCTATCTTCTTGTATATATGTCTGTACACTGAGGCATACCTTGTTATCCATCTATTAAAATTATAACTGTTGTGATTGCCTCAACATTGGGGAGATAATGACTTAATTAGACCGTTGGCAATAACAGACTCATCTTTTTAAATCATGCCAATTAGCATTAGAGTTTCTTCCCTCAGGTGTCCCAGGGATCCCTTTTGGCTGCCTTTATTGCTTGAGATAAACAAAATCATTGGTTTTACTTATATCTCTGATTTTTTTATTTTTTTTTTAAGATTTTATTATTATTATTATTATCATTGTCATAATCAGCTGGAGTTTTTGATTGCAATGAGAGCTGGTTTTGACTGGGACATGGTTGATTTTTTTCACAGTTGCTTGTATAGGGCTGTGTTTTGGATTTGTGCTGGAAACTGTTGGTAACAAGGGGATGCTTTAGTTGTTCCTGAGCAAGGTTTACACAAAGTCAAGGCCTTTTCTCTCCTGACCCCACCCATGAGGAGGCTGAGGCTGCATAAGGATCTGGGAGGCAACACTGCTGTGACAGCTGACCCCAAATGACCAAAGGGAAATCCCACACCATATGACATCATGTTCAGCATATAAAGCTAGGGGAAGAAGAAGGAATGGGGGATGTTTGGAGTGGTGGAGTTTGTTGGCCCAATTCAACACAAGCTGTGATGGAGCTCTGCTTTCCTGGACACAGCCGATCACCTGCCTGTCTATGGGAAGTGGTGAAAGAATTTGTTGTTTTTCTTTGCTTGTGCACAGCTTTTGCTTTACCTATTAAACTGTCTTTGTCTCACCACATGATTTTTTTCACTTTGACCCTGCTGATTGTCTCCCCCATCCCACTGGGGGAGGTTGCAGGCTGGGGTTAAGCCACAACACACTGCCAGCTGCAAACACTCTTGGAAAAGAGACTCTTATCCCAGCAGTATACTGAAATACCAAGTTCCTAAGCCTGTAAAGTAATGCTACCCTTCATCCTGACCTCAATTTACAACAGCATATTGCCATGCTATTTAATAAAGTGTTCTGGAGTGTGTTAAAACACTGCACTGTTCTTTCTTCTTTGGTATTAAAAGTTGACAGTAAAAATTATTAATAGTAAAGCTTCTGAGACATAAATTTGAAGTATAGTTTGGCTTGATCACTGACCCTCTATCCACACATTGCAGGCAGTTCTTTGTGTAACTGGCTTTTTTGCAATAGGAGGCAGAGATTGTTTTGTAAACAACTGGTGCTTCACCCAATGTGGCATACCAAAGCATCTCAGAAATAGTGTATTTGCCATCCTACAAATAACACATCAATGGACATGTTTTTAACAAAGATAAGGGAACATTAGAAGACAGATTGATGATTCAGTTAACTGTGGGTTATTAAAAATGGAAAGCAGTGAATTAGACCAGTGTTTTGGAAACTGTGCAACAACAGTAAATATTAATAGATACAGCCATTGAAAGTATGTGAAGAATGGATTTCAGGTAAGGATAGGAAAGGACACCATGTCACTGTTATTCTCACCACCACCTGAGATTAGAATGGATGTGTAAGTTGCTGATGTCAATTTTCTCAGCTAAGATGGATATTTCATCAATATAATGTACTGCATCCATATCAACAAAGTATTGCCTATTTTTTATGTTTAAAAAAAAAATCTCTGTTAAGAACAAAGGATCATTTTAAATTTACATGATCATGATGAGAACTCAGAAGGCGTAGGATCTGATCCACTGTTCTATAACACACAGTTTACTTAGACATATGGTAAACTTACATGAACTTTGAAATACATTCAAGTGGAAAGAATAGAAACAAACATTAAGTACTAGTGTTGTTCCTATAGATTATTTAAGCTTCTGCCTTTTTAACTCAAGTGATATATAAAGCAATGAGAAAGATCTCACTGAATATAAATCCTGAGAAGGAAAAGTTTCCCATTCTAGAAAAAAGAAAAAAACACAACTCCCCACCCCACCAGTTCTCCTTCTCCATTGTGCTGATACCTATTTACTTTGAAAGTCTCTGGATGCCCAGATCCATAAGACTATGGAAATCTCATGAAGAGCAGGATGTCCAGCTATAAAGTTGGTGCTCTAAAAAACAGAACAAAATTAATACATGTATCCATTTTCAAAAGATAAATTCTAAAGTTTTTCATAAGAATGTCCATAAAGTCAGAGGTATGACCAGAATATAAATGCAAGTTCCCGGTAGCCATGAAATAAAAGATCTGAGTTTATGTCCCCTAATATCTCAGTAAATATCGGATTTTGGTTATTTCTTCCATTCTCTTCCTCTAATAATCTCTTCTCACAGGAACACATACAGAATGTCACTGCTAAACTTTTCATATCAGCTTGGTTTGATATGGCAGAAAGCCCAACAGCATCGTGTGTAAAACCTCACCTTAACCCATGTGTAGTCTGATCTCCGATTAAATCCCATTAGAAAGCAGAAATGCACCCACCAAGCCCAGCTGGTTGCAAAGAACAGCTTGCTTGTTGCATGCTGGTTTTCTACAGGAACACAGTGGTGTCTTGTTAAACCAAAATTGCACTAGTGAAAGAGACTGAAAGAAACCAAATGAAGATTTTTTTCATTTAACTATATTACATTAATACTTTCTACCTCACTTTTGCTAAGTTTTTTTAAGATAAAAAATGACAAAGGGAAGTGCTAAAAGCTGCTCTACAGATTTTAAGCCTCGTTATTTTAAGCTCCTGTAGCTAATTGAAATTTATTGATCTGTATTGTAAGTGCCAGCTGCTACAGGAAAAAGTAAGAGAGATTCATGCACCACCACAGG
Source organism: Hirundo rustica (assembly GCF_015227805.2). Classification (NCBI taxonomy): domain Eukaryota; kingdom Metazoa; phylum Chordata; class Aves; order Passeriformes; family Hirundinidae; genus Hirundo; species Hirundo rustica. The sequence goes on along the minus strand of NC_053451.1, from coordinate 76,551,549 downwards.
ATCCTTACGTGTGGTTGCACAGCCTCCACATCAGATCCATGAAGGGACTTTTTCAAGTCACCCCTATCCCAACAAAACCCTCTAATCCCCAAGTCTGAGCTGGGGACCAAATACCTTGCATGAAAGGAGTTTGGAGACCAGAGTTTTCTGCTGCCTGTTGTTCTTTCTTGGTCTGCTCTCTGAAGATCTACCAAACAACCAAGAGTTAGAAGGCTGCTCAGGCTGCATATTCTAAATCCAGAGGGCTTCTAATGAAAGTCACTATGCCTCTTCCCCTTGTGCAGGGGAAGGCAAAAGAGAGAAACTGGGAAAGGCAGAACACAGTTGCCAGAGCTGTGCATGGAAAATGAGGAAAACTAGAAGTGGTAGAAGAAAACCTTGTTTGGGCTGGTGCAGCGGTGTCAGAAGAAACATTAAAGAGAGTCTGTGCTGAAGACTAATTTTCTCATTAATTGTATTCACCTCCTGTTATCCTGATCTTCACTGTGGAAAAAAAAAAATCGTTAAATCTTGCTGTGAAGCCAACCTCTTCAAGGTCAGTGCCCCAACACAGGTTTCTTGCTAGCTGCCACCAGGGTTTTAAGTTAATTGGACCTGACCCTGAAAGTCTGTTAAGTGTAAAACAGGCATGTGTTCTTTGCAGACACATTGTCCTGATGTACTCATAGAATATCTAATGAACAGGATAAGGTACCCAAGCTGGGCAGTCAATATATTGCCTGAGCACGGCATGGACCCTCTTTGCGAAGCTGTGACTGGGGGAGCTACAGCATCCAAACATTTCCCTTTAGGAAAAAGAAGCTTCCAGCTGGCCACAGCAGTATGGCCCTGATATGGACTGTGCTTATCCACTGTATTTACAATCCTGTCAGTACTGCTGAAATATCAAATATACATAAGACATGCTAAAAATTAGAGTAATTCAATATTTTCTGTATGCAGGGTTGTCCCACAACAGCTCCACTTAAGAAACCAGACAACAGACAGGAGGTCAGATTTCAGATAGTAATGGGGGTCCATTCACAGGATGACAAATAGTAACATCTATGCTTTTCACATCAGTATTAAGTTGTACACTTTCAACATGAGTGGAAATCACAAAGTGAATGCAAGTTATAAATATTTCATGTAAGTAAAATCAAAGGAGGCAACCATGTTGCATTCAATTTTTCTCTTTTAGCTCTTCTAAATATACTCTCTGGTATAAACAAAATCAGATAATGCGCTCTGCTTTTACTTGGACATCTGAGGATGGATGATAAAGTTGAGATATACCACAGTCAGCCTATTTTTTTCCCTGACATCTTCTTAGATGCTGTGCTTTACAGACCTTCACTGAAGAACAAACAGATCTTGATATTACATACAGGTAGTCACCACTAAACAAGTTTGAACTCTGGATAAAGTTTTGCAAGTAACATGCTACGGCATGCTACAACTGGCAACACAGGCTTGTCCTGGTACAACGTTTTTGTTCCTTTACTTTTTCCTTTATTTTACTTTCTGGAGTAAGCTACTGTACTGGCAGTCTCTTTGTACTGATTTCTGTAGCAACCTTCACCGGCAGAATTTTCTCACTAGATTGACAGGCTGAAGTTTTGCACTGTGAACTGCATGTTCAAATGGGGGCACTAGGTCTTTGTCTTTGTCTTCCTGTCTGTGAAAAGACCTTGAAAAGAGCCTGGATCTAGTTATTCACCCTCAGACAGCCGACTTCTAAGCTAGCTTGCCTATGCAGGCAGTAGGTGAAATAGTCTTTTAAATACAAAGGGCAGCATCCTCATCTGCTGAAACTTCAAAAAGTGTCACAAGGGTTTCTTCTCAGTTCCCTATTGACACAGCGCAAGTCAGGCTGAGAAACAGAGAGCACAGCCTTGACTCCAGAGGTTCCCTGGATTTCCCTTATTATGGATTAACCCTGCCTTAAGCTTGAAGAGTCCAGAAAATAATCAAGAATTAACACAAAAAAAGTTCTGTGAATGAAAGGAATAAAAAAGTATTAGGCATGTTTTGCAATATTTTAATGTGTGCATTCACCCACAAAGAAGACCATCACAGACTTCATTAAATAAATAAGCTTACGTACACTATGTGCCAATTAATGCATTAATCTGCAGAAAGGATACGGTATTTAAGCTGGTCTCTAGGCTTGTAGGGTTTAGATGATGCAAGCTAATGATAAATTTATACCCAATGTAAACTCATCTACACTCATTATAAAAATGTTATGCATAATTTCTTGAAACTTCACAGATAACACATCTTTTACAATTATTATGGAAGCAATCTATGAATTATAATTTGCTTTTCATTTTCTAATCTTTTTTAAATCAACTTGAAAGTATGCACTACAGGTACCCAGAATAGTTTCTGAGCCATCCTCTAGTTTCAGCTTTCATAACAATTTTCTGTTTTCATTAGGAAACATTTTAGTTATAATTAAATCATATTCTTATTTAATACAGGAGAGGCTCTACAATAAGGCAAATAAGTTCTAGTGTCATAGTATTATATAACAATAAACAGAATGCATTCTCCATTAACGCTATTTTAAAAATTAATTTCCTACACACAATATTATGCTAATAATGCATGTATGTAATTGTCAGACATGCAACTTCTAGTAGTAAACAACACAAAAACATTGGTACGTAGGGAGATTCAGTTCTCTAGTCTAATTTCCTACTCAAAGTAAAGCCAGCTACGAGGTCAGGAAGGTTCTGGGCTCTGGGCTTTATCCAGTCTTTATCCAGGTTTTGAAAATCTCCACAGATGGAGATGCCACCAAGATTCATGTAATTTCTTTTAAGTTAGACTGAAGAATTATGGAAATAAGTTTGATTTTTTGGCAATTCAAACCATATTGATATCCATTTGAATTTGCAGGAGATGATTGGAAAAGCAGAAGACAAACATTCTCATATCTAAAATGGGCCACAGTAGTATCTTTTTATGACAGGACTGATTAGTGCTACACAGAAGCCTTTGTTCAAATCTTGCCCTATAAGTTATTACATCTCAAAATATTATGCCCTTTGGAGACAATCACCAGGCCCCTCTGCACCTGAACTTCTTCCATCAATACTGCAGAATTAAGTTATCTCATTATTATGCAGGGGTGTTGGGACTTGTACTTCATTAGCATCTTCAAGGTATTTTGTCACCTTCAGGAGGAAAGCACTGGTACTGGCAACAGCAGCAACACCATCAATATCCAAATGAGGTCACACTGTAAGGGAGGGTTAATGGCACAGTTTTACTCTTGCAAATTACAGTAAATATATCTTAATGAGAGTTGGCAGACAGTCCCTGCACTGCAGGTAAGAATGGCCGCAAAAGATGATATAGAAGACAAAATATTAGAGAGCAGAAATAATTTCAGAAGTTAGAAGATAAGTTGAAACTGGAAACACAGATTCCCCCTTCCAGCCTAGTGCAAGGACATGAAATAGAATCTGCATAGTCTCTGTGCCAGTGAGAAATTTCTGTCACTGCTAACATAGATCTGCCCACATTGAGTAAAAATTACAAGGCTCTGAAATTTTTTTTTTTTTGTACGTTTAGTAGATGCTTAGATGCTTGACTCCTAAATTCTCCAGTGATTTGATCTTACAGGCATGGAAAAATGCAGACTTCCTCAGGAATTCTTCAGCTTCCAGCTGAAGTTCAAAGTTGCTGTGGGTAGGTATGGACGACTTTGGAGGTCTCCTTTGTGCGATGCTCCACAGCAGGCAGTAAATTGGTTAGGATTGGTTAGATAGGTTAAAATTTAGATAGGTTAAATTGGTTAAGATTTGTCTCTTTACATGGTACAATAATCATTAAACATGCAAGCAATAGTGTATTTCACACAATCCTTGCACCAAAGAGGATAAGCTATGAAAGGGTCCCACGGAGAAGTGCCATGCTGTATTACGATCTGCACTGCAGACATCCACTGCTCTTTGTTCTGAGGGTTCAGGAACAGAAAGTCAATCTTGCTATCTGAATACAGTGCTACCAAGTCAGGCTTCCAGAGACAACACCTCGTGGCCCCATATGCTTTACATTTCCAATAACACAAGACTCAGCTTCAAGAAGATTTTACTCCAGACCTGGGAAACATGAAATTAAATTCTCACAGAATATGCAGGTCAGAGCATCCAGGACTGTCACTTTCCGTCACATGCCCTAAATGCTAGATTTTTGGACTTAACAATCTTAAGGTTTTTTTCCCAACCCAAATGCTCATATGATTCTATGATAAAAGATATCAGATGCCACCTCTGACATAATGGCTTTTTCAAAGAAAGGAGTGAGGCAGTCATTTTGAAAGGCATAGATTATGTCAAATCAAATGATCTGCCATTTTGAAAGGCATAGATTATGTCAAATCAAATGATCTGAAGCCTGTGATCTTTGGAAGATGTCTGTAGTCAATATGCATGCACTTCAAATAAAATGTAATCCCACGTGCTGTTTTAATGCCACCGTGGTTAAAAGTTAATAATCATAATACAACTATAATTTTATAAAAAACTCAGGACAAACAAAAATTGTATTTCATAAAATTGAGAAAAGTTAACATAGATTCTCAGTCTGCCTGCACATGAACAAGAAAACATGATTTTCCAAAAAATAGCTAAATCAAACATTATAAGTAAAGGGACAAAATATTACGTTTCTATTGATTTCAGTCTCATGTTGAAGTTTTCTTTTGTTAAATGAAGATATTTTTTCTTGATAGGCAGTACATCTATTCACAATGACTCAGAAAGAAACTAAAAATTTCTGATACTCTGTTCCATTGTTTGGTACTAACATTTTTGCTTTACCATTATATCCAAACCTTGTGGGTCCTGTGAGATATGCAATATGTGAATGTGGTACCTCCACTGATAATTATCTTTGGTCTCTTGATTATTTCTTCTACTTTTCCAAAACTGCAGTCACGGACAGGTAATAACCCTGCTTTCAATGCCCTGGAATATCCTGATTGGGAAGGGACCCTTAAGGATAATTGAAGTTCAGCTCTGACTTTGCCTTCTTTGAAAGCTACTCATGAGAGAGCATTTTTCCATAGGAAGGTGAGCCTGTATGTCAGCTGTGTTTTTCTGTCTGTTATTTAACCCCAAATACAGCATGAGAAGGAAACATGACAAAGGGCACATAATGAGAAAAAATATACTCAAGCCTTTCCATTGCTCTCTTTTAGGCACCAAGTTGAGGAAACAGTGTGACCAAGAATTGAGAGGAGGATGTAAGGAGTAAGAGAAGAGAGATGAGGAAAGTATCATTACAGATGAAGATGTCACCTGCTACAGAAAACACCTCCTACAAAGTGTTATCTTCACGATTCCCTGTTTCAGCCAAAAACACATTTATTTTTCCCAGGCTTGAAATCATGTGCCAAAATCAATGCAATCTACAATAATAGTGAGTAAAAAACATATAGAAACATTTGAAAGATGCAAAAAAAGAGAATTAACAAACTAGGAATTTCAAGTGTATTCCCCCTACAGAAATTAGAGCAGTAAGAGAAGTGAAATAGAACTGTTCAGGTTTGAAATGCTTTGTTAAAACATTGTTTCAATTTTTACTCATTTACCCTTGAAAAATTCCAGCCTAAATCCTAAATTGCTTAGAATTTCAAAATGAAGAGGTATTTTATTTTATACCCAACAAGGCTTTCTAGTGAAAACTGGCCCCACTGTGAAGTAAATATACAAATATTCCAAAGTTGTACTTGAGATCTGGTGATTGGCATTAAACTGCTGATAAGTTAGCATTGTGTATAACTAAATGCAGTTGTTTCCATCATACAGCTGATTGCTATTGCCCCCATTGCAAACAGGAAATGACTTCATGGAATCAATTGGTGACTGCTGACAACTTAATGGAGACGACTATAATGTAATTCTGTCTCTACACAGCACAACTGTTCCCTGAAGTATATTTTCTATTGATATTTTGTAAAAATGCCTTCCATCCAGTATATTTCTGGATCTGCTAAGTGTGCTTTTCCACCTGACAGCTTCGTGATGAAGTTGTATGGTGTCTGACATAGTATTTCTTAATGTTTACGAGGCGACACACGCAAACAGCGAAATGAAACCTAACCTTTTTATGAATGTCTCTTGCTAGCATGCCTCTATCTACAACTGTAGTACTTCCTGGTTTCATTTTTTGTAGCTTCCTTTATTACGGATTCTCCGTTATCTCAATACTTCATGTAGAAGCTACTTAGAAATGAATACATTTTTGAGCAAAGGATATAAATATGAAGTGACCAATAAAAAGTCTGAGTCTGGAGAATATTACATTACCTGTTCAAAAATACTATGTAACACTAGTTGAATAGGGAGTCTCATTTAGATACACACACACACACACACACACAAATATATATATGTAATTATATGTGGAATTGGGAACCAAAATATAGCCAGATAGGAAAGAGAAAACTCTTCAATGCTGTAATTTCAAAAGAAGCAAGCACAGAAGGTCCTAAAGATGTCTCCTGAGAATCTATCAATCCAATCAGCTGTTTGGATTTGCTTAGTAAAAGTCACCTCTGTCCATGACTAGTACTATCATTAACTATTAATAGCACAAGAAAAAGGTCAAGGAGCAAGTTTCCAAGGTTTTCAGGATAAATTTCAGATCATCATAGAACACTTACAAGAGATATGAGTTTCTGCTTTGCTAGAAATAAGAATAATAATAAAAAGATTCCTTTTACTTTACTATAAGATCAAAGCAAATGTACTGTGAAAAGGACTTCAGTACAGTATTGTATTATATTAAAGGACATTTGCCTTTTCAATCTTCATTTTACAGACCATTTAATTTTTTGTTAAATGAAAACTGACCCTAGGAAAAAAAATACCTAAAAACAACATGTCCTAAACTAAATTAAGATGGATGTAACATAGCATAAACCCCCGTTCCTGTTATCTCAAGTTACCATGGAAATAATACATAAAGCACATATTAATCCCATGGGCAATTGCTGAAGAACATCTTTTGAGCATTTCTGAAAGCATTTAAAGAGACTGAAAATATAAACTTCTTTGCAAAAATGAGCTATAAGTGAAACAAAGAGTGATGAGATGATAATTACTTAATTGATTGAATGGGTTATCTATCTGTCAAGAATTCCCGCAAGCCATCACAATTGCTGTATAGAAAGAACCAAATGGTAGAGTATCAAATTTAGAAGAAGGAGGTAATCACTTCTTTGTCCTCTGAACTTCTCCCGAGCAGTTCTGATTCAGTAGAACACTTAAGGCATTTTTTAACATTAAGCTCAAAACACCTTCAAAGGAAAGCTTCCAATTTGGAATACACTTTGCCTCTATCCTATAAGTTATTCTTAATTTTATCCCTGACTTAAGTGTTTTGTAGAACTGTAGATGGATGGTGGATGTAAAAAAAAAAAAAAAAAAAAAAAAAAAAAAAAAAAAAAAAAGCTGATCTGGAAAGTACAATCAGGTTTCATGCCAGACAGATGAGAGCATTTCAGTATTTATGTACTTATACATATGTATTTATATTTTACTTAAGAGGCAATATGTATCCAGGTGGTGATGAAAGACAGCATGTGAACCATTATCTGACAGCACTTGGCCATCTGTGCAAAGCTGTGGTTTCTTTAGTTAATTGTATGCTTGTTACTTGTAGTGATAGATGACAAGAATTAAGTTTTCTGAAATTCTGTTATGTATGGACAAAATTAAAGAACAATAAACAATAAATGGGTTAGCTATGGCCTAAATGACAACCATGTGGATAATAAGATTTAGCAAGTGACAGGAAAATGTAGGGGTGAAATGTAGTCAGATGTCTATTAACAAGGTATATTTTTTTCACTCTCTAATTTCCAAAACAAGATAAGGAAGCTTAAATGAGATTCACTCACAGTGTCGGCTGGTCTCCAACTGCTAAGCTCTGTGGGGCATATGCGTGGCTAAAATGTCTTCTAATTACTTTTGTTCTACTCTAGTTTTTTGGGTATGGTGTTTTGTTTTTGTTTTTTTTTTTTGTTTTGTTTTTTTTTTTTTTTTTTTTTTTTCCCCCCGCTAAAATTTCCTACCCATGGTTGTAAGTAACATAATGAAGAGTCTGGTTAATGATATAATGTATCTCCTGGCTTGAAGGCATGATATGTATTTTTTGATTTGCTCCTGACCTGATTTATGAATTGTTTGCCTGAAATGGGACCAGTGATTTAAAGAACCATGAAACTTTGCCACGTTAACTGATACTGATCTAATTATAAACTAGCTTTAACTGTTTTATTACCGAGGAATTTCTACAAGCTGGAAAGTACTGGGTTTTCATAATTTTTAAAAAATACACAGCACCTTAGAAATAATACTTGTATTTAGAATCAAGATTTCTTCATTCAGTGAAATGTATATGGGACCTCAGAACTCAGACAGATGACGCTGGGAAAAGAAATGTAGGAAATCACATTAAGGAAAAGCATGTTCTTATGCTTAATTGGTTAATTCTATGGCTAATTGATATAATCTTAATGCAATTCCAGTTATTAATGATTAGAACTTTATTTTATTATCATGTATGGCAGACAACTCTCATTAAAATATACCATTTATTTATGAATTTGTATTCTTGTTACATAGTATTTACTATTATTTGCTGTTTATTACATTTGAAAATGCCTTGAGTATTATGAATGAAGTATGCAAAGGCTAACTAAGAAATAGGCTTAAAGATATATTCAGGGAAGTTCCCTAGTCAAAGAGAGACGATGCATGTGCATTTTTCCACCTATAGACCAATGCCAAAAGAACCTGGAGCTCAGGAAAACCTTGAATTACACTTATTTAAGAGGTATGGTCTAGTAATGTTAAATTCTGATTGAATTATAGAATAAATATGAAGTAGAAGAAATTTTTTAAAAGCTATGAGGTAGTAGAGGAGTTTTATATCCTGAACAATTTCAGTAAGAAAGTGCTGTTTCAGAAAACTCTATTAACAACTCCAATTCCCTCAAAATTTCCGGAAGTGTGAAAGCAACAAAGGAAGACCTTCAGTGAGTTCAGCAAGGCACACAGAAATTCATGCTGTTTTATCTTCGTCTTTGAAACTGCGTTTCAAAGTCAGAAGTTAAATACTATGGTAGTCAAGTTGTTTTCACTCACTATAGAACACAGGCCATTTGAACGTACAAGGCAATCTGTTTCCAAACAAAGCCATACTGCAGCCACACTTTCTGAAACTCAAAATAAGCTTAGAAATCCTTGGAATTGGGTCTTGCTCTTCACTAAATTCCAAGAACTGGTGTGAGGCCTTGCCATAGCAAATCCCTTGATGCCTTTTAGGAAGGGGCAGTCAGAGGGTGATACTTGGTGAACCTCTTTGTCAGAGCACCACTTGTGTATTGGCTCAGGTGAGGAAAGGTATCTAATGTCTATTCTTTTGTTTTTTAGGGAATTTTCATTAGGAAGATAAGCAATAGGAGGATCTACTAACAATACCTTCCAGAGAAAAGTGGAATTTCATTTGCTATTGCCTGGAAGAAACTCTGTTTTCCAGTTGTGAAGATACAGCATTTGTTGTCTTTGTAGTCAGGCTGTGTTTGCCATATGGTGTAAATAGGATTAAAGAAACTGGAAAGATCACCTTGCTATTCTGATGTTATGATTAATGTTATTGGACCCATGGGGAAAAACACTTATATGAATAATATTAAGTAATTTAAAGCCGATTATCTGTCTGATTACAAAAGAGACTAAAACACCGCAGAGTAATTTAACTGCAAAGATAACTGTAAATAAAAATTGTATGAACAATATTTTTTGCTATCAGAAAAATAAACAGGTGTGTTTTCTTGACTCTGAGCTGTCTTAGCAAACAAGAGCTAATTTTTATCCTGCTACTTCCAGTTACATCAAGACCATCTGTTCATTCTTTTAAATTCCAATCAGTGCTATTGACTGATCTTCTACAAATGCTTCTTCTAAGCTTTGCCTGCATGAGAGCTCTCCTTTGATAAAATAAACATATAGGAAATATGGCTACCTCCTTGAAGAAGCTAACTGCTCTCCCCACTCAGGTGTCCTTTTCAGTAACCCAAGGCATACAATATTAAGGTATTGTTCTGAAACTTGTGTACTCCTTCTGCAAATATACTGCAGCTGTTCTTAAACATTCCTAAAGTGTGCATCAATAAAATGGATGGTTTGTTCAGTGCACAGCTAAGCACATAGATAAATAATTCACAAAATTAAGGAGTAGTATACTTCTTCAGGGAAGAAGAAACTGTACTTTTAGTTTAAAGCCTTCTTCCATGAGCCCATTCCCCCTTTCTTATGAAACAGAAATAAATAAACAAAAAAAAAAACCACCCAGGAAAAGATCATGTTAACATGAAAAGAATGGTATACATACAGAGAGGAATGTGCTAAGGAAAGATGCAGGGAAAAATTAGCTGCAGAATTCTTGCCTTTCTTTTGAAGCACATGTCCAAAACTGGTTTGTTTGATCCACAGTTTAGGAAAACTAAGTCTGCTCATTTGTAAGAAAAATTCATAAATTAATGAAAATATCACCTGCATTGATGACAGGAATGTATTCTGTTCTTGATAGATGATTATCTGACATCATCTGCTTGTTCCAAAATTATCTCTCCACTGTAATAATGCAACATCTTTGTAGACAAAAAAAGCCTCTGTCACTAAAGCAAATCCACCAAGAATCAAGAAGTGGTAGGTCATGCCTACAAAATTTGTGGTCCTCTGTTACACTGAAGTGATAATATACATTGCTGATACATAATCCTGATGTACAACAGTTGTAGAGATTGAAAACAAAACTAGTTCAACTCCTCAGCTGCCTTCTGACAACAGGTGTATGGCAGGAAGAAAATATATTTTGATGAACAGAGACTAACATTATTCTGCAGCTTTGACAATTAAAAAATCACCTCTTTTTTATGCAAAAGACCAACTTGTCTAAAAGAATGAAACAGTCATGAACACTTCTGAAGCCCCTTATGCATTTTTTTGCAAACTACTATTCAATCTATATCCAGTCTTTCCACAACTGAAGATTTCGTTGCTCTTCACCAATTTATGCTGTCATTTCTCCAGGCAAGAAGGATGTCTTGCTTTATCAGACATTAGAAATTTGCCTCATAGTTCCTTTTAGACAATATTTTAAAGATTTACCACTCAAAAAATTCCATTTAAAAATCGAGATGATCAATATTTGTTGGTGTAGTTATGTTTTCTATAATAAGGCACACAATAACATGATGTTAAAAGTTTTAAAACTTGTCTTTTACCTGCTGCAATAGTTTTGCTCTGGATTTACATACCACCACTGACATAGCATGAGTATTAGAAAATCTTTTACTTTTTGCACCAGAGTCAGTATTGAAATCTTTCCAATTTTTAAATTGATGCATCATTTAAATTTCATAAGGAAGCTGTATATTTTTCAGTATTTATTTGGACTAAGAAAAGAACACAGGATATTTTAATTACCAAGTCAAATACTTATAAATAAAAATATACATAATATAGAAAAGTAAAATATAATAAGAAAAATATAGTAAAAATATCATATGTATGTAAAGATATATAGTAAGTAAACCTGAGGATTTTTAGCATTTTTTTGCTTAAAGGATATTTGCTACATAAACCTGCTCTTTTAAAATAATTTTTCAAAAGACCCTTGTATTTTCAAGTGCTGGATCAAACTGTTAATCATCCCTGTGCGAGCCATTCTAACCCAGCGTGTCTTCAGACTGCAAAACCGTTCAAACTATGTTTGTTAAAAATGAGTTGGACATTAGCATATCTCTCAGGAGCACTGCTTAACCTTAATAACTAAGCTGTTTGTTGAACCTGAGACCACACCATAGGGGTTTATCTGTACATTTGTTCCAATAAGATAAGATTCAACACCTGAGACAGTGCAATTGGAAATTTGTTTTTTTAATTTCCCATTCTCAAGCAAGGGCAAACTCTCTTCTGCACAAACACAGAAATACAGCAGTTAGCAGCAGATGCCCAGTCTATAATGTACCTTCCAAAGGAACGCTTTTGAAGCAGCACAGTTCTCCCACCAGGAGAAATCCAAAGAGCTATGTAAAGGACTGTGTAAAAGCCCCTAGGAATCCCACCTCCAGACAAAGCAAAAACCACATAAAAAACATATAGCAAGAGAACCCGAGCCCCTGGAGTGGGACTGACCTCAACTAAACACAGCTAATAGCCTCCCCTGCAGCAGAATTCAGCTAATCCAAATTAGGCTTTTACAGTACAATAGGATTAATTCCACTGAGTGCAAAGAGACAATACCTGCACTGCTGAATAAAACAAGGTCGCAGAGAGTCCTCTGCCCTTAAGGACAAGTGGCGTAAGCTGTCATATTGCATAACCCCATCTACTGATTGTCATCTAGCTGCTGTTCTTTTTACACTGCACTGCTATTTGTAGGGGTGGGGTTTTTAATTTCAAACTGTATAGCACTGATGTTCAATCAGCTAGAGGCACATTTTTATAGCAAAGAATGAAATTGAGGACTGTCTAGTGGAAGGTTTCCTGGTCCACATCAGGTGGTTAGAACATGATCATCTCTAGTGTCCCTTCTAACCCAACCAGTCTGTGTTTCTGATTTGTTTTCCAAGTGCCTGAGGGCAGTACGGGGACAGGTGGGACACTGCTGGGGTTGCCATGGGACTCATGAACTGTGCACCAAAGCCAGGACTGGCACCAAAGCCAGTCCTTCTCATACCATGCATAGGGAACTGCCCCCCAGGCATTCTCCGCAAACAGCTTTGGGGCACTGTCTTGCAAAGAAAGGAGTAGGTGGTATGGGCACAAATGGTGCCACAAATGTGTGGTAAGGATGAGCAGCACTCCAGTTCTCACATCCACCCTAAGGCCATCCCTTATACAGTGCCGACATACTCACTAGTCAAAAGTAGTAAAAGGTAGCTTGGGTAGTAAAAAAGTAGCTTGGGTAAATCTAGTGGCTAAATCAATAAAAAGCAGGAGCAGGAAGAAGTTAGAACTTTTCTAAGAAAGAAGTAGATATGGGATGCTTGAAGAAATAGAGTGAAATAATAAGACACAGATACTTAGGAAAACATGCAAAGCAAATAAATCAACTCCCAACATTAATCAGACTCTCCAAATCAATTTATGTCTTCTATGAGAGTCTCACATGTGCAATATATAATAAAGAGGGGTGCAACTAAGCCCTTTACTTGAAAATGACACAAGGTCCACAAATGCACCATTACTAGCATTTGCAATGTTTAGAAGTGAAGACAATTGTTTGGATCAGACCTTGTTATTTTTTATACATACTTTGTCTGTCCTATCCTCAGTTGTTTGAAGATGCAAGTTAAGACTGGTATCAATTTTTGCCTGTTCTACACCCAGAAAAGTTTGGAAATTGATAAGAGATTATAGACTATTGCCCCTTTTTCCTTTTTAAAGGAAATCCTCCTAGATAGAATTACCTTTTTTTTTTTAATTAATTTGGTTTAATTTGATTTTTTTTCTGATTCAAATAGCAATGAGAATCTTGTAGTTGGAACACAACTGATTGCACATTTTCAAATATGAAGAAACAAGATAAAATCCAAAATATGCAAATGAATTAAAATTTATGTGCTATTTTTATTTTCAGTTTTAAGTATTGATGACTGTTTTCTTAACAATACTCTTCTCTATTGTCATCATACAGCTGCACACAGCAGTCTTGTAGTCCCCTTTGCATTTGAATCCCAATAAAAATTATAAAGTGCAAATTATCAAAATAAGAGCTGCTTAAAAACTTGGTGGTTTGCTCTTTTTAACATGAAATACTGATGCTTCTGTAGTCTCTGTGCAGTTAATCTCTTCAAAAGCTCCTGTCAGAAAGAGAAGGGATGAGAGACATTCACAAACTGCTACGTTGAAATGCACAAAGGGACACCTAGCAGAATGCATGTGCTCATATGTTTATGCACATGTATACACATCTCTCTGCCAGTCTATCCGTCATCTATCCGTCACCACACTTGCTCAAGTTTCCCCAGTCATGCCTTAAATTTTGTTTTTATTTATTAGTCTTATAGTGCTGGTGCCATACTTGTAGATCATTTTCTAGAAGAATTTGTAGTGGCACTTCAGAAACGTTAAATGATCTCTACTAAATGTTAATAACCCCCTTTTATGACATTGTCATACTTGAAGTCTTGATTGTTATTTTCAAAACAATGCATAGTTAAATTCAATTCAAGTTTGAAATGACAGAGAAATGGATCCAGAAGCCTCCTAAATGCCACTCTGTATTGATGCAGCAGAAAGGGGTAAGCTACCTGATGAGCACAGTCAAAGGCAGTGTATGTGATACTAGCTCAATAAAATGTCAGTTTCTGAACATGCTGTCTTGATAAGTACAGCTTTCACCTTTCAAAAATTTGTTTATTTAGTAACCTTCACAGCTGGTCTAAGAAAAAAAAAATAAAATCTTCTCTTCAACTGAGGATTACTTGTCCCATCACATATATTAAAAAATGTTCAGGTCTGTCAGGGCAGCTACTATTTGGGAGTAATATTGGCAGGTATAAAAATTTAGGAAAGTCAAGTGACCCTCCAGAATTCATACGGTAGTAACATCTTTTCTGTAGGACTGCCTAATCCAAAATGAAGCATTTGACAAGCATCAGGGAAAGGGAAATGGAACAAGTTTTGTCAAGGAAAAGAAATACTTTTCTTAAATCATAAAATGGCCTCCAATGGCACAACATGGTTTGGAACTGAGTTTAGTGCTACCCTGTTGAAAGTCTCATCTGAGAGCTTTACACTTTTTGGAAAGTTAGCTCTTTTTCATGCATGGTGTTGGTCCCTAAAATAAGCAAAATAAATTTAGTTCATTTATGTGTGTAAGGCCATAAAAAATGGTGTGCCATGGACAGCAGTCCCTGGTTTAGGCATGTGATGGTTCATATATCCTGTTTGGGAAAAAACTTAATGTGTACGAGTGTAAAGCAGAGGCGTACAAGCTTCCCTAAACCAGAGAGGAATTTACTGGCATGTTTTCTCTTAGTTCCTTCTAATTGAACTTCAAGTCAGCTTTACCTTAAGCACCTTTGCATATGTTTTCTTCAGTGGAAATATCTAAATCAGGATATTTATAAATACTGTGTTTCAAGCTCCTACGGTAAATGGTCATCTTAATTTAAACTTCTTGCTTCTAAAAACGTGTCCTTCCCAGAAAGTCATTCCAGGTAGTTAATAAACATGTTCGATGAGTTAAGCTGTGTGTAAAAGAAGAGTTTATGTATTTCCCATCTATTCCATTAATCCTCAATTATTCAAAGTTTTCCAAGTCTCAGCAAGAGAAACATTTATGTCTCTGGGAAATAATTTCTGTCCTTTCAAGTACACTTACCATATTCAGGAGGTTACAAAACTCTATTAAAGAACCTATGCTTAAGAATGAGTAATTTCCCTGGATTACATGTTCATTACAGACTGTTCAGAAGCTCTTACACCTTAAGCCTAGCAGCAAACTGCTGCATGCTTTTGAATACATTTTCATAGACAAAAATACCTCAGCCTCAGCTATTGCAATATTAACAGCATAAGATTAACATTTTTAATATAAATTTTAATAATTAGGCTTTTTTTATTTAACTTGCCCTTTTTAGTAAAGCAGTTCCCAAACCCACCAATTCCTACAGCATAAAGAAAAATAATTGTGTTATGAATACAAAAAGAACTTTAATTGTACTGTAGTGTGCATACAGGTGAGTGACCCAGTAAATAAAAAAAAGAGATTGTCACATGGAACATCTAAAGGACTCTGCTCCCAGAGTCTTATTTTTAGAGATAACAAAAGAAGGCACACAAAAGGCTCCTTTCTGGTAAAAAATTCCAGTGTATCTACAGCTGGTCTATAACCTTGCAGTCCATTCTTGCACACAAAAATGATTTCTTCAAGTGTTTCCCCCGGCAGAGCGAACCCAGGCTGTGGCCCTGTGAGACCCAGCTGCAAGGTGGCTGCAGGGTGCCTTGGCAGGGGGCTCTGTGCTTTAGCAAGGTGTGTCAAGACGGAGTAAAGGGGAAAAAAGCCACCTTTGAAAACAAAGATGAGAGTGTAGAGTCCTGAGGCATGCAGGGCAAACCAAATCCCAGGCCTTCCCTTCAGGCTCTGAGGTGTTTAATAGAAAAGTGAATCTACGCTTCCATACAAATAATAAATGATGGAGTGCATATTTCTTCATGAGTACATTGTCATATGTAGTCCGTAGTGATTCACGATGATGACAACAGGAAGAATGAGGGCATCGTGGCAACAGTTTTCACATTTATGTGTAAAAGAAACAGGAGCAAATAACTTACAACACAACCTGATGAAGGTATTTATAACTATATATATATATATAACGATAAATATTTGGGGGTTTGTAGACAGAATAAACCTAATTTTAAAATAACTCCTAACTCAAATTTTTGAAAATAAGGTGTTTTTTGTTTGTTTGTTTGGTTGGGTTTTTTTTTTCCAGTACCAATCACACAGAAACCAGCAAAATTTTCCTAAAGTAGAAATAAGAAACCAATTCAACTCGGACATGATTGAAGTAGGTTGCTACAAGCAAAGCTGGGGACTCAGCTATTTACTTTTCTTTATTAATCTGATTATTTTTAAAGCCCCTGTGAAAACACATAGATAAATCAATGAGTAAAAACTGATATACAGATTTATGCAAGTGCCTCTTTTATTCTTCTATATGTTTATAATACATAATACACTGTGCTCTTGTATATACTTAAGGTTTTCTCTTAAGATTTAAAAATCCAAGGACTATTCAAAGAACCAGCAACCATGATTTTGTTTGTTTGTTTGTTTTGTTTGTTTGTTTTGTTTGTTTTTGAGAGACAGACAATCATTGAAATAAGGATGGAAAATATTGCAAAATTGCACATCTACTGATGGTGGGCCCAAGCATTTTTCCTTTGTGGACATGGGAAGAAAGAAAGAAAGAGAAGGGGAAAATAATATGCAAATGCACAGACATAAAAACTGTAACCATGAAGGAAAAAAAAAAAAAAAAATCAATTTGCCACTCATATAAAATATTTTCAGCTCACATGTAGTTTTGGTGAATAAAGGTGATCTACTCTTAAAGCATTCTGATTTAAAATGAACCATTTATTTTTTCATTTATCTGCAAATAAAGTCCATAGTTTTAAGCTGACATAAGTATATGTGTGGACATTTATGGAAAAAAAAAAAATACCCTATTTGATTCTGACCTTTATTCTGTGGCATGCAACAGAAGTGTGCTGTTCTTTCTACTTGTGGGATGATGAACGCCACAAGACATTGCTACAGTTTCCAGGCTGGTAAACAAAGAGACAGAAGAATTTGGGTAAACCACTGCTGATGTGATTTCTGCAAGCAAATACACACATGTTTTGCAGTTCTAAATTCAATTACCCTGGGACAGCTTGAGAGAAAATGTACCTATATAGTTTCTAGGCTGAGAGAATCTTTATTTTTTGCTTCAACCAAATGTTACTAGTTTTTAAGCTAGCAACTTCTAAAGTACAGGACACATCATTATGTCTTATCCACAGTTTCTGAAAATTTCTGTATGCCTGTATTCTACCTGTCTTTATCACTTCTTCCCTTCCCTTTGCAGAGTTTTAATACTTTCATTTGTATGTTTCAAGGAAGTAGCTCTTTTTTTTTTTAATTTTTAATTTTAATAGCTTTATCAGCTCTAGCCCATTCCATTATTCTCTCTGATTTCTTCAACAGAAGTTATTAGGTCTTTTGGTCTCCTCTTTTTCCTGAATCTAAGCAATTAAGTTTGAACCAGTTAAACACCTCACATATTCTTTAAGTAGATTCTCTAGCATTTCTCAGTGAACTTATCTGAAACCATGATCCCATTTCCTTAATCTTTCTCGCTTCTTTGAGGTTCTGCTTTTTTTTTTTTTTTTTTTTTTTTTTTTTTCCCTTTCTTAATAGCCTGAATAATTCTCTATTACCTTCAAGTATGGAAATCTTTCTTCTAAATTACTAGTCAGACATCACTAAGGTTATTTCTGAATCTTATGCTTGACATCCTAGTGCTAACAGCCACTTATGAAGGATCTCACTGGAGTCTCTTTCAAAGTGAAAATGAATTATGCCATCAAGTTTCTCCTCATCCACCACTTTAATCTATTAAATGTTAATAAACAAGCAATGTGAGAATATTTGGTTTTGTTTTTCTCCAGCACTACAAATAGCACTCTTTAGTATAATGCTTATATTTTTCATAATTTCATTCTCCATTAACACTTCAACTATTTGAATAGTGCTTAATTAAGATTCATTAATTTGTTAGCAGAAAAAAACTTATAAGTTTCATATATATGTTATTTTATTAAATAACTCTTTTTTTACTATAGAGAACATCTACATGCATGTAAAATAGAAAAAAAAAACCAACCCAAACAAATAAAAGATTATATACTGTATTATAGTAAGGCCAGGAAGTTATTTTGTGAACTCATGCTTTGTCTAGTGGAATTTAAAGATAAGTAAGTCAAGGCACTAAGCTATGCATAAGTACATATGCAGTAACATAAAATTATGAAGCAAAAGAGTGACACCTGAAAATTATATCACTCAACAATCAGAACAAGGCATGCACGGCCACAGACGTGTTCAAAGGAAGGTCTATGCAGCCTCTGCCTCATTGTTTGCCTTCTAATCAAAACCTTTTACATACAATGCTTTTTAATTGTCAGTACAGAATTTTAAAGCAGTTTTATGGTAATCAGTGGTGATATATAGTGCTGTTGCTTAGCACTGTGTTTAAGGAGCAATATTAATAGCCTGCTAAGATTAACTGGGTAATGTCAGTCCTACATAGTTAGAAGTAGTATATATTTTTACATGAGTATTGAAGCTTTTGCCAAAAACCTGCCATTCTTGATCCAGTGATCAAGATCCAATGTTCTTACTTCCAGAGAGACAATTTTCTCTCTCGATGTCAAAGGGTTGATTCTGGTCCAGCTTCCATAGATAAAATGAGTGTATCATCATAAGTTAATGAACCTAGCGAAACCTTTGATAAGCAAATGAACACTTATAACAGCAAAATCACAGGTGGAAGGGAAAACATCTAAAATTTCTCAGAAAATGTAAGTCACATTTAAATTAGTATGAATTTTTTAGACGTCCATGAAACTGACATTTCAGTCTTACTGCAAAAAAAAAAAACAACCAGATTTTCACGCCTGCCACATTTCTGGAATTTTAAAACCAAGCTTTGCCTTTCTGTCTATAAGCATATACATATATATAGAGAGAGATATATGTACACATTTAGGTAGTGTGATTTCTGTGTTATGCTCCAGGGAGTGACCCTTCCCCTAACCAAATGAGTCCTGAATGATTCAAGCCCATCTCGCTCCTTCTGAATTAGTCTGCTTGCATCTTCAGGCTATATATAATTTGGCTGTAATAGGTATTTCACAAGCCTTTTCAAGCTACTCAGCACACCACGAATAGCATTTCTCTTGCTGTGCGACACCAGCTGTCATAAAGGACTTACCTGAGGTCAATTTAATTCTAGGGTTTGAGGCATTGTAGCAGTATTTTTACAATTCTTTGAAAATTAATATTTCTATACAGAATGGACATGCTAAATGGCTTCCTTGGTACCTGTCAAGTTTTTGATTTGATGTCTGGAAGCTGAAAGTAACTGCTGTATACCAGAAAGCCTCCTGGCCTGCTGGAGCCATCCTTGGGCCAGCCTGCAGAGAGACCTTGCTGATGCTTATCTGCAGACAGACACAGTTGGTCCAGTCCAAAAGGGATTCCAGGAGTGATTCTGCACGTATGAAGTGTGAACAACCAGGGAAAACAGGTTTCTGGATTGAAAAATTGAATGATTCAAACTGACAGTGTAGATGCAGCTTCTGTGACAGCAGCATAAATCCACAGCACTGGCATAATTGATTCCTCCTGTCACACATCCCTCCTGCCTGATCTTGAAGGAAGGCGGAAACGTGTGACTCCAATCGTAATTAAAATCCTATAAAGTCATCCTCAAGACTTCATTAGAATATGCAATTAAATATGTATTTGTCTATAAGTTTCTAGCTGTTTGGAACAATTACATGATCTTCTCCTTTGCAATTTACACAATATCTAAAAATTTGCTACCCCTCTTTTAAAAATACATTGTTATAAATAAAGTTATAACAATATTTTGCATTTATTAATCTTATACATGAGGATTAATATTTAATTTATAGCAAAGTTTTATTCATTCAGTTATGGTTATGGAAAGCACATCAATGCATTCATCTGTCAGCATTTTACATCTTTTTAAGTGCTTCCCTCTCAGAAGCAGGATAATGGCACAATGGACCTGTGGGGTAATCATTAAAAGGAAAGAGAAATTCAGTCCTCTGCTGTACAAATACCTATCAACCACTCTGAAGAGCTGAGAAGTTCATACTAAGTAAAATACAGGCAACTAAAATGAAATGTTTTCAACATTTGTGAAATTTTGAAGTGTTTTCACTGCTTGTATGTAAACTATTGATAATGCAAGATGAAATGTGTCTAAGAAACAAAACATATGATTAATTGTCCTGACAGCTTCTTTAGCTTAAAAGCAGATGCAGATTAGAAAGAGATATTTACATCTCTCATTTTCTCTTCGTCTTCAGCATCTTAATAGACATCTTGGAGCATGTATAAATTTCTGCGCATCAAAGTAAAGATGGCATTTAAAAATCACCAGGAAAAAAAAAATGTTTATTCAAGCAAAGAACTGAAAATGAGTCCTTCTAAAATTATTGACTCAAAAAGAAAATCAATACAACTAAATGGATTTAAGTAAATAAGAAGGTATCAAAAGGAAATGAAGCACACAAAATTAGTCTTGAAGTCATTGAAGTACACATAGACTATCAATGTATGGAAAAGTTAAGCGCTCTAAAATTTGAAGAATACAGTTTAATGGGACTCTGGGACTAAAAGAATATAGATATTTAAGAAAAAAATTGAAAACAACTAACACAATAAAAAAAGAAATACTGTATTCCATTGATCCAGCTGACATAGCTTGCTGTGTTTCTGTAGCCCTCTCATGGATCAGAAATGAGGAACTTTTGAAGACTTAAGAAGAAACGCTAAATGAACAATCAAAAATGAAATCCTGCCAAAGAAGACAGACTGAAACACTTATTTTCTGTTCTGTTAAAAACTGAAGAATATCCTTTCTGAAACCACATATCTGGAATTAATATGACAGGCCTATAATTCACAACAATTTAAAAAAAATAAAACTTTTAAAGGAATTTTAAAATGTCTTCCTGTAATTAAAGTTTAGATTAACTTTATGCCAAGTTGGCAACAGAAACTATTGGTCTTTTTCATGTTAATTTGGGAAATATAAACCATCTAAGTAGGAAATGGTGCTATTTATTACAGCAACTGGATCCTGAATGTTGTTCCAGTGTGGAGAAGTTGGAGCAGTTCCTTTTCATTTCAAAAGGGCACAAACATGGATTCCTACTCAGGGGTCTCAAACACAGCCTATGTTTTTACATTAGTACCTTCGGTGGCCCTACTTATTTTACTATAGCAGATAACCTATGTTCCACATACAAGCAATAATAATTTACAACAACAGCAAAATATCAAATGGGTCTCTGGGTGGGTTACATAAAAACTAGTGGATCCTGGAAGATGCTTAACTGTTTTGGAGAAATTAAGAAGAATATGTGTCTGGTGTCACCAGGAAATGGAAATCAGATCGTTTGTCCTACTCTGCGTGATAGCAGCAGTGGGTTGCTAATTACAAACACAGAAGGCAATGCTGTCACAGTGACAGAGCCCCTGCATGGCCTGGGAGCATAATTTTTTAATCAGT
Organism: Hirundo rustica; assembly: GCF_015227805.2. Lineage (NCBI taxonomy): Eukaryota > Metazoa > Chordata > Aves > Passeriformes > Hirundinidae > Hirundo > Hirundo rustica. The sequence goes on along the minus strand of NC_053451.1, from coordinate 76,529,648 downwards.
CCCAAACTTCACAGTAAGTGTAAGGACACAAGAGCTACTTTGTAAATGTAGTGTCTCCCAGTGGATGTGAAGAAAACAAGGAGTGGTATTCGGCAAGCCCTGTAGGTTCCATCACACAGGAGCTCAATCCTGCTCAAACAAGGATGCAGAGATGCCTAGAATTTCTGTGGTATTTTCTGTTTATTATTTTTATTTTGCAATCAGCCTGGCAACTCAGTGATTCATCTTTCACAGTCTTCAGGTTCCCTGAAGCAAAAACTGAGCAGCTTTCTGTCCCAGGCTATGCCAAACCCAAAACGTAGAGAAAATCTGAACAGTTACCGGCAAAGGTCACTGACTGGGGCTAGATGCTCACACCAGTAGGGGTGATGCCAATAAATCTGTTTCTCTTTCTGACTTCAGAGTACCCAATATACTTCCAAAGCACACCTTCAAAGCAAAGGCAGATATTGAAAACTGGTTTTACATGGTCCCCTACTCTTTTTTTTCTCTGCCTTTCCACAGATTTCCCATATCTGCCTCTGCTGCATGCTTTCACAACGGCTTGGGACTCCAGCTCTTGGCATGTCAGAGCTTTTTGGCTCCTAAACATAGTCATGTTGAGCTTAGTTTTCCCTGAGCTGTAGCAATTTGTGAATGTCATAGGTATGAAAAAGTCAGAGTGATACAAAAATGGTTATTTTTAGTAATGTTCCAGGTTAGTTTTCTGACATCAAGTCAATGAAAAGTGTAAATTGAGAATTTATGGTCAACTTGTTAGTTCTAACCTTGTCATGTAGCAAACCAGTTAGTTGTGCTTCTCTCTTTCTTATATATTACAAGTACACATATGACCTTGTGTTTTGGTATGTTAAGTACTTAACACAAGAATTTTAAGAGAGAAATACTGTATTGTATTAATTCACCTGACACGGGACACATTTCATTTTCAGACTTTCTTCATTTTTATTTTGATATATGACTTTAAAATAATGTATGCCTCATACAAGAATCTGAAATCTGTACCTAATGGGTTTCAGGAAAAATTGTGGTGTCTTCCTAAATCTGTTTCAGCAGCTGTCCACACAGCAGGAGGAACAAGCTTCCGCAATCCAGTAACTGCTAATCACCACTGATGCACAGCCCTATCCTATGGCACTGCCACCACATTCCAAAGCAATGCAGGAATGGCAGTGGACAGGACTCAAAAGGGAGTTATCTCTGCCTTTGGGGGACCATTGAGGGTCCACTGAGTCCTCACTGGAGACATACCTTTTACTGAAATTCAGGAATTTTACCTAGTATGGGTAACAAGGTTTGCCTTTGGATTTCCACTTGATATTCTATGGATGCATCATCTGACTCCCACATGACTTTATAGCTCTTTCTAACATAAAGGTATTTTTTTCACTCCAATAAACATTCTACCAGGGTTTCATGTTTAATACTTTACATTTAATATGCTCACTAGCAGCCACGTTCTTTGGTAGAAAGCCTTCATTTGTAATGCAGAATGACACCATCAGCATGTAAAAGTCCATCCTGCACTGTCTTTCTCTTTTAACAGACCCAACATGGAGCAGTCAAGAGTTATTTTGCAACTGACATTGACATAACTTTGCCACAAGCAACTGAAGCAATTACAAGACCTGGGATGGGTGCAGCTGAAACACCTTGATAAGAAAGCAATGAAAAATGACACATCACACAAACAGAATGGTTTCATCAGTGCAACACTAAATCAACATGTATGTTTCTGGCACTCCCCATTCTTTTGATAATGGAATAATCAAAAATAGAGGAGGACTGATATCCCCAATTTTTTCTGACAGACTGGAAATGAACTAAAATAAAACATGCCTGTGCACTGTCATTTGATTGTATTTTAGCGAAGACAGTTTCGATTTAGTGCTCCATAAAAAACTTCATATTTTATTTTGGCTTGCCTGTGGCTGGTATAAGATAATCTGTTTGTTGAATTTTTCCTTCATTCTCTAAAAAAAAAAAAAAATCAGTGTTTACCATGACCATCAAAATCAGGCAGGACATCACAACAGCAACAGAAGAACAAGAACAAATGAAATTTGGAAAACAGGTTACCTGATGTTCTGTCCCTTGTGCAGAGAGTATACCTGAAGAGTGACATGAGTTAATGGGAAGCACAACACTCTGACACCTGGGCAGAAAAGGCATCTCTACATCACAGAATGAGCTGTTTCTCCCTTCCTATTAAAAGAATGAAATCTATCCACAAGGAGGCATCTTTCTGGGCTACTTAAGTTTACAGAATAATTTGGTATTTGTTAATTTCTCTTTCCAAAGTTAACAAGTATCATCAGATGAGTAAGCTGATTTCTCAGAAAACATTCAGCATTCTTAATAGTTCACTGTATTTTTCCCTTTTCACTTACGGTATCAATAAAGTCCCTTTGATAGTATATCCAGCTGAAATGTCTTCTCATCCTTCAAATGTTACCACATATGACAATTACAGGAGCTTTTGTGAAGCAGTAAGGTGTTTTATTTTAACACAAAAAGCAAGCTTTACTTTTAATATTTCCATCTGCTACCAAGCAAAGGGATCTTCCTATTTATGCATTTCTATTACTGTAACATTATGCAGTGAAATATCAGCTACAATAAATAATGAAAACTCTTTTTAGAGGTTTCCAAAGGTGTGATTAGCAGAAGAAATGCACAGTGGCACTGGCAAAGTCAGCCTTTCAAGATGCAAGGATAGAGCCTGATAAATGGAAGCAAAACTAAATAAGTGTATAGAATCTATTTACTGAAGATAAGCATTTAAAAGGAGAGTGCAAGAGAGGGGCAAAGTGTATTAAGTGCTTTCAGTAAAAAAAGTGAAAATTTGGTCTAGTGTATAAATTATAAGTTTTCAGGAAAGAATTCAGCAAAATATTCTGACACTATACATTTCTTCATAACAACATATTTACATTTTTTTCTTTCAAAATAAAATGTTCATGTTTTATAGGCATTTCAGTAGGAAAGTGCATAGGAAACACTGCACATATTTTGATTATTATCTATAATAAGGTATTTTCCCACTTACTGAAAGTTTCTGCTATTAAAATAAGAAAATAAGAAAACCTTCAGCCTTCTCATAAGGAGAGTAATACTTCAAATTCAAGAATGTAAGGCAAGGAAAGAGCTATGAACAAAGTTTGATAAAACTTTTTAAAGGCTAATATCTTCCTTATCTGTCCCATAACTACTCAACTTACTGAAAACACTGATTGTCATAGGAAACATTAGCACCACTGTCAGCTCTGACTACAACAAATTCAGCCAGAAACCATATAATTTCTAGTACTCACTTTATTTATTTGTAACCCTTTTTATATTTATCTCTGTATTCAGAGCAGCTATTGATTTCTGCTGAGGATTCACTCAGCTGACATGCCCCCTGCTTGGGCACTAAGCAATATAAATATTAGATCTTAAGACTGGACAAGACACAATCTCCATTTTATGTAAACATTTCATGTTTATTACATGATCCAGTTACAGCCAAAGACTTTTTTCCTTTTGAAAATGCTCTTACCTCATTGCGCCAAATTGGTGCAATAGGATTTATGAGAAAGAATGTTAAAACAGGGGTGTTGAGAGAATACATCAGAAATTAAAATTGTTTTAGCTATCATTTATTCCCAAGGCTTTTTTAATCATCATTATGATCATTCTCTTTTATGCTTTTGATAACACATCATAGTTTTAGTTCAACCCCCTGAGATTTACACTCACCAGAAAGACAGCTTGTTTGTATAATCAGTGTTAATTTTTCCAGTATGACAAGCAATGTCTAAAATTGCCATTTATGCTTTTTGACAACAACAACCACAAAACAAACAAACAAACAAAAAAAAAACCCCAAAACCTCGTGACAGTCACTGATATAAGATGTTGAGATATTTGAATTCAAGTGCACAAAATCTCTGCTGGACTGCATATAGAACGTTTTCCTTCACAGAAAATGATCACAGGAAGTTATGTTAACTACACTCAGCAAAAGAAAAGCAAAGCAGCTTACAGTGAGATGTAAGTAGATAAACTTGGAAAGAGCACAGTAAAGGAAAAAGAAAGAAGAAAGAAGAAAGCCTCTGTCCTATGACGGAGGAGCACAAGAAACTCTCTAATATAAACAATTGCCTTAAGGGGTAGTCCATGCCCCATTCTGGATAATTTATAACCCTAAATTCTCTAAGTCTGATCATTTTGCTCATGGCACAATTTTGAAGGTTGCCTTACGCAGGTTTGTAGATGAAAGTGATTATACATATGAAAACTAGTGTGGAGCTGACTCCTACTCATTTGAATGGTCTTAAGGCACCTAAATTAAGCATTAAGCATGCTATTTCCAGGGAATAGGGACATGTATGCTACTCACTTAAAACTAGTAACCTAAACTCTCCTCATACTCTCTGCAGACAGATTGAACTAAAAAGAAAATTATTTTACTCTAAAATAAGGGGTAAAATAGGGAAAAGCTTTTAGACACACCTGCCTTAAGTTTAATTCTTTACCCGAATACCTCCCATAAGTTTGGAGTAACACCTCCAAATCAGATAATCCTGCATATTGGAAAAAAATTATCAATACACTCATAAACACTATGAGGTCATCTGGAAAGAGCCTTCCTCAATTTCTTCTGATAAAAACATGCTGCTCTTCATAAAGACCACCTCATCCCTGAATCAAGTACTTCAACCCTGTGAAGGTATGTGTGAGAATATGGAAAAAAGGAAATGGCCTAGTCCTAGGTTACCTTAGCATAGAAATCTTTGTTAACAGAGAAGTCATCCTTTAGTCCGGATAGCAGGTGAATAGAAAAATCACATGGTCCTTTACCACATTTTTATAACAATTCCCCTAATTTTCCTACCTTTAATTGCTTTTTAATATTATTATTAATATTATTATTATTGCAGGCACCCAGATTCACTCAAACTGACCCACCTGAATTGTTTGAAAGCAACATCACTTTGACACAATGGAGTAATGATATTTTGCTTTGAAAACTTCTTAATACAATTTGAAGAAAACCTAACATACATTTTAAGAAAATGTTAACAGTATTTATAATTTTTATAAGCACTTTGGCAAACACACAGCAGGCATGTTACCATTATAGAGTTAATTAGCTATTTTGATGCCTCCACTGATTATTCATTATCACATTATTTCCAGAGAAACTCAGATCCTTATAATATCTGCTAAGAGAGAATCTATTTTGGTGATTTAGGATGGGATTTCTGACCTAAGATATGTGCAATGTAATTTATATCTGTGCTAGTCACTGTAGGATTCTTGTATGTTTTATGGGGAGAAACAGGCAGTGTAATCCTATAGGCAGATTTAGAAGACTATTTTAGGACGCAGTGAATCACACTCGAGAAGTTCTGTTGCTCTCCACAGATTATAAGAGGAAGTAAGCATGATTAACTCAGATGCAGATATCTATACTTTAGATATCTCTGTTCAATTACATGAACTCACCCACAAGTGGTGCACATACATTTACACAACTGGGTGTTTTTCCAGAGCTGCATAAATCAGGCCAAAACATTTCATCTCTAAATGAACAGAGAAATCCTGTTTATTTTTCTTACAGCAGTATTTCATCATGCATTGATATTCTAATCTATGACAAACATATTTGTGAACACTCAGTTCATCCCATTTCCTTTAGCATATCTGTATTTTTAAACGGAGCATGTTACAGAAACATACAAAACATCCTTAAAGGAGACAGATTAAAAGAAGCTGCTGCAGCACCAGCTAGAATAAACAAAAACAAACAAACAAAGAAACAAACAAAAAGTGAACACCTGCAGTCCCAAAAGCATTCTAAATTCTTTAGTGCGGCCCTAGTTAACTTTGTTGTCTAGAAAGAGTTTTGATGAGTTTGGATTCAGTTCTATACCAGCACAACTGTATTGCTTCCAGTTGTGGAACAAGTTCAGTCAGTTCTACATTCAAGTTCCCTGCTCCATAATGAATTGTATGGCAGAAGAAAGCTTAGTGACAAGCACAGCAAAACATCCCACTGCACCAAAACCTAGCAAGTTACAAATATTTCAGATGATACAGTCTGTGTTCATCAAATCTTTCTACACTCCTAAACTAAAAACTAGCACATTTGAGATCCCTATTTTTATTCCAATATTTATTTAATCTTGGAAAACACAGTATGCACTTTCAGCTGTAAGTTCTTCAGCTGGAAAATTCATGTTGCTGTTAGTCAAGATCTCTCTGAAGAAAGTTAACCAAAAGGGAGAGAAATTTATGAAGCCGTCAATTGTTAAAACCTTAGTATAGCTCTAGAAGGCTTAGCTGTGGATAGATGGAGGATACAGTGTCAGATAGGATGATGCCTGAGAAGAGGGAAAGGGAATGGTTTGAGTAGCAGGAAAGTTAAGTAGCTACTCTGATCTGCTCTTCACTTCATTATGAAGATAGGCATGCACTCCACGTTTACAGGGGCACAGGATGCATAAGCCAGACATCACTCTGCTAAGTCTGACCTATCTCTTATTCTGATGCCATTTCCCATTTGTCTCCCTACACACAGTCAGCAGCGGCGGCTGCCTTTTTGGAAAGGGTATTTCTGTAAATTTGTGTCTCATTGTTCCCATGCACTTTGTGGGATTTAGCAGTTTTGTATCTAGCAATTATTTGCTGCTTTTTATTTGTCTGTTGCTGTTTTGCATGTTAGGAAATGAATACTTTTTCACTTATGTCTACTTGTATTCATTCATTATCGGTGAAAAGGGATTGGCTGAAACCAAGGGGAGATAACTCCTTTTAGAGTGTCCACCTCTTTAAATTGTCTTAAACCAACACAGAAAATTACTTACACTCTTTTATCAAAACTCAAAAGCATGGGAGGAAAGAAACTATGACATTTCCCTCAGTAAATGCAAAACTAAACTTTGTAAACAGTAATAAAATTAAAGATATTGAGAACTTTTAAAAGGAATAACTTCAGTTCAATCTTCTGATACAGGCATATGGTATTTGTCTTTTTAGAGAGTATTTTCATGATTTTCAGTAGATCTGTATCTAACTTGCATCTGTTCCATTGTATTTTGAGGAGACCTCAGAAGTTTTCTCTATATTATACAAGACCAAATTTAATTTGAAGAGAGAAATCCATATAAGCAGATTTAGAGAGGTCTGTGCTCTTCAAACTTAATGTTAAGTCTATGTATCTGAGAAATTAGGAAGACTATTTTCTCAGAATAAATAACATAAAGCAATTTTGCCTGGTAGAAATGAATTGAAATTCATAAACTCATGCTTCTATATTTTATTAAACAGATTTTTCATTATTGTTTTTACATGAAAAGTATTTTACATATTTTTAACTGTTATTGCAGTAAAAAAAAAAAAAAAAACAAACCAAAACCAAAACAAAAAACCCAACCCACACCCAGAATCTACCTCCTACTGTAGTATTTAGCCTTAAAATGCTCACAGAAAGATTGTATAATTAAAGCCTGCATGAACTTAATTATAAGACTCTTTAAATATTTCAATTACCTATACTATATTCTCTGATCTCTTGAAAACTTTATTAAATATATTCAGACATTTCATGATTTAGTCTCTTTTCCTACACTTCTGGCATACACAGTGTCTTGACAGTCCCTTCACCCACAGTGACTTTGTACACCATCTCAAGACAAAAGGAAACCCAGAAATATTTCAGAAGACCCTATTTTGGAAAAAAAGATTCATAGAGTGTTAAAATTGCATGTTTTACATATATAAGAAAAATCTTTATCTGCAGAAAGGCCATGGAAAACCTCGTCTCTATTTTTACCTCTGAGAACTCTTAGCTTAGAAAAGTGATTTGTCCCATTCTCCCTCTCTGTGATCATGATCACTGCGTTTGTATTCTCAGTAGCTAATGCATTATGATTGGTGGTCCAATTTCAAATTCCCTTTGACTTCTTTTTCTTATTGAAATTTCCCACAGTGCATCATGATTGAAATATTTCTTTATCTGCATTAGGTTTTCAAATGAAAGCCATGCAGATGAAAGCAGATTTAAAGTAAAAGTGATTTGCCTAAGCATATTTTTGGGGTTTTTTTAAGAAATTTGATGGTGAAGAAGAAAAAATTCATTGCGCAAAAAACTCCACTTGGTATGAAGCCAATTCTTTCAAGAATCATAATTTTTTTTCTATAGTTTGGGTTGGAAAACAAATTATTAGATCAGTGGTGTGTTGTTTTCTGTTAGAAACAGAGAAAAAATTAAAAGGTATAGATTATACCTCCTGAAATTTTGTCCAGAATGTAGGTCCCTGTGTAGTTTTGTCATGTATGTTACCCATTTCTTGCAATTGGCTTGGAAGCATTTCTAGGGATCCTTTCTCCCACAGTCAAGTAGACGAGTCACTCACTTCATTATAAAGGCAGGCTTCCAATGCCTTTTGAGAAACCCTGCCATACCCTGAACAGTCACATGAGACTATGGTTCAAGATCTGTAAAAACACCCTGGACAAATATCTGGTGTGAGAGCAGGTATCAAAGAACAGATCGTGCGATATTTGATCTTGTGGTTAGGTGACTGAACTATTTTTGGATTTTGATTAACTGTGACATAATTTAAATTTGACTTAAGTCAAAAGTGTGCATTTACCTTTAGACACCTCCATTTATCCAAGGTAGTGATGCATTACAAGACTGCAGAAGCTGTCACTTAGGTTTTTAGAAGGGGCTGCATTGTCACAGAGGTGACACACAGATGGCTTCCACTAGAGCATCAGAGCTCTATCAGTATATTTATCCCCTAAAAAATAGGGGTTTTTCTTGCATTATGTATATATCATTATATCTCTCAGAATGTATAACAAAGCTGACTGCAGTTTTCCTGTTTATCAAGATGGATTTTGAATGATCTTGGAATAAAAGCCACAAATCCCAAAATTTTGTCATCTACAACATGCTCTTATATGAGTTTTGAAGTAAGATGAAGTCTTATATTTATAATTTATTTTTATCTTTAGTTTCAATAAAAGTCAGGACTTTAATTTGTAGACATGGAAATTAATTTCTAAGACGTGGAATTTCTGCTGGGTTTACAAGCAATCTGATATTGGGATATCAAACGTCTGATACCTGGCTTCACTCATAATTGACATGAAGCACTTATGTTAAACAGTATATTCTTCATACATATTTAAATTTAGTCTCATGAAAGCAGGGTGGGCTATGATTTCATATGAACAACAAATGATAGCATTCAAGAATAAAATGAAGTTGATATCCACAAAATAGAATTTGATTTGTATTATCAAAGCACATAATGACAACGTTTATACTCCTATAATTTTTCTATCTACAGTGTAACTGGATATAGCTGGAAAGGTCAAATATCTAGTCATTTGCTGTTCGTAACAAGAATGATGTAGTAGCTGCGAGGTCCCATCAAACTAAATGCCCATGACATTTTCATTTGAGTCCTGGCAATATAAAGACAAACACTGATTAAATTAAAAGCCTACTGTTATTTAGAGCACATGCTTTTAATCTGAATAAAGAGGTCATACAGGCTGTCCCAAAATATACTTAGTGATATATTAATCACATATACATCATCATCTCCTTATCATAGTCAACATCTGTCTCTTGTACTTCCCCCTCTGTAATCTGAAAATCAGCACACCTGAATTTCCCTCTGAAAAAAGGCACCACCTCTCACAAACCACCAAGAGCTGCAGCATGCTCCCTGTATATTAAGCACGCAATGTCTTCTGAAAGGACACAGTTCTGTAGGGATGGTATTATGTAACCAGATTAAGGGACCTTACCTTGTACCTTTTAATGGAAATGAGTCCTACAGTGCCTATTTTAAGTACTTATTTGCTGTTTAAGGGAACTTACTGTTAAGTCACAGATTATTGAAAATCTATTATCAGAAAACAGAATTCAACTTTCACTTTTCAAAAGACATTCAAAACTCAATCTAATCCTGATTTTCATACGACAGCTACTTTTCCCGTAGCTGTAAAATATTTTACATTCAAACTTACCTCTGTGATCTAATTATACCTCCTTCTGTATAATGTTGGTGCCCTATGATGTTCATGAGTTATGGCAGAGCCCCACAGACACTCATTTATGGACTGATGGAAAAGTCTTTCACCACAATAGATCATGTTTGTGTTATTTTTCATAGTTAGAGAAAAAGTCTGAGCTGCTGCATGACACCGTCTCACATTTCAGCTGGTTTAATTAGCAAAAACATCCCAAAGGAATGAAATTATACCCAAAAGGGAATGTCTTATTTCAGTCAAAAATATTCAAGTATCTGAAATATCCAAAGCAGAAATGGTTTTTGTAATACTATTAAAAATTCCTCCCATTTTAAATTCTTTTCAGAAACAAATCTTTAAACTTAGACTCTGTGCGCATTTCCTACATTGGCTGAAAGCAAAACAGCAAGAAATATTTTAAGACTTTAATAATTTCCAGACCCCTTACAGTATCAATTAGCATATTAATGCAATGGTTCATTGGTCTTATTCAAGAAGTTAGACTTCTAAATGACTATATCAAAAGCTTCTATTAAATGACTATGGGAAGACTGGTATTAATTGCAAAGGAACAAGGACCAGAGTGGAAAAATGCAAACCCTGCATTTGATTAATTGTTCAGTCAAATGATTTCAAAAGTCGCTTGTCTTTCTGTAATTAGTCTAGCAATTAAAAATTGATCTATATACTGAAAATTATATTTGACTTCATAATTATGTTTTAATCTGCTAGTATCCTATTCAGAAAGATAATTTAATTACTTTCTACATATACTCATTATTATGTGTGTCTAAAAACATTCAGTATGCTTTCACTGAGTTCTCTCAAGAAAAAAAACAAACAAGTAAACAGTTGTACTTGTTTGTATTTGGTGGGCAGTAGGTTTTCCTGTTACATGAACTCAGTGCTGGAAAATAGTACGGGTGGAAATAAGAGAGAACTGCTGGGTTTCTTGATTTACTGGCCAGCACAAATTGGCTACAGTACCATAAAAGAAATACGGTGTTCTTAAACCCTTGAGTTTTGGAAATCCCCATGAAACTCTTTGGAGGAAGATTCTGAAACTTGGCTGTATTTGGTTACACAAAATGCTCTACATGTCACCACTACCCCAAAGGCATGAAGAGTGCTGGCCAGTTTTCTGAGTGCACAGCTCTGATTTCCCATAAAAGCTTTACATTGGCCACATCTAGCAGGCCTTACTGTCATCCAGGGCTACAAAGCTGTGCATAAGAGATGCTCTAAACCCTGCAGATTAATCAGCTGCACCGTAACCTTTTTGTGCTGGGTTACAGAGGAGAAATCAGGAACAGTGATGCTACCTGGAAGAAAATTTCCAAGAGTATGTGCTGTTCCAAGTACAGTACATGGCACTTGCTATGATGCGTACATTAGCAACACAAAAGACTAAAGGGCAATGTCAATGTTTAAAGTTTAAAAGTTAATTTCCTGTAGCAAAGGAAGAGATGTAGCAGAGGAAGGGCTTTTCCTTTACATTGGTGTAGCAGCAGGTTTTGAAGCTTGCGCTGCTACTGAAGATGTAGAAGGGCCTTTTGCAGGCAGAGCTACATAACAAGATTTCTTCCAAATGGAAACACCTGGTTCTGCCCTGACCTTTTATTACAATAGTTTTCGCATTGATGATTGAGAAACCTTTACAAGACAAAGAAGGGTGCTCATACAGGTCTCCAATCTCAACAGAAGTGAACACAGACTTCTAGCTGCAGAAAATGGTGCTTTGCTTTTTAATAAGAGATGGGAAAGGCTTAGTAGGTTACCAAATCTAGCCAGTTTTCTAATGTGATGAAGTATACTCTAGATTCTATAAAGAGAGTCCTTAAGACATCACAACCTAAGGTGTGCACGTAAGATGCAAATGCATCCAAGTACTGGAGGTAGAGATTTGCACCGTCAAGTGATGTGACTGGCAAAGAGACTACCTAGGAAGAAGAGGAGGTTCTGGGAAAGCCTGAATAGATGAGCCAGCTGCAGCTGCTGATATAAACGTTAGGGTCCCTCTGAGGCCAGGTGTAAGGGCATAAATAAAGGGTCAAGGAAGTCATGTTATCAGACACCAGATTGTCTTGTTGCTATTAGTCTACTTTCTGATTCCATTTTGGACTATTCAAAGCAGGTTTTCACAAGAAGGGAATGGGAGTTAGTGAAGTCATAGGCAGTATAGCTGTGAGGCAGTCCATGCCACTTGTTCCCAGAGACAAGAAGTGCTTCTCTTTGATTCAGCCATCTTGGTCTTTCAGTAAGGCCCTACCTTGCTCTACCCCAGGCCAGGGCGGCACAGGATGGCCCCATCCCCATCATTTCTCACCAGTCCAGTGGTCGTCAAGCTCAGGCTCTGATGCTGTTCTGTCCATAAACCTGATAAAGAAGGGCCTCAGTGTGAATTTGATAGAATTTGACTAAATTCTATTCTCTTTGAAGCAGTTGACCAACTGCTCATGAGGTTGCCATTACACAGTTTTAAGAAGATACCAGTTCACGATTCCTTAGGTTTCTAAACAGCTTGTGAGGGACCACATGGTTCACTGCTGGAAATCAATGAACAAAGATCCTGAAATTGCTCTTCCTCCTCTCCTCCACTAGCAGCAATGAAGTTCAGAGTTTTTCACACATTCATTCCCTGCAATAAGAAAAGTATCAGCTCTGTCTTCATGTCTCTCCTAAGGATTTTTTGTCTAAATGACCAGTCTACTTTTAAGTCAAAACCAGCCACAATTTCTGGCCAGCACAATCTATCCTAAAGGTTTCTGTTGTTAGGAGTGGAGAACCTTTATGCTAGGGATAAAGTTGCATTATATGGATGAAATAATAAAAGATAAATATAAAAGTATATTGCCTCTATGACAGCTTAGTTTACCATACAAGTTCAGCTCCTTGGAAGCCTGTGACCATAATAAAAATAACAGCTGGCAGATAAATAAACCAGAAAAATAGTTACGTGAAGAGTAACTCATTAAAAGAAATCTATGCCAGGAACTAATTAACATGAAAAGTTTGTGACACTGCTAAACAGCAGTAGTTTCCAATATCTCTATGAAGTTACCATATCTTTCAATTGTTAGGATTTTCTAAGTTATTTTGGTAAGAAAATTCAAAGACGCAAATTAAATTTCCTTTTTTTTCCTTCTTTTTACTTCCCAAGTGCTTTCCCATCCCCCCCACCCCCCAAACCCATGAATAAACTTAGGTTCATTTCTTCAGATGCTACTTACAGAAATGGAGTCTTAGGGGAGCTAGCCAATGTTCTATTGGTAGCTCATCCTACTCTTTATTGGGTATTGGATCAGATCCTTAAAGAATAGAGACCATCCAATACTGTTGCCAGAACTAACCATTTTAAAGTACCACATTAAAAAAAGAATGCAGGATTACATGTTCAAAAGAAACATATGCCAGATATATACATACCTGATTAGTTAGCAGCAACTTATTCTCTATTTTCAATTGTCTGTTAATGTTAACCTGCATAAAATTTTAAATGTATGTTTCAAGTCCCTATTTGTGTTAATCTACTTCAGAAACTGCTCAGGAAAACACCATATCATAGTCAAATATGTTGAAACAAGAAGTGATTTGTTCAAATATGTTAATCATCCGCAGACTCTTGTCATGTTCCCACTATCTGTACGCAATTTGCTTGATGTAGAATTTCAGCAACAAACGTTGGTTTCAAAGGAGATTGGCATTCGGTGTTTTAAAGTAGCTATAACACAGAAACATCTGTACCAATCTATTTCAAGAGGAACACTAATTTTATCTCCCTTACATCCTGCAGGAATAACTGGCTACAACTCAGTGTACTTGCTAGACAAATACAACTCCGTTGGCTGAAAGTCTGAGTTCTCTGCTATGTTTGGTTGCCTACTATTTCAGGAATATAGTATAAAACAACAGCAAAGACAGAAGCAAGACATCTGTAAATGGTACTGGCTGTCACCAATCTTGACAGCTTCCACTGACCTATAACATTAATATATCAGCTTTTCACTTTTTAAGACCTGAAGTGTAAAGAGCAGTTTCCGCACTCCCTTTTACAAAATGATAAGTTCTAGTCAACCCACAGGGGAAAAAATGACAGTTACCCAAACTGAAGGTCAGTGCTTAACTCCGTAGCGCTGCATGCACACAATTCAGCAACTGAGTATCTGTTTCTGTTTTCTCATCACTATAGCCAAAGCACATAAATAAAAAACTTGGTGCATATATTTGATTCTGTTCTGTCAACTACACTTTTGACTTACTGAGGCATTGCATTGATTAACACACAACTGCGCTGTGTCAAAGCTAGCATTCTCCATTGAACTGATTCGACTGCATCTAATCTGCACCCACCTGTGAGATCTTCAGATTTTCTTCTTCTTGCCAGACATACAATGAACTATGGGGATCAGACCAAGTGGGAGATCACTTTCTACTAACAATATTAATAACAGACAGACTTGAGCCAGATGAAACTATCTGAACCTTCAAAACACAAGTGGATTTCAGAGGTACTTCTGGGATACCACGCGTAGCCACAAGAGACGTGCCTTATTCTTATTTTCCTGACACCAGAAAGATTCCAGCTACTGACTACTGTATATAGGGCATGTGGTGTAGTGGGGTTAACAGAAAATATGTAGGGTTTTTCCTAACTTATTTCACAAGGCCTGTTATCACCCAATATCAGCATCAACACACATCATGACGTCAGTCTGCTGCTGCTGTCCTTGGTCAGCAGGAAAAAAAATATAAGCTCACAGTTGCATTTAATTAAAGAGAACACAGAAATAAATGTAAAAAAAAAAAAATCTGGATACAGGTGTGTGCATGTTGCACTAAGGGCAAAAGGGCATAAACTGGAAAAAAGGACTGCTTTAAGTCACTAGATTTTTAAATCTGAGGTCAGTTAGCACAAAAATTTGCAAAAACTGTGTGGTTCCCCTCCGTGTAAGTTTCACTTAGCATCATATTTTCAGTACACCTACCCACTGACTTTAGTTTCAGCGGGAAAAATGTTGCACAAAAAAAATGTAATTTCTCATGAAGAACAGTTTAATGTGTCAAAGACCTCTGGCCAAAGCTATCCTTCATTTCATGTTGTCTGGGCATAAGTATGTCCCCATTTTCCACTAGGTGATATATTTTCAAGGAAAACTGCATGATACTATGTAAATTTACTGCATCTGCTTTGATATGTGTTCAAGGTCATGTTGGTTCTTTCTTACTCAAGGGACTAGTGCTACAAAAGGGCTGAGTACAGGAAGAAAGAGATGCAATCAAAAGGGCAAGTTAAAATAGAAGAAAAAAATGTAAGAATGATTTTAAAATGATGAGTTCTCATCTTCAATTAAAAAAAAGAACTAAAAACCTTTCTAGATGTCAGAATATGAAATTTTAAGATCTTAAATAACACAAATTAACATGAACTGTGGACTCTTCATTAGTCTTTAGCACCGTTTGATTGAACAAGGACTTTCAGTTCTGTACTTTCCTTCTGACTGTACATTGCCTATATGTATAAGCCTATACAAACATCACAGGAGTGTGAGCATTCTCTTCGGTGAAACAGCACATAAACTCAGAATATGAATTTTATTTTTTATAGAATAAACAGCAAATCTATTTGCCATCAGTATTTACTACTACTCAGAACTGAGTGAAAACTGAGGTTGTAAACTATGCCAAACGTTTCCCAGTGACCATCTTTTGAAGAACTGGGATGATGAAGCAAAGCCCTATGACTCGGGCAAGGGGAAGGAAGGGTTTTCTACATTGTCAAAACATTCAAATTTCCTGTAAAGAGAGTGTAGAGTGTTGTTACATTTTCACAGAAGAAAACAGGAACAAGAAAAGGCAAGTTCAGCAGCAAAAAAGGAGTCAATGATTCTGAATTTATTAAAAGTTGGTGGCAAGATGCAATTTCCAACATCAATGCTTCTACCTGTTGTTATTCTGCCATGGAAAGCAATATTTCACTGTATTTCTGTCAGTTAACATCTAAATCTGCTGATATTGACATCGTAATCATACTTGCCCTTATGCATTACAGAACAGAACAGTACCAGAGATTGTGATTCCAATGACTGCTGCAGATCAGCTGTTGCCCGGGTAAAGAGTGCACATCACTAACTGGCAGAATCATTCTGAAGGGCTTCAGAAACACAGTACACAGCTCAGACCTACAATCAGTCATGTCTGCCTTCTTCTCTTATTTTTTCATTCTTCTCTAAACATCAAAAATCTTACAAAACAGAGGGTGGGAGCTAAAATGTCACATGCCTTTTGAGGTAACTTTAGAGCAACTTACTCTTGCCCTCATCAACCTGTTAAAAATAGTATTTGCTTTTTTATTTTGATTTATCTATTTTGTTTGATTGGGTTTTGTTTGTATTGCTTTTTTTCTTATTTGGAATGAAGATGATAAGGGTATATATTTTAAAAAAATGTATATTATCACCATATAAACAGAGATATTGATTTCACTGTAAATTTCTCTTGTTTCCCCCAAAGGCATGGAAGAAATCAAAGGATACTGTCATCTTTCAGCTGATGATTTAAAAACTCCTGCTAATGGATAGTGCAGCTAAATTATATTTTCTCTCCCTCTTCCTCTTTGTCTAAATACTATTAACAGGGGCTTGATTTCTTCTGTAGGGAGAAAAAGGGCCACTCTATGAATGCATTGATTTTTATCATCTGATTTGTTTTCTTCTTGTAAAGCTATGGTTTTGGCAATGACAAAAACATTCCTAGCAGAAGAGCACAGTTAGGGAGCATTGCTATTCATTGGTAAAAACAAAGTTGATTATCACAAGAACTTAGATGTGTTTGCTACACATAAACATAGATTCTACAACACTTATCTTCCATATATTTATTTACACTACTGTTGCTTTTTCGACATTATGTGGAACTAAATTGTATGAACATGAAATACAGTATTACAGCATAGGACTTCTCAGAGAACACAGTATTTTATCTTCTTTTGTTTTGGAGATAAACACCCATTTCACTGAGGGAATTACACTGATCTGAAATCAATACAACAAAGGAGCATTATATTTAATATCCTAAGGTGCTAAAATCTTTTCAACTCTTAAGCTCTCTCAGACTCTGATCTGACTACAGGAAAAATGCAAACTAAAGCTTCATTTTTTATTAGTCTGCGCTTCATTTATGCTGCTGCACAAATACAGTAGCATAAATGCTGTCTTGCTACCAAAAGGGAACTCACAAATCATATATAAAACTGGACAGTTAATTGCTGCTTTTCACAGCTGAGAAAAATGTACATTAGTTAATGGTATGGGAAATTTGCTATATCAGTTGCTCCCTGCAATTTTTATCACACCTCCGTTGATTATAGCATAAAGATGGTATTTCAAAAAGTCATGAGAGGCATCTAGCAGACTGCTTTAAAATTATTCAAATGTCAAATTTCTGATTTACTTTAGTGCAGATGCTAGTTTTAAAAGTTGGTAGGAGAGGGAGTTTTTACATGTTCATACATTAACAAGCAATACTTTCTACTTCTATTAGCGACGTATCGTACTATATAGCATCTTGAGAACACTACACTGCTGCTTTCAGTGTTCCAAGTATTCCCAATTCAGTACTGACAAGACAACATTGTCTTGTCAAGACAAGAAGCTCAGCAAAAGCTGTTAGTTTACAGATATTTGGTAGGTACCCTTGCATATTCTGAATCCAGCTAGCAAATGTTTCCAAGGGAGCCAATTGCACCCATGGGAAAAGAATTGGGGTTACACCACCACTGACCCCATTCATCACTTACTGACAGTGGCCTAGATAAAGTTTGCAGATTTTCCTGTAAATGCTGCTTTGGGAAGTATAAATGCACCAGGTGTGGCGACTCAGTTTCAGACTAACCCATTGTTTCAGGCCAACAAGGAAGGTATACAGCTCTCACCAGTTGCACACAGCCCATATGAACATATAAAAAATCTGAAAAATACATCTTCATATGCGATGATGATTACTTTGTTTTGGATCTTAAGCACGTGATTATATGCCTTCATTATAAATGTTACCTGCATCATATCCTGGATCTGTGCCCTCAAATCTTTGAACTGTTTAATTAGAACACTTTAGATGCTCTGATTTTCTGAGGTACTAACACTATTTAACTACTTGGATATACCAATAGCTACAACATAAAGATTTAGTAATGACATATTTACAAATGAAAATAGGAATAAAATATGTGTCTTTGCTCCGTTTCCCAACTACAATGCTGACTGAAGAAAAAGAATTTTCTCTTTTCTCTTACCTCCTTATTAACCCAGAAACTGTTAATCCAGAGTTTCTTATATAAAGGAAGTGGAGTCCTTCCCACACTGAGGGATTCTAATAGCAATTATATTTGAATTCTTAAGCTAATGCCCATCACAATGTTATCTAAGTATTCTCCAAAGATTCAAAGTGACGTATGACAAGAAGTATAACTTCCACTTTTCTGACTCAGTATATTCTTTGCTGATAAAGTATTTTTAACCTGCTTTCTATTTCCTTGTGTCTTTTTACTTCTATTTTTTGTGCATTTATATTTAGCATGTCTTAAAGGAATAAAAATAGAAGAGAACACTACCCGTTTTACAAGGATATTTTTGTACATAAATGTTCTCCATGCACAACTAAAAGCACTTAAACCATAGGGAAAAAAAAAAAAAAAGTGACTTCACAGGATGTGAAGGCAGCATGCCAAACAGAATGTATTCAGTTAGAGGTGAGACCCTGCATGTGTTACAATTTTAGCCTATTTAGCCACTTGGTGCTAAAGGTATATAGGCAGATAGAAACTTTTTGCTTCTGAAGAATTGCGAATACAGGGTTTAGTGTATGAGATGAGTTCAGCCTTCCTCCTTGCATCCTTTCATGTCTCCTTATAGACTACCTTGAAATACTGAATCATAACCGCCACAAATTACATACTTCTCCTCCCTTGCTATCTCCTACGCTCCAGATAGTGGTCCCAGAGTGACAGATAAAGTAAAATACTAGTCATGTTTTAGTCAGGATTGCACCACAGATGAAAATGAAGATGGAAACTGTACTTAGACTGTATAGTTTCCTCTGTGGCAATAGGGAAAAGGGTGAATTTTTATGCAGCATAAACCACATCCCTTCCACCACATAGAGCAAACATTTCTGACACATGAAATGTCAGAGGGACAGGACTGCTTTTCCTGAAACATCCTACTCTATAAATCAGCATAAATGAAGAATATATGAGCCATATTATGAAAATGGTAAAAGAATTACTTTTCCTGATAATTTCCGGCATATAATTAACTGCATTCTAGTCTGAACTAAGCATTCCTCAGAAATTTCAGTATGATGCCAGTAGGTTTGTTCATCTTTGTTTCATTACAGGATTACAAAATGGTGTTGTGATTTTGTTTATGAACTGCTTGATTCTGTTATCTTTTTTTAAAAGTTTTTTTTGTGTTTCTTTGATGTTGGTTTTCAGTTGCTTTCAAGTTAATTTTTATTCATTGAATAAGTGGTAACTGAAAGAAACAAAAGCCATAAAATTATTTTTCTTCTTAAATTTCATTTTTCAAAGTATTTTTTTTTAATAAGCACATAGAAATGCAACACTTTTGCCTACCTACTCACTATTCATGCGACATTTTTCATATGAAACTACTATTTTTATTTTGATTATTCTTAGCCTTTTTAATCAGCCTAATTTCACAATTGTTTGTAACTTTGTCTTTCTGAACTGATAATCATCTCTTTGTATATTAATTTTTTTGTATTGGAGGTTGGACCTTAAGTTTCTGTATTCTTTAAACATTCAGGAATTCATATAGCAATTAAACTCATCATGTGACAGTAAAGACCTTTTCTTGCTCTCATATTTTTCTTTTACAGATGTAAAACCTCTTCTACAATATTGGAAGGCTACTTCTTTAATTATATCTAAAGTTAATGTATGGCTCCATGAAAGGAAAAACAAATCTTGAGAAAAATATATCCAAAAAGAATTTTAGTGAATGTCAAATGTCAACATTATCATCAATGTTGGGAGATAAATCTCTATAATTAAAAACAGTGCCATAAAGTATTCTAATAGTATCTTAAGTAAAGGTGGCATATATGGATATAAATCACTCTTTTGAAAACATCATTCCTATGTGAAATTCAAGTTTCAAAAGAACACATTGGTGGACATTGATTAACAACACAAATTTGGATTAATCTTTTTTAATTATACTTTTCCTGTAACTGACGATAGTCACCCAAAACTGACCGTGTAGGCTTGATATTGAGGGAAGAGATAAAGACTGACACCTCCAGAGCATTTTTACACTATTGGCAGTATTAGGGAATCTGCTTTGGAGCAACAGAAAGGCTTTAACAATATTTAGTGTTTAGTTTTAAGGCCGTAGATTGAAAGAATTTCCTGACATCTCAGATCAAAATGTTTTCTTGATAGTTTCCCACGGACTTACTTGATTAGATGTCTATGGCAATCTAATGCTAAAATGTTTCTTGTATAAAACTTAATCTGCAAAACTGAAGGCACATATATCCCCGCACCACAATTCTATACAAGGAAGTTTGAAAAAACTAACAACTCCTGAAAGCAAGCATTCCATCAGACTCTAACTATCCACAGTCACACTAACCACAATGCGCTGTTGGGTTAAACTGTCCTTCTACTGCTCTTAGCACGTACTACAGAGGAGAGAAAGTAATTTCAATCATTGTGTTTTACACCACTTTTGTTTCTGTACTCCAATTATTTTGTAGTTATATAGAAGACTTCATTCTCTACTATAAGTATTTTGTAGTTACATAGAAGACTTAATTCTTTAGGACTATCATTTGAAGTCTCAGAAGCATAAGGTTCATGGAAATGCATAAATGGGGAAAAATGCAGAGCAATTAATTATGAATTTTATTTCTAATGAGGCTAAATTTGTATCCTGCTCATCTTTTTTCAATAATCATTGAAAATTTCAGTTGGAAAATAGATACGAAGGCATAGAATTAAAAAAAAAATAATAAAAAAAAATTCCTTACCTCTGCTAGAGCTTAAGATGGTATCTGCATGTATTTTATGTATCAATGGAGGAAATACAGTTGTTTAAAACCGTCTACTAATCAGAAAATCTAGATACAGAATGCACAAGTTGAATCCCTTTGTTCCAGTCCTAGTTGCTTTTTATCAGCTCAGGACTGTCAGCAACACACAAGTTGTGTCAGCCAGCAACTAAGATCACAAAAGGGAAAATATGCAAAGTATGCAAAGTACTGCTTACAAGAACTCCCTTCTCACTACAACAGCTATGATTTTCAATAATTTCCAATCTACGCTAATAAGTAGATCCTTTAAAAGTGTTGATGGCAGCAATGGAAACAAACAAAAATTTGTCTAGTTATACTGCTAGGTTGAATTGGGCAATAAGTTCAATGACAAAAAAGTATGCATTATAAAGTAAAAATCAATTCAAAGTCTCAAACCTTTTCAGCAGAGAGAGACATATATTAAAAACTTTCTCTGCTTCCAGCTAGCAATGCCCATAAAAATATCATCATCTTCAAACATCAGAAATAGTAATATTAGACCCTAATCACATCTTCTATGCTTCTCTTGGTGTATAGAACATTACAATATAATTCATATTTGTTATTTTAGCTAGATGATCTTGCTGTTCTTATTTGAATGTTACAAAAAGGAAAGTAGTAATGAATTGCATTTGAACAAGTTGTAGCTACTAACATTGATATTGCAAAGGAGTTGTTTTAGAACTGGAGAAAAATGTCATTTTTGCAAAAAAGTTTCCTCTAAATTACCTAAATACTTGACTTTCATAGCCAGTCATTTTTATAATTTTCAAGCTTTCAATAATTTAATTATTTCAATAATTTAATTTTTTGCTTGCTTTTCTAGATGTGAATCCTACAGTTTACTTATACTTTCTGGCTAAAAGAAGGAATATGACTAATACAAAGAGACTGCAGAGAAAGAATGCAGTATCATTTATTTTTTCACTGCTGAGAAAAATTCTACATCTTCTTCATATTTCCTTTTCAAAAGCAAGGTCATAAGATTATTATCAAAACAGTAAGATAGCTATGAAGCCCATCTTCCAAACTGTCTTCTCTGTCAGGGTGGTCAAAGGTCTTGTAATCTTTGAAATCAGTGTAGTGGCACTAATTTGTAAATCCTTCCATACTTTTGGAGAACGTTCTGGTGTAGAAAACAATATAATGTATGAGACTCTGCTTACTAGCATGCCATTAACTCAAAGGGAGATTGTATCTTTAAAACTAGAAAGCAAATTCAGAATAAATTCAGTCTAATCAAGTTATCTTTGCACCTTCAAAAGTCAATATCGCACCTTCAGCTCACTGTGAAGAAATATTTCACTTTACTATCAGCTCATCTCTCATCATCAACTGACAATTCATGGAAGGAAAGCAATTCCTAGGGGTTGTTTCACTGCTTTTAATCTCTGGATATTGTGGCAGCCTTATCTGTGAATTTTCCTACATTGCCTAGGTCCTCAAAACCTTAAACATGATTTCAGCATAGATTTTGATTGATATTTTAATTTCCTTTATTAAAATATAATATATAAAGGGAAAGGAATCTTTCAAGCGCCCAACCAAAAATGAAATTATACCTCCATTGTCATAGGGAGCTAACTTCCTTTTAATACAATTGTATTTGACATTTCCATTAAAAAATCTTCTAGTGTTATTTTATTATGTCTGTGACAGCTCACTGTAGGTTCTATGGTTACATACTGATTTTAGATTATCACTTTACAGCATGTTTTTTAACATACATATGAGGTTCACTTTAGAAAAAACATTAATTTGTTTTTGCTCTAAAGGGATAATGAAAAGATATTTAAAGAATTCAATTAAACTTTTGCATAATAAGTGTGATGCTTTTAATTTAAAGAAATTTAAAGAACCTCATGCTTAAGGGAAAATTGAAATTAAGCTCTAAAGTGGTATAAAATATTTTGCTAATTTTATTAGCCAGTTAAATGTAGGTTTTTGGACAATGTAAAGGAATACCTCTCAAGAGACACTATGAAACACAGGAAGCCAGGCATAAGTCAAAAAAGAAAGGCACTAGACAGGACAGATAAAATCCCAGAAGCAGCTGAGCTTTGCTTAAATTCTCAAGAATATGATTTCTGTCATGTTCCCATCACAAAACACTTTTAAGCACATACACCAGCACAGAAAACGAAGTCTTAGGCTTCAAAATCATGAGACCTTTATAAGTGTATAACAATACAATTTTTCACTTTAGTAGCAACACATGATTTCAAGTAGTACCTTATAAAGCAACTCTGATAACAATTTAAAGAGTGTTAACAGCAACCTTACAAGGTCAGGAAGGTATCTTAATAGCAGAAATTAGCTTTCATAGAGTATCATTACTACACAAATTATTTATTCAGCTACATGATATATTGTGTCTGGAAGCTTGACCTCTGCATTGCCATCTGGTGATTGCAAATTTTGCGAAAAACACTACACCAGCCTCAGATTTTTGCTTGTTCAGAAGATTATCCTTTCTACATTATTTAACTACCTGTCATTTGACCTTGTCTTGAAAATCATTGTATGCTTCTCATGTCACTGCATTCACTGTTGACAGCTGGTGTTTATCACTAGAAGCTGTGGGGGGAAAATTACTCAGTGTACAGCCTAGCCCACTTACAAAGGCAGATCAAATAAAAAAATAAATAGAAATGAGGAGTCCCTAAATACCAGCAGCTAACACTTTGCCAAAGAGGGGGAATGTACAGTGATTAGATCAGGTTTCAGTGTACAGCTGCTGTCAGCATTCCTACTGCTCAAGAAAACAGCTGAAATGGTACCTGTGGTTTCTAAAGCACTAGCTTTAAAATACGTCAAAATGCAGCATGTTAGTCTGCAGTACAGCTATTTTCTGTGGTAGGCTAAAACCTAAACAAGGCAGTGAGTGATCACTGTTTGTCCCACACTTGTAATCATCCATTACTGGCAACTGTCAAGACAAATTCTGGGCTAGACAGACCTCTGCGCTCAGCTCATGGCTTCTCCTCTGTTGTGATAAAACACCTGTCAGATGTAGAAAGCAGCAAGAGGATGGTGATGTGGAGAACATCTTATTTCAGATGTGAAATAAAATCCCAGACCTGGCCAAGCTTGCTTAAGTAAAACTACAGTACATGCTCTCATTTAAAGACATCAGCTCCTGTATCATAGACAAATACAGGAATTTAGCCTTTGGTAACTGCAAATATACTTGTTTGCAGCTAAATGGGGCATCCAGGTGAGTTCCTGCCAATCTCTTCGTACTGATGACATGAGCTGCTGGAATGGCCACATTTCGGTGAAGGTACAATAGATGATTATATTTCATTTTCATATTTATATATTTAGTTTATTTTGAAAGCTCACTAGTATTGTGTAGGAACAGAAGGGAATACTTTTTAAACAGTTTTCCTATATTCCCTTTACTTGGGAGGTGCCTCTCCTTCATTTGGACTTCTTTAGAACCTGTTGACCCAATTTTACCTGTCTATCATCAAAAAGAACCCTATGAGTAAAAATAAAATCTTCTAAGTGACTTAATGCAAAGACAATACCCTCCTATTATGTTGTACCTGATAATCAGGCTCAGAGGGTTGTTGGGAATCAATGTGAAGTATTGCAAAAGCTTAATCTAAAAGAGTAGAAAACAACTTATATTCTTCCATGAATGCCCAATTCTTGATGGCTATGTAGCTCTTTCTTTTGACACAATAAAGCTTTTGACACGTTAAAGAGAGTGTGAAATTATATTCTCGCCAATAAGCTTTAGTTCCACTTTCTTGACTCATCTTATTTGTTTATATTACACCTGGTTTCGACTTTCAAACAGTTTCTGACACTGTGAAGCCTGCCTTGCTTCTACAGAACAACAAAAGACTAATTCTATATCCAACCATAAAATTAATTAGGCTTTATGAAAAATTCTTGGATTATCACACAAATAATTAAGCTGGGATGGGTAGGCATTACTTTGAACATGCAAAGCTGCAAAACTACAGAACGGTGTGTACTTCATGGCTTTCATACAGTAGCACTAACTCTGAGGGGCTCAGACAGTGAAACAGGTAATCCTGTGTATAACAATACTCACACAGTACTCACTCCTAGTTGGTAAAACTGGAACAAAGAAAGGATAAAGAAATGATTGATGAGTATTCTTGCACATTGAAGGCTAGTGGGTTCACTCACATGTGACTTTCAATAGATTTTTCAATCTTGTAGACTGTGGGCTTGTGAAAAGTGATGAAGTGGCACAGAATGTAATTCCCATTGTAGGAAATAAACAGAAGTTTTAATTTTTTTTTTTTTTTTTAACTTGCTCGTCCAAATAGTGTGATCTTTAGAATGAGCCTGTGTATTCAGTCATTAAATATGCTAAAAGTATTCCATAAGAGAGAAAATACAATTAATAAGATTTTTAAAATATCATTGGCAAAAACATCCCATTGCATTTTCACTTGCTTACAGAAAAGAAGCTTCGGAAACCCGCGTCACTAGCAAAAAATTTGCATTTCATACAATGTTTTAAACATACTTTTAAAAAAGGAAATAACACTTGTATGTTTCCTTGAAATTAATTTGAGTCTTCTCAAATAACATTTTGATTAATTACATGTAAATGAATTCTAAGTTTATAAAGGGATTTCTTCAGTCGTCAAGGTGATTTTTAATTAACATAAAACGGGAGTCTCTTTCCCGGTTTGCATCAGTACTTATGATGTTCCTGGAGAAACTACAGCTCGTCTTCATAAGGTTCACTTATTACTTTAAGTATTTATACCACTTATTCAAATATAGAAATTCTGAAAACAAACACTACTGACCTTGTCTGCTTTTATGTAAAAATATCAATTCACAACATCTAAATTCATGTTGTATGGATCATGAACAACATAATAAAAATTTAGCTATTGCTCCTGTATAAACTGTGGCTAGACACAGCAGCAAGACCATCTGAAAAAAACCCAAGTTTGACCAGATAGCTTCTGCTTCCTGACAAAACCTTCAAATGTCTCAGCTCATCTTTCTAGGAAATTTCCAACATGAAATTATTTAATTCAACAACAACAACAACAACAACAAAACAAACAAACAAAACCCAAAAAAACCCAAAAAACAACCCCAACAACAACAACAAAAAAACCAAACAAAAAAGACATTTGAAAATGATGATATTTTCTTACAAATATGAATCCAATTTTGTTTTTAACCAACCCAAACAATAAAGGCAGACTTAGAAGCAGATTCAATAGATTTAATTGGATGACTACATAGTGCTGAGTTCTGCTGATCAGAAAAAGCAGTCATTTTTTGTATGTATTTGGGCTATAATTAAAAAGCTTAGGTAGATGGGATGAAATTAGCAAATACAAGGGAATTTTTGTCTTCTTCAGTAGACCAATATTTCGTTCATTTTTCTTGCATTGGGTTTAAATTCCCATGTAAGTTCCAAAATCTGTGAACCCTTCTTTCAGTGTCCTCTTCACAGAGGTTTAAGATTTAAAGGCCAGAAGGAACTCTTATAGTCATCCGGTCTTTTCATAACACAGGCTGTAAAAAAGTCATGCAGTAATTCAGGAATTAAGGGCTTCATTCCTTAGGGTTATTGTATGTGTCTGAGAAAAATGTCATGGCTTGAATTTGAAGTCATGGTGTAACTACCACATCACTGAACACATTTTCCCAGAGACTTCATGTGAAAATATATTGCCTTTATCTAGACTGGTTTTTTAGACTCCTTTTCTTCAGTTTCCATGTACATCCTTTTTTTACTTCTGCTATATTACAGAGCTGTTTATTGCCCGAAAAAATTTGGATCAAATTCTTTTAGAGCCTTAGAATGAGACACCCTTCACTTTCTATTTGTTAAAGTGGAGAGCTAGTTTAAATTCATAATATGAGAGATAAATCTGAATTTAACCATTCTTTTAAACCTCTCATAATTCATCTCCATCAACAGCTTTTACAGCATCATCACCATAACTGAATGTAGTACTTTACCAACAATGTCACTGATGCTGAATGCTAAGTAATACTCCTTCTGTAGTCCTAATTTTGGTAACTAATTTAGTCCTAATTGGTAACTAATTTTCAAGGCTGACCTCAGGATCCTTTTCAGTGTCATTACATACAAGGATGCTTCTAGCAGGAACAATATTTAGTGTTAATTTTAAGCAATTTAAAAAATATATTTAGCTGCACTATAGCAGATACTCCTCAAATAAAACAGCAGTTCTAAGATCAAAGATAACTGATCAATCCATGGTTATTTCTTCTCTTTATTTTGTATCTCTTTTTCCTTCTTTTTTTTTCCCTGTTTCATTTTCTCTCAGGTTATGAAAAGGTACTGAATAATGTAGAATCACATGCCCCATTTTATAATATACCACTCTTGTAACGCCTAAGTCATCCAAATGCTAGTACAATAAAATGTTGGGGTTTTTTAAATGAACTGCATTTTTAGGAGAACCACACTTTGGAATCCATGCCTTTTCTTTGTCAAAGCAACCTTCCCGCTGAAACCCTACTGCTACTGCAATAACTTCTCCCTTAGAGAAAAGTCACAAGCCACAGCAACTTCAATCCACCATACTGTCTGAGCAAGACATGTTTCGAAGCACATCCCTGGCCCCAAAATTCAGTGAAAGAATAAATTTTTCCTACATGGTGAATCGAGAGGTACTTGAGAGACCAGATAAGGATGACAATAAGACTCAAAATTAATGTCGTTTACTGAGTACACCAGTCTGCAATTAATCTGATTGAAATATCAGTAATTTCTTCCTACAGGAACTAAGCCTGTGCCCATACACAGTAGGACTGACTACAGTTATTTAAAGAACTGGGCAACATTTCAGTTTTTATATAACTATCTTCATTTAGTATTTTTGTTTGATTTTTGTAATAGTCATCTCAATGGCATTAAGGCACATTTTGTTACATTCAATCACTTTGTCTAATTAAGGAGAAACTTTTTTTTTTTTAAATACCCCGATGCCTTTTACAGTTGTACCATGACAAATTGCCATTTGTACAGCAGCATCTCCATAAGGGCATCTATGTAGCCAGGAAAATCTGAATGCAGGATTATGGTCCAATTCCACTATTTTATATATATATATATATATATATATATCTATATATATATATATCTCAACCTTTTTGAAAAACCTTCCACAAAGGGAAATAAAAGAAGTAATTATGTTTGTAGGCACAGGTTTTTAGATATCTCATCTACTCTAGGAAATGTAACCTATTAAACAGTGGTAAGACGACAGCCTAACAGAAGATTTTGGTACCTGTATATGAGATGTCATCATGTTTTATTTCCTAAGGATAATTTTATGAGCTTTAATTCCTGTCATTAGAATATTAAAAGACAAGAAGATCCAATCCAATCAACATGCCGAAGCTCAGTCTGAGCCAGGTTATGGAAAACACTGCAGTGGGCACCTCTGCAGTACTTTCTCATCTTTTCTTGTATGGAACTTGTATGGATACTACAGTCTGAACTTTGGGGAAAACTCTTTGTTCGTTTGCTTCCACCAGTATACAAATATATCCTTGGCAAACCTTTCAGAAAACTTTTTTTTTTCTTTTAAACTGGTTAGAAATGGTTATTGCTTTTTCTATTTTCTTCCATGACTGTGTTATATAATGCACATAAGTTAATTCTTGCATCAAGCACCACTAAGAGTCTTTTATTACAGATTCTTTCCTTAATTACTGTGTCACAGCTTCATGTGTCCTTTTATACTCTTTCTTTAGCTTAACAGCACTTGAAGAAAATTTTTTAACAATGAAAGTACTGTGAGAGAAAGAGTGAAGATTTACCACATCCTGCCTACATCCCAGTCAGCATTTGTTCCCTCTTCTGACACCCTAATTCCTGCTAAGCTTCACTGTTATATAAAAGGTGCTGGCACAAATTTACATCACAAATCATACCTGTCTGTGTTTGAAACACATTCTGAGAATTTTTAAGGGTAAAAGGAGTATAGAGTATCTGGAAAACATTTTGTTTATCCATCGGACATTGAGGTGTATTTATGGAGTATAAATATGGAGGAGATACATGCCTATAAAGATCCTGCTCTGCACAGGCTGTAAGAAACTAAAGCAGACTGAACAGTTTCAGACTAGGTAGCCAGTTGAAAGAAGGCTCTCTGCCCTCTGACACTGAGATTCCTTCAACTTGCTGTATGTGGTTGGTAGCTCTCCCATGTGCTTAAAATATCAACAACAACTGAATCTCTCAGGAAGACAGAGCTCCAAAAATTACTCAATAAATCTTCCAGTAACTCATCTTCCTTTTTGAAAATATAAGAAGCATAACTTTCTATACTTTTAGGGTGACTGCAGAAAAACAAATCTCAGAGATGTATTTATGTATTAAGAAAAAGAGAAAACAGAACATAAATAAAAAATATTTTATTGAACATTGTTTCAGATACTAGAATAACTTTATGTTAGAGTCAATAAGTGCAGGAGTTCATTTCAGAAGCTAATTTCAAATATATTTATGGTGCAGTTGAGCAATGGGTGATACATTAAAGGAGAGTAAATAGAATTTTCAATAAATGGACTGCTAATGCCTATTCTTTTAAATAGATAAAAATTACATAGATAGGCAGGATGCAGATACTGATCAACATTCATTCCTCAAAATTTTATTTAGAATCTTTATCTTTGAGTTAAGATGCCATTTAACTGTAAAACACAATACACAGTGGTACCTTTAGTAGTTTTTATGAAAGGAATGGTGAGTTTCCAAGTATTTTATAGACTTTGGGAAAAGAAATGAGATGCCAAGTAAATAAAATAGTGTGCTTGTATTTTTCTTGGAAAATTCCCTTCCCTTCCCCTTTCCCTTCCCCTCCCTTTTCTTTCCTCCTTCTTTTCCCCCTCCCCTTCTCCTCCCTTTTCTTTCCTCCTTCTTTTCCCTTTCCCTTACCTTATTATCCATAGAAGGAAACAGATATTTAACTGCCCTCACAAGCAAAAAAATCAAACTCATGGGACTTAAAAAGCTTTGAGAGTTTGAGAAATCAAACTATATAAGATGCTTGGGAAAATACAGTATTTCAACAGACAATTATGCCTTCTGAGGTATGGAAGTCAAAATTACGACTTCCAAAAGTCAGTGTTAAGACTAAACCATGGGAAAATTAAACAGAGAAAACCAAATGGTTTGTGATGGGGTTTGTTTGTTTGTTTGTGGTTTTTGGGGTGGTTTTTTTTTGTTTGTTTGTTTGGTTGTTTTTTTTTGGGGGGGTGTTTTTTTGTTTTTTTGTTTTTTGTTTCTTTTTTTGTGTGTGTGTGTGTGTGTGTGTGTGTGTGCGTGTGTCTGAGTGTGTTTTGTTTTGTTTTATTTAAAAACTCAAAGGTCAGTCTATATGGAATCATATTGATATTTTAAAGCAAGGAAAAACAAACAAACAAAAAGATAATCCAATTCAGTCAAACTGCTCGAAATAAAAATATCCTTGAGCTCCTCCAGATCTCCCAATCAAGTTTTGAAGGCTGTATGTTCAATGTTATTAAAACAACTAAAGAAAAAATGTATTATATATCACCCCCATTTTTATTCTGAGTCGCCATGAACAGAATCTGTCTGCGTGTAGCAGTGCATTATCTTTAATCCATTTTTAAACATAAAGACTTTTAAGGTCATTGTTAATTAGAGAAAGGTCACAGTTCTTCCTAACTTGAGGCTGTGGATGCATCACTGTGGTTAAGCAAATTTACCTGTTTGGATTAATATAAACATTTGAGAATTAGACTAGCTTATCCCACTGGGCTTCCATCATTTAACTAACACTTATTTTCTGGGCAGGAAGCAAGATTAACGTCTGTCATCCAAATAATGAGCAGCACTGCTAATAAATCATAATGCTGTATGAAACTAAGAGGGGCAACCTGTTAACCTGTTATTTTCTCCACAGAAGTATGAAACTACCAAAGGGAATGAAATAAATGTCAGAGAGAGAACATCAACAGTAGCATTTTATAAGGACAGAATCAAGGAGAAAGAAAATGTCAAGGGAATGTTGCACCTAATATACTCCCTTTTAAATTGCTTCACTACTAGAAATTAGGCAATTGAACAATAACCTCAAACTAATATACAAGAAACCTAACTGGGGAATTTTGCTCTTCATAAGCTTCACAATACATATTCAGCGCAATTTGAAGAGTACTCTTCTGTTCTGAATCTATAACTTTACTGATAAGAAACTGTCACCTAGCCATTGCCTTTCCACCCTGTAAAGTCACAAAACGCTGTGCAGTCTGTCCTCTCTTCAATGAACTCCATTTGGTTTGTGATAAGGTGTTTTATATTTCCTTATTCCTCAGTGTCATGGCTTTGCAAATTGCAAACTCATTTATATTGGACAGTGCTACCCAGTCACAGAGAATGGGTTTTACCTTTATTTTGCTCTCAATACTACTGAAAGTAGACATATATCTCAGCAAATATTTTCCTGTGCAACTTCATTTTCAAAGCTCAGTGGCAAGATTTACTTCATAATACAAATCAAAATTCAAGCTTAATAGGAAATTACTGGTTCAGTTGTGGTTCCAAAGGCTTTCTTTCAAATATTCACACAGCCTAGCACATATCTCTGGCTGAATTTCTCATTAGTCCCTGTCATTGCTACTTGCTGGAAAATAAAAATGACTAAAAGAAGTGTGCTTATGGAATGGAGGGAAGATAGCAAGACTAAACATACTTCTCTAGCTTCTGTGCCCAAAATGGAAGATTCAGTGACTCTCACAGCCTTACTTCAAAGAGGTCTTGAGCGAATACTCATTTAACAGCACAAGCTTAAAATACAAGAAATATAAGAAATTGTCAGCTGGAAGTCTGTAGTGCTAAATCCTAACAGAGTAGGAAGGGCAATATAATATTCTTACCCCAGATATTTCTCATGGATGACAGACCTATATATACTCCTCTGAATGATTGTACACTTTTGCTTTGACATTTTTACACTTGTGAAAATACAGTTCTACAGTTCCTCTTAGTTTAATAAGGCGTATATGGAAACTGGATTTTATCTAACTGCAATAAAACTTGCATTAATTTGCAGAGACAAATGTCAGGTAGATCTTCCTCTCCAAGCTGTTCCACAAATGAAGCAATTTGAATCAACTTCAGTAGAGGATTGATGAGTGAATTTCTTTCCATGGTATTATGCGTAAGTTGAAAGCAAATGTTTCGTGTTGAAGAAATAAACAAAGAGTATTTTAAAAATACAGTGTGGAGGTTTTTTTCTTTCTGAAACTTCCAAAAGATTTTTAAAATATTCATTACCATGGATACTAAACCATGCAATTGAATATCTCTCTTCCAACAAAAAGAAAATGTTTCTTCTTTGCTATGGTCTACTCTTTTCCACAGTGGTCATTCTTCTGACCAAGTTGACTACTGCAGGCTGTACCTTCAATTAACGAGAAGGAAGTGAATCAGGTAGCCAGGAAAATGTTTACATTAATGTTAAATAAGTCTGGCAAAGAGTGGGTTTCTGTAGAGAAGATTAATTTCCAAGATATCCCTTACTGCTCCACAGTGTTTTAAGATGTGCTGCCGGTTTCTCCATATTCCAGTAAAAGCCAAGCCAAGAAGTAAAATTATTATGTTTCAGTAACTAGTTTTTTCTATTTTTTTCAAGTATATGTTCAGCTTCTCAGAAGCATTATTTTTCATACAGCATTAAAATGCTACCTTTTTCTTAACTACATGTACAATAAAATAAAATGAACAGTTCTTATTTAAATAAAAACTAGCTTGTAAGGAGATATGCTAAGAATGAAATGCCTTTAAAATAAAGTGCTCTCTTAAAACACTCTCTATGAACACCAAGAGACCAAGTCATAAACCACAGTTCCCACTGCCAATCTGAATTTGTTTTTTATGTTCAGCATTGTTCAGTAAAAGTAGAAATCTGCAAGAACAGTTTAGTCCATTATATTTTTCCTTACTCTGCTATATAACTTCCTTTAAGAAATCATTATTATTTTACAAAAAAAGTATCAATTTTCAACATTATTTGATGAGGAATCTTTCTGAATATAGTTATTTAGTGCTTTTCACCAATCAAAATTTTATTTTGATCCTTCTGACCATTTTAGATAGCTTTTCACTTGTGAAATACTGTTAAAATAATTATTTTTTTCTGGATTTATTTGTGTGAACAACAGTTAATGCAGTTCAGCTAGCAAAGTTGTGTGGGCAGAACCCTATTTTGTGTGAAAGGATATTTAAGAAAAAGAAGAGGTTTGGCTTTAATGGGAACAAGGATGAGCAGTAAAACTCTTAGAGATTTCCATCTTAAACCCCACAAAATTTACTAACATTACTGGCACAGAAAGACAAAGTATAGTTTCAGCTGCATTGACTTGTCATATGCTTCATATCCAAAGGCAAAACTAAGACTTGAGTTTTCGTGTTCCGTAGAAATAACTAGCAAAAAAACCCCAAACCAAAGCAAAAACAAAAGAACAAAAAAATATACTCAACCTTCCAACAACATAAAAAAGTTGTCTTACCTCTAGGATCTCAAAGTAATGTCACCGGCAGCACCACTGGGACATCAGTGGGTTCTATGTTATGAATGTGTTGTGGAATTTGCACTGAAGAAATGCTAGCCTTGCCAAAATTAATATAGGAGCATATGGTTCCCCAGCCTGCTGGCATTGCCAGAATACACACAGGAGGAGGAACTGAACTAATCCCAGACATTGTCAAAAGTCTGGATGAGCCAACATACACTAGCACATTTACACCTGGATTCAGAGACCAGAGCAATAAACGCCAGAGGTTTGGAAATCTTCCTGAAACCTCATCAGACTTACCCAACTTTACAGCTCTGAAATGAAATGAAAACATGAAACGTTCATAAAGGTACTGAAGAGCTGTATTAAATCACATTTGTAACCTTTGCTCAATTCTCCATCATACACAAGTTCCCTGAAGAGCTACTTTTCAATTTGGAGAAGCATTTTTAAAATTCCCTCTCTTATTGAGTAACTATGATCCCCAACAAGATTAATTTCATCCACCAGAACATCATGGTATGTGAAAATGAGTGTAACATGGAGGACAGGAAAGAGCATGCAGATTTAATTCACGTCTGCAACTTACATTCCCTTTTTTATTTATATTTGTAGTATCTTGCTACCACCTTCTCTGCATGCTAGATATACAGAGGGAATCACGAGGTCATCTCAGGTTCTTTTGGAAAATATTGGGTGGCTGCTACCAGCAACTGCCAAGAGAAGAGTTTTTCCATTCAGTATTGTTGGCTTATAGTAACTAGGATGCTTGTCACTTCATATAAATGCCCCCCAAAAATCAAGATCGTACTGGTTGCTAACTTGGGATCTGAAAGAAATCTCTTTCCCTCTCTAGACAAAGAATTTGGATTTTTTTTTTTTTCCCCTGCTTTTCTTCCAAAAGGCAATATTTGCCACAACGAAATCTTACACATCACATCTAAATAATCTTCCTTTGATGCACTGATGATGCTCCCTCTGATTGCATACTGATTTCTTCCTTTGGCACGCTGCCTAAGCTCCCGAGTGCTTCTATCCAACTAATGTATTGCACTGGTCTTATGGTGTCACAGCTTTATAGATGAATATTTGCACTGCATTTGAGGTCTTGAGATTTACTGAAGGCTCAGATATTGCCAAGAGAGAGACCTAAAGGCCAGATTGGATATTTAACTTAATTTTGTGGCCTTAAGCTCTGTGATACTCTAGTAGACACACTGTGCTGTAACAGGCAACAGTTACCACCCCTCTTTCTACCAAAACTTACACATCTGATGCTAGCAGCGCATCTCTATTACATAATAGAGACAACTGTCTTGCTTCGTGTTTCAGTAACTTTAGGGATTTGTAGTGCTTTGCTAAACTGATGGAAACAGACTTCTTTAGGAGTCAGTTAAGCAGCCTTTAAATAATGTCTGTATGTTGCCTGTTTAATGAAAGAGATAACAGTTCATTTGTAATATAATGGCTACTCAATTAATTAATTTTTAAAATTTCAATACAATATTTTTTACAGGTAACATACTCCTGTTGGCTACTTCCCCTTTTTATAATGTTCGAATCACAACTGTATCACTGAAGGTGAAACTCAAACATGACAGAGACTTGAATATTACTTTAGGCATCTGATATACTTAATAATTCTCTGAATTAAACTCTGCCTCATGGCATCCTGACTTACATTTCAACATACGGTGTACATAGAAACACAAAATAATAAATGCATTAGCAAAATTCCTGCTTATATATAGCAATGTAAAACAAATACAAATGGGATTTAAGGAAGTGGGAAGAGACTTCTCTCCTTCCATAAAATAACCTAAATAAAATACTGATGAATCTACATTTATCTCACTCATTAAGAGGGGTGAGAGAGATGGATGACATGATTAAAGAGTGAAAAAAATGTTTCCCAGGACAATTGACTAGTACCAAACATAATGTAAAATAGAGTGTCCAGTTTTCCAAGACTTTTGAAAGAAACATTCTAATACAACCTGTAATCAGGAGTCAAAGATCAGAGCTTTAGAGTGAGATTTTAATCTAACAGGTTTTAAGCACAATGAATGCTCATCACAGGACACAGGATTAATCAGATGAAGCATCTGATTTTGACTGACAAGAGGCATGAAATGCATAAAAACATGCAGAAGTGCCCCTAATCAGTAAGGTACATTTCCTTAAGGAAATTGTAACTGAACTTCAAGGATCATTATTATCCTTATACTTTGGATTCCTTATGTCATATTATCCATACAGCTGGTACATAGATGAGGCACAGTCTACTACAGCTACTTCTTACTCTGCTGCCTGAAGCTGAAGCAGTTTGTGTCACTGACTGGAAAAATGCTGATGAACCTAATTCATTACCAACACAATTATAGCTGATCAGATGGCAGATTGTTTTCTAAGAAGTTAGAAATATGCAGAATTCTATCAATCTGCAGTATGCACACCCCTTTGCAAGCAGAATGCCGTAGTTATATATTCAAGCACTCAGAAGTTTGTCAGAAAAATTGCCTATGCATATGCAACTTTATAGCCTCCTTGACACATCTATCATAATATTTTAGTTACATGACTCATTATATTTCTTCCTCTAAATCTTTAGTTGTATTTACTGCTATTCAAGGTAGTATTTTTTTTTTTCTTTTCTTTATTCAGTGTTTGCTTGACCCCATACCTTATTTAGCACACATTATTCAAAGCTTGAATTGAAAGTAAAATTATTTCCTTCAGGAGCGTTTCCATGGTGGGTTAGCTATAGTGAATGAATGGTGAATGAACACTCCATAACTAGAAATTCCTAAGATCCAATTTGTTACAGCCATTTTTCAGCTTGAAAATTAACATTTGTACTAAGGTGCCCACTAAGTTTGGGTATAGTTTTGATCACTTGAGATCTGAGTTCTTCATAGACTAATATATAACAATGTCATCATTCAGAGCAGTTCTAATTCATTTTATTTACATCTGGAAACAACAGTTCTTCAAATCTCACCCCTTATTTTTAATGGTGTACCCAGAATGCTGGAAACATCACTATTTAGATGAAAAATATAATTTTGAAATTTAGGTGTAGGTTCCAGGAATTTCCTTTTTCTTCCCTCCAGACTGCCATGCTTTACATCTTTCTTTCTCTCTTTCCCCTAAGACACAACCATTTTACCACCTCTTGTGGCTCTCTGCTCTGTAGGCCTCCCCTTCCTACAGAGATGGTCTGAGAGATATCTGAGAACATTCTCAAAAATAGTAAAAATATTAAAAATTCAAGAAGAGTATTCAACTTTAAAATCTTCTGATGCAATTTAAGAATGGAAAAAAGGCATATCTTCCTGAAAGCTTGTCTAATTTTTTCCACTTATAGAGATGCTACTTTTAACACAACTGCATTAATAATGGTATCATTCTGCTTCACATTCATGAGTTCCATCTCTAGTGTCATACATCTTCTAACCAGAAATAAATGAATCAGACACCCTACAGAGAGCATTTTCTTTCCGTGCAGCCTGAGAGAACAAGGCACTATGTATATACTATAGTTTTATTAAAGTGTTTTCACATTTACATGTAAAACATACATATCACAAAGTATTAACACACCTATACTCTCATTTGTGTGTTTATATTGGCTAGCCGTGATCATTAGCACATCTCACCGGATCACCAGGAAGTATATTTAAATAGATATTTTGGTATTACCATTCTTATTGGTTACTGTGAAACACATTGTCTTTTGAATTAATAAATAAATAGCAAATGAATTAAGTTAAAAAGGAAGACAGAATACACTGATAGGCAGAAAGAGGGAACTGCTGTGTCAAAGAAAACAACCTAACTTCCTACATGTAGCAGGTACTTGTATTCCTGTATAAGAACTAACCAGACCAGCTGACAGCCAACCTCCTGTTAACTCCCCCCTGAGTTTATGTTATTTGCTACCCAGCATCTGTTATTACCCACCACCATCTTCCCCCAAACACTTGTGATTCTGTTTTATATGTGGTTGCCTGGATTTCTTAAGACCTCTGAAGGTACACAGACATGGTAGATTCAAACTTCTATATTTCTCATTTAGTCACATGTAAATCCTTGTTTTTTCTCCGTAACTATGCATCTACTTTTCCCACCAGTGCCACAGCCACTGCCTGTGGGAAGGAAAAGCTGATGTCTTCAAAGTTGTCTTCAAAGAGCTTTCTACTACCAGGTGCCACAGGAAATCCCCTCTCCCTCCATGTCACAAGCTGCTAATGTGACTGCTTTTTGACAGGTGTAATTCTTCTTTTAGGTCAGAATAAATAGATCAGAGTCTGAGTAACAAGGGAAGAGGGGAAAACAATAACTAAGATACGGTACAGATTAAAAAGGAGGGAATTTTTTTATTAAATGATTTCCTTCTCTGTCCTGCAATAGTGACATAAATACCATCTGCAGGGCTCAAGTTTGGCAGAAATCTGAGCCCTGATGAACTCCATGACTCCAAGTGTGTATAGTTGTTGATATTTTTCTGGATGGCAACCAGAGGTGAAAGGGCTGTAAATACCACTGCATTGCCTTGTATACATATGGCAGTGATGGTTGATGAGGCTGGGAAAGACCAGGCTGCTCTGTGAAAGCTGAGCAACCGGAGGATGAAGAGGAGGCTGAACAAGAGCAAGTAATCTCGTTCATCAAATCCTAGTTAAGCAAAGACAGAATGGCATGTTTGAGATTTGCGTAGATGTCTGCAGGCAACTTGTACTCATTCTGGTGGTGAAACTCTGTTTTGGAGGGGTCAGAATTTGACTGAACTTGTTTGATAGAGAAAAAAAAAAAAATGTTGCCATACTTGCAGTCCAGTACGAAAACAAGGCAGACAATGAGAGAATTAAAACAAAACAAAACAAAAAAACCCCACAAAACAACCCCCCCAAACAAAAACAAACAAACAAACAAAAAAACCCATAGGAAGCTCATCATCTCTCCAGCTGGGAAACACCTTCAGATCATTGCAACCGATGCATATTTTAAATTGTCTTATATTTTGAAACAATAATACTAGATAATCAGTCAATCTTTTCAATTTCCTGTATCTCAGAAACCAGGCAAACTCTGTCAGACTGTACCAGTCAAACTGTACGTGTTTTAAGAACCAACCCAAAACATGGTATGTGATTTTGTCAGATTAATGCTCACTTTTACATCATAAATTAAATCTTAGGTGTTCTCAGTACGAAAATCACAGACTTCAAGGGCTTTCTTCACAGTAGACACTTTGTATTTGATGGGCTAAAAACTCATTAAAAATCTCCAGCACACCTTCAGCATACCTTCCATAATTGTAAGCTGGAAAGACAGGATGGTGTCAATTTGCTAAATTTGGATCATAGCCTAACTCTACATTTAAAGTTATAGCTGCAAAAAACTAAATCCAGCTGATGATGAGGACGTTTAAAAGAACAGTCTGATGCATACACACTTGTATGAAAACCAGTCATGTGTGGTAAAAGGTGGTCAGAGAGCCGCAGCCTACCTGGAGCACTATGGTGGAAGCATTTGTAAGGGGGGTGGGGAGAGGCGGATAGAGCCACTTTGAAGTTTGCAAGAAATTTTACAGAAAGCTAATACAGAGAGTTTTTGAACAGGTGTAATGCAATGAGACAGATAAATAAGACAGGATTTAAGCTGCTGCATTTGTTATTAACTGATTCTCAATATGGCAATATTTTGAAGGTGAGAAAATGAAACTTAAGATATACCAAGCACTAGATTCTGAAAGATAGATTAAAACCCAGAGCTTTCAGAGGGAATTTTTCACACCTAATACATGGAAATGGTATATTGAGAGGATATTGAAAGTTATTGGCTGGGTGTGAACAAAGCTGCTGCATAAGCAATGGACAAAAAGCTGTTTGAAGCAGAGCAATGATTTCCAACAGCTATTTCAAATATGGAACCAGGTGACAGGTAGGCAAGACAAACAGCTAGAATGAAAGAGGGTGTTAGCAGCTGCATTCATCACTTACAATCAGAGAACATGGATCACTTGCATAGGGGACAGATTATATCATATTTTAGGATTAGAGATAGGAAAATAGAAGGCTGAGAGTTCACCCATGCATTTCCTGTGGAAGCACGTGTTATAATACAGGTTTTGGAATTCAGATTGATACAAGACCCTTTGCAATAAATGAGCTAAAGGTGGCCTTAATATTGGCTCAGCTTTATGTCAGCCTTTGCTGAAGTTGCTGGATTCAGTTACTGAGTGAAATGCAATATGTAGAAATTCAGACTAAGCTGTCTACTCTCAGCTTTAAATGATGGGATAGATTAGTTAACCCTATCTCCAGATTGGTCTTTTAAGTCTCAACAAGTCATTCTAGTCTCACTTTACAATCAACAACAAAGGGAAATTAATCTCAAGTTAAGAAAGGCATCTAGGAAGAGTAAGATAAATTACTCCCTGGAATGTTTATCTCTGCTGACTTTAAAAGAAACCATGGGAACTGGCTGATATTTACACATCTATGCTTTGGATGTTGTCAAGGCTGGGCAGATTAATTTCTCTTTCAAAGTTTTTTGTTCTCTTGTTTTTAGGTTTTTCTTCCCCTGACTTTGTTTTTAACCCATGTGGAAGTATTTCTGTGCTTGCTGCTAAATTCTATGCACCCTTAGAAACAAGGAGATTTCTAAAACACCCATTCATTTTTCCTGTTCTTTGAGAAACCACTGCTTTGCCGTGCCTTTAATATATATATATATATAAATTGTAAATATAATTCCAGTAGCTGAGAGAATAAAGTACTATTTCCACACATAAATATGTCAAAAGGATAAACCACAACAATGAAAATGTAAGAGCTCAGTACAGAAAATGCACAGAAGATGAGAGAAAACTCCTTTTACAACTGTCTCTTGATTAGCCTGGAACTCATCATGGGAAAGCAGAATGGTGATTTGCATGGTGTCAGGAATATCTGACTCAGAAACTTCATACTGAGGTGTTATCTCCATACCCTTTGAAATTATAATTTTTCTTGTTTTTAATTATGTGAGTAATTTTTAATATATCCTTGATACTATTATAACTTATCCAGATAAATATTTAACTGGAATGTCTTTAACCCAGAAAACGACCAAGCAGCCTGCAAATGCACACATATCACATACTAACAAGTAATGTTCCTCTGCCTACATTTGGAAGCAAATAAATCCAAGGAAGAAAGATTTGCAATAGCATCTTCTTTTGTCCAGTCTTTTGCAAATCTAATAAAAAAAACAGATTTACAAAGGAAAGGAATGACCCAGCAATGGCCTGATTACACAAAATCTCCCTGTTCACTGCTGTCACTCGTCTGTCAGTCAACAGGCTCTACAGTTCAATGGGCAAGTTGGATATGGGTTTCAGTCTGAATTGTTATGTTCTGTATCCTCCCACACTCCTGGTAGTTGTCACTTTGTTGGAAAGACTAACTACAAACACATACTGCTTTTCAAAACAGGTATGACATACTTTAAAGCTCTTTTGCTGGTTTTGTGACCATCAAAACAGAAACTCCCTTCTTTTACAAGAGATAGTCATAACTGTACATTGATGCCCTTGATATAATTATCTAAAGATTATGTTACAGTAATAAAAGTGAAGATATAAGTGTAGCATAACTGTGCTTGAAGGTGCAACTGGAAACTAAAATTACTGGAAAAATAACCAAAACCGAAATTCAAATAGAAAATGCCAGTGCTCTTGCTATTGAGTGCTACGGGTAATGAATAAAAGAAGGGATCTGTTCAGATCAACAATGGTTACGTACCACTCTTCAGGCCTAGACAGACTATGGACAATTTTTCTATGGCAACCAACTAATGTAACAGTAATACTTCTAACAGATGGAGGCTTATTAACTCATCAAAAACAGGGACCTCATATAAAAGTTAGTCTCACAATCAAAGCAAATGAAAATTCTTTTTAAGTATGTAAATCAAGTTGGCAAAACACAAAGTAAGACAGAAGATACAAAAGATGATACTTTGGATGAAGTGCTCCTCCAATCACCATTCTGTCTCATCTTCTCAGATCTCCCTGGAAGCCAATTGTCTAAAGGCTTTCTAAATAATAGAAACATGGCTAATGTTTCTATTATTTGATAGTGTATAATTATTATTTTAAATCTTAGACAATTCTTGATATAATGTTAAGTTACACGAACAGAACCTTGTAAGGAGACCAGAAACCCACATCTGTTTCTTAAACATCATCTTGAACATACATTAACTTTTTTTTTGTTGTTTTGCATCTGCAGCCCTAATCAGGTAGGGCTGCACATCCAGCATTACTGACTCCTAGAAAGAAGTCAACTAACCTAGAGTGAGTTTCTTTTAAAAAATTATTTACTTTCATTCTGTAACCAGATAAAATTCTGTAACTCCTTATTCTCACATGCAAATCATTTATCATTAATGGAGTTTGTGGAAATTATTATGGAAAACAAACTTAATAAATGAAACAAAATTACCCAAGTGTAGGAAAAAAACCCCCTCTGATATTTTTAAGCAGCTTGAGATCACTCGTTTCTTTGCTTATCCAAAGAATTATCAGGAAATGCAAAAAAGATCAGATTATTACTGGAAATGTTCTGAAATGTTACATAGTAAGGCACATTTTGGATGCATTTTTATTACAAAATGGGAAAAATAACATACAAAATTCCAAATTCCAGCAACACACATCACAGGCATCTCAGTTGTAAAAATCTTTGTCTTTTGTATTAATAATTAATTAATTTTGTAAAGCAAAGTAATGTTTAATGATATTTCATTTAAAATATTGTAAAGACTCAGAATTGTTTCCAGTATTGTCAGATTTCATATACTAAGTTAAGTTTTTTACTCTATAAATAAAATACTGCATTTGTCTGATTACTACACAGCACGTGCAGAAATAAAAGTCAGGACTAAAGTTTGTGGGTTTATTTCTCTGGCACTTAATATATTAGTATGTATAGGTGACTGTCAGGCTTTATGGCATTTTATTACGTCCAAGCAAGAGACAAAAAAGAGAGATTCTGAAATGTAAATTTGACAACTCATTTAAAATTACCACTACAGCTTTGATTTTTCAAAGTATGCTTCTTGTCACACCTGAAATTCAAGAAAATTTGAAAAACACTAAAGAGAATGCTGTATGCTTTTGACATTTGAATTCTCCCCAGCCAAGTATAAAGGTACCACCCCACGCCTTACTGTTGTCTGTTTAGATCGTTCATAAAAGATTAACTTGCAGTGTCAAGGCCACTGGCTAACATCCATTTTGACACTGATGACATTACCTGGAGTGATGAAGTCTCCTGAGGCACACTGTCACAATTAATGAAATATGAAGGGACCAAAGAAAATTTCCTGGCTCTGCATAACAGAGCAGAGGAAGAAAAAGGTAAGGTAAAAAAGAAACAGGAAAACCCTTTGAAATATATGAGTGAAATTTTCTTCCAAAGTAATCTTCAAATTTCACAAAAGCAAGACATACTTGCCAACAGTCATGGTCTAGAACAGTATGCATGCAGCCTCCCAGCATTTTGGTCATGGTATCATATTCTAGAATTCACTGAGAATTCAAAACTGAGTTTGCCAACAGTCATCACACTTGAAAAAATGACAAATAACTGTTTGTTCTAATTTCTTTATAGCAGCATATGAGTCAAATGGAAATTACATTAAAGGCAATGGGCTTCGAGTAACTCAAGAGGACTTCAAAGCATGTGAAGAGCATCCTTATGTGTCCTAAAACCACAGTCTCAGAAGTCCTTCATTATTAAGGAATTTCAGGGACTTTCCCAGCAAGAAGAGTTGTGTTCATACAAAAGATACAAACTTTCACAATGATACTGGCATAATCTCAATGCTATGGGCAACTATACTCTCATTTCAGAATCTCTTGTTTTTAATGAAGATATTGAGGCAAGAATGCAGTTAAACTCATCCTTGTACTAAAACAAGTAAGGGGGAAGGGAAGGTGTGAACATTGTCCAGTTGGCTAAGCTTTTCTGGGACAAGACTGAGTGAATCAGTGCTGTAGACTTTCAGTTCAATTGCTAAAGCTTTTTCCCAGCCATCAGATCTATATATAGAGATAGATAGATAGACAGATAGATAGATAGATATAAAAAGAATGCAGTGAAGAGACTCAAAAAATACAAGGTAGTTTTTTCCTGCCTTTTCCCTAGCCATTTATCTATGACACTTAAAAGATTATTATCACTATAACTTCAAAGGCCTATATCAGGCCTTTATCCACACTTTAATTATTTACAGAGATAGAGTTTGAAGTGTACTAGTTGTAGTTAGTGAACATGCATCTCTGTAACCTCCTTGAGCTTGCCTTGGAGCTCCTCATTCATTTGGTTACTTTCGAGCACCGCATTGCCTCTCTTAATATCCAGAACCTTCACCACA
Organism: Hirundo rustica; assembly: GCF_015227805.2. Taxonomy (NCBI): domain Eukaryota; kingdom Metazoa; phylum Chordata; class Aves; order Passeriformes; family Hirundinidae; genus Hirundo; species Hirundo rustica. Next base: position 76,485,545 of record NC_053451.1, on the reverse strand, counting down.
GTAGATTTGTCATATTGAAATATTAATTTTGGTAATTTTAAGATTCAAATGAATGGTGGGTTTTTTAATTATCACTTTTATCAATTAAACTACTTTTCATGCTTTTGTTACAAATATTAATTCCCTTAAATCCTTTAAAACAATGTGGGTAATGGGAAAGATAACAGCAACTGCAAAGAAGAGCAAGTCTTCAGATGCTAGGTACACTGCAATTCAGACACATACTAAGACTGTGTGAGATTACTGAAAAATCAGTTTCACTCTTTACACTTACAATCCTTACAGGAAACATTTTATGTTATCATTTTAGAAATTGGAAAAAGAATATTCAAAGTGGCTAATGAACAGGCTTAAAAGCAAACTTTTGACTCATTCCAGTTGGAAATATTATTCCCAGCATAAAAATAATGAATCAGGATGAATAATACAGTCAAACTAAATAATAAGTCACAACCCATTTATTAATGTCTAATAATTACAGATTGTAGGTACTACCAATGCATCATCATGAATCTAAACAAAAAAAATAAAAAATTAGCTTCTGATAAGCTGCCCTCCATTATAGTATTTCTTCATCTGTAGCACTTATACCAAACCTAGGTAGAAAACTGAAGATAACTTCTGGGATCTTTTTATCTATTGTGCTGTTTGAATACAGTGCTGGTAATTGCATTGCCAGTACTTCAAAGAGCTCTGCTAATTCCAGTGGTTAATTAAAACATCCAGTGAGACATAGCACTATCTCAAAAGAATTATTTTACCCAGAGCTGCCGCATCATTATCAGAGATATATCAGTAACCAGAATCTATTTTTACTACTGTTTCAAAACTTTCAGCATTTTACACAAAGAGTATTTAATTTTTTTGATGCAAGTTATGCTGATTTCTACCAAATTATAAAATACAAGCAAATTTAGAACACAAGAATTTCACAATGTATTTCTATATACTAATTTCTAAATAAACTTTAGTGCATTAATGATGACCAAGTTGTTATGTTTCAAAGAGGACTGATAATTTTAGATGCCTTAATTTTGTCTAATTAAATATTTGCCATGAGGTCTCTCTGCAGCATTAATAGGATGTTTCTTAAATTCAGTGCCCAACTGAACGCCTGTAAGCCTCTCTTGGAGCATTATGCAGTTATAATACCAGCAACCACACCAACAAAACCAAGAAAAAGCAACATACAACAAGGTTCTCAAATGTAAGAGCATTTGATTTCATGAAAATGCTACCTTATTAGAACAGAGGAGGATTTGGGGAATTATCGATCTGTCAGCCTCAACTCTGTGCTTGAGAAGGTCATGAAACATATCCTCCTAGAAGCTGTGCTAGGATACATGGAGGACAAGGAGGTGATTTGAGACAGCCAGCATGGCTTTCCCAAGGGCAAGTCCTGCTTAACCAAGCCAGTGACCTTCTATAAAGGAGTGATCACATCAGTGGACAAGGGAAGGGCTACAGAAGTAATTTACCTGGATTTCTGTAAAGCCTTAAAGGGCAAAAATGGTAGGTTTAGATTAGGTATCAGGAAGCTACTCTTTCCTGTGAGGGTGGTGAGGCACTGGGACATGCTGCCCAGAGAGGATGTGGATGCCCCATCCCTGAAAGGATTCAAGGCCAGGCTGGATGGGGCTTTGAGCAACCTGATTTAGTGTTCCTGTCTATGGCAGGGCAATTGGAACTAGGTGGTCTTTAAGGTCCTTTCTAACCCAAAATATTCTATGACTCCATGATTCTAAGAACTACAAGATGACCTTCAATGAGTACTCCCCTGGCAAAATAGGTTTGTATCTTGGAACAGACATAAGTTACTCAGTAATTCTATGTAGCTTTATACTATATATAGCTTATACTATATATAGCTTTATATAGCCCTCTGCCATGAAAAAAACTCCCAACCAAGTTTAACTGAGCATTTTTAGTGTTGCCTATCACTCTTCTCTGAAATATATTTTTAAGAAAGTAATTAAGCTGTAGAAACTGATCCAGAAGAAGTTCATGCATCACAAGAAAATTTCCTGCACTCTGCCTTTTCCTAGACTAGAAAGTATCTTCTAATTTTACCCAACAGGATTAGAGGGATAATTGCCCAAAACAAACAAATATTAATGACATGAGACCATTATGGAGTAAAACTTCTCAATTTACATTCTAAGCTGACATTTAAATAGTTGGACACCCAAGTCATCAAAAGTTACACACCCTACAGCCATTCATCCCAGATTATAACACATTTCAGGCACTACACAGAATGTCATTGTAGAAGTCATAGAGTTGAAGCCAAATGAATGCTACATCGCAAACAGAATAGCCAATTGGCAGAGAACAGAAACATCCAGTTATCATCAGAAACCATTTTTTAATGGAACAGTCTACCACTGTTCTCTCTGTCCCTTAAGTGAGACCTATAAAATACCTTTAACATATGAACCTGGAGGCTAAAACCCATTATTATACTGGACAGTAAAAGTCATGGACTGAATAAAGATATTGCACATTCCATTTTTCCCAGTGACACCCGGCCAACTAGCCCTGAATGTTGCATGGGCATTCAACACCTGCTTCTGTCAGTTCCATGCAGAATAATGATCTTCCCACCTCTGCTTTATTAACCTCCCCTTCTTTCATCAACTGCCATACAACCTTTTCTCTCAACTTGCTTTACTGATTAGCAGAATGATACAGCCAAATACAACTGCTTCTAACTGGTAGCTAATTTTTCACTTTTCTCTTCTTGGTTTACATCTAAACATATTTTAATGTCCTATTTCAGCTAAGTCAGTCAATCCCATAAAAGACACTAATCTAACCAAAAGACATTATATTGTGATGATATATGGTCACATGGTCCCATAAAATCTTCCTGAATTGATTTAATAAAAGGTGTTAATTTGCATTTAGCTCTGTTCAGGGTAAAAAGTTAAACGGGAGTTGAAGATATGATGTGAAGTACCATGAAGGATGTACAGAAGAATTTAATTTTCAGTATTTTAATATACAAAAATCTCCTTTGCAAAATATATAGAGACATTATGCCTAGCTATGTTAATGTTGATTAGCCTGGACTCAGGTGCAAATACAGAAAAATACTTGGAACAAAACGCTTTCACTTTCTTTTTAATTTGTTTGAGGTACTTAATTAAAAACAAACAAACAAAAACCAATCAAACCAAAAACAAAACTGAAATCACTGAGAGTTGTGGAATTGTTCAAGGCCAAGTTGGATGAGGTATTCAGCCACCTGGTCAAATGGAAGGTGTCCCTTGGCAAGGGTGGTTAGAACTAGATGGTATTTAAGGTTCCTTCCAGCCTAAAATGTGCTATGTATGATTCTGTGACTCTGCAATACTTGGCAACTCTGAGAATCAAATCCTTTTTTATTTACTACAGTTGATAATATTTTCAGAGTAATTTAACTATATTTTAAAAGTGATACATCAGATGAAAATAAATAAAATGTCTGAATCCCCGTTATATTAAAAAAAAGTGGTAGCACCAGCTGTCTCCAGACAAAGTCGGATACAAAGCAATAACTTTCTCTTTGCAGCACCTGTATTCAATTTCTAAAGTACATCTGTCATTTATTTTTACAAAGTCTAACAAGATTAGTTCACAGCCATCTGTGTCTTTCTACCTTGAAAGCAAATCAGCTTGTGTTGCTTTAAAAAATACCAATCAAAGCAAAGCAACACAGAGCAGAACAAAACAATTGCACAAGACTAGAGATGACATTTTGAAGTTCATTACAGCTGACAATAGGTATCTCCATGCACTTACAAACGTAAGACTGGTGCACTCGATGCAGAGCTTGCAGAGGACACCCCAGTCTCTTTTCAGCAGCAGCTCTATTGCATCACCACAGAGTTAAAGCTTCTGGAAGGGCTAAAACATTTTTGGCATCTCATGGTGTTCACATACTCTTTTATTTAGTCATCACCTGCTATAAAAGAGATCTAGAAGGCTTAGTATGTATAATCAATGCTTCTATTTCCTGAGAATCCCTGTATTGGAAAATGAGCCTCCAGAGGAGTCAGGCTTTCTATAGCAGAAGTCTCCAAACAATGAGACTCCAGCCACAGGTAACTGGGCTATAGGTTGTTCCTAAGCAGAACAGGCAAAGAAAAAGCAGAAAATGTACATGCTGCTAGGTTGCTTAGGCATGGTTTTCTAAATTCCCACTTAAGAACAAAGAGTCTTAAAGACTGTGTATCAAAGCATAATTATTTAACTAAAACTAAATGAATAAGGATAAGCCGCTGAGTCTCACTGGATATAGTCTCCCCGCCTTGTATAAATAAAAGTCTACTTTGATCCAAGTCCTTCACACATGGTATCAAACCACATCTGCCAGAATAGCAGGAGTTTGGAAATATAACAATGTGTGGCATTAGAAACAGAATTTCTGATGCAGAAATTAGGACCAAGGGAGAGACAGCCCATTAATTCAGTATTAAACAGAGCCAATTTAAGGGAATGAAAACAAAACAGAAATGGAAAATTATCAGATCAGAGCCAAACACTGGATTTATTTTAGTCCCTCTGCAATAAAACAGAGGATTTATTTTTCCTCATTTTTACAATAAAAACTTTCCTATAAGTAATGAGAATAAGTTGTAGTCTAATTATAAAAATCATACTTTTTGTCTAAAGACAGTTTGTAAATCAGGTAGTTTATTATGAACAACAGTCAGAGTCTAAAGTCACCTACAGATAAGCAGCTAAGTACAGCTGACTCCCATCTGTACAATGGAGGGAGCTGCTGTTAGCAACCAAGCTTTTTCATCAAGCTAAATCCTGAATGCCAGAAACCTCAGGACACACAGGAAAGATAACAAGTCCAAATCATTACTACAAAGTCCATCTGTGAGATCATGACAGACTCAAAGGAACAAAACCAACAAGGACATGGAAGCATGGAAAACACTTAGCCAATCAATCAAAGCAAATAAATATGGGAAAGGAAAGGGACTGTCGAGAATCTAAGGCACAGTGTGCCAGGCTAACTGCAGTGAAACAGGCAGCAGTTTGAAATGACAAGTAATGGATGGGTTATAAATGCATTCCAGTTGCTCTGTGCTGGAATGTAATGAAACCACAGACTATTCCAAGTAGCAGTAAAAGGAAAAGAACGTCTGAGGTTAGAATTCATGATGCCAGAGACTTGAAATCTTGACAGTTCCTTGTGGCAGAAAGTATTTGTTAGACATCTGAACCCCCAAAAAGCAATGTCCTTATACTCAAATCTGTTTTTATGAATATCAGCATCGGATTTTTGTTTTCTCCTTGCACAAATGCTTAATATTTATTTCAACTTTTAAAGTCTCTGACTAGGAAAAAACCATTATTCTCAGTCAGTTGACGCCATGCCACTGACAATGCTACTATAAAGGCCCAACTCTATCAGGAAACATGAAAAAACAGCATGTGCATTAAATAGTGTACCCAGGTACCAACATTTTGTTCAAACACAAATTCTTTTCTGGTATCAGTGCTCTTTCTTTCCAATACCTGCTAAGAAAGTCACAGTTAATTTCTCATATGTTCCCAGAGAAGATTCAAGTCATCACTTAAGTACTTTGACAGAGAACGCTACAGCAAAAGCAGCCAAAAGTGAAGCTGGCAGCATTGAACACTTCATTTGGTAGGAAAACAACTACCTGTCCTTCCACTCCTCAGCTTGTGCTCTTTAACTATTCCAGATTATCACTCAACTTTTAAAATAGCAACATTTCTGTAATGAATAGTAGTCTTTTTCCTTTCAGGGCTTTAGTGTTTTGATTTGAATATTTCTCAGATAATAGAATCTTGGGTTGTTTACATAGTAAAGGTGTGAATTTCACATATATTGTACACGATGGTTTGCCTATTTTTGTTGTGAAAATCTTAGTGAATTCTACTTAGGGGACACCTGACCTATCACATTTCTTGAAAGGATAACACTTTTAAAATTTCTAATTACTATTTTTTAAGTGTAGGTATGCAACACAGATTTTTTTTTCTCCTCCTGTTTCTATAAACCCTGAGGTCTTAACAAACTTACTTATACTTACAAACTACTTGCCATTATACGTCAAGTCAGGGTCACTTTCAGATTGTGAACCTCTTGAAATGTTACCCCTTCATTGACATATATATTTAAAGATTTCCCACAGTTGTCTAAAACGTCTAGGGCCCTTCAATATGCCTTTTTATCTGAGATATTGGCATGATCCTGGTTGAAGCAACACAAGATCTCTGAGAGATTCACGTCCTCCTGGGCTTGCAACTTAAGGACAGGGAATCTCATACGGCAAAAACTCCCAGACATGAAAGATAAGATTCAGCTCTCACATAAAGATACCCACATTTATTTACATGACCTGGCTCCAACTGTCTTCATCAGGGATGAAAGTATTGAGCACCATTTGAAATTTGGTAAGGTACCCCACCTGCCCTTCAGCTGCTACTCCAGGAGTGACGTAAATGCTGTCATATGTCTGACAGCCTTGGGAATAATGTCCCAGAAAGCCTACAGTGGCTTAAGCAACACTAAACACTCATGCGCAAGAACCAGAAGATGTCCTTGGCCAATTCAGTCAGAACCTTGAGAGCTAATTCCTGACGCTGGTTCAACAATCAAAGCAGAGTCTACTACGTTCTGAGATGTCAAGTAAGGACATTGATTGGATACCAATAAATAGGTTGTTGGACTATTGTCTGTATTTGCTACACCACTTTTGACGGGGATGGGAAGTCAGACACTTGGCTTACTTATAAACACCTGTGCAGTACACAAAAAAATTTGAGCATTCTAGTTTGCAATTGAGTCCCACCCAAAGAATACCATTCCCTAAACATAAGCAACTCTATCCTTCTCCAAGAGTGTAATATAACTTTGGTGTCATTTCAGGTGATTAAATAAAGATATCTAGTGTTACTTGGAATGTTCTATGATAGTCAAGACATGAGACATTATGTCATGGGTTATACCAAGGCCTGTGCTTTTCTGAAGTAACAGCTGGAAGCTGAAAAAGGTATCCTATGGTATTTCCAATAGTAGTAGGTGACTATATATAGGTTCTTTAATTAAGCAATCTACATTTTGTTTTTCAGCGTGATCACAGAAATTTTAGTTTAGAAGTCCCCAAAAGATCATGCATGGCTAGATGCCAAGAAGTGAAATGTTCCAAAATAAAGACAGAAAGCCTATAGAGAAGGCCAGCAAATAAATTTATTTTTATCCTGACTTCAAACAAAACTATTAAAAATATAAACTAAATTTATTAAAATACAAGAAACAGAACCTCAATTTTTCCCATTTATTATGAATTATTTGATCTAGAACTATTAGTTGCCCATTCTGAATGATGTTAGGACAGCAAACATCTCTTGAAATTAAATCTACAATTGGATGAGCTCTCTCCAACTAACACCCTATCCATTTGCTACCTTGTATCACTTTACAGAGATGCATTTTGTTCAGACACAAAAATTGTCTCTTTTGGAAAACATAGGTTAATTCGTTTGTTGCATGCTCTAGCTGAGCTGCAGCCACAGCCTAGTCAACAAGGTACCCATTCAAAGCTCTGTGAAACAATTTTTAAGTACTACTTTTGAACTGCCTTAGAGAATTAAAGCAAAAGAACACTAATAATAATGAAGAATTTTGCTAGTAATAACATACATTCTGTTAAAAAACCCCAAACAAACCATAAAACATCTACCAGCTAAAAATAAACTGCAGTGAAGTTTTTGATGCGCTCACTTCATATCACTGTAACATTTTACTGAAATAGTTTTCCCCTTGGTCATGCATTTTACTGGCTCTCAACATTATAACCTTTAAAGAAATTAAAGGGTCTGCATAATGGGCACTTCTTGATTTCTTATCCTATTTCACCCCATTTTGAAGAGAAATCACCCAACCAAGGGTGTCAAATGTGGCAGAAGCACTAGCTCCCTCCATTCCCAGAGGCTTCAAGAACTTTCTCAATTTCACGCTTCCGTGCACAACTTTATTTACACAAAAACCATTCTGTTTTGTGCTTCAGAGAAAATACTTCGTCTTGATCTCCCAGCAAATCTTGGCTATATTATCTGAATGCTCTGTGAAGCTTTGACTCTCTACTATAGACTGCAGCTGACATATCAGGTGAAACACAAGTGAACTGCATAATAGAAGTTAATGTCCCGTCAAAATGGGGTCAACAGGATACAATCAAATGTGTATATCATCTACTCACGGTATGAAAGCTTTTCTTCAAAACGGTATTTAGATGTGAGGTGGATGCTCTAACAAATATTTAATATACACTGATGGTGCTCTGCTAATTATCTTTTTGAAATATAAGTTGTTTCAGAGAGACACTTTCAACAATGGTCAGATTATAATAATTAAATGTAAAAACTAATTTTTTAATTTTTTAAAAAGTTTTTTAGATTTTAAAATCTATATTTAAAATCTTTTGGTTTCTCAGCAATCTTTATTTCTGTGAATAAACACAGGTACAGATATAAAGCCAAATGCTAAAGGGCTGCTTTTGACATGCTTAATTACATGGCCTTTTTAATAATTACTTTTATACTGTTTTTCTTTGCAAATTATCAACTCAAATTCAACCATTCAGCATAGTGTCCCCATTCAAAATCTTCAGGCATATATGTGAAGAAATAGATTTTCTTCTTTAAAGATACTTTCTTTAATTCCGTAAACACTGCTGAATACCTATCTTTAATGCAGAATTTTGAGCTTCTCTTCAAAGCTCTTATTTAAATAAGTTAACTACTTAGACACTTTTCTAATGCAAATTGGCATGAATTGAAAGACACACTGAAAAGCATTTTTGCTACATGACATTCAATATTAAATGTACCTACTTTGTACTTCTATAAAAGTACATCTTTTTCTTACTTCCCTGGAACTCTTCTCACAAGAATTTAAATTATAAGATGAAAGAGAATACTTGTATTTCACAGTGTGATGGAAGGGACCTGGTTCAATTTCTGACTTTGCTTGTTCTGACCCAGCAACAGCTGTTTCATTCAAATTAATCAGACAAAAATCTCAATATACAGAAAACAACAGCCCAAAATGAAAATTGTAGTACAAAATACTACTGCTGAGAAATTTCATTGCTGTCCATAAAACTGCATTTTCTGAAGCTGTTTGTCCGAATTGAATATGCTGATGGAAGTCATTCATACTCAGTCTTCTAAGTACTTAAAGATCATCAGATGACTACACACCTCCATCTATGTACACCTGTACCTGGAATTCTGGATCTCTTATAGCAACTTCATTTTTTACCTTCACTACCGTGGAATATTTTAGTAAGCAACAGCTAAAAAAAAGCAATAGTGGAGATAATAGTATTTTATATTTAAAGTTCCTTCATAATAAAACACCTTCCAGTTTCTTGTTGTGATGTGGAAATTTTATTCAAGTATCTACAGTTGGCAAAGGCTTCTTATACAAAGCCTTTTAAGAACTCTTCAGAAATTTTATTGCATTTTCTCTTATGAAATAAGAGACAGTTGCACAAATCACCAATACTACAGCACCATGATCACAACATCAGAGAATAGCTGAGGTTTAAATGGACTGCTGGAGGTCAACTGGACCAACCTCCCTATTCAAGCTGGGCTGTCTGGAGCAGGCTGCCCATGACTCTGTCCAGATAGATTTTAATTATCTCCAAACACGGACACTCTACCACCTCCATGGGAACCCAGTGGCAGTGCTTGGTTACCCTCACAGTCAAAAAGTGTTTCCTGATATCCAGAGGCGACCGTTTCTCTTTCAGTTTGCACTCATTGCCTCTAATCTGGCTGCTAAGAGGAACTTGTCTTCATCCTCTTTGTACTCTTCCTTCAACTTTGCACAAGTTGGTATGATCCTCCCCCTGACCCCAACCTTCTCTGCTCCATGCCAAAACAGTCCCAGTTCTCTCCGCTCCTTTGCATATCTCCGACCCTCCAGCCTTTTAATCATCCTAGTGATTCCTTCCTGGACTTGCTCCAGAATGCTCAGGTCTTACACCTCCAGGGGCTTTCCTGCAAACTTGATTTCCATCCAGTCCTTCTTCAGCCTCTACTTGTCCATGGTGTTGTTCTTCCCCAGGCACAGGGCTGTACACCTGTGTTCGCTGAACTGCATTAGATTCCTGTTTTTCTTTATCCTTCTTAAAACAAATTACAGTGGGATAACACTCTGGAGAAATACAACCAAAAGGTCAAAACTATCAGAAAGCTTAAACTTCTTGGAGTTTAAGGTACTATGGCCCTTTGAAATGGCTTAAGGGATTTTACTTTGTAAACTTCCTATGTTTGTGAAATTTCTTCTTCAATATAAAATCCATGCCTTCTTCCTACTTTTGTCCAAAGGTGAGACTGTCTAAATATGAACCAATGTAATGAAAAACTTGAGTTAAGCAACGGAAAAGGAACCAAAATCCCATATGTGCAATAGCATAAATCTCTGCTTTTTTTTTTTTTTTTTTTTCAGTTTGACTTAAACCTTTTTTTAAAGAAAAAGTTTTCTCTCAATAAACCAAAGTGATGTGTTTAAAACCACTCCACATCTGTAAATTTTAAATTTAATTTTTTGCTTTCTGTATGAGGCCAAGTGGCCATAATTTTATTATGTCATATAATTCCCTATGACAATTAAAAAAAAAAATTCCATAATTTAACAGACTTGCATCCAATTTTAGGAAGAAAGAAGCCACACTACAAATCTTCAATATTTATATAAGTGGTGTGCTAAATTGTTATATTCTTTCAATTCTTTCTTAAAACAATCTAACTCCATGCTCTGATTTCACTGCCTTGATCTACAGACTTCTGTATCTCTAAAAGCATTTTTCCAGCATTTGTTGTTAGTTGCCTGTTGAGCATCTGCTAATTGACATTTATTAATGCAATTTTTAAAAATCTCTTTCCATCTCTCTGTATTGATACCAAAAATACAAAAATTAGATACATTCTTCTTCAGAGGAGTCAAAACTGGACAACAGTCTCTTGTTTATCTGGAAACCCGGGATTAGATTAAAATCAACATTTTAATTACTTCATTTAGCAAAATGATTGTAAAATTATTCTATTTGATGGGGGATTATCTTTCCAGCCTTGACCTTGTTCAGGTTTATCTCTAACCAGCTTTAGGTCTGTGGTGGCACAGAAATATTTATCATAGTGTTGACTCATACACACACACACATACCTGTGATTAAAGGATAATAATAGCAAGCAGTGAATTCTGTATTGAATGAACATTATATATGGTTTTAAAACATAAATGGCATGGAACAAAGTATCTTTGGCTCTAGAATAAAGCATTATATAGAATGGTGCAAGCATAGGATGGTGGCATAGACAGTAAAGGAGGATAAAAACTCAAAGGAGGAGGTTAAGACAGGCCCCACACTTACAAATAAATCACTAATGGTTTGTTCCTGGTCAGGGAACAAATGGTTTGTCCCTGTACAGGGACACCATCTCAGGAGCTGGGTAAATCTGACTTTGGTTCAAGGGCAACAACGAGCAAAGTTCAAGAATACCTGCATAGAACCTTATATACAGGTTTACCTTGGGAGCTAGTGAAGGAAGAAAAAGTAAGCAAACTCAACAGAAGGTTTAGGAAAATTTGCGAGCAAATATCCACCCAAGAAAAAACAGGAGTATGGAGCAAGCATTGCCCAGCGCCAGCAGCAGCCTTATGCTAATACGAAGCTGTAATGTTGACACCACTCTTGAGGAAGATGAGTGCTGATTGCTCTTAGAACCAGAGGAGGAGAGGAAGGGTAAGCCTAACCCCAAGGAAAAGAGGCACATTTACACATGAACTGGGAGTGTAACATTTCAAATTCTATTAGTATTGGGCTATTTTTCTATGATTGTGTTCTTTCCTGCCCCTGGAAGAGCAACAATTATTTGGCTAACTGGTAACCTTTGCACCACACTCACAATGTATTTTCGGCTTGGTATGAAATGTGTGGCTTTGCCCATAACAAAATTTTGCATGAAACACTGAATCTGTTTAAAGGGAGTAAAAGCTATAAGCTGCCTTTCTTTGAAAGGCTGTAAGAATAATGTTGGCCACATAGGCTTTGAGGTAGACAGGGCATCCTTCCACAGTCTCTTTTTAACTCCTTCACATATTATCTTGTTCTAAACATCTTTCTACTATGATTTTCTTCACCTGCCTCTATTTTCTGCATCTGTCTTCTATTTCCATATTTGGAAATATTTTACATTCAATGACAACACTAATTTTCAGATTTTTTTATCTTTCCCAGAGAAGCTCTGAATTTTCTTCCAACATCTTATTGTCCAAACTGGACAATAAATTGGAAAACTGACTTTGGGATTCAATCCCTGATATATTTGAACAGTTTTGAAACACTGACCCATCAAATTGGCAAAGTAGTTCAGCATGCTAAAAGTGGCAAAATTTAAGCACCAGATTCAGCTTTCTTTTGTCAAAAATACAGGATTTACCTAAAGAAAAGTATTCTTCAAGTTTCAGGCAAAGTAAATTACTTTACTCAGAGAGAAAAAGAAAAAATAAAGTGATATATATATTTTTAAGTTGAGATTATTTTGTGCTTTGTAATTTCTCAAAAAAAAACTATTTTAAACATTTTTGAATAACCAAATTCCTCACAGAATGTTTAATTCAAAATTTTCATTTTAAAGCTATCAATTTTCAAATTCATTAAAAATTTACAGAACAAAAAATACATTGTTCAACTGATACATCCTCTCCTCACATATTTTGTCTAATCACTTTTCAAATAAAGGGAAAACTATAAATGTGATTAGAATAAGACGGGACAGACTAGGCCAGAATTGCACCTTTCATCTTCAAGGAATGCAGACAAGCACTACTTTAATCACCTTTCCACAGCACACTGATTCCTGCAAGATAAAAGTGCATGTTTAAGCAACACAGCATCCTGTCCTAGATATTTTTGTCCCTGCACAAAGCAAAACATCTTTAAGCACTGTCATTTCCCCAACTCTGAAAGTTATCTGGATGTCTATATAACATATTCTTAACCTACGGATTAAAAAAAATATATAAGAAAAAAGATCATAATAATAGCAACATAATTATGACAATATTAAAAATAATCCTGGTAAAAATACCCTGGCAAAATACAAAATTTCCATTCATTTCCATTCCACTCTTCATGGAAAGGAAGAATGTCCTCTCCTAGTGATGAAAATAAAAATCAGGCCATCAATGTATTCAAACAGCAGGCCAGAAAAATATTTAAATAAATGCTTCCATCATAGTCTAATTCTTCTAATTTTCTGTAAAAAAATTATTTAATACCTTTATTTATCACAATTTCATAGCCAGTGGGTTGTGGGAAAATTTTGATTTGGCAATATTTTAATCTGCACAAATTTAGGTATTACACAGGCAAGTTTATAAAACAATAAACAGATAATATATTAATTATTGCTATTCCCAGTGAAAACGTAATCATAATCACTAGCACTTGGTGCCATATTCACAGACCCTTATTTCAAATGACAAAGCAGAACACCTCTGTCTAGAAAAAATATCTGTAGAGATATTTCATGGGTGGTTAGAAGAATGTGGGCTATGTCAAGCATCAATTACATAATGAAAACAGTGTTTTGAACATATTTTTTTAGATTTGCGTGTGCATTTTTGTCACACAGAAACATTTTCATTTTCTTCTTTGTCAGTGTCTCTCACTGACAAAGAAGAAAATGAAAGTATAACTGTTTCTCACAGTGGTTTTGTATTTAAAATACACACAGTGTTCTTCAGGGAAAAAAAAAAAAAAAAAAAAAAAAAAGAGGAAAATTTTTCTTTACTAATTCCTGCAACTATTTTCAATAAGCATAACTGTACAATTAGTTTATATGTGTTGTTCCAAAATTAGGATTTCTAAACACAGTTTGTCAGAGTTTCAGTTTTAGGCTGGACAAAGTTCTAGTGACGTCACTAGGACTGCACTCATCAGAGAACTAGCATATGGAGGAACACTGACCTGTAGAGAGTCTAGTTGCCCAGCATTATTTCAGGCAGTGCAGTATTCTTCATGGCCTCCAGCTAGCTACCTTCCCAGAAAAATGCAACTCTCCTGGAGACCTTGTATTCACCCTGAGCCCAGGCAGTCTGCTGTCTATGAGACAAGACTGGTTTGCCTCAGCCTGATGGAGAAAAGTTCATTAGCTAGAACATGCAATATAAGGAAAGTAAAACCTGAGACAACTGAGCAATTGCTAAGCAATTGTTTAGTAGATGAAGGACTTGAGAAGAATAAAATCTGACATAGAAAGGTATAAATCATGAAGGCAAAAAGCAGAAATGGTAACCCAGCAATGCTGAGCATCAACCTGTCCCACATCTAAATGCTGAGTGGTCACCCATCTGAGATACCCGGTTTGGGGTATTTTATTGCAGGATCATGTTAATGTCTAGCCTAGTAGCTCATTAGTCCCAGTTACCTGTTGTGTGTATCAGTCAGTAAATAACTGCCTTGCACTCATAAATTGGTGTATATCTTTGTACTCATTCTTTGGTGTGTCTCTCTGGGTACAACAGAATTTCACAGAATCACAGAAAGGCTTGGGTTGGAATGGGAAATTTGTCTATGTAAGAGGAAAGAACGCTTGGACATAGTGTCTGTCTAATGTCTCCAATCTTGACCTCTGTCAAAATGTTATGCCTGGTTTCCAGCTACCATTTCAGAATACCGTAGATTTCCAGTGTACCTGGGGTTCATCTGTCCCATAATGATGTGACAGATAATCTAGGGCAGTTCAAACTCCAACTGGACAACTGACTGCCCATCTTATCTCCAGGTTACTTGTATAACATACAAAAAGCATCTATTTAATATTGCAACTCTGAAATTCCCTTTGGAAGATCTTTCCTCATTGACTATGTTGAATTTTAAGGAATATTAAGTCCTGCATAAATTATATTAAATCACCAAATACATCTCTTGGTGCCCACATGAACATTAGCTTCAGACAAGAAAAATACAAATGTAAATGCCTCCACAGCAAGTGTCTAATAAAGGGTCTAATTCAAAATGCCCCAACACATCTGTGACATTGTCTGGGAATGTGGAAGCCTCCTGTTATATTACATGAAGATCTCAGAAGTTTATGGGTCTCAATTTAATTGCTGAGAAACAGTTGCCAAAACCGTTGAGATAACGGAGAATGTACAGAACACACAGGCCTGGACCACACAGGCCATCTCACACAGAATTTGACACAGGCAGGTAGATGACTGTCCAATATTTCTCTGTGTGTTTAGGTAAGTTATGCTCAGGAAAACATAACAGTGGATCTGGAGGGCTACTCAGTTTATCCCACTGTACAGATGAAAAAATCACAACATCCACTGATGATTTCAGCTAAATAGCAAGCATTCAGTTCAATTTCTTTATCACAGGCAACCACTGTCATTTGAAATGCATTGCTGTAATCTTCCTAGCCTCAAACTGTCATGCCTGAAGAATGCAGGCCACCAAAATGTCCTGTGTCTTATCTTTCCATGGCAATTAATGGACCTTTCCCTGTCAATTGCAACAAGCCTGGATAGGTGATCTCATGAAACAGACCAACATGAAGCAAATCAGACCCGTCAATGTCTCTAACAAGTCTTGTGTCATACCTACTACTCTGATACATAAATTTTGAGTATTCTGGAGGGTTTCTCTTCCCAATGAAACTGGACACTGATGCTCATATAACAGATTTGTGCCTCCTTTGAGTTTATTGGAAGTTCAGATAGCTAAAGCACTACTGGTAGTGCCCATGAATAAAAAGGTTTTTTTACAATTAATGCAGTCTTCTCAAATTACATGATAAAAGGAATTTCCAGGGAGATGAGGAGTGTGGGGATGGAACAAAACCAAAAAGCTCCACCATAACCCAACCTACCAAAGTAATTTGATGGCCCATTTGGGTAGAAAACCAACACTGCACGTTCCTAGACATGCTGTCTTTTGTATGCTTTCTTAAAAAATAGTTGCATTTTTTTTTGAAAATTCCTCTCTAAAAAAGTCTAGCCTATATACTGACTCATGAAAAAGAAAACTTCTGAGAATAGGAAAGAGTTTTGCTCCTTCAATCTTTGAACTTACAACCACAACATCAGCAACTAGAAAAAGGAGATTTCTTCACACTCCAAAGAGAACAGAAACTTGAAAGACTTAGTTACGAAGCTGGAAAATTTTATTTTGCCTGAATTGCTCTCCTCCATCTTTCTTACTTCCCACAGTCTTGTACACATTTCTACAGTATTTCTGCAGAAGAAACTACCTACATAAAATTAATCTTGATGACATCATGTGGTGCTAGTTAGTCAGAACATTTAAGGAGGATAAAGCACTTTAGCCTTAAGGACTCTTAAAATGAGAATCATTTATTCTCTGTTGTCTTCCGTGAAATGGATTCTTGCTGTTACTAATGTAAAAACCTGCTGCTAAATGTTTTGACTGTACATATTAGCCAGCTGGTGGTTCAGTTCTCACTATTGAGTTGCCCAGAACTGAAATAATTAATTTAGCTAAGAAAAGTATATTCGGCTGTACCTTTTGGATTTGTGACTGTAATCTGTAATCACCAGAGAGTTTATTTGGATTTGCTATAATACTGGAGTTGGTAATTTATAACAGAAAAGGAGCTCATTATGTAGAGCTTATGAAGCTTGAAGTTTTTCAATAAGTTGCAGAACTTTCTATAATACAGATGCTGTTAGCAGCTTACAATTGGCTCAAACATTAATCTGTGTTATCCTAATAAACTGAAAGCAAAACCTGTGGATTTGAAAGGTCCCTTTCTAAGCACAGGTATCCTTAATGTTGTCTCTTCCTACCTGTATAGCAAGAAATAATTCAAAGCTATAGGTATAAAGACTCCTGTTAACTGTAAAAGATTGGACTCAAATTCTCAAGGAAAAGACTATTCAGCCCAAAGAGATCCATTAATGACAATTTTTATAACTTTTCACTGCATAATTGTTATTTCTGTTGGCTCCTGCTTACTCCTTGTGTTGCAGTAGGCTTCTAAGAAATGCAATGTGTCAAGATTACCTGACACTTGAAAACTGTACTCAGGCAAATACTGCTGTTCAAATATATTCATTCATTATTGGATTCAAAAACTACTTTAGATTTTCTAAAGGAATAAGGGGAAAGTAAAGGAAAAAAATTACATACAAGCGTTTGTTTTGTTTAATTTGTTTTGTAAAACTTCCCTCATGGTCCAATGAGATATTTATTTATCTTTATTGCATAAGTAATGCAATAAAGACCCTCTCAGATATCTAATGGAGCCAGATGCTGATCCACCCATCCTTGAAGAATTAAAAAGAAATGGAGGGTACTCTTACAAAGGCTCTCAAAGCCATCCATTGAAGGCTTTGTTTTCTAAATAAAATGTGTCTCTACTAGCAGGAATGGGTGGTTGACCCAGTGATTTATTGATTTTACATTAAAAGGATGTGCATTTATGAGGCTTGGCATATGATAGATCCAGTACTCGTGCCAGATGAAGAGTTAAAGGGAGTAGACAATCATATGTCACTGCAAAACAGAGAAAGTGAGAAAGCTGTAATATCAACACTAATCCCTCTGAAAGGCAGCTGTTTTTTGTTATTGTTATTTTACAACAGCGAAGAATTTTATAGTTGTGCATTGCTACACTTTGTGTTTTAATGACACTGTTCTATTTTTTTTAAATTCAATGCTAGCCTGTTAATGTACAATTATTCACAGATGTTTAATTACTGTTTACAGATGCAAAGCATCAAATTTTAGCAACTTCATTCTTTTTAGTACCAAAAAGTGTGGTTCTTGAATCATTAAAGACGGGAAGAAGGTATTGGCAGCACTCAGCAGCCTCTTTCAACCCAGGTGTATCATGAGTTCAATAAAGTTACTAAATACTACCCCAATTTAAAAATGACAAATAGAAAGCTCCAGGTATGACTGAGTACAGCCACTGAATGTGTATCACAACTAACAAAACCACAGAATCATGATGTTGGAAAAGATCCTTGACAGACACCTTCAACTCAGCACTGCCAAGCCCACCACTGAGCCATGTCCCTAAGAGCCACATCTGCATATCTGATAAATACCTCCAGGGATGGTGACTCTAGCATTTCCCTGGAGAGACTGAAAAAATGGCTTGACAACCCTTTTCATGAAGAATTTTTTTCTAATATCCAATGTAAACGTATTGTGGAAAAACTTGAGGCCATTTCCTCTGTATCCTGCCACTTGTCACCAACCCATCTTGTTACGCCCTTTTCCAGGTAGTTGTAGAGGTTGGAAGGGACTCTCCGCAGCCTCCTTTTCCTCAGGCTAAACACCCCCAGATCCCTCAGCCAATCCTCATAAGACCTGCGCTCCAGAGCCTTCACCAGCTTTGTTGCTCTTTGGACGCATGAATAGAGTATTGAAAGTGGTATGTTACTTTAATTTCAATATACTGGAAACTATTACTGAAGCATCTTTTTTTACTAGCAAAAGGAAATTAGAAAGACGGTGGAGAGCTACCATTTTCTTCCTCTTGGACGAGTCCTCTTTTGGGTTCAAAAAGTCAAAGTACTTCTTTCTTTCTTTAAATAAAAGTGCATTTAAAAACCCCAAAAAATCAACCACCACCAAAAAAAGCTTTTCTAGCTCAGTGTATTGACTCCAACATCAAGCAAACAATATCAGATCTCTAGAAAAATATGTAATAATTAATTGTAGGGAAATTTGGATTAAGACATGCAATGTCCTTGCACCATACTGGTAGATATACCAATGGCAAATTCTTTGATAAATATCTTAAGTAACAAGGGCACTGAACATTCATACTTTTATCTCTTAAACAGGATTCAAAATGAAATGAAAGACTTACAGAGTTATGTTCTGTTCAGAAATTGCTTCTCATAAATAAAGATGTTTTGAGCAACTTAGACTACTTCAAAAAATTAATGTTAAAAGATAAATATAGAGAGAAGCTGAATTATTGTTTGGTGAAGTATTTATCCATTTTACCCAATGAATGAATGAACTCAGAGATACTTTTGCGATCATTTTTCAAAATTTGCATTTAAATAAAATATGCTGGTTTACACTTCATTCAGTATTAAGTGCATGTAATAATATCATCCTTGGATGAGAAAATGAAATTTTCCTGTGGTGATGTTGAAAAACTGCCATTTATATGCAGATTGTGGCTTTTACATTAGTGAAAATGCATTATTTCAAATCTGAACAGGAAATAAACATTGTTTAAAAAAAAAAAAATCCCCCCAAAAAACTCAGGAAGAAGAAATGTCAGGTATAATCAAGCATAATTATTAGCTTCCTACTGATGAGCAACCCCACCTTCTCAAGAGGATTTATTTTATCGCTATTTTTTACTGACAGGCAAAAAAAATCTCAAAACGTCCAATTTTTCTTGTTCTCATTACTTCCCCTCCACCTCATCCTTACTGCTTATTGCTCTAAGTTATTAATCCTCCTGACCTCCACAGCTTAGGCCTTTGAGATCGTACTTTACTCTCTCGTCATTTAAAAGTGGTACCTAGCTTCCCCCTCTCCATCTTCCACAACACAAAGAAAGGCACGAAGGTAAATGTCCCTGGATGCTGCAGCTCTTGAATGAAGCCTGGCAACTCCAGCTTGGATTTACTGCAGTATCCTCATTGTGAGACTCCTTGGTATTCATATAATTAATTCCACACTTTTACACCTTTCACACTCACTAACCCAAACCAGAAATGTCAATCCATTTCTACTGTGCTGTGTCTGGCATGTGCTGGTAAAGCCACCTGACACACCTGACCATTCCACAGACACCTCAAACCCCCTGATTACTGTGTTTTGTGATGCTGTGTCCTTTCTTTTGCCATTTGATCATAGAGAAACTCTTTTCCATTTGTGCTGAAGATAACCATCATTCCTAGGTTTTCAGTCCATATCTCTTATTCTGCACTTGAAAAAGCTGATGGCTCACTTCAGTTACCAAAGTGGAGGAGTCTGGTGCCATTTGAGGTGTTTTAGCACGTGCAAGTTGTCCCCACAGAGCTAATGAGGCTTACATGCGACCTCAACTATGCCCTTTGGAAGAGGCATCTGAAGGCCAGGAGGAATAACTGGTGGTGTTTCATAGGGCATGAGGAGTATTTATCAGAAAATGTTGTTCATAAGCAGACAGTCAGCATATGATTCAGTTGCTGAAATATAAAGACATGCTATTATTTTGTACACTGTGGGTTTGGTCCTTCTGACTGTATCATATTTGCCTAACCTCTGAAAGTGTCTTGGGAATGCTGAAACATCTCAAATGTCACACGTCTATTGTCAGGTGAGTGAATTTCCCCCTTGTAATTCAGTGTGTGCAATCTGGAGTGGAAATAACAGAGAATCTGGAAGAATAAAAGCTAACCATGGGCACTTCTTCTCAAGAAAATAGTTCATATTTGATTAACTTTGATAGCCATTTACCATAACATCAAACAGCAGATAACAAGACAATTTAATTACAGTGTACTTTCCTAAATCCAAATTTTCATTAAAAAAAGGTCAAGATTTTTCCTTTAAGGCCGAAATGCAAATACCCTTGTTAATAATCTGTCACTTTAACAGAGTCTCATCACTGTTCAGGGGTGCACTTCCAAACCAGTGGAGCAAGAATTTCCTCCGAAATGCTGTCGCAGTGTCCCTCAAGCGCTGACCAGCGCTGCCCCAGGCTAGCTCAGATGTCGCACTGCGGCAAGCGCTCTGAAGGTCGGGGTGGCGGGCGCAGCAGGCCACCTCCTCCCTGTGAGGCCTTGGCTCCCCACGTAGCGACGGGCACTAGCTGGCGTCAGGACCACGGCGGCGGAGAAAGGAGTCGGCACTCGCTCGAGCAGGGTGACTTAGATGGACTTTATTGAGGGGAACAGACTCACACGGAGCTCCGCCTCAGTCAGCAGCTGCTCGAGGAGAGCCCAGAGCAGACCCGTGCAGCAACTTTTAACCAGGGGAGGGAACAGGGGTGGCGACAACAGGTCTGCCAATAGGGAAACAGCAGGGCGTAATTGAGGGAGTTAACCTTGTAAACAGCAACCAATCCCAAGATAGGGGAGGGGAATTCCCCGGGCACCCACCAACCACACGACGCCCTCCCTGGATCTTTCCAGAACCCAGGGAAGGGCCCTAACCTGAGTGACGGGGCGCCCAAGGGGAGAGGGAGAGGATTGACATGTCTAAAATAAGCAGGGGAATGATTGACAGAAAACGAACAGGGACTCCTTAACTGGTAAACAGGTAGAAACCATACATAAAACAGGGGGGTACAAGGAACAAACCATTACAATGAACTATAAAACTTTACATAAATAAAACCTTTAAACAAATTGCGCACCACCACAAAAACTGGCTCATTTTCCCCCACATTCCACGCTACTCATGATTATGAGTAATTAGAGGGATGGAGAAACATGACGTGTAGGTATCTCAGGGGGATTTGATTTTCATGCCAGAAGAGTCTGTAATGTTGAATTTTATAATATTTGTTGCTGAATGACACTGCTGCCGTAAGCCATAAGTACTATGGACAATGACCATGGATAGTTCCAGCCAGGATAGAGCTTCTCACTTTTTACATTATGCTTTCCAGGGGTAAGAGATTGAAGTAGCATTTTCAAAAATATGTTAACCCCCCTGCTTGTATGTGCTGCAGAGGAACACCTTACTGGTGGTTAAACAATACAAGTGGTTAAGCAATAACTTCCAGTCAAACTACCTACAACAATATGTAACAGTCAGAAAGGCAAGGGAAGATGGGCATTAGGAAGACTGGGGCGTTAGTCACAGAAAGCAACCCCAGATACCTTAAAAGTGGTAAGGAAGCAGAAGCTTGGTTAACTTAAGTCATAAAACCAGTGTTATAAACCCTGACTGATCACTTCACCCCTCATGAAACACTCACTTATCATTTTGTCAGTTATAGTATGGACTCCAAAATATTGAGTGTCCATTCTGGAGCACAATGCTTGTGCAGGATTGTTCTGCCATTCCCACAGGGCAGATCACCCTTACAATGAACAAGGGTCCCTCTGTGCTCAGGAAGAGTGGAATTTTCTTGACAGAATGGGCTGGAGAAGCCACAACAGTAATGTTTAAACTTTTTGATACTTGCCACCAGCACTGCTTGGGGGCAACACATTTGACTGAAAGTAGAAACATTAAAGTACTATAGAATAGACTTATTCTGTGCATTTTATAGAACCACTTGTACATGAGAAAAAACAAAAACAAAAACAAAACAAAACAAAAAAAAACCCAAAAAAACCTAAAAAACAAACCACAAAACTCATAAATTATTCATCCAGAAAACACTGCTATACAGAAGAGATAAACACAGATTCATATATGCATATTGCAAAAAAGGGCTAAGAGATATTTTTCTCTCGAGTGAAAATCTAAATCAATATGAATGTAGATACTTCCTGAGTATCCAAAACATGGGGCTAACCCAAACACACCTGCATCGTTTTTCCTAAGAAAGATAAAGATCAAGTACCTCCAGTGTAGCATCCAGCACGACTCTACAGCAGCATTACAGCATTACATTCCTTCTACTATCACACTCAAACGTTGTAAGAAGCCAAATGCAAAATAGAGGGGCTTGTACCCTTTAGTTCTAATATTTCAGTGACTTAAATGGGAATGGGACATTGATAATAGTGTTGTCTCAGAGGCAAAGTTATTGCTGTTTCTGAAAGAGATGGGAAATTTTCCTTTATGAGAGTTTTTCTTGTATTTTCTGTGACTTGCAATAATCTCTGAATGTGTTGCTTACACAAAATTCATAAAAGGTAGAACAAAACTGCTTTTATCAGGCTGTTTTGTAAAATGCAGTGTGAAAAGAACTAAGAGTTGCTCTTTCACGTTTAACTTTGTTTACACTGTCACCAAAAATTACTTTCATTTCAATGATCTAAAACTTGCAATAGCTTTCAGGCCAAGAATTGCTCTAAGTTTAGTTTCTCAATTCCATACTCTTCAATAAAAGTGAAAGACAAATGTGTTCATATTTGTACAATGTTATTTCACAATAGACCTAAATTTCTGCTCACACATGCTTGCAAATCACTCGGGCTGTATTTTGCACGGTAAGGATGATTTAAAAAGGGTGAAAACATGCCTGCAATAAAAAAAGACAAAAAAAAGCTAGTCAGTCACCAAATTAATAAACAAATTGTA
Source organism: Hirundo rustica (assembly GCF_015227805.2). Lineage (NCBI taxonomy): Eukaryota > Metazoa > Chordata > Aves > Passeriformes > Hirundinidae > Hirundo > Hirundo rustica. Next base: position 76,462,308 of record NC_053451.1, on the reverse strand, counting down.
GGTCAACCTCTCCTGTTTTAAATCGCAGTTCTAATGAAATCTGAAAGAACAGGAAACCTGATACCTGATGATCTCTTACATCTCTAAAGCAGATGGCTTCATTACCATTTGCAATTGAAAAAGCTCAATGATCAGAGATTTCATGAATATCTGGAAAGAAAAAAATTGAAGGTTTGCTGCTATATCTATAAAATTAGCCTAACATCATCAATTTCCAGTTGCATTAAAAACTGAAATGAGCCAAGATTAAATCTGAGGAGTTTGAAAATAGTGCTTGTAGCATTGGCTGTTCTATTGTAGATCAAAATAATCTCATTATATGTCCCATGTATTTAGGCTTCTTCATTGTCCTCAGTCACATATAAGGAGAATGTGTCTGAAGTCTTGATGCATTTATTGCTGGAGTCCAGCTGTGATAAAGAGCCATTAAAATCTCATTGGCTGCATAATGTTATACTTAAAACACAGCAGAAGCATTTTGTACCAGCCAGATACATTATAATATCTCCCAGACAAGGGAGCGTTGATAGTATTCAACACAACGGAGGCTAATGAGTTAACTGGAATGTAAAAGACTGTAAGAAAATAACCAGAAAATTAGTATTTAATCTATTCTGTTTCTGTTAAGTGAAGTCTGCATCAGGAAATCCAGCAGTGAGATACCCAGTACTGTGATCCTTCAACCATTTCTGTGAGTATGAGAAGCAATTTCAGGACCTGAAATCTGATATATGCACAAATGGAAGCGGAGTAATGCTCCCATACACTGTGTCAATAAATTAAAACAAACAAACAAACCAACGTGAAAAACAAAAGCCAGCACAGAGAGTTAGGGAGATGACTGAACATGGAAGGAATGACATGTCCTTAAACACAAAGAAGAAATAGCTACTATTATCATGGGATAGTGGCAAAATCTTTCATTCTGGTTGTGATCACTCTGATATATTGTGATATCACCGTACGTAACTTTAGATACCTGTGACATGCACTGTGAGAGGCTTTATCTTCATTTCTTGTACAGTTAATAGAGAAAAGGAGCAAATTGTAAGATGTATTAATCTAACCTGGTCTAAATTAGGAAATATGCTGTACCCCATGAGTTCCTATTTCTCTCCACTGACTATCAAGGGAGTTGAGACAATTTGCTCAGATGAAGTCATCCACACACAGGCTGTCATCCGTATTCAGAAAAAAAGAGAAAGAGAGGGAGAAAGAGGAGAGGAACTAAAGGTACAGAGAACAAGGAATTAAGTTAAATGGAAAATGTCTAGTGTCAGAAAGAGACTGTGAGAGATGGGACTTCTACTGATTAATGACTCAATTATTTTACCACTTGTAATAACCACCCAGGTTACTCCCTCCCAAGTACAGGGGCATTCCTATGTAGGATGAGGGTATTCATCTCACCTGATGGGGTATAATGAACCATGATGGACTCAACTACAGTGACATAAGAGATGGCTGCAACATCTTAGCAGGGCTCAAAGACTCATAGGGACATTTTCCACCTACCCTCAGCATAATATAAACCCTATGGACATGGTGATGGGTGGACTGTCCTTCTACCATTTCATGCCCAGTCTACAAACACTGAGAAGACTAGAAAATGACCAATGCAATGTTGTCAGAATTTATGGAGTGATGATTTTTCTTTTCTACTTGATCTGTTTCTCTGTTGCTCTCTTTCTTCTTCAGTTCTTGTCTCTCTTTTCCCCATCTATCTCTCTACCTCATATTTACTGTTAAATAAAAGTCTGTACTATTGATTTCAGCATATGGTCTCATTTGCACCTTAATTTGGGCAGAGACGTCTCTAATAATTTTAATAATTGGATCTTAACACTAACCTTTAACATTTGAGACCCATGCAATGAAGAAAGAGAATCATCAGGAAGGGGGAACAACAGCAACCAACATAAATACCTTAATTACATGAAAGTGATAGGCCAGTGTTTGAACTGCTTCTGGGAAAAGTATGGACAGGTTTACCATGATAAGCCTTTGGACCGAAGTTCAAATTCCTAATGACAGCCATTTCCCTTAACTTTGTGCCATGTAAATAGCTTGTTCTGTGTCACCACCAAGGTCGCAGATGAACTCTAAGGGCCCCAGCACTCATCCCCTAGTCATGTTGGGTATCCTCTCTTCAGCAGCTGCCTGCTGGCCATGGAGCCACTGATCACTGCCCTTTGAGCCTGATAGTCCAGACGATTTTCTGCTCACAGAGCAATCAGATTAGGCAGCCAGGGTCTCCTCAGCTATCAAATGAGAACACTGTGGGAGATAGTGTCAAAAACCTCACCAAAGTCAAGGTATATTACCTCCACGGCTCTTTTCTCATCTGCAGACCCAGTCATTTAGTTGTAGAGGCAATCAGGTTGCTCAAGCATGATTTGCCCTTGAATGCCTGCTGTGAAAACTCTCGGTGCCTGAATGCAGCTGGCCTCACAGTCTTTTAAATTTAACACCTGCAAACTGACAATCTCAGTCCTGCAAGGCTGTTGAACCCCAAACTGATGTTGAAATGACACAGCCAACACCTGCTGCACTTCAGGACATCCTAGATTTGTATTCCTTTTTTTTTTTTTTTTTTTTTTTTTGCAGAGTGTTGTTTCTAAGGATAGCAAAAGACTCTAAAGATCATACTTGGGAATTAACAAACAGCAACTGAAATACTAAATTCTTTAATATCTCCACATTTAATTCTTTGGGAGTGTCTTTTTATTTCCAAAATCAAGCCATAAAAATAAATAAAATTTACTTCAAACTACTCAGTAATAAAGACAGAAAGTGTTTTTAGAGTCATCTAGATATTCAAAATATTAGTTATAAGACGTCTGATTAAAAGCATTTCTTACGACAATTTTCTGTGAATGATAACAACCATTCATGTTTACAACACTATTCAGCTATACACAATGCATTTACGTCTGGGACAGTTTTCCAGATCACATAAAGGTATATCCAAGTAATTACTGTTGGTATTTTTGTTAATGCCATCACCTTTATTATGATATCCTTCATGGAACATTTTCAAATATCAGGTTTCATTGTTACCATTTAAAATAGCATGTCTGGAAATTGTCAGGTCTGCCTTATATGACATGCATTTCTGTCTTTCAGAGGCAAAGAGAAACAGATCAGTAACTGAACAGTAAAGGTCAAAGCATAAATCAATCATTTCACTAATAAGCCATCTTCAAGCTGTACAAGGAATAGAAAAAACATTTAGCTTTGTATCCTCTGCACAGACATTTCAAGAGAAAAGGCTGAAAATGACATCCGATTCCCATCAGTCCTTTAAGAACATGGCTTTAAGATGCTGGATCACTCAGAGCTAAGTGCTGCAACAGGCAGGTGCTAGGCCAGCCTGCAAACTAATAATATGTATTTTGTATTTTGTAATATGTATTTTATAGTGTCAGTTGAAGGAATGGGGCATTTAGATGCAGTATCTGCAATCAAATTTCCTATCACCTTCATCTGTTGAAGACATAGAATGCATGAATTTTTCTGCATTTCTGTTTGTTTGTGTAATGGTTTCATGCTCACCTCTGCTTCTGTTTACTGAATTTAGTGCAGTATTTTGAGTGTTTTTTCTGCTGTGAGATAGAATCAGGAGAAAAGCTAAGCAAAAGGCCCAGACTTAAAGGGTACAAAAATAAATTTATTAACACACCCTAAAAGAAGAAAATTAGCATAAAAATGGAAATTTCAAGACTCTCCTCCCTCCCTCGACTTCTTTACCCTCTCACAGATAATGTATAAAGACAAAACTCGGAACTCTAGGTCAGTACCACTTACAAAACAGTCCCTCATCAGTCCTTTTAGAGAGGATAGTCTCTCCTAATTTGTTCTGGTAGCTTTCCACAGGAAAAGCAGTCTGCTTGTGGCTTTTAACTTTCACAATAGCAGCCGCCTGGGGGAAAATCTGCAGTTGTGGACCTCCCATCTCACGTAACCTTTCCCGTGACTACATATGGGCTGCGGAATCATGCATACCGGGGTGTCATTTTAAAAATGAACAGTTAAAATGCAAAGGATTTCCTCATCTTATGGGACAGAGATCTCTTTTCACTTCTTCACTGGTGCAGAGGACTTTGTATCTCATCTCTCTCTCTTCAAACATCTCATGGGATCACAAGATCACAGCTACCAATTCAATATTCACTCAGTCAAACACAAATACCTCTGCTCAAATCCACAAATCTGAACAACCATTTTTCCCAATTCATACTGTCCACAATTTAACGCAATATTCTAGCATATTCATATTACAGTCTGTTACCACAACTCCAAGGAAATTTTCAGCCTAGGACCAAGGCAACTTGTCATCTCTAAGAGGTCACTCTTCCTTCACTGACTTTGACATCTTCATATTGTCACCTTACAGGTCTCCAGTTCGGCCTTTTCTCTCACTTAAAGAAGGGTTAGGGCTTTGGAAGTTTCACCTGTGTAAGAAAAAAGTTAATATCTTGCCCAGGGCCTGCAGTGGTCACATGATCTCTGCTGAAGGATCTCAGAGCTGCCGAGCTTCTCCCCCTCCTCTGCCCGGGAGTCACTGGATGGGGAGGGGTCTCCTGCCCACCCCCGGTCTCATGGGGTGGGCCCAGTGCGCCCAGCCCGGCCGGTGGCAGAAGCCGGACCAGCCCTGTTACCTGTTCCAAGGCAGGAAGGAAAAAAGGGCACTTCCCCAGGATCCTCTGATATTGAACCCTGTGTGTTCAGAGTTGTATATTTTCACTATTGCTTAGTCAAGCTGTCCACTTCAAAACTAGTCACTAATTGGTTTAGCTATAACTTCACGAAAAATCACTTCCCCAGTGTCAAACTACCACAGTTCATATTTATTTTTCTCAAACATTTCTGACCATAGGGCTAGGTTACCTGTAAGTTGTGAAGTACATCTGTGCTTGTGCCACTGGACTCACTTGTGATCCTACGGAGATGAAATGGTTGTTTTTTTCCTTTTCTTTTTCTTTCTGTAAATATTTTTGTTTGCTGCTTTGTCTTATATAGGTATGTAGACATCCTGAGTATGCAATCACAACTATATCACATCAAGAAAACGATTAATGTAATAGTTAATTCTCTCAACATCCTTATCATTCAAAATACATTATTTAGCAACAGCTGCCACTTTTCAATACCTGTGGTATGCAAACACATTACTAGAGGACAAATAACATGTCATAGTTGGAGAGGAGGGAGAAAGAATAAAAGCCCAAATCTGATCTTTACTAAGTGCATGTGTTGATAAGCAATACCCTCCTTCCACCTCTGAAACTTATGGGCAAAGCTAGATCTTGGAAATCGTGCACCTACCAGAAGATAGAAGCATAAAATCCCTCTCCATCTTAAAAGGCAGCTCTCTCTTGCCTTCATGAAAAAGACAATCTTAAGAGGAGTAATAATTAGGTACCACTGATCTGAACTTTTCACTGTTGTTAGAGATAACATTGGTTTTCCGTAAAAATTAAAGAATTTGACAACTGAGCAAAATTTCTAAAAGAGAAACTGTATTTGAAGTCCTTACTACAAAACTTATAGTCAGGAGGTTCTGCCTAGCAGATAAGAAGTGCTGAAAAATATGCTTAACTTCAATATTCCTAATTTAGAGTTAGCTCGCTACAGAATGGTGTCTTAGTGGCTTGGGCAGAGGATCCACTGGCTAAAATCAAAACCCAGCAGCCCTAGTGAAATAATGCTTTTATTTGTTCATCTCAGAGAAAGTTTGCGGAAATCAAGTATGAGTAGCCTTTTACTGTTTTAGAGATATACTGGGTGCTTTAATAACCAGAAAATAGAGTGGTCAATGCAGTAATGGCACACATGGAAATATTTCTAGTGACATACACCCTTAAATGTTCTTAAAAAGGCTGCAAGTCTACTGCAATTTGGTAACAGATCTGGAAAAAAAGCTTGCTTTGTTTGATAAATAACTGGGGTTCAATGATCTACTTCAGCTGTGGGAAGCTGTCATGAAGTCGCAGAGCAGAAATTTGATATGAGAGCAATGTTGTTTTGAAAGATCAATGATGAGAGGAGGTTATGGCAGAATTTCAGCAACCTAATTAGAGATGTTAGTATTATATCCCAAAGAGCTTGTGTCAGATAAAGAATAGTTTTGGGGTTTTTGGCTTTGTTTCTTTTTTTTTTTTTTTTTTTTGGCAAATGAATCATCTAATAATCACCTGGATGAAGGACTAAGCAGCACAGCATTTAAATTTGTCGGTTATTTCAAAATGTAAAGTGTTACAACTACTTATATAGAGGGAAAACAAAAAGCCTGTAATGACTGAAAATAAAAACTGGCAATCAACTAGTGAAGTAGGTTCTAACTGGAATACTGCAAGTGAATGCCTTAAAGAGTAATGAGAAAAAATTCAACAGGAATACCTGTGGGAAAATTACCTAAACATAATCTGAAGGTGTAACACTGTTACAACACATAAAAAAAAAAAAATCAGTTTCATTTCATAAAGTAAAAGATACTGTACAAGAGAAACCTCTTTTATGGTAATATGGTGAACTCACTGAATATTGTGTATAGGTCTGGACATTACAGCAAAAATCTGAACTGAAAGGAATTTACTTAAAAAGTAATAAAAAAGCCTAAGAAAGAAATTCAAACTTATGAGTAGGAAAAAAAAAAAAAAAAAAAAAAAAAAAAAAAAAAAAAAAAAAAAAAAAAAAAAAGAATGCTTGCTGACAGCAAAAGCTTAAAAGCTTTTATCAATGAAAATTAGGAAAAACTATGTCTTTCTCTAAAACTTTTATGTCATTACCATCAAGAAAGTTGGGGTATACATAAAGCCTGAGAAAATGCAGATGAAAAACAGACTTTGTTCCATTTACAATTTTGTCACTACCAACTTCTGTGACATCAGGCAAGTCAGATTGCCTTTAAGTGCCTCAGTTTCTTTATCACCTCTATAATAATATGACCATTATAAGAATTTCTTTTCATTTCACAGAGAAGTTAGAAGACTTTAACCTTGATAATAAATTATTGATTTAAATGAAATTCTAAATCTTGATTTAGATGATTTTGAGAAATAATGTAATGTAAGAGAAAATGTAAATAGTAGAATGAAAATAAATGGAGTGAAAAAATATGTCTGAGATATTTTTATATACAAAGGAACTGTCAAGATCTGGGTAGGTTTAACTCTTTTAAAGTTAGCATTCTCGTGGCTCAAAGATTTAGAGATCTGTGATTTACATTCTCATTTAACACCTATGATTTCCATCTCCGTCATTCTGGGAAAATGTTCTTTTGCATATTCATCCTTCTGTGAATAATCTGTATGAAGTCTTTCTATGTGACTAAAGAGAATCACATATTTGGTTAAAATATGACAATGCAGCACAGCTCTGCAAAATCTGACTACAAATTTTCTTTTCAGCATAGTGTTTTGAATCTAATTTCAGAAAGGTTGAAGCAGATGCAGAGTTGAAAGGAAGCCCTGTTGTTCAGAGAATGGATATACACTTCATCATGTTATTTTTTGATAGTGGATAGGTAGGGGTTAGTAATTTTCAGACCACATTATATAGCTACTGAATTATAATTGCTAAACCTGTTCTCATCCTTTCTTTATATCTCAAAAAAGAGATGAAGGCATTAACAGGGAATCCTGACAATGCATAAGCATATTTTATACTGAACTGTTTATACTAAACAGTTAAAATATTACAGATAGATTTACAGCAGCATCAAAAACAGTTCAGTTTCTTCACTATCTGTGTGACTAATCTCAGAAGCATGCTTTCACAAGGAATGTGGCCTTGGAAGTGCTTTACTGTCTAGACATCTCTAAACTAATCTCTAAATTCCTACCTAAATAACACTGAACTCTTTGGAAACAAATTAGATTATTTTCTTTCCCCTAGTCACACAAACTGGCATCATTACTCCAAACTTTGAGCTGCCCTGGCCCTGTTTTACTGGATACTTAAGCCAGCAAAAAAAGAGAAGTGAGACTTATTTGAAAGATAACTGTCCTCCAAGAAGGAACAGCATAGTAACATATGGCATAACAAATATAATAAATATAACAAATAGCAATACTCTCTTATTAGAAAATGTGGGCTGTTCCCATCTATGTAAAACCTGTATCTATTTCCTGAAGAGACTCCAGGTCAATGCCCCAGCGCCATGTGAATGTGACACTCCATTAACTTACACATGTTTTGCAAACAGAAGCTGAGAAGAAACCTTTTAGCTGTTGCAGAGCTTGCTGCAGTTGTTCACAGATGGTCTGTTAGAGAATTTGATAGTGTGCTGTTTTTCTGGGTAGTCTAATGAAGTCTTTTAAACAGACTAAGTGCTAAGGCATTGGTGGGAGCAGCGTCTGGCCCTTTCCTAGGAGCTTGAAATCTACATTAGAACTTTGATTTTTCTATGTCACAGCTGAACATAAGCACCTACTTATTGACTCCCCCTTCTCAAAATTTTGACCTCCTAATTTTATTACTCCCTTGACAGTGTTTTGTTCTCATCTTCAAGAGTTACTTGCCATACTGCATGGACAGATAACTCAGTTTTCACCGCTGTCTTTTTATCTCTTTGTCTTGGTTTGAAAAGACAGGTATCTGCTAGGGAGAAACGGGGCCTCTCTAGGAATGGGGAATTACAATACCTTCCCTCCGTGTTATTACAATTTGGAAGGCTGAAAAAAAACTTTTCAGTCAGAGCTATGGGGAAAGGAATAACAGTCCTTTACCAGTAAATATAACAGGACAGACAAACAACAACAGCAATTATAATAATAATAAACAGAACCAAGAACCCCGAGGGGCTTTGTCTCACGAGTCCTGGGCAGTCTGATCTCTTGGGACCCCAAGAGCACCAAGCCGAAACGGCGGAAACTCTGGGGGCTGATGGCTGGAAATGGTGGGGTGTCCCCAGCAGGCAGGGGGGTGTCCTGGCAGGCAAAGTGAGCAGTGCTGGAGAAGCCGCGGTGGTTGGACCTGAGCTGACCCAGCTCCAGCAGGGCAGGTGAAGAGCTCTGAACTCACGGGCGCTCCAGCAGATGACAGAATTCCCAGGACCGGACTCTTCCACCAACCGTGGACTCCACGCAGCCAGCAGTCGCCCGACGGTCCTCCCCAGAAAACCAAGAGCAGGGAGACCACCACCCTCAGCTTCCAGGAGCCTTTCCCTCGCCCCTAAACTAAGTGATCCACTTCTTTTGTACGGGTCAAGCATCCTTTAAGCACCAGTATTTAGTCTCCCAGCAACTTATGGGGGGAAAAAATCCACAGGAAACCTTAACCCCCAACACACTTCCACCTCTCTTTTATCTGAAGGAGCCACAGCACATTTTTGCTGACTTTACAAGCTAAGCCAGTTTAGTTGGTTTAAAGTTGGCTGGTGGTATGCACAACCATCACAGTAAGGTGGCCTTGTGGTTGACCCTAAGCTTCAGCATCTACGAGTCTTGAACAACAGAAGTTTAACTATAACTGGACTACATATGTTTATCATATTAATTAAGAAAATTTCAAGTAGGGACAATATCAGGTCTGAGAAGCAAAAGAAGTTGTTAAATAGAATTTTCAAAAACTTTACACAAGTTTTAGGCAAGGAAAACCAAAGTCATTGGTTCAAACAAGAGTAACTTCAGGCAGTATCTTACAAATCTTTGCAAGCAAAAATACTTTTAATTTTTACTTTTTTATGGGAAGTTTGTTATTTTAAACTACTTCTAATATTTTGATCTAAAAATATACTTGTTACAAGTTGATTTGTTTTTCCCTTTTATCTGTGCAGCCTTTAGCCACCTGAAAATTATCTTACTACATGTAGGTTTAGTAATGATGCAACAATTAAAATGAAAGATATTTATCTCCTTATGTAAAATTTACAGCACTACACAAGCTCACAAGCAATATTATCACCTGAGTCTTAATCTGAGAACTGCAAAACCCCTGTCCAGGGATACCTTGTTTTTCACAACTGCACCTCTGCTCTAGGGATGCGCATATCATCCATGTAAATGCTCACTTGTTCTGTCCCTTTCCCCCCTTAATGTTGTATATGTTTTTATTTCAGAGATTACATAAAAAGCCCCTCACATCACTGCTATTTCAAATTTAAGTATTGACTATAGTTTTCTTGGCTATGTTTAAAATATCAATAAATAAATAAATATAGAGTATCAATAAGGGCATTGTCAGTCTGCACATTAACACACTTTCTATTTGGGGAATTTGCAAAAAAAAGCTTCATTAGAGATGCAATTTAAGGAGATTAAGACATTTAGAAATTTTAGTCAAACCAGGGAAGTGCTATTGTCTTTATGCTGTGCTAAGATTGTTTCCTTTCAAGCTGTGCATTTGAAGGCCTAATTACAGATACTCACATTCTGCAGTCTTTTCAGATTTGAAGAGGAAAAGCAGGTGCCAGGAGGGGGGCAGATTTATGTCCTAGATAATATTCCATAACAACTACAACTCCCTGCTGGTAAACAATCCTCAGGCAACAGCAGCCTACTCCTGTTCATACCTATAGACAATTCACCAGATCCTGACACTTTGAAAAAATAAATCCCCAGGCTGCAAGGACAATAAAGCCCTGTGGATTGCCCAGTGAGAGACCTTTGCTGAGGTGGCCTTCAGGTTTCAACATTTATCCACCCTTTCATGGGACTGAGGCCATCTAAAATTACAGTCAGGTCTCATCTGTCCTTTTCTCTCCTCTGAACTTCCCTTCCTCTTCTGCATCACTCTTCTTCCATGCACCTCTTCAGAAACAGATGAGAAAAACCATTTCCTCCTAGACACAGCGCTACAACAGTGATAAAGTTTCAGCAAGCAACTTACTGATGCGTAAGTAGAAAAACAGATCACGCTTGAGAAACGCATCTCTCAGCAACTCAGCTACATAAATCACAAGCATAGCCCAGGTGAAGGTGAGGATAAGGAGTTTCATTTCAAAGGGCTTTTTTTGTAAATGGTGGGCACAACACTGCTTTGGCTTGTTGCATTTTATTTTATACATTAGCTGAAAATGCAGTTGATCCCCATGCAAAGTCCTGGCATTAAGCCTCCTTATACTTAGCCTAGCACAAGCTTATCCTCGGGCTAAGAACAGAACAAGGATTTCTCTAGTTTTATGTAGACGTGGATTTCCATGCATATGAAAGAAAGCAGTTCAAAAAGCCAGTCACATTAAGGAAGAGAATGTAGGAATGTAAGATGCCAGAAAATCCAAATAAATCACTATGCTTTTAAGGTTCCCTTTGAACAGTTGAGCATGATATTATGCTGGCATGTATAGTACTGTCTCTCTGGCTCTGTTGTTAGGACTGGTTGATTATTACTCTGAACAAATAGTGATATTTCTTTCTTATCAAAGAATTATGTAAAATAAAAGAAAAAGAGAATACAAGGTACACTTAGATTCCTGAGACCAGTAATGCCTTCTTTACCTGCACAAGGAGCATTGCTCATGAGCACTGGGAAACTTCTTTCTAGTTCTCTTTCATTTCACAAAATCTCTCCTATTTTCATTATATCTGTTTTGGCACAAAAAGAAGTTGTTTTACAAGGGCATGCAGACATGTCCCGATCCACTGATCTCATATGTACAGAGATTACATGACACTGCTAAAAATATTAAAGATACGTCCATATTTACTCAAGGAGTATGATGCTATAAATGTGGGGGATAGAAAAGTCTGTTGCAGGGTAATTTCTAAGCTAAGCTAAGTTCTTAATTTAAATTTACTTAATGTTCACTTGATATTTAACTTCTCATTGATATACAATAAGACTAGAATGGTTCAATCTCTATGACTTTATTTAGACTTAAAATTCAATTTGTGAATAAATAAATCACAACTTTTAGACGCTGAATACCAATATGCTTACAAGTACACTGTGGCTTTTTAAAATGTTGCATCATGTATGCTTTGGTATGAAAACAGGAAGCTGAATTCCAAATATCATGTAGGAAAAGCATGTCTCTGGGCATTGAACTATGAAGCAGAGTAATTTCAAAGCTGTAGCTATCCACTAGCTGTAGCTCACTACATAGCAGATCCCAGCTGGGTTTGAGTAGAGCTCAAAAATGATTCTGAGGTGTCTGAGGCTCTGGGATCCATTCCTCATAGCCTCAGAGCATCTTCAGCTCATGGCCTGAACTGAAACTTTGTTAATGCACTCTGGAAGGTGAGACAAAGTTCCCCCTGAAAGTTATTTAATGAGAGATCAAATTACTTTGTAATTTACTTGTAGGACTGCCAGGAATTTTGGTTCAACTTCTATACAACAAGCTTGTATAAATTGATGCTTTCCTTTAGCTGCATATCCCTATGAAACTGTTTCAATATCAGAAGAAGGAAAAAGGAGATAACAACAGAATTGATTTCCTCAGCACAGTTTTAGCACCTGTGCAAACCAGTTGCTCTTTTCAAGGTAAAAATTAATTTGCATGTGTTGTACGCACTCACTGATGTTAGCATTCAACAAGTACCTGCTGTTGCCTTTTCCTGGACATGATCTTGCTGAGATTTCATTGACTGAAGATATCCTACATTTCTGAAATTAGTTGTTTTCACCTCCTTCCTGCTTCACATATGTCTAATATTTTTACTACGAGTATAGCTCTTCAAGAGCAAGGACAGCATTTTAGCTGCAAGCTGATTAATTTCCTAACTCAGGAATGGTGAATGGCTTCTAGCTGGTCCCATAATAACACAAAAGAAGTATCAGTTTACAGTAAATAATTTCGCCCAGGAATGTTAAATTAAGAACCTGCCATATATTAAAGAAGATATATTTCAGGCCTTAGGTTTGGTTTTCTTTTCATTGAAAGTCTTGGTATAGATTCAAAGCAGACTTCAAGCAGCAATGCTATCCACCATCTGTCTCTCCACCAATGTGAAGATTCTTCCACAGAAGCTGCATTGTTACCCCTCTCAGCTTGTTCCTGTAAGCCATATACTGTTCTTTACATGATTACATTTTAACAGATAGCTCATGACACAGCATTTTTGGCCCTCTCTCTTTCTGTCCCCTTCCCCACCACCATTTACCAGTTCACCTCCTGCTCTATGCTTTGCCCTTCCAATATCTACTAAGGACAGGTAACTGACCTGTGTACTGCTGAAACACTTGACATTTTAGTGCTGTGTCATTCTGAACGCATAAAGCACACAGGCTACAACTAGAAGAAAATTAAACACTTTATTTCTGATAAAGCTTACAAATCAATACATATGTATCCCAGAGTAAACATGTGATGCATATACAATAAGGAAAACCATTTCAGTATAACTTTGAGAAAATGGGAAAGTTGAAAATAAAGATTCCTATTTATGTAAAAATCTTAAGAAGTGAATGAGTGGGAACTGTATCAGAAATATTCAGAAAAATAATCCACAAAAAAAGCATTATGGAGAATCAGTGAAATTTGGAGTTTCAAGGTATTTAGGAAAACTGGAATATTTCAGTAATATAGGTGCCATGCAGTGTTTTACATTCAAACTTTTCAGAAACAACACCCGAATATCTATGCACAGTAAACCAAGCAAGAAACACTGTAATATGGACAATCTAATGGGGTTTGTGTCTTTGTGATCTGTGTTTATTTTACCCGTGGCAGCCTGGCCACCAGAAACTGCACTCCTTACAGTGGTGTCACATTAAACACCAGCTGGGTGGTGGCCATGGTGTTACACTAACCAGCTTTGTCAGTCCCCACCAGCACTGTGAGGCTGCCCATGCAGAGAACCATGGCTACTACTTTCTACCAGCACCCACACCGACAAGATTACACCCTGGGAGTCTAGGTAGAATATGTTTATTTTGATCTCTGAGCCTTTGGTATGGAATGAGGGCTAATGTAAAGCAAGTGGGGAAGACTTGAGAAGCAATACCTCTTTGCCACATCTTTCCTATCTCCTTCATGAATTCTGGTAGCTCTGATTTATATATGCAATTTTCATAGTTTCCACTAAGTATAGCACAAATGGACCTTCATGCGCCTGTTTTTTATGTTATCTCTAAAAGTATTCCTATGGCTCATAGGCATTTAGGCTTCTGTCCCTATCTTACTGCTGAAAGTGACTGTCCTCCCAGAAATACTCCTCACAGGGAAAGTGGCAGTCCTCACAGATATTCGCCCCAGAAAAAAAAAAGACAGTTCTATCTTTTTCTGGTAAACCATAGAACATAGGAAAAAATAAAGGAAAAAAGGAAAACAAAGGGAAAAAAAAAAGGGGGGGGGGGGGGGGGGTTGGAAAGGAAAAGATGGGAAAATAGGGGGGGAAAAAGAAAAAAATGAGGAAACTTTAAAAGAAACTTTAAAAAAGGTAAGCAAAGAAACAGAGAGTCATTAAATCATTTTCCAGTATTACAGGAACCTTTTCATGATACACTAAGTTTCCTTTTAATTTCCCAGTTGTTTGGACACACAGGCAAAAGAATTAGGGAAAGAAGGTCAGCAAAAAGATAACAATGCCTGTTTATTACAGCCAAGAGATTAATCTAAAAAATAGTATTTCTGCATTTAATGAGGGTTGAGGACAACAAATGAGAAATTATAAGGCTACAGTTCCTATTATCCAAAGTGCTGACAATATGTATGAATACACTTTTTCCATAGCTTGGGTTTTATGTACAGTAGCTATTTTTGATTCTCACAGCATGGTTTTTGTCCTTGCTGTGTGACAGGTAAGCACCTGCCACCAGAGTAAGAATCACATGGCGGTAAGAGATTCACCATTGCTCAATTGCAAGAAGACATTAGTATTATGGACTTGAGGCTGAGTCCATTATTAATTTTATTCTTATCCAGATGAATCTGAAGCATCTTTAATGGCAGGGAGTTTAGTATTTGTAAATCAGTAATTTTACTTATGGCTTGGTGCTTTAAAGGATTAGACACTTAGAAAACAATTTTCATCATAAAATATTTAAAACCTTCACTGTTCAGAGCTTCACTGCAGATTAAATGCCATTTGAATTCAACAGGATAGTGTTTTTTTCCAACCAGAGTAAGATAATGACCGACCTCTATAGTGCCTACCTGTCTCAGTATTACAAATGTCTTTTTTCCTACAGTATACTAAAAAGGAAAAAAAGATGACTTCTGCAAAAGAGGGGGGGGGAAAGCACAGAAGAGAGCCTCAAAAGTGTTTTAGATGTTTCACTCCTTTATTCTGTTCCTTGGGGTGGAATTTATCTGAACAAATGTATAAGTAAGTACAAAGTATAGGCATCTGTGTCATAACTAAATACCTTTTTAAATCCATATAGAGAAATATGTACTCCAGGGAAAGATTTTTCCAGATCTATTTGAGGTGCAAACCTCTATTTGAGGTCACTAACGTGACTTGCACCCCTCATTCTCTGTTGGCTACTGAGGGAACCTACAGGAACACTCTATATCATGGATATCTAACTGTCAGCAAGGCAAATTCTGCTTTCTGTTGCACAGGAAAAACACCATATCTCTGCCCTCTCAAAGTCTGTTTGGATTTAGCTACACTTGGACAACATGCTTTCTAATGAGATCTATTTGAGAGTGGCTGATGCCCACCTACTCCAGCTCAGGGTGACAGCTTGTTCTTGGCTTTGCAGCTTCATAAATTTGATGCAGCTGGTTAGAATACCACTGTTCCTCTGACCAGCTGCACTTAGGAAATGAAACTGAGGAAGAGCAGAGCCCATCCAAATGCACAAAGTGCATTTCCAATTGCAGGGAGTGTGAGGAAGACATCCAATCCAGAATGTTGCCTTTCAGTACTGGATTTGGCCAGGTTACAGGAATTAGCATCCCTGACTGGAAACTTCTTATTACTAGGCAAATCATTCCTATCCAAGTTTTGTAGGTTTACCACCTCTCCTCTTTTGGTTAACAAAACAAACAAAAATATTGCTTTACTGCAGTTCACAAATTTTGACATAGTATGTGAAATTGATAAACCGTAATCTCAGGGCAAATTTTACAGGATTAGAGCCTAAAATTGCAGGCAATAGAGTTCTCTTAGGCTGTTGTCAGCTCTGATAGGATTTTGATCAGGTGTAGAATATTTTATTTTCAAATTTGTGTCAAAATTGAGGTATGGAATCTCTTATTAAGAACCTCTTTAGAAACTTGTGCCAGATATCCAATGAAGGCTTGCAAGCCACTACATGCTGCAAATCAACAGATGCTGCATTTCTTTCAGCCTTCTATTTGCTCTAAGGTCTGAATTTTGGCAAACACAGAAGTTATGTAGTGTGTTTAACCACTAGATGAATTATATGTAAATGGCTAGCACTGTTATAGCCAAGTGGTTGTGGATTTTAAAAATCCACCTGTCCTGCAGTGGATTTTGCATTTGATGTGAAACATGTTGCAAAGCAACACCGAAATATTGTAAAAGAAATAAAGTAAAAACAAACAAACAAACAAACAAACCACCACCATCTTGCCCAGAAGGAAGCTCCAAAATATCTGGAAATCCAGCTTTGTTACAGCGTAGCCTTCATGCTGCCTCAGATATGGCAGCACTGGAAAAAATGAAAGTACATATTTATTTGACTTTCCCACACCCCAGAGAAGCCTCCTGCCTCCCAAACAGGTCTGTGGAAAAGGTAGTCCCTTATGACTTCCTGCTTCCAGAAACCAAACAACCAAGCCAAAAATCTTTGTGTGGAAACCATGCCCTTTCGCTTTGGATGCATGGAAAGCAAAGCATTAAAAAATATCCTGCTGGAAATCCATCCTTTACCCGCTGACCACGACAACACTAGTGTACAAGTGGCCTTCATTGTTGCTGTATTCCCCCTCCTCTGCAGAAATCCACAGAGGTCAGTGAGCCTACAGGCATGTGCTGTAGCTCAAGGTAGGCTGGCAGGCTGGGCAGCAAGAGTAGGAGGAAGGGGGAGCAGAGGGCAGGAGACTTACACTGGCCATGCAACTGAATTTCAGTGTACTCCAGATTCAAGCACCTCCCTTTTTTCACTTTTCATACTTTTTGTTTGTTTGTTTGTCTGTTTTCATTTAATGAGACAGTTATACCTGGCTATAATAGTTCATCCCTTTGAAAAGTTCTTACTTGGTTAGAAAACAACTTCACAAAACATTTTTTTTTTCAGCTCTAGTATCAAGGAAAGATTCAAACCTGCTATTTTTCTCCAAGTTCTTCCATAAAGGGAAGAAAAGGGAATACATGGTGTCTGGGATGTTAGCTATTCTTGTAGGTATTATTAGGGGAGATCATCTGTGAAAATTTCTTTGCTGCCCTGTAATTTACACCACTACTGCTGGTAATGACTGTAAGATATATGTGAGCGGCGCTAATGGGTATGGATCACTGTTCTCTAGACTGCAAAGAAAAGGAGCATGGGGAATGATGGCACTGTATGATAGATCAATGCAGCTGCAGATTGGTCCTTAGGCTATTCAGGTTATTTTCCTTAAAAGGCATCATGCCTCACACATTCTGCTGAAGGCTATCCATAGTCATTCAAGTTCATGATAGCTATTCTTCGACATTCCTTCATTTTTAACACCACTGCTAAGACTGCTAGTGTGATTTTTAATGAGAATGAGGAGACAGTGTGTCTTTTATCAAGTTCAGATCTATTTAGCTTAAATTAAAACTCTTTGTTATATTTTTTCCCTACACTTATTCAAAGGATCAGTGAGAAAATGTCACTGAACAGCTACTTGTCTCCTCATTAACATTCATGACAAAACCTTCCGGCCAGGCTGGTTTCAGTTGCTGATGGAGCAATACTTAAAAGAAATTGGCTAGTGTGTGAAACAGCTGCTCAGCAATGTCACTATGCAAAGCAATTGGTGATAATAAGATGATACTATTACAACTACACTGGGAGCATAATACATTTTCAAGCTTTGAGGTATACAGTAGAGGTCCAAGAAGTGGAGCATGATTACTTGTCTGTTGTTAGGAATAGGAAACAGCTGATCATTACACATCTGCTTATATGGGTTAGTCTTACACAGCCTTGAGGTAAGAGAAAAATACATATCTGATGGAATTCTTCACTTCCTGCGTGCCTCCTATCTGCTGGAAAGGCTTTTTGTTTCTTTTCCTAGTGTTTGGAAAGGTATGTGTGTCCCATCACCAAAACAGGTATTGCACTCTTTCCTAGGACCATTGAGCACTTGTTGTTTCATAGGAACTTCTCATTTCAAGGCTTTATTTATTTGGCAAGATATTTAGGAGAAGATTCCATGGATCCTCACACACCTACTAGTGAAATTCCAGATACTGATTTTCCTTGAAATAACCATCTAATGTCAATGCAATGACAAATATGCAGATGGTGGCAATACAGATGTAAACACATCTGAGCACATAAGGCTCAGCCAAAAAACAACTGGCAGCTGGCATTATGCTGTGTAGTGACTTATGCTAACGCACACCTCTTGTCTAGAAACATGGAAACTGAATGAAAAATTATATTGTCAGATCTTTGGTTCTGAGACATCTTTGAACCTCATATACTATGGGGAATAAATGAGTCTAGAAGAATGGAGCAATCAAAAGTCCCAATACAGTGACAGCCCTTTAGAATTGTGGAGTACAAATGAATAAGAAATGAAAGATTACGCAGGGCTTTAGGATACAAGAACTGATTGGCAGGTAAAAGAAAGGTATAATTTTTCTCATCATAGATGGTTCCAAAATCACTTAGTAATTTCTAAAGTTCTCTGTTATAAATTTCATCTTTAGCTTATATTGCTTTTAATTATTGCAGAAATTTATTTGAGATTTGTAGAGATTTGGAAGTACAGCAACTCAGGTGAAACAAAATAGGAAAATGACAGAAAAATTATGTAGGAACATTGCCAGCAGGCTGAGGTAAGGGAATCTTCATCTCAGCTCACTGTTAAGGCCACATATGGAGAGTTAGGTCCAGGTCTGCACTCCCCAGTACAAGAGAGATATGGGCACACTGATGCAATCCAAGCAAAGGGAGTAAGTTGATGAGGGGACTGGACTACCTATTCTAAAAGCAGAAGCAGAGAGAGTTGGGAGTGTTTAGCCCAGGAAAGAGAAGGCACAGGGGTTCTCATCAACATGCATAAATATCTAGTGGGAGGATATATAATCCAGTGACAGCAATGGTTACAAACTAAGAAAAGCAAAACAAAACAGGAAATTCCATGTAAACATAAGAAAACACTTTATTGTGAAGATGGTCGAACACTAGCACAAGTTGGTCAAAGATGCTGTGCAGTCTCTACCCATGGAGATATTAAAAATATGACTGCACATGATTCTGGGTGACCTGTGATAGCCGAGCCTGCTTGGAGCAGGAGGGTTAACAAAGCCACCCCCACCACATTCCAGCCATGCTCTGATTCTGTGATTCAGTGTAAGAATGTTTCTTTCATCAGAGGCTAAAGTGACAATGTTCAAGTCACAGCAGACTGAGTTTCCGTTTAGATTAGATCATGAATAGGAATCTGGGAAAAAAAAATCCTGAAAAGGAAAACAGATCTCAAATTGCCTCTCAAAATGGAAACTATAACATCATTCTATCTATGCTTAAGTGTATGGTTGTGGGGCAGAAAACAAATTAAGACAAGGCTTATGAAGGTCAGATCAAAATTCAAAAGAGTTCACATATCTGTAAAAAGTCTTACATTGCAAAATGTAGCATTACCCTAAGATGTCTAGTACAGCATTAAAAAAAAGTGTTAAATCTACAAGATACCCCTTGGATTTCCTTTCAAAAGTTCTCAAAATTATATGAATATCTGAACGAAAAAGAGCTAGGCAGCAACTATAGTTGAAATTAACTCCTCAGGGGAACAACACTGATATCTATCTCAACATTACTTACATATTCATATATTTTTTTAGTGCTTACATGTGCTGCTCTTGACAAACACAGGTATTGTGCAAAACTTCCATAAAACCATCACAATTTCTGTATCTGTTTTGCTATTTGTGGTGTACTAGCATTAAATGGCAGAATCAAGTATCAGAATTCCTTTGGGCATTCACAGTACCAAATTAAAAAACAACAACAACAACAAAAAAGATTATACTTGAACAGTTAAAACATGGACCTTAGATATCAATCTTCATATTGCTTTATATTGAAAAGCATCATCATATTTAAAACTGCAAGAAATCTAGCTGATTTTACACTTGAAGTCTATTAGGTGAATATATTTTTCCATTAATGTCTTTGCCCTTCTGGAAAGAAGCAGCTTTTCCATACAAGTGAGCAAATTTTGAATAGCTTTAAGAATAGCTGTCCTGAAACCTTGAAGTTCAAATGCTCTCTGATAAGACATCCCATTGCAAATTCCCTTTAAAACATCAATAATAAGATAGAAAAAACAACTTAGTCTTTTATTCCAAGTTTCTGTGGAGCAGATCCCAGAGTGGAGTTTTTACACCCAATCAGGAACGTTCAGCCATACCTTACTATCAGTATTATGAACCAGAACTTCAGATTACTGAAGAAGCTGTGATGTCCTTAAATTCAGTGCAATACAGGAAGACCTGAAGTTGACAAAGAATTAACAAACTGCTGTCTGAGCTCTGTGGTCAATAAGCCCTGTGTTTTCAGTGTGCTACATGGTCACTCAACACCAGCAATCAGTTTCCTTCTAGGGGAAAAAAAAAGCCCTGTGCATGACACAGATGGTTTGAAATGTCTGTTCTGCTTGCACACTCATCTTGTAATATTACACACTTCTAGATTCTTTTTTTTTTTATCCTTTGAAGACAAGTATATTTTTTTAAAAATCCAATACAAAAAAAAATTTTACACTTTCACATTAAAGAGGGAAGTCATCACAATTCAGAGCAGTGCAGAGACATCCCCACCTTCCAAGGACACTCTCTAAATTGCATTAGCATCTGATGTGCTGCTGGGGACTTTCCTTCAGCTCATCCTCATATGACACTTTTTCCATTCCCTTTTTTCATAATTCATTTTTTCTTCTGTGTCACATTGAGAGAATCAATATTAGAAAAACAAATCTTTAATTGGATAATAATACAGAATAACCCTAAGCAGTTAGAGACATATTCACTTCTTTCTGAATGGGGCCAAAGAGTTTTGAAGCAAGCTTCCAACTCCAGAGATAACACTTCCACCATTCTCCAAAAAGTGTGTATAAGATGCATGACCTGGGGTTAGCCAGCTTTACCTACCTATTTGCAGGCTCTTCACCTACCTGCAATCGTCTTTGCAATGCTGATTTACACCTCTCAGTGCAAGACCCTTTTCAACTTACACATATGCAGAAATGCTCAGGGTTACACTTTCAACACAAATACAGATTTCATATTTAGATAAAACCATGATTTGAAAATATGGACACAACCATAAAAACAGCTTAATGTTCATTATCAAAGACAAACTTAGCAAATTGTGACACTGTAACCTTGGTCTTGAAAAGATCTTATAAAGGCTGATCACAAGGAAATAAACGCCTCAAACTGTTATTTTCTGTTCTTTCTAGGTAGAAAAGATGTGTTCAATAATGCTTAAGTGGTTCATATGATAATCTCTCTCTAACACAACTTGAAGCCTTAGTGTTTGGAAGCCAGAAGCCCTCTTACAGCCATCGTACATCACAAGAAAATCATGCAGGAGAAAAACAACAGCCTTAAGGCTATAAAAAGGCAGTACACAAATACTGCTCTGCCATAACAAAAATCATGAGAGATCCACAGTTCATCTTGCAACAGTGAACATAATTACAAACCTAAATTTTGCATTTGAAACTAGGAGACAAAAATTATAAACCTCTCTATGCATGTCTAATCTCTTTTTTCAACATTAGCCAAGCCTGCAGGCACTTAACAGTCTGATTCTTGATGTCATTGTAATTAAAGGCAATACTCACAAGGCTGATAAGCATACCAGCTGTATATTAACCCTTATCTTAGCCAAACTGACAACTGCAAACGTGATATCTAATTGTAAGGAAAAGAACATTTGAATTTATTATAGATATTATGGATATTATGGCTTTTAACTCCCATAACCTTGAAAATAAGTAAATTATATCCAGCCTACCGTCAAACTTCTTGTGCCGGGATACGAAAGTCGTGCGTACAAAGTGACTTGTCTCCTCCACTAAATTTTCAAACTCCAGTTTGCTCTGTTGGCTTAACTTGTCCTCCATTTCTGAGGTGCAGCATGTATATTCCTGAGGGCAGATTCTCAAATGTTCTCCTGGAATAACAAGAAAATAAGGAATCAGAAATATTTGAATACAGATAGAAATTTGCCAGAACCAAAAATACATGATGGCTCTTCAGTTTGCATGGGGTACACAGTGAACTCTTTAGGGCTTGACTTAAAGAGCTTGACAGGAAACATCTTGAATTTGTATCAACAAATTTGCTTCAGCAGGGTATTCCTCGCAGGGGAGAGGAGACACACTTTGCAGCTGTTTTGAAACTTCAAGAAGTAAAACTGCTTCACACCAAAAGTGTTCTCCCACTCTGAAGAAGCCTTCCCCATACCTAAAGAAGCATACCTAAAATTTGAAAAACAATTGTTTGCTTTCTGTTTGTATTTAAATTGCCTGGAGAAATACGAAGTGACATGACCTATTACAAGTCACTGGAGATATCAAACATTGCAAAACAGAAATTACGCATTTGTTGTCAAAACCTAAAGAACAGAAATTATGCATTTCTCTAGACAGGTCCCACTTGCCCAAGTGCACCAAAACATTCTTCCCTTCTCCCCTTCCTTCCCTTCTGCTTAAGTGTATTTTAATGATTATGTTTGGGTGTCACAGGTTTTCTCGGGCAGCATTTCTTGTCAGACTGAGCAAGTGCTCTGCTGAATAGGAGAAAGCAATGAAGAGTTTAATTAATGCTTATGTTATATGGAAATGTAATGTAAAAGGTAATGAAAGCCTCTTATTTAATTCAATAGATTTATCTTTTGAAGCACTCTGCCAGTTCTTTTGGCAATATTGCTTTCTTCAGTACAATTTGCACGTGGAAACCAATTCTTCAGCTCATGAAATTAAAATGGTCTGTTATTGCATGAAATGTGAATTTCCAATTGACACTGTACTAAGGGTGTCAGAAACATTTAGCTTGGTTTGTACAAAGGCAGAAAATTCTACCATTTCCTCTTGAGAAATAAAAAGAATGATGTGCCTGTATGATTAAAGTTACTTGTAAGGCAATGAAAACATTTAGCTTTCTCTACACCAAATCCTGATTAAAAATCCCTCAGCAAATCTTTTAAAGGTGCAAATAAAATGATATACAAAGCCCAAGGGTTAAATAAATACTGGGGATCTGATTCTCATTTATATCAAGGCTCCTTTCTACCACTGCTGAGCCATAAAGAGGACTTAAATGCAATTTATACCTGCTTTAAGGCTGCTTTTCACCATTCTTATTATGTAGTGAGGAGAACCAGACCCTACGTTTTATCCTTCCCAGGGGTATAATACATTTAGCTGCTGCATCATTTTGAAGACAGCATCAAAAAGAGGTTTGCACATGCTTAGAATAAACATTGTCTTGAGTTTGCCCTCATCTTATTTCAATTTACGTTTCAGTTCTTGAATGAAGTCTTTTAATTTGAAATTTAGTCTTCCTCAACCCTGACTCCTCACCCCATCCTAATTTGTTTTTTTTCTGCAAGAGTTCAAAATATATGAATTATAATGTCATGAGGTTTCTTTTAGCAGTCTCAAGACTTTTTAAAAGCCCACAGCTATACATCTTCAGAAAGGACCATTTTATTATTATCAATTACTCACTGACAGTACTACCTACAAGTCCCAGTCATGTCCAAATTAACCATGATATAAAACTTTGTATAAATCTGGGAAAAATTATATCCCATGACCATCAAAATAGGCTAAGGATTACTTCCCATGTCTGCTACACCCTCCCACCACAAGAAATTAATTCCTCTCCATCCTCAAAGTCACACATCTAAGCCATAAACAACACATACAGGGACTGGTGAGCCAGCTGCTGTCAAACATAAAAGATAGTGGCAAACTAATGTTTGCCTTACCCTCTACATCTCTGTCACATTAAACTGCAACTATTCAACAGGTAAGGGAGGTACCATAATAGGAAACAATAAAGGCTATTTCAGTAACAGTAATGTGAGTTTTTATTAGATGTCAGAAAGACAAGTAAACCTGAAATATTGCGTCATTAGAAGCAGTTCTGTGTGCTTGATTAAATAAAAAAAATACCTTATTCATAGTGTCTGCAACTCCCTTTCCTCAATAAAGCCAGGATTTTTTTCCTTATGGAAAATACCTGCTTTCCCAGTTCTAGTCAGAGTGGTAGTTTATGCTTTTTATGATGATAATGTCCTCTAATGCCATTGCAATCAAGAATTTTTATAAAATTCACTTTTCTTTCCTTCCTTAATCTGAAGTTCTTATTCTTTTTGTGTGGCTCCATTTGTTTTTCAGAATTGTCAGGCTCTAAGCTGGACTAACAATAATCATCATGGTACTGTGCTAGTAAGTAACAGTCATGAGTTTAAATTTTTTAAGACACTGTATTATGACAAATTTTATTGAACAGTCATTTTTGGAGGAATAGTAATCTTTTTTTTTCTCTGATTTATTTAGAGTCTTAGTTTTGCTTTGCTACAAAAATTATTTCTCACTTTGGTTGCTACAAACTTATTTAGATTCCTACTGCATTGTTTTCTTATCCATGTAACTGAACTTGATCCATGTATCCATGAACTTTCTTCCTTTTAATTCACTGGTTATTCCTTCATTAATGAGGCTTTTGACTGTAGAAACTCACATTTATCAGAAACACTCACAACTTCTTCACTACCTCATTGCACTTTTCTCCCAACAATATGTCTTCCTAAATCATCTATACTCGTCACCCACCATCATCACAAAAATTTTGCTGTACAATAATGAACTCTTTTCAAAATATATTTCTAGTTCTTCTCTCCTCCCTGTCCATATATTCCCTGCATTTCTGTAGAAAGAAATAATAATGGAAATATTCTGCTACTCTTCATATTCTGTTTTGAGATTTTTGCTTCTTTCTCTTTCCTGCACTGGAGGATCAGGCCGAACTACAGATAAAGCAAAAGAAAAAGCATTTTCCATGGGTCCACACAGTGGAATTTTTGTATGCCTAAGATGTTCAAGTTAATTTTGTAAAAATGAAGCTTTTAGAAATTTTTGCTCATAAGCCCTGCAATGTTTATACTAACAATGACTGCACTTTCCAGAAGTTCATAACTTGGACAAAAGCTCATGTGATTTCCTGGGAATGTCAAATGGAAACTCTCTGACAAATTAATTTCTGTATGCTCAATATTTTTTTTCCTTTTTAAAAGCATGGTTCTCATTTTGTGCTTGTTCCTATCAAACCTCCAACTAATGTTGGAATTGCTAGGTCATTAGTTCACTCCTTGTCAAGAAAAAAAAAAGACACACTTTTTTCAGCATAAAAGTAGGGGGTTTGTTTGTTGGGGTTTTGTGGTTGTGTTTTGCTGGGAGTTTTTGGTGTTTTTTTTTTTTTTTTTTTATTTTGGTTGTTGTTTGGTTGTTGTTGTTTGTTAGTTTGGATATTTTTAATTAAAGTGTGTGTGTGCTTTATTTTGGATTTTTTTTCCTTTTTTTTGTGCAAATCTGTGACCTAGGAGGCTGTTTGGATTGGAAATAATTCTGCAGACTAATTTGGTTGTGCTTCCTCTGATTTTTTGAATTGGATCATTTACCATTTGCATTTGGTAAAACATTGTTCTATTACCATAGAAAGAGTTTAATCACTGATTTGTGTATTTACATACCTCAAGTATTTTGCAGGCTGAAAATGTGCTCATAACTAATGTACCAGTTCTTGCCCTGGGAAACTCCATATGGTCTAGGTTCTTATGCTAATTTCAGCAACGATTTTTATGGCACAAGTGGCATTGGTTACTACTGACTAGTTTTTCCTTGTTGGAAATGGTGTCTCCCCAAACAACTTTGACACGAGTGTAGTTATACCGCACCAGCATTCTGCCACGCTGAACAGCTATTAACTCAATATTCCCAGCGACGACCTACCACAACTCCTCTAACCACTGTTTCCAGCTGAAGATGCTGACCTACATACCTCTCCTCATGTGGCTTATGTTATATAAATCAAATCAATTGCCTACTACAAATTCAGCTACCAGTATTCAATTTCAGTTTTATTACAGCTGTAATCTCACACCTGCCTTCACATGATCCAAATTGGCAAGTTTTGCAGTTGAATTTGGCAATCCTGCTAGCAATGCTGCTTTGAAGTGTGATAAAGCAATTTATAAAGCACTTGTTTTATATTCAGATGTATTGCTGTTTGGTGTCCTTAAAATGTGCTACAAAACTCAGAAGTCTTTTAAAAATCACAACTTACAGCTCTCAAGCTGAATAAATGCTTTTACTGTGTATCAAAATGCCGGAACTGATCTGAGCGTGGTATCTACTTGCACAAGATACAGTCTGAAGGATCAGTAAACCCTATGGAACATAACATTACTGTTAACAATTTAACCACCAGATTTCCTGAACACCTTGGTTACACTGAAGTGTTATCACATAACATATTTAACATCAGGCAGAATTTTTTATGGGTTATGTTGCAAGTTTAGCAGCTTTGGAAGCAATTCTTTCTCAGGCAGACAAAATTTTATAGTTCCTATCCTAATCAAAAATTTAAAACCCTGATAGTGGTCTGTTCACAGAATGGTAGGTCTAACTGTATCACTGGGGAGACTAGAAAGACAGTCACCATCCTGCTTCATAAATCCAGCAATGAATAAAAAATATTAAATAAAAGGGATAAATTAAAGGTGTGCTTTCAAACTTGATCACCTTGTATGCATCAACAGAGCCTAAAAGAAGGAAAGATAGCTCTACATTCTTCATCTTGAAGGTTACATTGATGTGATTTGGTTTTGTCATTAGCTGTGCTCTTTGGAACTTGAAATGCTTGCTTCAGACCTGCTCATATTCAGCCACTTGTGGAGTTCATTAACAGTATGAATATTAACAAAGACAAGTATCTGTTCCTGCAGAATAGCCCAAGAGCCCAGTACACATTGACACCTGTGTGGCTGGGGAGCTGCCTTGCTGAAAAGGATTGGGGCTCTTAGAGCACACCCAGCCAACACAAGTCAACAATACCCTGCAGCAGCAGATGTAGATCTGATACTGGGTTGCATCCCCTGTACATTACTAGCAGAGATAGAGACATAATCATCTCACTATACTCAGTGCTTGTCAGGCTGCACCTGGAGCACCGTGCCCCATTCTGGGCCCCACAAGTCAAGAAAGATGCAGACTGGAAAGGGTCCAAAGGAACATCATGGAGATGATCAAAAGACTGGAGAACCTGCTGTGTAAGGAAAGACTGAAAGAGTCAGGTTTTTTTTCCTCTGGAGAAAGAGAAGGCTCAGGAGGAACCCAGTGGAGGTATTACAGTACTTAAAGGCAAAGTACAATGAAGATGGGGCCTCTTTCTTCACAAGGACCCTCATGGAGATGACATGGGGCAAAAGATACAAATCCTACCAGGAGAAGTTTCACCTTGGCATAAGAAAGAAATTTCTTAAAGTGAGAACAATCAGTCACCAGGACAACATCCCCAAGGACATTGCTGGAGGTTTTCAAGATTTGATTGGTCAGGGTCTTAATTAACCCCATCTAGGCTCCCTTTCTCTCAGTACCTGAGACCAGATGATCTGCCAGCATTCCTTTCAAAGTGGGCTCTTCTGTGGTTCCATGATTAGGTAGTTCAGAACTTCCTGCCTCATAGAATTATAAAGGACTGGAACCACTTGACTTCTGTTTCTAAGTTAACATTTTCCACCCAATTTTCTGTATTTTTTATTATTTTAAAAGATTATTTAAAAACCATGATGAATAGAGTTAAAAGAAAATCCTCATTCAACTTTAACCCTTGCCCACTGTTTTGAGATTTGGATCATTTTCAGGATGGGTGATGATGTTTCTGAATACCTACTTTTTGAAGTTTTAAATTTAAGCTCTCTGGTGAAATCAGAAGCATAGGAAATTCTTAATGATCCCATTATTAATATTCTGCTAGAGAAAGCTATATTTCTCCAATACACTTACACCATTCTGTCACACATCTGCTAAGAGAAAATAGTGCTGTAGAAGAATTTGACTAACAATCACCTTTAATTTGGAAAAAAAAAAAAAAAAACCCAACAAAACCCCACAAAAAACCCAAAACCCTAGCAGCACTATCATGTTTTCAGCATTAACTTATTTAGCAGTTAAAAATAAATTAGGAACATGAGTTTTAGTATCTCAGGCAACATTCAAATAGCAAAAATTAAAATATCATTTTGTTGGACAAAACCCTGTTCTCTAACCAAAAAGTCCTAAAGCTCCTTCTGACTTTGTAATTATCTTCTCTGTGGGGTATAACAACCCTGCAAACAGCCTCTGTAAAACTGCACCTGACATTCAAGTCACAGATTGAACTTTCCTACTCAAACTAAAAGGAAACAGATTATGTTTTAAATTAATTCCGTCATAATATTGGTCTGACAAGTGATGACAGAAGCAATATTTGCACAGAAAATGACAGCTGGAGGAAGGGAGGGAAACCTGTCTGTAACACACAGATCGTGCCATCAGACACAGCTCTCCTAATTTTAATCAAAGGAATATTGAACTTGAAAACCTTTTATGTCTGGTGGACTCCAATAAATCTGCGCAACTACCCCAAGAAAGAAACTGACTCATTTGTTTGCGTCGCACTCAAATCATCTTTGCCCAGATTCTTTTTGTTCCTTGAATTCTTTGAGGTCAATTAAAAAATGAATGCCTTCCAAATGGACTGATTATTAGTTAACAGTCTCTTCATTACAGGTCCCACAGGGAACATTCATTTACAAGAAGCCCTGACCCTGTTGTCCTTGGGAAGATTTCAGTAATAAGTTACCGAAGCCAAGGCCAAGGCAAACTTGTTCAGACTATGACTATACAGATGCTAAAGAAAGAACTGAAGTCCCTCGAGTATTCCTAACTAAACTACTAGAGGCAGTACCACTACTCCAACACTCAAGATCATTTTATTTTCTAAGCATACACAGTCAGACAAATTGTTTTTTGATAGCACAGTTTGTGAGAAGAATCTTTAGTTACCTCTTGGAGAGTGTATTACTGGCTTTATGCTAAGTGCCTCGTGGATAGTAAACGGCAAGGCTGTGATTCAGCACCGATAGTTTCATCATGTCACTGGCTACATGGCTGCAATTTTCTGATTTCAAAGCATGCTCCCACCTGGGAACAGTGGCCAACTCCCACTCTCCTTCAATTGATTTTTGCTGTTTATTATGTCCCCAAGTATAATAGCAGAAATATCTTATATAGCATTATAGTGAGAAGTAGAATACAAGCAGCACATTGCTTTACCATGACCGTAAAACACAATGCAAGACAGGCTTTAAATTTAATCCATCCTCAGAACAATTTTATGATTAAGATAGTAGGATGAGATTGTACACATTCATGAATTTATAAAGATTTTAATCAACATTCTTCATGTAAAACTGAAATCCAAAGATGTGATTGTAGCACATGGTGTATTAGAGACAGATTTACAGCACTTAGGTCGTATACCTACCAAAATACTGTTGCAGTAGGAGAGTGTGCTGGATTTAGCTTCCTGGGACTCACTGGGTATGCCGTACTGCCCAAACCAGTCCTTAAGATAGTTACACCATTACTAATATATATATATATCAAAGGTTAAAGCTGAATGAGATGCAGTCATGCCATTTGATTGAACTGTCAAGTGTATTTTAAAGCTGTGCAGATCCCTTGCTAATCACCATATTGTCATGCATAAAATCCATGTTTCTAAAATACTAAACTTAACAACAACTGTTTAAGAGTCGTTAATCAAAGCGCTCTCCTCTTATTCACATGGATTCAATCAGCACAATGAAACCTTTTTGTGCTGCCATTAGACAGATTAATCTATATTTTTGTCTTCTGATTAATGGTGACATGCTTTCCTGCAATGCCACTCACAGAAACAGCTCAAGAAGACAAACATGATAAATGCTGAGTTGGTCATAAGTCATAGGTTGTAATGGATAAGCCAGTGGTAAGACTTCGGTGCCTCTGCCATAAGCTCTTTATTGAAATATTTTTCAGCCTAATCTCTTTCTTAGTTCCTCAGGAAGAAGACTGTACAAAAAGGGAGGCTACAATTTGTAAAGATCTGAGAGTCCTGTCATATCATAGTGACTCAAGGTCTACCCGTGAAATTTCAGGGCCAGAAAAGCTGGCATTTGTCCTTTAATTTCTGTTTGGTATCAACCACTGTAAAAAGCAAAATGCCTCTACCAGCTCCTAAGTATTAACCTTACTGTGACACAAGTTGTAAGGCAAGAAGGAAAGCACTTTCTCCAAGTTTGTGTATCTTTGACTTTATAAAGGAGGGGGGAAAACTTTTTTTTTTCTTTTTCTTTTCCACACAATAAGCATGCTAAGAATACATTAACAAGTTAACAAGTTAGCAAGTATAATGGCCAGAGAAATCACTCAATGAAAGAGAGGCCAAATGCTGCAAAAAAGAATGTCCTGTTACCCCCATGCAGGGCTTCTATAGTCTGCGAGCCAAATTTGATGCAAGTTTATTTGTCCCTGGCTCGGCTCTGCAGATCCAATCACTGTTACAATGTGAGAAAGTCCATGCTAAAGCAAACTAAGGTACTGGAAGCAAAGCACAGAAGGAATTGTGGGAGATTCAAGAAGAAAATTTTTGACATGGCAAGGTGTAAAGCCCTACACGAAAAACGTGACAAATAATGAAGAAACAAGGCAATGAAGAAACAAGGAACATCAGCCCATTCCTGACCTAAATGATGACTGCATGAATACCTGAGAATTACCAGGTGACTTATCACTGATGGCAATCATTCCATTTCTTAGCCTCATAGCTCATTGGTCCTAGTTGGACACACTCTGCTGTGACTCTGGGAGCCTCGACTCCCAGGGGTCATGGGAAAAACCTCCCCAGCTGCTCCTCGTGATCGGCCAAACAGAATAAGATACCACGGTAGATGGATGCCTTTTTCTGCAAGTGGTATCTCCTTCAGGTGGGAAGGTCTCAGAACTAAAGAAATAAGTATTTAGGTCTTTCCTAAGGATGAAGAAGAAAATGTTCTATGACTCCCCACAGTAAATCTTATGAAAGTAAGGAACACAGACCTTTTTCTGCCCTCTCTACAAAAGTCAACAATGCTGAAATTACTCTCCTTCAATAACAGGGGATACCAGCTGACACAGGAGGAAGAAGTATGATACAGATATCCACTGAGAATGAGCCAGTAGAGAGTCCTCTCATGGACTACATGACTGACTACTTTTAGACTGTTTTAACTCACTTATGTGACAAATATAACTTAATTGACCTGAAAATACTCATGTATTAAAACATACATAAAAATACTTTGAATTACAAAGGTTCTAATTATCTATATGAAACAAAGGTTTCTTACTGGATATTGTCAACTACATTGTGCAAATAGAAATTCTATATTACTAAAACCATGGATAGGCAAACTTTTGATGGATATGTAAGAAATTCTGAAACATTTTCAATAGATTGTATTTCCTTAGGAATCTCAGGGTTCAGCAGTGAGGACTGACATTCTTGAAATCCTGTTCATTACTGTTTTCAGATTCTCAGTTCCAATAACCAGCTGTCTTATCACGTAAAACCTGGGCTGCAGTGTCCAGGTGCTCCCATCTTTCACACAAAATGGACTCATGGGCATCCTCTGAAGA
Organism: Hirundo rustica; assembly: GCF_015227805.2. Taxonomy (NCBI): domain Eukaryota; kingdom Metazoa; phylum Chordata; class Aves; order Passeriformes; family Hirundinidae; genus Hirundo; species Hirundo rustica. Next base: position 76,430,528 of record NC_053451.1, on the reverse strand, counting down.
GGGAGGCAGCTGGTGTGTGTGCCTAAAGTTACTGGGGGGAGGGGGCGGGGGTTGGACTGACAACAGTTGAGAAAACAGTGCTGTCACTCTTCAGCAGAAGTTGGAAAGTTTTGAAGGGTTCCTGAGCATAGATTAGATGGTTTCTTTCCTATTACAGGTCCGGTGCTTGCCAATTTTGAGAACCTCTGAGGTTTCCACATTATAGGAAGTAGAAATTCTCTTAGCTACTGGTTCAGGTCAAATTCTCAAGTTTCTGTCCCTTTCCATGTGTATCCTCTACAAAAAGGAGCTAGCCACTGTACATATGGTTACTAGCACTTACACCCATGCTTCACAGGGAAAATCCTCTTTTATGCAATGGATCTGTGAGCAAAGTAGTCAAATGAGTCAAAAAGAGACAAGGGTGGGACCTAAAAATGTTGAGTGAAGGCCTGAGCTAATTTCTTAGCCCATTTTCAGACAAAGATCCTGTAGGATCTTTGGAAGGATTGGTGGTTTGCTTGACTTTAGGATCCTCCTCTCAAGAGCGGGATCTGGACAGGCTGGGTTGATGGGAAAGGCCAATGATATGAGGTTCAAGAAGGCAAAGTTCTGGTTCTTGCACCTGGGTCCCGCACCTGGGTCCCAACAACTCCACTCACTGCTACAGGCTGGGGACAGAGTGGCCAAAGAACTGCCCATTGGAAAAGGACCTGGAGGTGCTGGTTAACAGTCAGATGAACATGAGCCAGCACTGTGCCCAGGTGGCCAAGAAGACCAATGGCATCCTGGCCTATATCAGCAATAGCGTGGCCAGCAGAACCTGGGCACGGATTGTCCACTTGTACTCAGCACTGGTGAGGGCACACTTCAGGTACTGTGTCCAGGTCTGGGGCCCTCTCTGCAAGAGAGGCTTTGAGATCCTGGAGTGTGTCCAGAGAAAGGCAACAGAAATGGTGAAGGGTCTGGAGCACAAGTCCTATGAGGAGCTGTTGAGGGAGCTGGGAGTTTTTAGCCTGGAGAAAAGAATGTTCAGGGTAGACTCCCTACAGCTGCCTGAAAGGAGGGTACAACGAGGTGGAGGTTGATGTCTTCCCCGAGGTACACAAGTGACAGGACAAGATGAAATGGTCTCGGTTGTGCCAGTGTAGGTTTAGACTGGATATCTGGAAAAATTTCTTCATGGAAAGTCTTGTCAAGCCCTGTAACAGGGTGCCCCGGGTAATTCTAGAGTCACCATCCCTGGAGATATTTAAAAGATGTGCAGATGTGGCTCTTAGGGCCGTGGCTTATTGCTGGTCTTGGTGGTGCTGAGTTATCAGTTGGTCTCTCCTCATGGTCTTTTCCAATATAATGATTCTATAATTCTACCAATGAATTTGAGAAGGGTGCTTCAGAGGTCCTGGCAGAGCAGGCATGACATTGTCCTTGATTTCAAGTGATTTCCCAGCTTGAAGGAGGATACAGGGCAGGTGCAGCCTGCACTGCTGATGCTGCAAGCTTGGGAATGTAGGCTGTCCTGCAGTGTAATAGAAAAACCTGTTTACTCTATCATAGTGTTTTTTTAATCAATATTTTTCAGTAGAACACCATTTGCTCTGAAAAAACTTTTAGCTCACTCTAATTAACAGAAACTAGGTTTCCATAATATTGTCCACACACAGTAATCACTGCCAAAAGGAAAAATAAAGCTTTTTAGAGGATAGCTTAGCCACAGTAATTTCCCCTTTCCACTGTTCCCAATAGGGTTTGAGATCTAATCTATTGTATCTATTGTTAGCCCTACAGAGTGGGCTTTTTTTTTTTTTTTTTTTTTTTTTTTTTTTTTTTTTTTTTTTTTTTTTCCCTGCATTTAGACACAAAACAAGTCTGAACAATTTCTTTTTAGCTTTTTTTATTATTGTACTTCTGTCAACGCCCTCTATGGACTGTGATACCTAGTAAGGATCAGGTCTTTAAAATCAATAACTGAATGGTCCTTGCTCTTCAAGTGTTTTAATGTTGAAGGTTTGGCCTTTATGATTAAAGATCAGCTTGAAAGGAAATCCCTATCTGTGTCTGAAGTCTTCTCTTATGTAATCACATTTTTGAATGGACATTTTTAACTGCATAAATTAAAAGGCTTCCATGCACTCTTACAGACTTGATCAAAACATTTAAATATAGAAGAATAAAGTAAAAAGTTATACTTGTTATATCAGTCCTTTAGAGAATTACTTTAACCTTCTTAATATACTTTTTTTTCGGGCTCATTTCTTCAGTATAATCACAGCTTTTGACTGGCAGCTTTCAGCAGTGACCAGCCTCCCATTAATTTGTGGTTATTTTACAAGCCACACTTAAAAAACACCAAAACCCAAACTCCTGAAACAACAACCAATTTGTTTTTTAAAAAATTATTTATTAAAAGAACATTATCTTCAGGGTTTGATAGGCATCGTATTTTCCTTGAAGAAGCTTAATTAATTCATTATGATTAAATGGGTTATTTCCTATAAAGAATACTTGGTACTTTTTGGTACTATTTACTCTGTGTACTTTGGCTGACACAGACAGATACTATCCAAAGTGAGAACTTGTCTCTTGGAGAAAACTTTTTGCAGATCTATTGGAGACTGAGCCAGAAAGAAAGCTGGCAAAGACTATGTCCTTTGTGCTTTTTGCCTCTAGTATAAACAGGATTGTAAGGCATCTAAATTCAGATCACCTTGAGTCCATTCCTGTCTTAGTTCCTTCTCTCAGAAGCTACTCAGAAAGTATTCCCTGGCCTCTGCTGCATGGATGGAGCCAAATTAAGGTATCACAGTAATGACAGGCAAAAATGTAAAGAAGTCTCTGAGGATGCCTTTACTAACCTCAAATGATAGCCCACTTTGTCCCAAAAACTGTTAAAAAAACCCTATAAAATACATAAACCCATGCAAGCCAACATTGCAGATGTAGATATGATGTTTCCAGGTTTAATTATTATCTCTGATGATCTAAATGTAAGGATTTCTCATTCCCTGTGGAAGGGCCCATTGCCTTCCCTGGGTACCTTGGGTCAAATAGTTTGAATTTGCCTTCCTTTACTCCCTTTCTGCCTTCTCTTTGGAGGGAGCCTTGTGCCCCTCTGTGATTGTGTGGATTCTGTGATTGTGCCATCTGAGCAAAAGCGGTGCTCATTTACACCCATAACAGGGAGTGACTGTGATTATCTTTAGAAATCTCCACAAACAGCAAGAATTATTCTGTAGAATAAAAGCTAGGTCAACGTGCACATAATTCCAATATGAATCATGTATATTTAGGAAAGAGTAATATTTTAGGATTTAAAAAAAATAAACTGTATTTCAACCCTGGGCTCAACAGCAGCAGTAATAAATACACTACAGCACTTTCTGGTGCTCTGTTGGACTAATACATGCCTGAAATCTTGGGCCCAGAATAGTTTTGGTTTTTTCACCTTGGCAAAAAATTGTAAAGAAGAAAGTAGTTCTGGCAATATCTCTTTCTTTAAATATTAGTTACCAGTGATTTCTAAAGTCTATAAAGTTGACATTTTCAGCAATAGTATTGACTTTTACTGTCCTTAAAATTATTTAAAACAGAAAATGTCCTAATAAAACACACATTATCCTTTTCCTTATCACTGTCTTTATCGATTACCAAAAGTAAGGAATATATACTTTATTTTCCTTGTGTATCAAAAATGGAGTTGTAAAAGATGACTGACAAGTTGCAGTTAAGGAATATACCTAGTAAACTGTATGTGGAAAAACATCAAACTGTCTTTCCCAGCCTTCACAGAGTAAATATCTGCAAGTGAAGGTAATGCCCACAATTACCAAGGAGAAAAAGTTATGCCATAAAATGTGCAAAGCTTCTAAAAGAAGATATGCACTCACTGTCATTTCTACATGTGTTTTAAGTTACTGCACAACTGTGTCACAATTCTTGAATGTCAGTCTGCAAACTCTCTCTTTTCTGGTTTGACTAATGGGCAATAAGGAGACCCACGAGATGGAACTTTGAGATGGTGATTTACACAATCAGACTGGAAATAGTACGGACAATTGATGAAGATTTGCACAATGCTGTACATGCAATTAAAAGCACAAAGTGGCAAAAATATTTTTTTTCTTCTTGTGAAACTTTTGAAAGCCATTCTCTGAAAAACTGGAGTGGTTTGGCTGCTTCTGTGACAAAAAGTATCAAGATCAGTCTGCTTATAGAGGACTTATGAGATAAGGCAACAAATTACCTTCTGCAAAAGAAGTCATCAGCAAACAAGTCAGGATGGTTTATGAAAAAGTCATGTACAAAATATACACACCTGCCAGTAAATAACCTCTTCACTGAGCTGGCACTTTTCTAAATTACAAATTAGGGATTCATGATCCTAATAAATACAATATACTACCAGTTGACAGCATTTTATGTTTCTGAAGGAGATTTATAGGCTTATAATGAGGAACAATCTAATGCAGGTGCTACTAACTTCACTAAAAGCTATGTGCAAAAAAGGAAAAGCAAATCCTTTACATCTTGATTAAACAGAAAATACCAAAGCTTTTGTAAAAGTTTTTTCTTGTCTACTGTTTTCTAAGAAAATAAGTCCCTATTTCAAGGCAATTTCTAAGCAGTGTAATTAATGTGGAGCAGTTCACAAATTGCCTTATGAGTACTATGTTTAATGAATATTCTTTTAAAGTTTATGGCTATTTTCTACGTCCATTCAGTCACAGCAGTTGCTGAAATGCAAGAGTAGTTTTGAGCACTCGTTGCAGATGTTTCCAACCATTTTTTGACAAATGCAAATTCAACTACTTGAGTGTTTGAATTATCAATGCCAATCTTAGCTGATACTACTGTTAAAAGATTAATGTCCTAAAGGGAGAATCAAATTACTACTAGCTTTCTTTTAACATCACATTAGGAACACTCTAAATCCCCTTCTACAGAACAGAATGCTTCTTAAAATCTATATAGCGCATTTAAATAAATTTAGCTGTCCTCACAATATGGTTACAAAGTATCTAGGACTGTGGCGGGTTGACCCTGGCTGGATGCCAGACGCTCACCAAAGCTGCCCTATCAGTCCTCTCTGCGAGTGGACACAGGAGGGTTTATGTGTTGCGATAAGGACAGGACTCACTGATTGCCAGTATGGGCAAAACAGACTCAGCTCGGGGATATTAATTGAATTTATCGCTAACAAAATCAGAGCAGGTTAATGAGAAGTAAAATATATCATAAACACACTTTCCCCTAACCTCTCCCACCTTCCCAGCTCTACCTCCTCCCCACAGCAGTACAAGATGTGTCCAGGTATCCCTGCTAGGACCCTGCTCCAGCACTGGTCTCCCATGAGTTCACAACCTTCTTTTGGGCAGATGTCACCGTGAAACACAAAGAAATCACACGAAGACAAGAGATTTCTGCAGAGGTTCTTCTGATCCAGCTTCCAGCTGAAAGGGTGGAGAGAAGACACCCCTTTGTTTATTCTTTTACTTTTATACATTTGTGGGTCTAGCAGAAGATTGGCTTTTTGGGGTTTCCGCCCCTCAGCCTCAGTGGCCAGAGGAATTGTCAGTTACAATTGTTTTCAGGTTAGAAATATGCAAACAAAGGACAAAGAATGAAAAACAAAGGGTTTGTTTATATTACTTCTGTGGGAAAGGTAGAAAAACTGCTCTAATATTCTACAGTAACTAAAAGATCTGACTCCATTTATGAAAATCAAAAGGCTAATAAAAAACTCAGAAAAACCAGGGTAACAGGCAGCCATGGGCAATTTTTGGGCATTTCATGTGGGTCTTCTCCATGAGCAGAGGGTGGATCTCTGTATCCCCGCGGACCTCCATGGGCTGCAGGGACACAGCTGCCTGACCATGATCTGCACCACAGACTGCAGGGGAACCTCAGCTCTGGCTCCTGCCCTTCCTTCTGCACTGACCTTGGTGTCTGCAGAGTTGTTGAGCTGTTCCTGTCACATGTTCCCACTCTGCTATTCTCTGGCACCCATTACAGTTGCACAAAAACTCCCCCCCCCCCCCCCACCTTTTTAATATGCTACCACAAAGGTGCTACCACCATTCCTGATTGGCCCAGCCTTGGCCAGCAGAATGTCTGTCCTGGAGCTGGCTGGCGTCGGCTCTGCCGGACACGGGGGAAGCTTCAGGGATCTTCCACAGAAACCACCCCCAGAGCACCCCTGCTACCAAAACCTGGCCAAGCAAACCCAACACAAAAGCTAAATTCTATCTCATAATGGAGTTATACATACAAAATTAATGCTACATAGTTTCAGACCAAGTTCTGAAACTACATAAAAACTAATTAAAAACAAGTCACAAACCAGCCATCTAGGCTACCCCTTGCTGTCATTTAATAATTCATTAGTATCTGACAACTCATAAACTACCAAGAATAACATTACTCACTAAAAAATGAAAGCTACCCACACCATCCTACATAAACTCCTAAATGATGATGATGATGATAAATTCTGCAATAACTTTTGCATCTGAAAGTACCACTAAACTCTGTGTGATGACTTACACACCTGAAGTCCTTCATCCATAAACCTGCCAGCATTAAAATTCATTAGGACAAGCTTCTGGGATATGTATTTCTGGAAAACTGATATTTGGAGTTTGTATTATTGCTCATTGATTTTTGATTATTGAATTAGTGATTTTCCTTTTATACAGCTCCAAAAATACAGGACGATTTGGGTATGATCATGAGCTCCACACTCATGATTTGGACAAACAGGACCTAAAATGAATCAAACATGCTGGCTTAGAGTTAAAGTTGTATTTGGTACACAATGTTGTAGTATGATTCATGTATCAAATGATTATAGTCTTTGATGCAATCTTTCCCTATTATAACCTATAAATGTGACTACTTACTCATAATCAGATGATAAATTCAGTTGAGATGACCTTAATGTGTTGATATCTAAGATACTTAAGAAAACAACAAATTAAGCACCTTCACTGTCTTCTTCATTCAAGTGATGCTTAAGAACTTCCAGAGCAAGAAGCTAGAAATCCTGTGTGATCAACTTCCTGCTGAAGTTTCTATAACAATCTGAAACTATTATTACTATTACTACTATCATAAAATTCTGTTAAAAAGATAAAAAGATGGTAACCCTATAATAATAAATACTTAGGCACATATGCTAGTGACAGAATCTTGTGAGGTCCCAAAGTAATTCTAAAATTGACTTGAGATATAGTAGATCTATGAAGACAAAATAAGTAATACAAAAATAGGTTCAAAGCTTTAACCAATCTGTCTCCTTCAGGAATGAATTCTAGAGTGAAGATAAGACCTGAACTCCCTGCAGTTTTAAAGGTAGATCTTGCATACTTCATGTCAAGCTGCAGATCTGAGTACAGACTGCAAAGAGAAGCAGCAAGCAGTGATTTAATGCTAATTTGATACAGCATTCAGAGTTGAGACAGCATCTAAGACTTGTTTGACAAGACACACTCAAAATACAAAATGATAAAACTGAAATTGTGTCAGTTATTTTACGAGCAAATCGGGTCTCTGAATGTTGCAGAATATCCTTTACAAGGGGCTGTATCATCAGAGCAGATTAATTAGACGAAAAGTAGAAGTACTGCAGGGAACGACATCCACACCTGTGAAAGTGGGATTGATCAAAGAAGCACAATGGCATCGTGACATCCCTGAGTGACTACATCTTACTTTATTAACTGTTCCCATAGCATGGCATGATCATTTTTGTACTTTATTTCTGCTGCTCAGAACTGAACAAAGTTCACCCATTTTGTTTCATGGAGTCAAGCTAATATAATCTTCAGTTTTGATCTGCCTGAATTGCTCTTTTGCAAGTTTGAATGATCCCACAATCCTCTGTGCCCCACCACCCCCCCCCCAAAAAAAAAAAAAAAAAAAAAAAAAAAGCAGTCAAACTTGTCCTACTTTCTTTACTTACCCACTTACTCAATGTGTAAATTTGCATAACTGTGAGGCTTGTCTATGACCCAGGACTGGACTGCAACCCTTAGATTGTCTCAGTTTGATTTTGGATAGTGTAATTAAATTGTCAAACAAAGGTCTAGTGCTTTTGAAATATGAGAGGGAAATGGGGACTGAAAGAAAAGGAAATGAAAAGAGCGAGACAGTCAAAATGTATTAATAACAAGGGTATAAATAATGTAACATTTGTCCAGAAAGAACCATATCATTGTTACTTTAATTTTCATAAGCTCTCAACTAAAACAAAATGTAAAGGCAAATCACACTAATTATTTAGACAGAACAAAACCGCACATTATTTCAGATACTTCGGACTGAAATAATGTCACCTGAATAAGCGCACCAATAATGCCAGAGAGTTACGCTATTATGGCACCATAGAAGAATGAAGGTTAAGGAATATGAAGTGTGGGATCAAGTAGGCAGCTTCTGCTCCAAAAGAGGTAGAGTAATATGAGTGTGAGTTTGACTATGCCATGTGCTTTGGGGCCGCAGATCAGCCCCTTTATTAGCAGCTTTCTGGTTAAACCAGGCAGGCAAGCAGAAAATATCTCCTAGTCTTTTATAACTTCACAGATTCAGACATGGTTCTGAAGAAGGTATGACCCAGCGTCAGGATGAAGGGTTTGGATCTTAAAGAAGCTTTTTACAGTTGGAGATCTCCAGGAAGCAACAGTTGTCTTTCCTGCAGGTTCACTCTGCAACACCCACACCCACAAACGCTGTAGCTGGTGGTTATGCTTTCAAAATTTCGCCCAATGTTGCACTGCTTTGCTGTGAATACAACACATTAGTATTTTTCCACAGAACCCTTGCTTCTACAGCAACTTTGAAGAGGTTATGTCAATTAGCTTTTTTTTTTTCATGCTAAAACCCAGCCAAAAGAAGATAACAGAAAGCTTGCATAGCTGCATACGGGTGGCAAACCAGACATATGGAGTGTGAAAAAGAGAACTGAAATCATTGAAGAAGAGTTAGCAAATAACTCTTCATAAAAAAATTTACCCTTGTTTTTGAAACAATGAAAAGTAAAAAAAATGTGGTGATAGATGCAATGTGTAGCATCCAAGATTTCTAAAATTCATTTAAACAAACTCATTCAGATATTTTGACTTTACTGACTGATGCTTGTGCCTTTGATTGCACTTAAATCTGTATTGCTATTTATCAGTGTACCACAATAACAGAACCAAATGCATAGAACTTCAAACATACGATAAAATCTTTATACACAGTCTTCCTTATTTATATTGTCCTACATCTATATGCCTTCAATCTTCAAAACTGACTATTCAGTCTCACTGAAATCTGCCACATGGGCTAAGTTCAAGGACAACTAGTGTTTTAAAAGTATTTAACTATGGGTAGAAAGCTGAAACATTAAACATATGAATTGAAGTTCTATTTAAAACAGACACTTGAAAAAAAAAAGGCATCTCCACAAACTCCCCAAAGCAACTGAGCTGTTAAATTACGGTTGAAGCAACAAGGTCTTTATAAAAGCTGTGGATAAAACACTACAGTTCCTCATACAATATTTTAAAATAATACACTTAAGTACTGCTGCAAACTAAAATTGCTTTTCCATGATTGTAATCTTATACCTCTAAGAAATTAAAATAAAGACAGGAGTTTTCATTGTCAATCCATGGTAAGGATAACGTCTTAACAAGATAAAAAGATTTACAAGCTGTTGTCCTGGTTTTGGTATTATCTTTTCGCAGAAACCTTCAGGGGACAACGCTGCCTAAGATGCTTCACTCACAAACTAAATTTAAATGCTTTTAGGTTTCACCAAGAACTGATGGGAGAAAATAAAGAGGTCTTTTTTTTCTCAGTACACTAACTTTTTTTACCGAGTAATATTTAATGCATATAGAAAGAAAATAGTTTTCTGGTCTGTATCTTCAGTTCAATTCTGTAGAACAGACTTCAGATACAACAATTGGCAGGACTCACTTGAAAACCTGAAAGACTTGAAAGACTGAAAACCTTTTTCTCTTACCAGTTTTCAAGATCTGCAACATTATGAAACCCCTTCTGCACAAATATTGCCCATATGCATTTTGCTTCTAATGCCACCTTGGAAAAGCTACCTTTCTAAGTCACGGTGCTATTTCCATTTTTCTTTCAGAAAACACCAGCAGTTTGTATATTCACTTGGGACTAATTTGGAATTCATTCTAAGCAATACATTTAAATAATAGGCAGATCTGAACATTTTCAATTCTTTTTAAACTTTTTTACATCTGACTGAAATGAGCTGTCTATTAAAGTGGTAGTCTAGTGGGCTCACCTCTATCCATGTTACGTGTCTCATAAATATTCAGAAACTTGTTTTGATGTTGAAAATTATTTTACTGTTTTTGTATTATCTCACTGTCCTTGAAACAAAAGAGTGCAACATACTTGCAAAGAAGTTTTCACATATTGTCTACCTAAAGTATTGTATTTACTACACATTAGAGGATCTCAATTATTTCAATTTAATTGACAGGTAATTCTCAGAAGTGTTTAGATAAACGATTAGTTGGAATTTTTGGAAACAGTGTCCTAAACTATGAACTTATATCTATGAGGACTTGCATCTTCCCAGAGCAAAGTGCAAAGATTCATACCAAAGCATTTTTGTCAAGAATACAAATGCAAGAAAGTACAATCTAGTACTGGTCGAAAGTCATTAAAAAAAAAAAAAAAAAAAACTGAAGATATTTTCAGTTTGCACTGTATTAAAATGGGTATTTAAATGATTTTTAATTGTAAAATAGGAAATAAAAACCCACATAATTTTTCAATATCATTTCCTTCAGGTGCTTTAATGTGTTATAATAAAGTCTATTGTCTATTTACTTTGTATTTACTGCAAATTTCTTCACTAGAAGGAGAACTTTGATAAGCGTTCAGGAAGAAATAAATGGTAGGGGAAAAAAGAGCATCTAAATATACTAAAATTAAAATTTAAAACCACAAAACATGCTATCAAAGAGGAAAGTAATGAGAGACTATGTTCTCTTAAAACATATAAAAGAAACTTACATTGCCCAGCCTGAACATAGAGCACTTAAGAAGGTTATGATTTCATTTCATGATGGTTTGTGAGCCCATACAATTTGCGATTGTGTACTTGTTTACATATTTTCTCTATGAGCACTCTCAACAAACACTCAAGCACATTCAAGTTCTGCTAGTTAGGAGAAGAACATCTCCCCAGGTATAGTGCAAGAGTACTGTGGGGAACCCACACAGTTTAAGAAGTTCCCAAAGCTTCCTTGACATTTCTTTCCTGGACTGAAAGTCATGATAGATCACCAGAACTACTAAATTATGTCTCAGTCACTACAGAGGAAAAAATACATTTGTGTTGTCATTTTGGCAGTCAGTTCTGCAAAAAATCTTGAAGTTGCACAGATTTTTTCGTTTTATTAATTTCACCCTGTAATTTATGTGTTAACCTTGATATAAAGCTTAGCAGAAAAGTGAAGACCTACTTTTAGAGTCACACAGAAATAAGAAAATTTATTATCTGAGAACTTGCTCTTTCTCAGGAATTAGGTGATTGTTCATGTATTTATTTACATTGGCATGGTAAGAATACAGAAATACAAATGTCAAAACCTAATGTGGGCAAATTTGCACCTAAAATGCAAAGTACTGGCAGCTGAGAGAAACCTACACATGTTCTTGTGTCTGTTCATAAGTGTTTACATGCAAACCTGGATATTCTCAGAAGAACAGAATGTTCTATCAGTGGTAAACTGATCGTATTTCCTAGGCACAGAGGTGCATAGCTGGCTCATCATCTAACAGTACAGAAAGAAAGAGTGAAGACCAAAATCTGTCTATTCAGTAGGTGATAAAAAAATAAAAGAGACAACACCATAAGGCAAATGTGTTTGTAGCAATAACCAGCACTCTACTGACATGTTTAAGTTTTGGTCTTTAAGGATATACTCACTGTTTTGACAATATATAATAAATTGTATAAAAGAAAATGCTGAAAAGAAAGAAAGACACATGGAAAAATGCTAAAAAACTCATTACTCCCAAACAAATATATTTCAGGTAGATGCTAGTTACTGTGTGCTAATCCAATGGAAATGGTCTCTCTTGAGACCTATATGAAATCATATTTGGATAGTCATAAAAATTTGAGGATAATATTTTGTCTTCACTCATCTGCTATAAGGTTCACGATAACTAAATTTTTAAAATTTATTTTGTTAAGTTAAAAATTTAAATAAGTCAGTTAAGACAGTTTCACAGGTTGGCTCTCTGATTACATAAACATTACATAAACCCCAACATTTTTGTGTTTGCCTAGATTTTTTCTTTAAATAAAAAAAAAAAATGTTGCTTGGTGCAACACTATTCTCAAGTCAGTTCTCTTGATATTGTTTAATTTATTTTACTTGCATTTCTTTAACAGATGAGAAATGAACTGCTTCCATTAAAGTCAATGGCACTTTGGCGCTGACTCCCAACATTAAAAATAAGAATTGCAGTGTAACTTAAAGCAACTTTTGAGAATAATTTGAAATTTTTTATATTTTCTAATTTATTGGTACATGGCCTTTTTTTTTTTCCCATGGAACATTTTATCTTATTTTAAAGAGCTTAACAATTTCATCTTACTTTATGCAAAACATAGTAAATTACAGATATTCACTGAGAGTATTACACAGAAAAAGACAGTCTCATGAATAATAAATTTTTAAGCCCTGTTTTGAAATAATATGTATGATGATATGCTAAAAGTCTATCATTGTTTTTAAGTACATATCACTGTCAGCACTGTTTAAATATAGAACTAAAACTGTATTTTCTTATATTAGACTTTCTTACAGTAGATCAGCACAGAGCAGTCTGCACATAGCACTTGATTGAAAATTAAATGTTCTTATCCACAAATTTGTACTATCCCAACAAAACCCAATAGTTCTTTGGTGTTATAGATTAGGACTTTGATTTGAGTGTTGAGGATGAACAGCCACACTGCAAAATGATGGAGGAAGTTGGTTTTTTTCAATAGACTATTTTGAAAATTCAGAAGCAATTCTGAATATTTAGGACTTTTCATTCAAAAATTGTGAAATATTAAGATTACTGCAACAATATTTTGAAATTTAAAACCATACACACATTCTAAAACTATTTCTATATAGCTATCAGTCACCTTCTGATATCTTATTTTCCTTTGTCTGCCAAGAATTAAAATACCAACCATGTTAGCCAAAGGTATTGTGTAACTGTGTTATTCCCGATTATTGGTTGTTAGTTACAAAAAAAACCCAGAACACATCACAAATTATAAGAGAGTTTCAAAAAAATCTCCACTGGATGAGGGGAAAAAAGTGCTTTAGATAATATAGTAAACTGTGATTTTACACATTACAATACATATGTTGTGAAGTGGCACTGGTTATTATGGAATAAAATACTTCTTTTACTGCAAAAACAGTCTCTGGGAACCTGCATATTCAACACTTTCTCTGCAATATTGTATTTTCTCTTTACGAAACATGCTTCTACATTGTCTTATGAAAGACAATGTCTAAGAAAAAAGTGTCCTTTTATGCAGCATAAAATACAGAAAGCACGTTTTTACATTTATCAGGTTTGTGCTTTGATTATTCAGGTAAAGAGAATGCTCCACAGGCTTAGAAGTTGAATCCTGTCTCTGGCACTTTGACCAATTTCATATTGCATCTAGAGTTCACCAGTAGACAGTGCCATTAGTTTCATAAGAGGGCATTAGAAACAAACAAACAAACAAATACAAAATTGCAAAATACTGTTTTCTCTTCCTGACCCAGTTCTATATACATGCAGAAAAAATCTTTTTTCTACAAAAATCACCTGTGCAGATGTCCTTATTATTGCAGAATCAGTGTCTGTCTCCAAAAGAGGCCTCTCCTTATTTGTTGGTTGGACCTGTAGACAGCTACTACTTCTCCAGTATGCCTGGTTCATGCTTTGAACAAAGGACATTGGTCGGGGAATAGGAGAACTGAAATCTAGTTGCAAACCTTCTACTCTGATCTCCACTCATCAGAAATCCACAACGTTATAAATTTGCTGCTGTTAATTAAACAGCAAATTGTTTTTGTTTTTAACACTCAAATCACTTGTGGGGTGAGGAGGTCAAGGAGAAGCCAAAAGAAATATGTAGGCAGGCTCAAATGCATTTTTACATGGATTGTTCTCTACCTCTGATGTGTATACTCTCCACTGACACAAACACAGTAGACTTCAACTTGATTTATTGTTTTGATTTATAGTCAGGAAATTCTCATCTAGTTTTCATCCTGAGTTCCACACATACCCTGGACTGGTCTATAAAGAGATCTTTCACAGTGTTTTCAGCTCTTAAAAATTTACTTAATAAAGATATTGTACCATACAACTTATTCCCCATTGCATAAGAACCATCCTTATTTATGGAATATCATTGTCTGCCACACTAATACTTACAAGCACAGGAGGAATATTAGGTTTTGGGGGTGTTTGGCAGAGGTTGAGCTAATGGTGTTCAAACTGTATAGCATCTTTTAACTGTATACTACATCCCAGTCCTGAGTGCCTCAGATGGATTTCAGGGATTTAAGATATTGTAATGTTAATGTTTTTCCTTTATTTATAATTTCTCCAAGAGAGTTTTTCTACATGCATCTTCCTGCTTGGGGGATGCTGAACTAAACCAAATAGATTTGCACAGTCCTCCTCCCATCAATAAGCGCTCTTCTGAACAATGAGTATTTTGCTTTCATCAATATCCAAACCAGTCTGGATACTACAAGCACTATTTCCTTTGCATGAAGTCTTTTATTATAATCTTCAACTTCACATGATGATGATATCATAGATGTAAACTAAATTACTCTTTGATTACAGAAGTATGTGTTTCTTGAGTGGTGCATGGATATATACATATACATGTGAGTCCCTGTGTATGTGTCTTTAACCATGTATATGTATATATTCTCTAATTAAACTAGAATTTCATATGTAAGTTTTTAGTAGTTCTATCATTTTTTCATCAAGGGTTTTAAAGCAGCCTGAAATTAATAAGTTTCCTAGTAGAAGGAGCCAGAAAACTGAAGCAAATATGGTCCACTAAGCACTGTTTGCAGAAGATAATCATTTAACCATATCATCAATTTCTCATCACCACAATTAAAAGTTTTTAGATTTAATTAGGGCAACAATAAGCACATTGAAACATACTTGCTTATTACGTGCTTTTCATTCATTATAAAAAGAACAAATCGTAATTCCATGACAGATTCAAGTTCATTGCCAATCATTTTTCTGTACTAATACTGTCAGGCGTCAAGTTGAGTAACACTATTTTGACTCTCAAAAAGATTTAGTATTAGAGACTCAAAAGTACTCAAGAGACAAACAGAATCAAATTTATATTTATATATTTAAAAATATATTTATATTTTAAAAAGCTTGATCACTCATTACCAAAAACATCTTTTTTGTATCCAAAAGAAAATTCTACTGGTAGCATTTGAGTACTCAGCTTAAATTGCAAATTTGAATTATATAGGCACTTTAACTCACAAACTGTAGCTGCCAGTAGGCCTGGTTAAAGCAAGTAGAACCCAGATTTCATACTACTGAAATAGGGCTTACCTTTCAAAAGACTGATAAAGCTTTCAGGAAGGTTCAATTACTTTAAATTTAAAAAGGATATCAGCTAAAAAAAAAAAAAAAAAAAAGTTTGCTAATTAAAAAATACATCCTTCATCTTCAACATTTTCTACAGAAAAAAGCATTTCCCAAGGTACCAGAGGCATCTTTCACTATTGTGATTTTGTATGTTGTGTCTTTTTTCCTCCAAATAATGAATTTTTCAAGAAGTGCAAAACAATTAGTACAGATGATTGGTTTCTTTTACAGTTCTCAACTGACAGCTCCAGCAAACTACTCTGAAGAATTTTGTTAAGGTTATTTGGGGCTTTTTTTTCACGTAAAGGATTTGATTTCACTTTTTCTTTTCTTCATAGTTCTCTGAACTTCCCTTGTGAGATCACTGAAAAAAACAGTTTTTCCCTCAAGAGAAAAGCATGTTATGCAAAATTCTCCCCTTCTTATCAGCACTATGTTAACCAGTAACCTTCAGGGCAGGTTCCCAACTAGTCTAGATTCCATTTAAATGGAAAAAAACCCCACTTTTTGGGAGTATACCATTTTTTCTGTAGAGTTTCTACAGAATATCAAATATATCAAAGATCATGCTTTAAACTAGGAACACTGTATTTCTTTATTTGTCAGCTGAACATGAGAAATAATAGTTTTCCTTCATTCATTCATTTCATTTCTCTGTGGGTTTTTTTGCACAGCATGAGTGATTCCCAGGTTAGATAAAATCTGTCATGCAGTTTTCACTGACCTACATACCTACTTTTACTGAAGTAAATGTTTGACAACAACAATCATAATCATAATCATAATTTAATTCTTCAGGTATTGGGCAGATTGTTATCCAGCTTCTTTCAGTGAACCTTTGGCATTTTTGAACATTTAATTTCTTATTCTTTGCCACAAAAAAACCTGGAAATACAGTTGCTCAGCCACAGTAATAATGTGATAATTTTTAAGCATCATATTCACTTAAGCTTGCATTAAAAAACAAGAATTTCTTAATTTCCAGTGACCAACTATATTTGTTGGCAACTCTTCTCTTGACATCTGCAAATGATAATGTTCCTGACCTGTGTCAGGAATAGGTTGAAAGGTTTGAAAGGTTTGTATTGGTATACAGAGAAATACAAATATGGAAATTTCGTGTATTTTCCTTAATGAGGGGCTTTATCTCTTTGCACAATATGCCAAACAAGTTAACTCCCTCTCAGAGTCAAAGAATGAGATTACTCCTTGAAATTTGTACTGAAATGTTTTTTCAAAATGATAGCTGATGGCTACTATTCTGAAAATCACTATCAAGAAAAACTGTGTTTTTCATCACAGATAAATTAGTGTACCAATTAAAAATATTACTATTACAGCTTTTTTTTTTCTTCTTCTTCTTTTTTTTCCCATTTGTATTATGGCTTGAAACCCTCCAAGTTATTACTTAGATTACAGATTTTTAAGACAGTGATCATCATCAAACTTTCAATTTCTGCCGCTCCCACATTTAGAACAAAGTTACAACCCTACATGTTTCAAAACTTGTAAGTATTACAAAATGGGGATTTTAATCCAAATAATTTCCTTTCAAATCTTTAACTAAAAAGTTTGCTTGAATCTCTACAATGGAGATGTAATAAGGTTGTGCAACTAAGTATTAAGAGTAGGAAACATTCATCAACACTAATGACTTGCTGTAAGTTTTTTGTCAACTGTGAGCATGGTCTGAAATATAGCAGTCGATAGGAACAAAACAAATTGTGACTGCAGGGGTTTGGGGATCTTCTGCACATCAAGTCAGCAAGCCCATCTGCTGGTGAGCTGGTTTGGAACAGCTCTTTGAAGCTGCTGAGAAGCATCCCTGGCTATGACTGCTCTGAGAATTGCTGTGCACGGCTGCAAATGGCTGCATTTCAAAGCAGGGCTGAAAGAACAGACACACATCACTCCGATTGGTCCTGCAGCTCCGTGCCATTGGTTTTCTGAATAAAATGCTGTAACAGCCGTGCACTACTCCATGATCTTGAGAGCTAGCCATGCTTCAATTTTGCTGCAAACTTGACCCTCCTGAAAGACATTTTGAAAATAATTATATAAACCCAAATGTTTGAAAAGGCAAAAAAAATCTAACTCTTGTGTCAAGGGTTTTTTTGCTTGGTAGGAAATCAAAATGAAACTCATCTATATGGTTTCGTGTTGAGATTTTGTAAGCATTCTGCATATCTAAGGCAATGAAAAATATAATTTAGACTAATTATTCTCGACCTTTTGAAATTATGAAAATACTTAATTTAAAAAGAAATTTTGCTTATGTATACACCATGTGGTATCCTTAATGAGGATGAATGTAATTCTACAGCACAATAACTTTGTAATTATTTTGTAATTAAAAGGTCTACTCCTCCGATGACTTGTACTTACACTTAACACATAATTAGATGAAATATAATTGATTACATAAAATAACAGAAACTGAAAGAAAGATTAGTGTTGAGAAATAGATAAAATAAAAAAAAAATGTACTTGAATCTACACTGGTAATTTTTTTAAAAAATAGTTTCAGTATTTACACTAAGATTTGCATTGATTGCATGTTGAAACTTGTATTTAAAGTCTTTTTTGCACACTGAGATAATTCCTTCATCAAATCATGAACTTTTCTTCTTGTTAGCAGGTGAAATTAGTACATGCCCTCTCTGACCCCTTCTCTTTTGCCATACCCTGTCCCTCAAAATACTTGCTTGAGCTGTCCATCTAAGATGATACCCTGACTATTTCATTTTTTCCATTTTAAGTGTTGGGAAAAAAAGGCAGCTGTTGCTCACAGGCCTCCTTGAGACAGGGGTTTCAGGTCCCCACATAACTCTTTTGCATGGACATTTTTGTGCTGTGACAGCAAGCACTGCTCATCTGTGCACTCACTTTTGGACAGTGAGCATGTGTCCATTAAGGAAGGGCTCTTTCCTTAAAGATGGACTATTCTATATCCTGAAGTGGTGACAGCTGTGCATGACTCCATGGTAGCAGCATAGCTGGTGCCTCTGTCGAACTTCCCTAAGACATCTATCTACTACTCTTACCGCTCCCTCAAATCTTAATTTTCTCACTTCTTTCTTCCTGCACACACTTATTTTAGAAGTTCCACAGCCACTTTACAGAAAACAAGTGAGGTCTGCCTCCTGGGATCAGGAGTACCACTCTCTTCCAGCAATGTATTTGGGCCTAACTCGATGTACTGATTTTCTGTTTTGAGGTTGTTTTCCAGTCTCAGATAATAGCAGTTCTTCACTCAACTGACCAGAAAGCTACAGAATCTTTTAAGCATAAATACAGGTGATTCTGTCCACAGTATTAAGGTACATGACTTATTTTATTGACAGTGGTTGTATCAGAAAAAGCAATACATGCCAAAATATGATATGGCTGGGATGGTATGAATCACCTGTACCAGGGTGCGTTGGTAAACTTTTGCATAAACAGTTGTTGTGAAGATGAAGAAATTGATTTAGAATCACACATATTACAGTCACTTGAGGGAATAATAAATGCTGTTCAAGCGGCAGTGCAGTCCCTGGTGAGAGGCAGACTGGCCACACAGAGTATGAAAGCTTTGGATCAAGAACGGACAATCTTGGAAAACGTGCTGAGGAAATAACTTGGGGATATTTTGTTCCTTTTCAACTCACTTTTTCGCACAAACAAGGAAGCAGAGACATGGTAGTAGAATTGCTTGAAGCGACAAGAAGATGAGAGAGGTTTTCCTGTTGTGTTTGCATAAGCAGATGGTTGTTCTTGATGTGTTTCATTGGGAACATAATCATTGCAGAGGCATGCAAAGACACAACAAAAGTGACAGAAGAGCAGCTGGGCTTTAGGACTGACATCTCTGATGAAACTGGGGTGGCATGGTTTGAGATTTATGTGAGTCAAACTGTCAGGAGACTGTGAAGAACAGAGGCATGTAATTAAAAAAGCATGTGCTTTAACAAAGTAGATTTAAATGGGAATTTCACATTACAGGAGGTTTTTCATCAGATATTTTTAACAAACAAAGAAACACATCAAGAAAAAAGAAAACATAGAGAAGAGTTGTTCAAGAAAAATTTGCATGATGTTTGACATACCAAATATTTCTTGTTAGAGTTAACTTCTTGTAGCATCCTGCTCCAATACTGTCTGACACTTGGATTATATATTGTTGGACAAATGGGTAAAACACATATTTTCCCACAAAGTTGATTTCCTTTCAAAATGGATTGCTGAATTTGTTCACATAGTGGATTAAAATGGGAAGAAAACACACAAAAGCAAAATATGGTGTTCTTTTTAATTGTTATAGCTGAACATTCACAATGAAAGAGAAATTAGAATTTTTACTTTAAAAGAACACCCGGACACTTTGGCATGAGTGTGCCTGCCAAAATGTTATCTTTAAGCTACCTTATGAAAGCATTTCAATCAATTTGTCATGAAAAAAATCAATGCGCTTATACCATCTGCAAACCCTCATTTAGAACATGGTAACAGTTCAAGCAGAAGTAACTATTATGCAAACCAGAAGCAAATATAAAAAGGAGTCAATTTACTATGGCAAATTAAAGCGAGATCACAGGAATTTCATCTCCACACAAAAAATATTTAGATGTCTTCTAATTGACTTACAATAGTATTCAGAGCAATTTGATTTATAATTCTATTCTGAAACTACATAAACAAAAGATAAATTTAAACATCTTTTTTAGAACTAACTCCAAAGAAGCACTTTATGTTTCTGTTTCCTGTTTAAAAATTCTCATTGAACACCTCTTCAACCACCCCCAAAAACCCGATTAGACCCAAATAATACTTAGATAAATTTGTGTGTGTATATTTTTAATTTGTGCCCACTACAGCAAAGGCCATCTTGGGACCATTAATGCAAATTGCAAATTACAGACAACGGGAGAACTGCAAGCCAACACTCTTGGCTCACTTTGCCATGCTTAATCTCACTGCTAGGCAAAATAAAGAATTCCACAGTATGTCTGTAAACAGAGACTGAAAAATTGACATGATGATACTGTCAATTCAGATAATGTTAGTGCTGGAAAAAATATCAGGACATAACAGAGAATATGAGAACATCAGTTCCTTGCCTGTTTCTCTCTCCTCTTCCCCTCATCTTAGCTAGAATATAAATTACCACGGGAAGATCACAAGTTTAAGCATGGACACAACAGGCACACTTTGGGAGTCACGATAAAAGGTGTTTTTTTACTGAAAAAGAAATGACAGTCTCAGGATGGGAAGTGCCAGTAGAGTCTGAGTCTGGTGGGGCAAAAGAACATCAAACAATGATCCAGCAGCAGTGCCCTCACAGCATTAGTGCAGGAGGGGAGGCACAATCACAGCAGCACAGTAGAACAACTTGGTTTTTATTTAGGGCTGTTCTCACTCCTGCAATATCTCGGCTGAAATTCAAAAATGCTCTGACTGCCATTTGGTATAGATTATCCTATGACCAATAGAGTACTATCACAGAGCTGTCTGTTTACACTTACACTGCACTCACTTTCCTGACACCAGACTTGCTCTGAAAGTGCTAGAGAACTAACAGGAATTAGCACTTTGCCAAAGAGAAAGGAAAACCACCCAGATTATACACTACGTTTTTCCTTAAAGCTACGTAGCACCTGAGTTTAAAGAGCATTAACACTTTGTGTCATATTGTTCTAATTGACTTGACTTGCAGCTGTGACTGCTGGCCACTTCTGCAGCCATAATGCTGACATTTCCTAACATTTGAGCATGTGGCTTTCCAGCCTTTCCAGACCTTGTTTACAGGAGTCTAAGGCTCTTTTAAAAGTCACTTTTTTTTGCTGTATACCAACAAAGGAAAGTAAATGTCACATATGCTTTGTGAAACCATAATGAGCTCTGCACTAAATGTTAGATGCACTGGACGTTCAAGCTAATTATCAGTTGGCTTTGCAGGGTACATACATGTTAACAAGTAAATTGGAGCAACAGGAGAGGATCAGCTAATCAAAACAGATAGCACTGTGGCCCCTGCAATGATATATCTGGTACAGGAGTTTTACCTCAGATGAGATGAATCCAGTTCCCTGGACTGAGTGCTTGCACCAAGGACATGGGAACTGACTGATCCAAAGGACTGGTCATTGGTAACGACCCTTACTCTCCAAAATGGAGTGGGCTCTATTAGACTTGCACCTGAGTCAGACTTTTATGAAGGGGGTATGCTTTGAAGATTTTATTGCTTTCCTCTGAAAATACAAACAGCTCTATGACACAGCTCTCTGATGTGCAACATGTGGGGATGACCTGTGAGCTCTGCTCACAATTTCAGCTCTGCCTCAAAGCAAGCAGTGAACATAGGCAGAACCTAAACAGAAACAATTGTGCAAGCAGGATGCTACTTTGTAAGTCTGTTTGACAGATATTTTGCAGAGGAATATTGTGTTTTTCTTCCACATTCTGAAGGAAATATGTGACTTTAGATATCCCTGCTCACTCCATTCCATTTCCCTTACCTTTAACGTACCCGAATATCCCCTTGTCATTTTTGCTGTTTCTATAGTCTTGCCAATTGCCAATTACCTGACTGCCTCCTTCCACTTTTCCTCCACTTTGTCCCACTATTTGAATGAGGCTTTTACTCTACACTGACCAGGTACCAAGCTAAGGAACAAGAACAGGATAAACTTTCATTTCCAGGGACTGACTCCAGGGTCCCACAAGTGGGGCAGAGCAATTCATACAACCCTGTTGCAACACAGTCAGAGAGATCTTGTAGCAGTGAAGGATTTGACTTTTGCAGTTCAGTTCCCAAGGAGACAATAAAATAAGGAAGGCAACAAAAATGTTAAAAGGAATGGAATATTTTCATACAAGGGGGAAAAAGATAAACTAGGCCTCTTCAGCTAGGAAAATAGATTGTGAGGCAGATCTGGAAGATGATGAATAGCAGAGAAAAGAGTTGGGAACTCTTACTAGCAATGTGAATCCACATCAGGTTTTTTTTTGATCTGGAGAGCACTTGAACCAAATATCCTGTTTGGTTCACACTACAGAGGAGCTTCAATGAACATTATATAGATTCCTTTAAAAGGAAAATAAACTGAAAGATGCACTCCATATATTCACCTAAAATGAGTCAGCCACTAAGAGGTGTGCATGTAACTAGACTAACTGTTAGCTTGGTGTAAAATCCCTTCAAATGAATATTGTAGGCTACCAGGTCATCAGCACAAATAATATCATTCTACATAGTCACTTTCATTCCACTGTACTACTTGCTAGAGAATGCATATTTTATGTTGCAAAACCCAGAAAGCATCAAATCAAGCAGTGACTTTTAAAAGCAGATATTCTGTATTTGGCTCATTGGTACATTTCATTTGGGTGGCAAAATTCCATAAGGGTTCAGGAGTTATTGGACAAATAAGATGTCTGCAGAACATATTGACACAGATGCAATTTCCTTCTCAGAAAGCACCCAGATTCAAATTATCAGCAAATTAAACCAGTGGACAGGTCATTCCATCCTTGTCACATTACTGTACCATTTTTGTCAAGCACTAAGTCCTTTTCTCTTTCAAGCTGAGTACCCTGAATTCAGTTTCAACATATCTGAGGAATTCAGAGTTCCCTAGCTACTTGTTTTGCTTTTGACCATAACTTGCAAGATGACTTTCCAGTGCTCCCTAGCGAACATTTCCTAGCACCCTCAAGGCAGAGCAAAACACCATCCACTAAGTACAGAGTTAAGCAAGTTTTTCAGTGCTGTTGCATGACTCTACACCCAGCTGAACAGCTCCTTGAACACAGGCTGACACTTTTATTTCACAGCTCAAGTGAAATAAACACTCTGAAAATGTATATAATGTAGACATCAGGTCCTCAGCAGCAGCTATTGCACTCTACAGATCCACTCTTACTGGACTGCACTTCTTGCTAACCAATAATGAGCTGTTTTGCTTCATTTTGACTTTGATAAAATTAAATGAAAGAAGAAAGGAAAAAACAACAGAAGGCTCAAGATGAAAGCAGTGATAGGCAAGTTAATGATGAACGCTTTCTTGGCAATGCTAGAAGTCACAAATTTAAAAGGCACCACTGACAACCAGGGCCAGCAATTACAATTCACAGACAAGATCCCAAGGGAGCAATTAAGGCATGTGTGAACAAGCTGGTTACAATGACCAAACACCTTCTAAACTTGAATCAAATTTGGTATACAACTTAAGAAAGAATATATTTTATCTATAAAAATTAAATTTAATTAAATTTAATATATGTTAAGGTTTGGCCTAATCTTTTCATGTAGTTGCACCAGGAATTGAGAAATCAAGACCTACTACATATTCAGGATTTTATATATTTCAAATCAAAAGGAGCTCAGTTATGACTTCTCTGTAAGTGCTCCACAGCCAAACATGCTCCTAGTAAAGGTGAGGCAATATCACATGACTGCCAATGCAGTCAATAAGCTGAAATTTGTTCCACATTTTAGCTTCCTTGGACAATTACACAAAGATTTTGTGAAAGAAATCTGTTGAAATTTGAGGAAAGGAGATCAGTCACTATTGCTCCATAAGTATTAGAAATTTTACATTGCCTATATGCATTGGTAGGAATGCTAAAGTTTGTTCCTCTTAAATAAATCTTCCAGCCTTGTAATTTATACAGAAACTTGGAGAGATTTTTTAAGCGAGTTCAGTCTGAAAGATGCAGATTTTTAGTCATTAGGTGCTGCTACGCAAAGAAATACAGCCTTGTGCTGCGGCCAGCAACAGGGGAGGAGTCTAGCACAGCCTAAACTGCTATGATATTTGGAAGTTTTTCTTTAATGCCTGCTTCAGAATATAAATTTGCACACATGAAACACAGATGATTCATGACAGCCCCTTTCTCCCACATTTTTTAGATTCTGTCTCTTTCCAGCCTCCACATTTCACTTTGTCTTTGTATTCTTGGATCCCTGGGACTCATTCTATGTGCGTGCCTGCAAAACATCTCCTACATCTGGAGTTGAAGCTGTACTGACATAAGAGAGGGAGACTAAAAGAGGTACAGAGGAGCAAAGATACCGACAACCAAAAGGAACAAAGAAACAGAAACAAGTTAACCTGACTGCAGTGTAAATTCCTCCATGTTGGGAAGAAGTTCCTTTACTGTTCAGTGGAGTCCTGAATACGGTTGTTTCTCAAACAGCAAATTTAATATTCCTTTCCAGTTGGAGGATACAGTGTATTTAAAGCTGTATTCCACCCGTGACACAGGATACGTTAATTACACTTGATCAGCCAGTTCAGTTAAGTGTTAAAGACTGTTACTGAAAGCTTTAAGTCTCCAATATTTGTTTGCTAAGCTCGCCTAATCAAAAAAACCCTCAGACTTCATCTCCTCTTGATCTACCCATTTAGTCAAAGTAATGCACAGGACATCAACATGATTTACTTTTTAAGTACAAATAAATCATATGCACTCAGGCTTCACAATTAGCGTGTGCAACTACTACAGAGAAACTGTAAGCGATGCTTTCAAGAATCTGATTGTTAGTTCTAATTTAGTAGCTTTATATACTTCTCTTCTGTATTTGTTTCAGCTCAATTGCTGCTTTTCCATGCATCAGAATCATTAGTGGTCACACAGAGATACTTGTCTCCGGGTTAAAATGTCTGCAAGCTGTCAAAGTGCTTTAGTGTAAGCCTCTGCGACTGAATGTTCAGTGGTGCTGTCAGCATACAAGAGATAGGCCTGCCAATATTATTTACATACAATGATAAATAAGCAACATTACTCATTTTAACCTAAAGTAAGAAGTGCTTTTGTGATGCTAATTAAGATTTTTTTTTCCCTATTGCAGTTTTCTATTAAAGTGTTCTAGTTTTACTTTGTTTCTTCTTTTTTTTTTTTTTTTTTAAATATTAATTTTAGGCTTATCACACATGAAGAAAACCATATGCTTTCTCAAAAAAGAAAAAGAAAAAGTCACTAACCTGAAAAAAGGGATTAAGAGAAAAATACTTCTGGATGTTTTAATCTGCAGCAAGAGGAGAGAAATAATTCATGCCAGCAGCAACTGTAGCTCAGGGATTCATTTCTACCACTTCAGAATATATATTAGAAACACTTTTGTTCATTGTACTATGGATATTCTCTGTTTTGTTTCTTTTTATCTTATTAAAGATACTTACATAAAATTATGTGGGGGAAAAAGAGTTTGATGATGGCCAAAAAAAGAGTTTGACATCTTGGAGAAATTTGGAAAAATACATCCTTTTTAGAAACAATTGTGCTTTGATACTGTATTCCTTACCAAGGATAGTAATGGTTAGGTAGAATATTTATATCCAAGAATTTGTTTGTTTCTCCAGTGGCTTCTGTACCTGAACTCTTAATCAGGTTTGTACTAGTGTAATTATTTCCACAGCAACCAGTTTAGGTGTCACACACAGCAGATTATGACTCCGGTATACAAAAGAGCAGCAAGAAGATTATGTTTTAGAAACAGCTTGGGGGAGGGGTGCTCTTATTTAATTTCCTTAGTACTAAAGAATGCAGGAAAATAATCAAATACATACAATCATAAAACTGTTTCTGAAGAAAAGGCATGCAAGCACTTTTCATGAGAAGCAGGATTACTTCCAACCAGTAATAATTTTATTATTGTGAAATCTAGAGTGGGATTTAAGTTATACATCAGACACCTAACATACAGGCTATAGGTGTGTGTGTGTATGAGGGGAAATCAGCTGCCTAAATGTAAGTGCCAGGCTGCATCTGAGACATCTTGCTATGCCTGGGATATCTGCTTGAGCTGTTAAATAAGAGAGAAGACATAAGGGGGATGTGTAACCTTCTGAATTTACAGCTGAAGTCAAGCAGGATGTAGTAGGATGTTTCAGCTGGTACCAGATACCTGAACTGGACACTCAAAGACCAAAGTCTTGTGTCAAAAGGGTATTCTGGATTTTGTAGCATGTGTCAGTAAAACCCGAGAATTTATGTTGGGCGGGTGGATTGAGTCCCTACAAGGAGGTGCTTGCATCACAGTCTTGTTCCTACCTTTAATGACAATTTAGAAATTTAGGGACATGCTTTGTTTCAGTGACTGAACTTCAGTTAAAAAACCCAGGGAAACAAAAATCCCCCAAAAACCTAGTAACAACAAAATATCAACAAAATGAAAGCAATAACATTTTATCAAGGACCTTGAGGAAGTTTCCACCTGCTTTTAGAAAAAGAATTGATGGCCCTCTGGAGAGAGATTAGTCCTATCTGAGCATGAAAAGCATCTGTAAGCAGGGGTTCATATTTGGATTAAGGAGATACAAGAACACTGAAGATCAGTCTGTATTGATTTCCTAAGAGCCAGCCTATCTCATTGGTACTGGGGAAATCAGAAGGGGTTACTGCATTTACCAGGTATTTATCAGGCAGCTAACATCTTTAACAGATTGACAAGTAATCAGGTGAGCACAGAGAAAGAACTGAGGATGGAATATCTGGCCTAATTAGATGTAGCCAAATCGACTGAATCTCAGGAAATTTGCCTCAGAGTACATGAAACACTGACTACAGCTATGTCAGAAGCACTTGTAGTTATCTTTGAGAATTTTGAGAGGACGATGACATTTCAGAAGATTTTAAAAGGTCAAGCACAACCTTTATCTCTAGCAAGTGGCAAAAGGAAGAGACAAGGAATTATAAACTAACTACTCAACTTATGTTCAGTACTTGAAAGAATACTGGAAGGAATTAACAATTTTAGAAACTTGAAAGATAACACAAAGATGAACAGCAGCCAACATATATTTATCAAGAACTAATCCAATTCAATTTTCCTTATAAGAATAAGGCCCTATAAAAACAAAACAGCAGAAAATACCCTAACTTAAAAAATACTTCTGGTATTGTTTCAAGAGACATTTTGATAAGCAAAGAATGTTAAAGACAAAGCTATTCTAAGACCCGTTCAATATCAGTTTCAGAACTGCACTCAGGGAGCAGTTATCAATAGTTCATTGTAGGACTGGAAGGCATATGATAATCAACAGATATAGATAAAACACTACATCAATAGTCTTCATACTTCATTGACAACACAGTGACAGAGCAGAGAATATATCTATTGAATTCACAGGCATCAAAATGAAAAAATGGTTTAGAAAACAGAGTGGTCTGAATGAAACAGGATGGGATTCATTATGGAAAAAACAAAACTCTTTGCAGTGTTCCTCAGTGAGGCAGAATAAACAGTTACAAAAATACTAGAAACAAGTGGAGGGTGGCAGCTGTAAAAGGAAAAATCTAAGGCATATAATGAATTCTCAGGTGACAGTAAGCTGCCAATGCCACCTGACTGGTAAAAGGCTATCATACTGAGACACATAAAGCGAAATATTTTTGCAAGCCACATGGAATAATTCTTTTGGATTGGAAAAGCCTGTTCTCTCTACTGAGTCTAGTTTTGGACCTTGCATTTCAGAAAAACTGGCCACTTAGAGGGATCCTACAGGGTGGCACCCAGATGTCTAATAAACATAACCTACAGAAACAACCAGATTTATTGTTCACAGAAGAAAAATGACAGGAACTGGAATATAAGAATGATCTCCAGTATTAAAAGCAGTTGCAAAGAGAAAGGAAATAAGCTACTTTCCATGTCCTTGGTATACAAGAAAAGAAAAAATAGTACTACACTCCAGCAAGAAAAATTTAGTCAAGAAATATGAACATTCTCTAAGAGTATACCTATTTGAGTACACTAATAGATTGTCTGTGGAAATTGTGAAATCATAAAAGGTTAGACGTGCAGTTTTACAAGTATACAACTCTGTCGGATCAAAATGGGGGACGTGAACCTTTGAAGTTCCTTCTAGGAGGCTGGGGTTTCTGGAGGGGGGACTCAATATTTATCTCTTCAGCTCAACAGGACTAAAGTAAGGAACTGCACTTTTATAATCTTAGTCCTTTATCTTGAGTTTGGGGAGGAATTTTGTTTATTCTAAATTTTATCTAGTAGGTCAGTTTATTATTATTTAATTTCTTGCTTGTACCATAATTTTGGTACATTCATAAAGCCTTAGAAGAGTGTTCAGTGCATCAGCTGTAACTTGCATTAGGCTAAAATACCTCTTAGAAACAAATCACCTGGTATTTTCCAAAACATCTTATGGGACAGAGAGAAGAGATGAGCAGAATTTGATGGAGTTGTACTCATTCACTGAAAATGAGAAGGACACATGAGAATGGGAAGGACACAAACATTGCACTCTCACTGACAGTTGGAGAAGTTTAGATGACAACACCATGTTCACATGTCAGGGATCCTACAATTTTTTAATTGCACAAACTTATATTCTAAAACTTTGCTGCATACCTAAAATGCACTCCAGCACTGGTTTTAATCCAGCCCCAGAAGGTACTGGCATTTTGCTGAAATTCCTATCATAACTGTTCTTTCCAGGCACTTTGTCCTTCTGGAACGTTGCTCTTCTGTCCTTCTGGAAAGCTCTTAAATATCTTTTTATTGAATATCTCAAGTCTCTTTTGGAAGGCCATATTAAAGTAAGTTTTTACTCCATTTATTCGATCATAGCTTTACAGACTGAGTTTCCATTAGTTATGGTACTATTGCAGTTAATAGGCATAGTGTTACCTTCCTTGTTACTTTGTTACCATTTTACTTTAGTGCTTTCACATTTCCCAGTTTTATGTTATAACTCACATGCTTTATTCAATATTTATTTATTGCTTCTTATATACTGTCTCATCTAGAAGATTGAAAAAACTCTATCTGTCTTTCATTCAAATGTCTTTTTACATTTGTAAAGCTTTGGGTAGAGTGATTCAGCCCATAAATATCCAGGAAGTTTGAAAATCGTTGGGCATTTAATAGCTATTTATTAAATTGTAAAGGAAATTTTCCTTGGGGTGAAAAAGAACTCCACCCAATGCTTCTGAATATGGTCTAGGAAGGGAAACATAATAGTTACAGACAAAATACTGTAGAAGTAGTTATTTGTTCCATTTCAGTATCATCAGCTGTTTAATGATCAGGGAAAGAAGATAATGACACCAAATATTGACATCTGAACTGCTCCACTAGATATTAGTTTTCTGTATGCTATTTTGTTCTTTATCACTGACCTTCCCATACTTATTTTTTAACTGTTAGTGGTTACTAATGTGTAGGACAAAAGAAAATGTAGCCAAGGAAAATAGTCCTTGGCTTGGCAACAGAGATCAAAATTAATGTCAGAGAACAGGACTAGCTGGAGAATTGCTATCCCTCTGAATATTCAGTATGAAATGATTTGAGGGAAGAAAAGGTATGGAACATTACCGAGGCTTTTACAATATTCTGCAAATATCAAGATAGGACTTGTGTGAAGTGATGGTTCCCAGCCTCCCAAGACCCTTCTATAAAACCATCACTGAGGACTGAAGAATAAGAGATGCAATTGGAAGCATTAAGCCAATATGTTCTTAGTTGCAAGTGACTAATTCAAGTGCACCATCCAAAATTTGCCCATTAGTCAGAATGTAAAGTTAACTGCATAAAATACACAGAAGTCTATGGTATAGGAAGTATATTAAGACAATTTCGATGACTAAACCACAATTGTTGATTTTAGTGGCCAAAGCAAAGAGCTGTCTCATTGCGTATTTCTTTCTTAAAAACATATTCAAATATACTCACAGTCTCTGGATATACTTCCTTAAAAAACCCAAGAAAAACAAAACAACAACAACAACAACAAAAAAAACCCCAACAAAACAAACACTACCCCCCCCCCCCAAAAAAACCCCCAAACCCCCAAACAACAAAAAACCCCCAAAGAAGCAAACAAACAAGCAAAGAACTGCCAAAACCCCAACCCAACCCCCAAAGAAGCACCAAAACCAAACCACAAAAAAGACAAACCAAAATAAAAGCAGTTCTTTTTTTGTAGGGACAAAACAATATAGTTTCTTATGATCATCATTTGGGAATGCAATAAAGTATGGCAAGAATCCTACCCCAAATAAATCAGAAATAATATGCCAAACCAAGACTTTTAATGACCACTTGATTTAAGAAAGAGCTAGAACAAATTTAGCTCATTAAGACAGAAATCCCAAATGGGACATAAGGGTTCAGGTGCCATTTTCTGAAATGCCTAAATTGAAAACTAAGCTCCTCAAAACCCAGAGTGCAGTGTTGCCTAACACTAGCAGTACATGACTTCTCCAGAGCTCTGAAGTACCACAGGTGTGTTTCCAGCTTCACAGCCTCCTGAGCACTCTTGGACTGCAGGTTCTGAGCAAAGCAAGCAGGCAGGTTTCTGACACAAGGATAACCACTGCTGGGCTCTCAAACTCAGTATTCCTCCCATTACGTTCATTAAATGACTAAAGGGAATATATGATTTAAGAGATGCTTCTTTTTCAGCATTTAACTGGATAGTTACTCCAGATGAAAGAGAAGTTCAGTTCTCTACCTCTTCCGGAGAGAACCTGATCCAAATTCTTCTGGTACTCGTATTATCCATTCTGGATACATCTCACCTATATTCAGCTGTACAAACATTGTTAATTGTCAATGTCAACACCTACAACAGCAATGTATTCTCAATGACCACTTTAGGATGGAGTCCTTTAACTTACACTATTTCTATTTCTTTGTCATCAGCTAATTCTTCCTATTAACTAAATTACTGCTGAAATCTTTAATGGCTGTTTATTGCCTAAAATTTCACGAGTTGAATTCCAGGCAGGGTATTTAATGCCAAAGGTTGGTTCTCTATCAGTCCCTCCTCCTAAAACTATTTTCTGTGGAACAGCTCAACATATACGTGACATTGACATGTAGGATATATAAAATACCTTATGTAAGACAGATAACAACAGCATTCAAGCATTCATGCTGCACCAGAGTTCATAATACACGGGAAATCCTTTGGAGAAAAGGCTACCAATTTGAAAATATTTTAGAAAATTAAAGCTTATGTTTAAGTAAGTGTTTATGGGCAATACTTGTAATTTTTTTCTCATGCTGAAAGTATTGTTTTATTTCTCCTACAGGTGCATACAAAAGCTTGCTGTGAAACTAATTTCTACTGTTTACACATTACTATTTTTGCATGCTATTTCTGTGCCTACTGAATATCCTTTAAAAAACTGTAAAGCAAAAGAACCATTAAAAATAAAGCCACATAACTCATTTTAACATTGATTTTGAATCAAATAAGTAAAAAGGGTTGTTAAACTCTGTTCTTTTTCACAATTCTTCTAGCAGCATAATACATACAGATCATCTGAAGTGATAGCAAAAAAATTCAAAATTTAACTGTTTATACAATCTCTCATAATCAATTGCTTCATTAATGGTTTACTTAGGAAGATAATGAAAGATGAACCTGTAAAGCAGCTGATCTCAGCAGAAAGGTTATAGCCTACTTATGATACCAATCAAGAGAGATAAGTACATTTATCCCTTAAGATCTCTTCTAAGATCTGGATTAGTAGCTTTTGATACTTTTCCCAAAATGAAGAACAGTTCAAGTCTTGCTAGTCTTTATAAGCCATGAGACAAATAAAAGTGAATATGAGGATAATACGCTTAAAAATCATGTCGATCCTTCAGAATATTTCTCTAGAAAATACACAGTATTCTTTAATGAGAGCAGAGGGACAAAAAAGCCAGGATAAGTATCTACTTTAGCATTAGAGTCAGTACATGCCTTGAAAATTTCTAGGTGTTTGCTCAGCCTTTTTGTTTGGTTACCTGGAGAAGAAACAAAGAGTGCAATGCCTGCACCATTCCTAAGAGAAAACCATAGGAAATTTAATGATTTCACCATTATCTGCTACATGCATTTGATACAGCTGTGTGTTAGCCTCTACTTGTGCAGATCTACACAAATGAGTGAAATCAAACGACCAGTGTTTAGATTTGAGTAAAGTGGATACTAAGTTGCAAAAAAATGAAAATAGATTATATACTTTAGTATGAAAATTACTATCATAAGAGAATAAAATGAACTGACATTATTATATTTTTGAAAATAAACTCTGCTTGCATTATTTTTTGTTATCTTTGGATGTGAACTTAAATAAACAGAGGACAAGTTCTAAAGTATGAACTCAATAATAACATTTAAAAGCATCACTAGTAATTTAGAGTATTGTGAATTCTTCAGCTCTGAGGACCAACTGATGACAGATATTCCTATTTATTTCTATTTTTTGTGACAGCTTTGGTTATATGATCGCTTTCAATGACAAGGAAAACTGCACCTTCATGCAGAAGAAAAATTATAGATGCTGTGAAATTTTAAGCGTTGGCTGCTGCTTTTTCTTTTCCTCTCTTCCAAATGAGGAATTACATAGTAGTCTATATAATCCAGACACTTTTCTTTCAGGGAGTGTGTGAATAAGATACAATGCAGTTTGAGGTATTAAGGAGGTAACATGGTGCTTTGGAGGATATGTAGAATTCAAGATTTTTCTCTCTGAAACAGTCTCTCTCTCTGAAAACAGAACTATTGGTAGCAGACTGAAGGACTATTATGACTTTGCTGTAGAAAAAAACCAAGGTGGTTTTAAGATAAATACATACAAACAGAATGCCTAAAAAGTCTTATCTTAAAAATACATAGTTTTTCAATGGTGGGGTAAATATTCTGTACCAAAACAGCAGAACCATGTACTTCTATAATCACAATAGACTCTTTCTAAAAGGAAATGAGCAATGAATTAGGGGGACTTGTTAGTTGACAGAAAGGTGTGAAAGTTAAAATGCTTTCCGACATCCAAGGCATCCAAGAATGGATTTAGACTGGAAATGCTTGGATTTCTTCCTGTGTATGCTGCTTATGGGCGAATGACTAAAGACAAAACATAGTCTATTTTAAAAGACTAACATGTAAGAACCAAAATTAGTCTTGGTTTCAAAGTTCATTAATGTCTAACACTATTAGGGAGCTGAAAGCAATGGCAAATATTTCTTAAAAGGAAATAAATATTCTAATTTAT